>NC_064616.1:269954204-270579204 GCF_023898315.1 Schistocerca nitens
GCGCGTATCTTGAAGCTGAGGCACGTTTGCCAGAAAAAGACAGCTAATAGCACTTAACTAAATAATTAAAAGGCGGCGCCGTTCTTAATACGCTGGGATTCGGAAGGAATAGTGTTTAATACCCCATCCGGCCACCCGCATTTAAGTTTCTCCATGCATTCTTTAAATCGTTTGAGTCAAATACTGGAGTGGTTCCTTTGAAAAGGACGAGGCAGTATTCTTTTCCCGTCCTTGCCCTCTTCGATTTTGTTCTCAGCCTCTAATCGCCCTGTCATCAACGGGATGCTAAATCATAACGTCCCTTTATTAAACTGTCTGTGAAATGGACAAGTGCATTAATAATATTAAGAAGAGTGCGGTTTTAAGATGACACAGAAACTCTATTAGTGATGGAATGCTATTCACCACTGATACTGAAAGAAAATGTGATCGCTTTAGGTTCAGCCAACAAAAATCATTCGAATTGAAACTCTTTATTTTAATATTACTGTAGGTATATTTTCTCAGTTTTATCCATAGGCTATATTTCTTTGGTGTTTAGTATTCAGAAGATGTCTTTGTCCCTTTTTGATTTGTATCCTTTCTCTACGAGAAAGAAAAACAGCCACTGTGTAATGGTGTAGTTACTGCTCCCTTTTTTAATTGTGTCGAGTGGCCCAGTACCCCGTCGCTCTTACTGCGATGCGCAACACTGTAGTATTCTGTCGCCATCGCTAGGCGCACACTTCGCTTGGCACGCGCAGGGTACTGGTTGTTTGCTCACGACAGACTGTTTTGTAAACAGTAAAAGTTATCTCTCAATGGCAGTGCTCTGTGACTAACTTGGTACTTGAAGGGCAACGCTAATGGAAGTTATTCGTGGGATGTTGGCACCAGCGCTGCAAGTATTCCCTTACGGAACTACCTATAGTCTCCAGCTCGTGATTTCGATAATTGTAATGTAAGCCTTCTGAAGATAAGCCAGAAGTAAAGGAAATAAATATTGATGAGGTGATCGTTTTTAGCTATTTACTGACTACAACGATAATGGATAAGTTTAATGATAAAATGTACACTGCAATGCATCCAGGGCGTAGCGTCCGAATTTGAGGACTCTGTTTAATTTCCAGAGTGAATCGTTCAATCTGCATCGGTATGTCCGCTGTGTTGAAACTTCCTGGGAGAGTAAAACTGAGTGCCGGACAGGAATTCGAACCTGTAACCTTGTCTTACTCAGGCAATAACCTTGCCGACTTCACTATCCAGGCGCTGATCACGAATCGCACTCATAAGTTTCAAAATTGCACAAACTCCGCAGCAGAGTGAATGATTAATTCTGGACTCAGTCCCGTAGGCTATGGCTGAGCCATTTCTCCTCAATATCCACTGCTGGCCCAGCAACGTACCGGGTGGTAATAATCAATGTGCAGTTACAGAGGTCTCGTGTGAGCAGTAATCATCGTATGGCAGCGAAATTTGGTAGATATTCTAATGCGTTAATGCGGAACCGATTTACGATGGAAATAATTAATTTCAGTTTTGGCCACAAATACAAATCTGGCGATATGAATGCAAGAAAAACGTATAAAAATGTTTCTATAAGTAATGGATTAGGAGAGGGACGTAGGCAGAAAAGGTCAAACGAGTAAGGAAGACATAATGTTGATGTTGTTGTTATTAAGCGTCACTTATACAATTTAATCAATATAAGATGCTGTTCAAAAATGTGTGAGGTCCTAAGGGACCAAACTGCTGAGGTCATCGGTCCCTAGACTTACACACCGCTTAAACTAACGTATGCTAAGAGCAAAAAAAACACACACACACGCCCGAGGGAGGACTCGAACCCCCGGCGGGAGGGACCGCGCAATGCGTGACATGGCGCCTTTAACCGAACTGCTACTCCGCGCGGCTAAGATGCTGTACGGCGCCACATCTACACCTGGTGGCGAAAACTGGAACTATTTTTCCAGCGTAAATCAGTTCCAAATTGACGCAGTGGAATATCTACCAACTTTCGCTGCCATACGATAATTACGGCTCACACTGCACCTCTGAGAGTAGCTGCACTTTAATTGTAACGACCCGATATGAAGCAGTCGTTCCGTGAAGTTTGGAAGATGGGAGAGAGGTACTGTCGTAAGTAAAGTAGTGAGGGTGGGTCGTGTGTTGTGCAGGAAGATTCAGTCGATGAAAGCTTTGCCCACAAGAGGCAAGGTCTCGGGTTCGCCTCCCGAACTGGCAAACAGATTTCGTCTGCCAGGAAGTTCCGATGTTTAACCTGTTAGAAGAGCGCTTTAAGTACTGTTGCGACAGCAAGACAATTTGAAAGCAGATAAAATTCACATTCGGCGAATAAAATTTTGAACTATGCACGATTGTCCTTTCAGTAATGGTGGCGAAAGGTAGTTGGACCACATGTGCATTGTTGATGGGCTAATCACGGATCACGGATAACGCTTAACCCTCCTTACGGAAAGAAGTATATAATTTTAGTGTCATGATGAGACCATTCTGGCCATACCTTAGTTGGTGCATATAGTACGAAATTATCTGGAGAACTCTGCAGGGAAAACAAAATCGATGACAAAGTTTTCGAAAAGAGGGCCCATGAACCAAATATTACTACTCCCGTACTCCGTAGCAAATATGATGCAGATCTAGTGTTTGTTTAGCGACCAGAACAAAGATTAAAAATTTTGATAGGCTGAAAAGAAGGTAAATATAATTCGAACATATGGAGCTTCGTGAAATACGAGGAACATGGGCAGTGTGCCCCTTGAAGAACTTCTCGACGAGGCTATTTGCCGTATACTGTTCAATCTGGCCAAAGATGATCCGCGTCAGCGAGCACTTAAGTTCTTCCAGCAGGAAGGCGGTGCGCACAGGCTATCGTTAATTGTTTGAAACGATTGTCGAGAACGGCCGACTCTGGCAGTGTCGGACGGGGAATTTAAAATGTGCTGGGCTCGTTCTAGAAACCGAGGAAGTGTGCGCAGGTGAAACAAACGGTGCGGGCGGTAAGTGCGCTCTACTATGGAGACGCGGACTACAAACGTTTGAGGCTCGCGGTGAGTGCCTCTGTAGTGCGGACGAAGCGGTGGAGCTTTCAATGCGCACCACTCTCGCTTGCCTGCACCATTATCATGCAGTCT
Source organism: Schistocerca nitens (assembly GCF_023898315.1). Taxonomy (NCBI): domain Eukaryota; kingdom Metazoa; phylum Arthropoda; class Insecta; order Orthoptera; family Acrididae; genus Schistocerca; species Schistocerca nitens. The sequence continues at coordinate 269,957,339 of NC_064616.1, forward strand.
CGCTCTGCTTTGTCCTTTCTGTCGTACCATCCAGCCCTTTCGTAATCGACTTATTTTTCTTTCTTTGGGCTTTCTCTTTTATTTCGCGTCATTTGCTGCATCTCTAAGAGCAGCGCGAGGAAACCTCACAGCACTGCCCTCGGTACTGTCGTAAGAGTTTCCAAATTGTTTCAGTACAGATTACTACAGAGTTGTAGATATAACAAAATGATGTCGCCTTTGTGTAGCAATCTGTCGTTCGTATTCTAATAACGCATGACCGGCCGTTTGTGTTAAGTGCCTGCTTGCACACTCACATGTTTGTGCGCCGGCGAAAGGAAGGAAATGAGGAGAGAGTTGCCTTTGACGTCCTACCGACTACGAGGTCATTAGAGACGGAGCACAAGCTCGCATGCAAAATGGATGAAGTAAAAATTGGCGTTTTCAGAGGAACCAGTTGTGCATTCGCCTTAAGTGATTTTGGGGAGATCACTGCCATACTGAGGGACTTCTCTCCCTAATGCTAACAACTGCACTGTAAGTGGCAGGCTAGGAGTGAGGGATGGATAGATGTGCAGATAGAAAGAAAGGCGAATTCCAGTGCAAGTACATAAACTTTTTCACGCCGCCGTAACCGAGAGCTCTAATGCACGCTTGTGTTGTAGCGCAGGACTCGGAGGTAGGTAGTTCCCATTCGGGTGGAAAAAAAAGTCATCGACAGTACTTCGCGGGCAATTGGAAGAGAGTTGGTGGCGTACAGTTCCTAATCGCCAAACTTTACGCCGAAATCCTGGGCTAAATTGCAAATCTCTCTACGGCGTCTCTTGAAGCGAAGTCATGTGAGGCTACAAAAATCTGTCCGTCGGCTAGTGACGTAAAGTTCGGATGTCCCTTTGCTACTATTCAAGAAGAGCAGATTTCCCTCTGTTCCTTATCTCTTAGTCATCAACAGTATAAGCAAGACACTGAGCCGCGCGGAGTGGCCGCGTGGTTTCAGGCGCTGTGTCACGGATGGCGCGGCCCCTCCCGCCAGAGGTTAGAGTCCTCCCTCGGGCATGTGTGTGTGTGTGTGTGTGTGTGTGTGTGTGTGTGTGTGTGTGTGTGTGTGCTGTTCTTAGCATAACATAGTTTAACTAGTGTGTAAGTCTTGGGACCGATGACTTCAGCAGTTTGGTCCCTTAGGAATTCACACACAGCCGGCCGGTGCGGCCGAGCGGTTCTAGGCGCTTCAGTCCGGAATCGCGCGACTGCTACGGCCGCAGGTTCGAATCCTGCCTCGGGCATGGATGTGTGTGATGTCCTTAGCTTAGTTACGTTTAAGTAGTTCTAAGTTCTAGGGGACTGATGATCTCAAATGTTAAGTCCCATAGCGCTCAGAGCCATTTGAACCATTTGAATTCACACACATGTTGAACAAGAGACTGAAATTCCACACGCACTAATCACAGTGACCTTCAGTCAGCATGTACGCTTACGACACAACACTTAGGTTTCGCGAAGGAATGGAATCAACAAGAGCGAAGCAAGAACACTTTTATAATTTGGTGGCTGAACGCATCCCTCGGGGTATCCCAACCAAATATTCCATACGATTTTGCTTCTTATTTAATTCAATGGAAGAAAGCACCAACTCGGTCGGTAAATCTGACGCACTCATCGGAAAGTGTGGGTCATAATCAGCAGCACGCTGTGATCTCGACGAATGTTACACACAAAATCAGATTTTAGTACAGAAAATTAGTGCACAGTATAAAAACCACGAATTAATACCAAACCTGCCGCTAAACTTTGGTGACGAATATTATTTGAACCAATCCAGATTTACTCCAACTGTCCCCGGGCCTAACTTCAGTACGTCACGAACATTTAGAGCACGTCAGTAACTCCGGTGGACCTATAAGAGATTACAATTATAGTAAAGAAAACACACTCCCGGCTTCCTTTTGTCGACGTGCGCTAGAACTGCGGCACACGCAAGCTGTTTAATGTAAGTGGCGTTCCGCGATTACAAATACAGGAGACTACAGTCAAAAATGGTTCAAATGGCTCTGAGCACTATGGGACTCAACTGCTGAGGTCATTAGTCCCCTAGAACTTAGAACTAGTTAAACCTAACTAACCTAAGGACATCACACACATCCATGCCCGAGGCAGGATTCGAACCTGCGACCGTAGCGGTCTCGCGGTTCCAGACTGCAGCGCCAGAACCGCGCGGCCACTTCGGCCGGCGACTACAGTCAGATCAAACAGCATGCATCAGACACACACTTCGTATAGAAAGCGACTTGGGTCTCGGGACGTGTACTGAATAGTTCATTTGAGGTGTACGTATCACGTGCTCTTGTGGCATCAAAGCTCGATTTTACCTGTCCGCGCTAGCCGCCTCATAGAAACACCTGCTCTGCTGCGTACCAGTTCCAGCTTGCGAAGCTCTCGTGACTTTCTCGTTCGTTTCGCAGGCGTGATACCAGGCTCCTCCGATTATTTTTACACTGCTGGCCACCGTAAATGCAACACCAAGAAAGACAAGAGGAAGCACAACAAAATTTATTTTGTAGATAACATGTTGACCAAGTATCCAATGATTACGTTTACAGAAGTCTGTGACATGTGGTTCCTGCCAGAATCAGTAGCCAGAGTAGCCGCCATTGTTGGAGATCACCGCTGCCACACGTCTCGGCATTGAGTCAAAGAGAAGTTGGATGTGTTCCTGGGGTACAGCAGCCCAAGCAGCTTACACACGTTGCCAAAGATCATCTGGTGTGGCAGCTGGGGATATAATCTGGATCACTCGTTGAGCAACCATGGACCACATGTTTTCTATCGGCGAAAGATCCGGAGAGCGAGCCGGCCAGGGAAGCAATTCAATCTGGTTATTGACGAAGAACCTTTGGACAATGCGTGCCACGTGTGGTCGCGCATTATCCTGTTGAAATATGGCTGTGGCCGAGCCCTGAAGGTAAAGAAGGACAACTGGCTCCAGCACCTCGGATATGTAGCGCCGGCTATTTAAAGTACCGGCATTGCGTACTAGAGGCGTGCGAGAGTAACATCCAATACCGCCCCATACCATAATACCCGGTGCAAGACCAGTGTGGCGGTGCATAATGCAGCTGTCCAGCATCCTCTCTCCACGGTGTCTCCACACTCGAATCCGACCATCGTGGTGCTGCAGACAGAAGCGTGCCTCGTCAGTAAAGACAACGTCATTCCATTCTGCCGTCCACATCCGTCTATCATCACACCATTGGCGACGGAAACGTCTGTGGTTCTGCGTCAATGGTAGACGAAGCAATGGACGTCGTGCGGACAGACCACTCTGCTGTAAACGGCGTCGAATGGTACGCGCAGACACTGGATGATGCGTTACAGACGCAATGTGCTGTGCTATGGTTCGGGATGTCACTGAGCGATCCGTCACTGCCATGCGCACAATTTGCCTATCAGCACGTGCAGTGGTGCACCGAGGTGAATGCGATCGACCACGTCGGTCCGTCGTACCCTCCTGCATCCAACGGTCACATATCCGCACTGCAGTTGTTTGGTTTCGTCCAACACGACTAGCGATTTCTCTGTATGATAATCCACAATCTCGGTAAGCCACTATCCTTCCTCTGTCGAACTCGGAAACTTGATCAAACGATGTTCGCTGTTGTCTACGAGGCATAACTGATCGTCTTGTGAAACAACCACAAGGTAAACACACGTGCCGAACGTACACTCGTCGAAATCGCCAAGCCTTAAATGGCGCTATGAGGTGGCGCCACAGGCGCGCGTGATGTGCGTCTGCGCTGAAATTCTAATCAGTTGCATATCTCATCGCTGCAAACCCATGGTGTAAATTTCACTTCATTCGGATGCTTCCTTCAGGGTGTTGCATTTACGGTGGCCAGCAGTGTATTTTAACTCTGCTCTGTTGGTTGTAGCCATAATCCGTTGCTTCTTCTGCAGCTTGATTTTGTGTCTGTCACTGTTAGATCGATAGTTTCGCTCATTTTAAGATCTTTGTTGCTTATAATTTTGAAATTACAAACTTCGTCGGCCTATCCTCGAAAGAAAAAGATTCACATGAAACGCAGCTTGCTTTGTTCATATACATCATATTGTAAACTATATATGCCGCCGAACATGTCGATTCCGCATCTTAGATTTCCTAAAGGCGTTTCACACTGCACCACATCGTCGGCTGCTGTTGCAGAGTATCTTCTCAAATATGTGTCTGGGTCGATGATTATTTGACTAATAGAAGTCATTACGTTATACTGGACGGCGAACGTTCTACAGAAATGAAAAGGACATCGGCTGTGCTCCAAGGAAGCTAATGTTTTCAGTTTAGATGAAAGCTTTATCAGACAACAGTAAGCACTCCACGATAGTCCGCTGGTGATATTGTTGTGTACAGGAAAGTATCACTGTTGGACGATCTTAAGGAACAGCTGAAAGACTTGAATGACATTTTCACTTTGTGTAATGAATGGTAGCTCTCTTTAAATGTCGATAAATGTAACATAATTCCTATAACACAGAGATTATCAGCAACTGTTTGCAAGATTAGTGGTGAACATCTTGAGCACGACGCATTGTATAAATATTTAGAGGTGATCGTAACATGCGACATAAAATAGGACTATCACGTACGAAGCTGTGAGCGACTTATTGGGGAGTGTGCTGGCTAATAGTATCGATGGAGGTGGTGTAACGTTGTCTCTGTCTCATTTTTTAACGTAACAAGGAACGAAAGGCTGATGTGACAGATCGGCAAAAGGGGGTGACTACTTTCGTGGTTATGAGAGTACTGTCTTAGGAAGAAAGTGTCGGGTTGCGCTAGTGCATTTCTCTAGTGTTTGCCTATAGTTTTACCTGCAACGAATGACATCCCGGTTGCGTAAGATGTCACTGCTGGTCCACTCCGACCCGTTTACAAACGAATTCTCCGAAGGGAGTAACATTAAATGCACATTTACAGGTAAAGTGGCACGTAAGAGATATTTGTTCATGCTGTTCAGGGACGGGTTGTCAATCGAGTAATTATTCGATCCAGATTTCAATCCCAGGAGTAATTTCGCGTCATTTAAATGTGGTGCGGTAAACCTCTGCAGCCACTGAGACGAGAATGAGTTTGACTTCTTAGAAGGCGTTCCGAGCTGCGTGGGAGATGGGATTCTTATAATATCTGGCAACCGAGATCGTGTGTCTTGCAATCAGTCACAGACCTTCGTGCAGAGGAGGTGGTAGGCCAAGCAGGCTTGGACACGGCACTTTAAAGTTCCGTGGGTGGAGTTACCCAATTTTGCGCAGGAGCGCTAATATTACGACAGCAGCCTTCTTGTAATAACCACGTATCGTCAAAATTCCGTGGTGATGCACAGTTTCATGTTGCTAATTGCGAGCAGTTTGTGTTACATCAGGGAACTTATAGTTATCTGGAGGAAATTTTGGCCAAAGAAACTGACTCGGTGAGTTTTATTTAAGTGCAAATAGACCATATCTTGTCTGTGGAAATGGGAGTGTTTCATTTTGGTGTACGTTTCTGAAATTAATGTTTTTAATTCTTATCCCGAGATTTTATTCTGAGTTTGATGAGGACGATGCAGAGGCAGCTGGAAGTTAAACAGAGATTGTTAGCTTTTTATGTTTCCGGTCAGTAGACTAATCTTAGATTTTATCAGAGTGCAATCGTAATGCAACAGGGTAGTGTTCAGTTAAATTTTTCACATTGACTAGTGCTTAAAGCGAGTTTGATTACCCGGGGAAATAGCTGACTCGATCAGCAAAACATTCACAGCTAATGACTGGTTAATATCCAGTTTGAAAACAGATGAGGAAACTGAAGTCATTCGGCGTCATTGTAGTTGATTTCCCGTCGCTGCATCACTGTCCACTGTGGCCGGAAGCAACAAGCACATGCTTGTGCAAGGATTCAGACACGGAACCTGTGCTAGGAGTTATCTCTCTTGTGAGGTTACGCCAGTCTTCCGTCGCTCCGCGACAGCGATCCTCTATGACTCTACGACCACTTTGTGTCTTGAGATTTGACATCGGAGTTATTAGAGACGCAAATGGCCGAACTACGAGTATTTAGAGTGAAGAATAGGGTTGGCAGTTATTATCGGGGGACACCAACAGGGCTCTACAGGGTGAAGCGAAATTCGCGCACTCGGGCTTCGCAGCGAGACTCCTTACATGCTAGCGATAAAAAAATGTATGTCACAAAACTTCGTCCGGCGAATACATCCAGCAGAAAAAGGACGTTAAAGAGTGGCAATCTGGCAACACTGTAACAACATTTATGGTAACTATATACACTCCTGGAAATGGAAAAAAGAACACATTGACACCGGTGTGTCAGACCCACCATACTTGCTCCGGACACTGCGAGAGGGCTGTACAAGCAATGATCACACGCACGGCACAGCGGACACACCAGGAACCGCGGTGTTGGCCGTCGAATGGTGCTAGCTGCGCAGCATTTGTGCACCGCCGCCGTCAGTGTCAGCCAGTTTGCCGTGGCATACGGAGCTCCATCGCAGTCTTTAACACTGGTAGCATGCCGCGACAGCGTGGACGTGAACCGTATGTGCAGTTGACGGACTTTGAGCGAGGGCGTATAGTGGGCATGCGGGAGGCCGGGTGGACGTACCGCCGAATTGCTCAACACGTGGGGCGTGAGGTCTCCACAGTACATCGATGTTGTCGCCAGTGGTCGGCGGAAGGTGCACGTGCCCGTCGACCTGGGACCGGACCGCAGCGACGCACGGATGCACGCCAAGACCGTAGGATCCTACGCAGTGCCGTAGGGGACCGCACCGCCACTTCCCAGCAAATTAGGGACACTGTTGCTCCTGGGGTATCGGCGAGGACCATTCGCAACCGTCTCCATGAAGCTGGGCTACGGTCCCGCACACCGTTAGGCCGTCTTCCGCTCACGCCCCAACATCGTGCAGCCCGCCTCCAGTGGTGTTGAGACAGGCGTGAATGGAGGGACGAATGGAGACGTTTCGTCTTCAGCGATGAGAGTCGCTTCTGCCTTGGTGCCAATGATGGTCGTATGCGTGTTTGGCGCCGTGCAGGTGAGCGCCACTATCAGGACTGCATACGACCGAGGCACACAGGGCCAACACCCGGCATCATGGTGTGCGGAGCGATCTCCTACACTGGCCGTACACCACTGGTGATCGTCGAGGGGACACTGAATAGTGCACGGTACATCCAAACCGTCATCGAACCCATCGTTCTACCATTCCTAGACCGGCAAGGGAACTTGCTGTTCCAACAGGACAATGCACGTCCGCATGTATCCCGTGCCACCCAACGTGCTCTAGAAGGTGTAAGTCAACTACCCTGGCCAGCAAGATCCCCGGATCTGTCCCCCATTGAGCATGTTTGGAACTGGATGAAGCGTCGTCTCACGCGGTCTGCACGTCCAGCACGAACGCTGGTCCAACTGAGGCGCCAGGTGGAAATGGCTTGGCAGGCCGTTCCACAGGACTACATCCAGCATCTCTACGATCGTCTCCATGGGAGAATAGCAGCCTGCATTGCTGCGAAAGGTGGATATACACTGTACTAGTGCCGACATTGTGCATGCTCTGTTGCCTGTGTCTATGTGCCTGTAGTTCTGTCAGTGTGATCATGTGATATATCTGACCCCAGGAATGTGTCAATAAAGTTTCCCCTTCCTGGGACAATGAATTCACGGTGTTCTTATTTCAATTTCCAGGAGTGTATATATGTCAGCACATGTTTATTGTGCTGTTCCGCCGGCCGGAGTGGCCGTGCGGTTCTGGGCGCTACAGTCTGGAGCCGAGCGACCGCTACGGTCGCAGGTTCGAATCCTGCCTCGGGCATGGATGTGTGTGATGTCCTTAGGTTAGTTAGGTTTAATTAGTTCTAAGTTCTAAGCGACTGATGACCTCAGAAGTTAAGTCGCATAGTGCTCAGAGCCATTTTGTGCTGTTCCGTTGGTGCAGTGGATAGAGTTTTCGGTTAACTTGCAGGATGTCAATGGTTCGATCCTGGTTTGAGGCATATGTTTTTAATTTGGTAAATGTAGTCCAGGTGGTACGGTACCTGGCATCTTAATCGTCAACAACGACTGCAACGGGTCCTCTAATACTACTAAAATAGTAGAAATGGAAGATTGGTCAGTTTTTAAAGCAGCCATTTCCACGCCGTGGGCGTGAATTTATTCGCACCACTTCATTTACTACGTGCGAAACCTGTTTTCTTTGTATCCTTCTCTAGTGGCACCATAAATTAGTACTAAGTATTATTCTTACGTCGTTCAGGTCCACTACATTCCGTTATGGCCTTTCGTTACCCGTAGGACTAGCAACGTGCTTTGCGGATACTGTGAATGGTTCCAACAAGAACAGGAAGCCAGCGACGACTTCGTGAACACCATAATATGGCCGGATGAAGCAGCATTCACTCTTGAGGGTGTCTTCAATACGCACAATGCCCAACATTGGTGTGTGGTTAACCTGTACGTCACCTGCGACCGTGGATATCAAGTTCGCTTTGGTATCAGCGTTTGGGCCGGAATATTGGACGACAGGTGTTTGGGCCCCTACATATTGCCTGACTGGTTGACTGCCCTAAGGTATCATACATTTCTCTCAAACTATCTGCCTGATGCGCTGGAAGATGTTCCACTACATGTGTAGCAGAGGATGTGGTTCCAACATGATGGTACACCTTCACACTCTGGAATTAATGTGCGACAGTATTTGGACAGAACATTTCCAGGGAAATGGCTCGGACGTGGGGGTCCAGTTGTATGGCCACCACATTCACCTGAGATAAATCCTCTGGATTTCTTCCTGTGGGGACAACTGACTGAGCACGTGTACTCCACTCCGCCGACGAATATGGAAGAATTAGTAGTGCGTGTTCATGCTACTCTTTTTACTGTGGATGCAGATTTTCTGCGAAGGGTCCAGAGCTTTTATGATCTGGCGGGTTGCGCAGCGTTTGGATGTACAGGGAGGTCGCTTTGAGCATCTGTTGTTATGAGAACAAAGTATTCTGTTGTGAAGGTCATGCGGTCATTAATTTGGACATTACTACTGTCTCTGGTTGCTAATGTGCGACATTTGAGCGCTCATATTACATGTAATATAAATGATAAGTAGGTGTTGTGCTATTGTACTGTGCTATCATCTTTAGCATCTCGAAACTGATATTGTTTTGTAGTTATTGTGTCCTTTGACAGGTCATTCGTTTCAACTGTCTATTTCTTATTTGTCTAACCACGTTTATGTTATGTTCAGCGTTACAAAATGTTGTAAATTTAGGATACACGTGACCCAAGAAACGGTGTATATTACAGTATGAAATCTCACAATGAAATTAGCAAATAAAAAAATGCGCCCAAATTCAGGGTCGATCCCTCGACCTCCTGCATGCTAACCCAAAACTCTATCCACTGCACCAACCGTACAGCACGATTAACATGTGCTGACAGAGGTCGTTACCGTACATGTAGTTGCAGTGTTGCCAGATTGCCGCTCTTCCGTTTTCTGCCGGATGTACTCACCGGACGAAATTTTGTGAGAGACCTTTTTTTTTTTTTATCGGTGGCATGTAAGGAGTCGCGCTGCGAAGCCCGAGTGCGCGAATTTCGCTTCATCCTTTATGTAAAAAAAAAAAAAAAAAAAAAAATGGTTCAAATGGCTCTGAGCACTATGGGACTCAACATCTGAGGTCATCAGTCCCCTAGAACATAGAACTACTTAAACCTAACTAACCTAAGGACATCACACACATCCATGCCCGAGGCAGGATTCGAACCTGCGACCGTAGCGGTCGCGCGGTTCCAGACTGTAGCGTCTAGAACCGCTCGGCCACAGAGGCCGGCCCTGTATGTAAACATGGTCGTGTAGCATCTACGCACTTTTACGATCTAAAACGTTTCGGTGTAGCAAATCCACTTCCCAGAGGCCAGTCATTCTGCTCCATTCTAACTCACTCGTTCTTGACGTAGACGAGGTATTCTGGCACTGGCTTTGATGTTTTCAGTTCGTTTGACTGCTCTTCATTACTGAAATATGCTTGAGACATGAGGAAGTTCTGCTGGGTCTTAGTATACGCCATCTTTCTGCACGCATCACTTATTTATGGTACGCTATTCTACTACACATTCTCAGAGTCTGAACTCGTTTGAACAGTTCCGTGCCGGCCGAAGTGGCCGTGCGCTTCTAGGCGCTGCAGTCTGGAACCGCGAGACCGCTACGGTCGCAGGATGTGTGTGATGTCCTTAGGTTAGTTAGGTTTAAATAGTTCTAAGTTCTAGGGGACTAATGACCTCAGAAGTTGAGTCCCATAGTGCTCAGAGCCATTTTTGAACAGTTCCGTCCCTGCGCTGCTACGTTCAAAAACGTAAGTGCATTTCCTGCAGCAATCCATAGGGGACAGTCAGATGAAAACGAGACAGATGTAACAATATGAAAATTGTTTATTATTTCAAAAGTGATCGCAATAACTGTTAATGCATTTATCCCACCGGGAGACAAGATGGTCATTGCCTTCAAGGAAAAGTGTTTACTGTTACCTACGAACCATGATTGTACCCAGGCGTATACCTTTTCGTCCGAAACAAATCGACGGACAGGAATGTCTCTCTTCAGGGCTGCAAAAATATGGAAATCGCATGGGGAGAAAAAAAATGGTTCAAATGGCTCTGAGCACTATGGGACTTAACTTCTAAGGTTATCAGTACCCTAGAACTTAGAACTACTTAAACCTAACTAACCTAAGGACAACACACACATCCATGCCCGAGGTAGGATTCGAACCTGCGACCGTAGCGGTCACGCGGTCCCAGACTGTAGCGCCTAGAACCGCAATGCCACTTTCCAGCGAAAATTCTGCAGCGTAATAGTAACAACCTTGGCAACATGTTGGCGGGACCACTATGCTGCAGAAATTTCGCTGGGAAGCCCTTACACGTCCTCCATACCGTCCCGACCTCCACCCGTGCGATTTCTGTGTTTTTGGAGCGCTGAAGAAACACATTCGTGGCCGTCGATTTGCTTCGGCCTGGGTACAATCATGGTTCCGTAGGCAGCCGCAAACATTTTTCCATTAAGGAATTGATTATCTTGCCTCCCAGCGGGACAAATGTATGTATTAGCAGTTACGGCGATTACTTTCGAAATAATAAACAGTTTACTTACTTTTTCTCTCTATTTGACTGCCCCTTATACGTTAGCCCTGTGTGGCGCGCATAAAATTATAGAGTGGGGAGGCGCAGTGGTTAGCACACTGGCTCGCGTTTCGGAGGACAGGGATTAAAATCCCAGTCCGATTACCTATATTTGGGTTTTCCGTGGCTACCGTAAATTCCTTAAGGAAAATGCCGGACAGGTTCTTTTGAAAAGAACACGGCCGATTTCTTTCGATATGCTTGCCCAGTCCGATCTTCTGCTCCACCTCTAATGACCTCGCCGTCGATGTGACGTTAAAAGCAATATTTCTTTCTTCTGTCGTAAAATGACAGTTTACTAGGCATTTTTGTCGGATAGAGGACGAATGTGATGACTGAACTGGAATTATCTGACTGAACGGATAGAAACTATGTTACACTGGGCTCCCAACGGAAAAAAGCAGGGTTCAAACTCTTGTACCCGTATCCCGACCGGGGTTTTTATTACATTTCGTAAACGATTTGAAACGAGTGCCAGGACTGTCCGTCGTCCTACTGACCCAGTATTCTGTCTACAATGGTCTCGATGATAATGGGAGTTCATTTTTAAGTTTCCTTCCCCTCTTGGTTCGCTCCTCCGAAAGGACATTGTAAGCAAGTCGTAGCGTACATTAATACCTTTTTCCATACCTACTGTATAACGTTTTCTTCTCTTCTGATCTCCGTTCAGTAATTGCATGACAAAATTTATATACAAGGTGCAACAGAACTCCAACAAACTTTCAGAGGTGGTGGTATGGACCAAAATGAGAAAAAATGTTCAGTAAACCTGGGTTTTAAACTGCATACCATAAGCGCTATGAGCATTTGTTCATCTCCGCTACTGTGAAACACGTCTCTTCTACTGAATAAGTGCACACTGATCTTCAGGTGTGCATTTTAGAGTCCATGTTCATTAGACTTTTTTTTCTTGTTTTGGTCCTCTGAAATCTTGTCGGCGGAGTTGGGGTTCACACTGTATAAGTACCCGCCGGGCAATTCACATTTAGGTTTTCTGTGGTTTCTGCAAATCAAAAGCTGCGGTGGGTTCTTTGAAAAGGACACAGCAATCTCCATTCGCGATTCGTCTCTAACCATATCGTCGTGGATGGGGCGTTAAATGCAAATCTTCTGTCCCTAAAAGTTTTCACCGAAAATTCGAACGAATTTTAAATAGCTCTGTGATGTAAGCGTTGAGATTGAACTGCCACCAACCGCTTTTGAGAGAATTTTGGGCTAATGAATTTTTTTAGAACTACTAAAGGATATAAACCGTCAGCTGTAATCATAAATGGGACGAGAGAGAAACTTGAAATAGAGTACTAGAAGAAGTAACGGAAACAGAAGGAGGTAGATTTTAACTATGTTGCCCAGTCTTCCTCGATATGTTCTCCGCAGGTGTTATTCCGGCAAATAAAGGAAAAGATGGAGACCGTAACCGGGAATGAATGGCATAACAGAGAAAGGCAAAAAGAGGACGACGAATTCGACGGAGAAGAAGAAACTTTATGTATGTAGTATATAATGGATTAAATGTAATATTTAACAGTTCATTGCAATGACCGAAAGAAGGGCACGGCAGACTTCGTTCCCCATCCTTCCCTAAACCGATGGGACCAATGTCCTCGCTGTTTGGTCCCCTCCCCCGAACCAAAAAACCAACAAACCGACCAACCCATGACCGAAACACAGTATCGGTTTCTCCTGAGAGATATAATGTGGAAGGTTAGAGCTTAACGTACCGTCAACAATGAGGTTACTGGATACTGTGCACTAGCTCAGTTGCTGAAGGCAGAAAGGGGCTTGAACAATCGAAATAATTACTGTGGTCTAATTTCTGTGGTGACACAAGGCAAAAGGTCATGAGGAGCAGTGTCGTTTGCAGGTCCCGTCAAACTTATCGAGCAGTTGACACGTGTTCATTACTGTCAGTCTTCAGTCCACTGTCGCTGTAATCCTCTTCTGAACTCCAGTCTACTTCCGTATGCCTAACGGGAGATATTGATCCACAAGTGTGTGTGTGTGTGTGTGTGTGTGTGATCGACACGTCGAACAAATACATAGGGTACAAAGGACGTGTTAGTATCAAAGGTAGCGGAAAGCGAGACAACTGTCCGGCTTTACAAATAAACGTGTAACTGACATGGAAAACACCCATCTCTTCACCGGCGCTACAAAAACCACACGCCGCTGGCTAATGGTAGGACCGGATGTGGAGATAACAGCATGCTTCCGGGTAAACGCTCGACGGCTAATCTGCTGAGCAAACGTCGCGCTTTCCCCCAACATATTAAACGTTGAGTCCCGTCCTCATACGACTGGAATGTGTGCCCAGGGCTGATAGTCCTGTCTTGTCACCTCTCGAGCGTTTACCATTATTGAGTGAAGTAGCAAGGACTCCTAAAATATGCTACGGCGATATTACAATTAAATTCTTTGGTGCTGAGGTTTTTCTAAGCTACTCCAGACAATATTTCACTTTGATGATTGTTTCCATCGTATCCTCACCGAGCGAGGTGACACTGTGGCTAACCTACTGAACTAGCTTTCGCGAGAGGTGTTGCCCAAGTCACCTTCTCCCACCAAGATGTAGGTTTATCATAGATTCCTTTACTCTCTTAAAGTTAATGCCGACATGGTTTCTCACTGTCATTCACCTTAACATTGTCTCTGAGCGAATACATCAAAAATAGGTCGCCTGCCGACTTGAAGTCACAGCAGGTCAAATACTAAGAGTTTTATGACATCTCAAACGGTATATCGCCAGGGAACTGTATCCTGCAGTCTCATGTCCTTTTATTTACAGCTGCGTTATAGTATTATTTGTTTCTTTGAATTATTATGTTTTCTAAGGCTACCAATTTTTACCCACATTTCTTAAATAATCGTCCGTTTCTACACTACTCTGCGACGTCCAGTTACATTACACCCTACACAGTAATCGTGGATCACTCTTGCTACTGCGAATACACTAGCTTCGAGAACAGAAACGCTTTTGGTTCCTGCAACACACTGCCGGACGTAGACTACGGAGGCATGTCGAAGCAGTACGTCTCCACGTTATTATTATTATTATTATTATTATTATTATTTTGTTGAATCCAGCTTGACACATTCTTTTTCTTAATATGCCGCATTTTTCACTTAGTATCGTAGTAGCCACAAAATAAAAGAACTGTTCCGTACTCCTGTAGTATCTCTCAGAACGTTGTCTAGAGTCTAGAGCCACCAAGACAACTTGCCTCCAAATCCAGTTTCATCTTCCGTTCTAGCTTTTACGGTGAGCTGTAGCAGCCTGTTTACATTACTTCTGAAGATGTTCTGCAATGGGTAACACTGCGACGTGCAATTTCTCGCGTTCGTGATCATTCAGATAACATTTAGACTTCATGCACTAAACAGGGTTTGGCATTTTAGTGCTGACACTGTCATACAGACACCACATTTTCGGAAATCTTCGAAATTTTTCTGAGTTGCAAGTGTGCTAGTGATCGTTGTGGTAAAATAACTTGATGTCAGAATATCCATCCAGAGAAAACGGTTGCTACCTGCATAATTAATGCACACGTGGCAGCAGTGGCAAATCCAGTCCAGGGATCTACAGCTGCTGTCATCACAACCTAAGGAGCGCGTGGTCAGCTAAACGCAGTTGTGGAAGAAAAACTGAAGTGTCCGTTACAGACATGAAAGAACTGAAAAGGATTGTGGCTTTCAATTGAAAGAGCACCACCATAAAGAAGACTGCAAAGTATCAAGAGAATCCAGAGGAAAACGGAAAGGTGAGCCTGAAGCTTTTAACACAGTCCGGTGTGACATGCTGTTGCTCCCATAAATGAAGTGAAGGCAAATAAGAGACTTCAGTGATGCAAGGAGTACCAACTCGACTTATCGACCGAAGGAAAAATGTAATGAGGTCAGAAGTTTTCACAGTGCCTATCGCATGACCCGTTTATTCCATACTTAGCATTTTCCAAATGCGAAGCACTCTAGAGGTACCTTGATACTATGAGCGGTTGCATTACGTTTTTCAGCTGGTCCTAAGGTCATATCCATAGAACAGGTGATTGTCACAGTCTATGCTACCATCCTCCGTAATCTCATTTACTCAGTGGTGCAACCGTCGTATCGAGCATAAGACAGCACATTTTCTACGACGATTATGTTCCTACCCACACAGTTGTACATTTACAAGGCTTGTTTGATGTGCATGATAATGTAGTTACACGTCTTTCTGCCCTCCTATATCGCTGGACCTGAATATTAGTCAACCACTGCCGTCTGTACTATGTAAACTATTAAGGCCCTGTTGCCCTTCCCCGGCATCTCCAAAAGTTACTGGAACAGTTTGCGCGAAATACAACATTAACGTTTTATAAAAATCCATTTCCGGGAGGATTCAGGGGTTTTCGGTTGTCATCATTTTCTTGTCTAACGGTTGTAACTACATTTCTGGCATATTTTTCCTATGTATGTTGTACACGTATATAAGGTATGGTAATATCTACCATAATAACGACTGCTGATAATTACACAGTTGTCTTTTTCCAAAATGAATCTTTCGCTCAGTAGCCAAGTACACTCTGTGATGGACCACTTGTTAAATCTCGACTGTCCCTTAGTACAAGAAGAGTACAAACACATTGACACTCTGAGGCACGGTCAGCTAGGAAAAATTTGGGTTTATGAAATTTCAGTTTGTCAAAGTTACAAATGCTTTATTCACTTTTTAATTCCTTTACGGCTTTTATCTTTCGTATGTAGAGTGAAGTCTTCTTTTTAGCCAGACTCTCAGTCCCATTACTCGTTAACGAATTTTCCATTACGAATGTTTGTCACAAATTCTGCATTCTGCTTTTCGGTTAAAATTGATTGGGTTTTATGCATGTTCATTTTAAAATTAAATTTATTAGGTTCCATGTTTACATTCCTCACGAAAAACTAGGGAGTTTCTGGAGTCATAGGGGGCACTGAACGTCATATGCATAGCTCACGTTCGAAGAGCAGCGAGTAATCTTAACGAGGCCGTAGGGTTCAATACCCGTGCGGCTGTCTAAAGTCTAGTTTTCTATAGGGTTCCTTCAAAAGGCTGCGGCCGACTTCCCATGACGTCCTTTCCCGATCGGTGCTTGTACTCTCTCTAATGAGCCCGTCATCGACCGCATGTTAAATCCTAAGCCGCCGCCTCTGTTGCGTAACAACCGTCGTTTGCAATACTTTGTGATTCCTTTTGTACACGTGATCAAAGGCATCCGAAGATGTACGAGTAATCGTTGACGTTTTGGGCGTAACTGCAGCACATCTGCATAACCTGTGTCAGTTCAGAAATTTCATACGTAGAATAAATTACAAACTTGATCTATGAAGTTTTTTTTAATAATGTTGATATTTAACAGCTGAAGCCAGTTTTTCTTATATGACGTAATTTCGACTTTAACAAATACTTTCTCACACTTAATAAAACAAGTAACATATTTACTTGTTGGTCAGATGCTCCATCACTTAAAGTTGAGAGGAAAATTAGGTGCCAGTAGTAATGAATGCTTTTCTAAATAAGAATTAGTTTTGAGTCATGTCCAGTACGTTTTCTTTTCGATAAACTTGTCTGTAGAATTCGTCTGAAAGCATGGATGGTTAATTTTTAGTCGCTGCATGTTTTGATTTCTTTGGAAGGATAATTACGGTGGATTTCGTAGAATGTCGAAGAGCATCATTAGGAGGAGGGATTTTTGAGCAAAATGTCTTGTCCTCATAGAGACCATTAGAAGCAGAGCAGTATTCACACCACGGCCTTGTTCTGTACATCAACCCTTTCTTTACGTGTCGTGAGCACATGTCACGCATAGTTCGTATAATTCCTAGAGTAATTACTTACGGGCAAAAATAACAGGATTACTATACCAGAGAAAGCGTACCACTATCTCACTGAAACAAATATCACGCCTTTCCTCTGAAGTAATTCAAGGGGCCTAAATTAGACTGGGGAATAATTCTGGCTCCTTCGACGATAAATCTGTTGTCTTAACCATTGTGCCAGCTTTCTCTATGAGTTACAATCCAGACAGTGCACAGTAACGTACACAAGGCAATAAATGTAGTTAAATATCTTAGCCAAGTCTCTCTTTTGATGAAGGCTGTTATACTGAGCAGCTGTCCATTGCTTTGCTTCAGCCTGGTTCGGATTTCACACCTTTTCTCTGACAATGTTTGCCGCTTGCACTTACTAAGTGCAACTGCAGTGTTACTGGTGTCCTCATAAAAGAAAGCTATTACCCATATCTCTGAAGACTGCGATTTGTAAGCCGTCTAAGGCGCTGCAGTCATGGACTGTGCGGCTGCCGGCCGGAGTGGCTGTGCGGTTCTAGGCGTTACAGTCTGGAGACGAGCGACTGCTCCGGTCGCAGGTTCGAATCCTGCCTCGGGCATGGATGTGTGTGATGTCCTTAGGTTAGTTAGGTTCAATTAGTTCTAAGTTCTAGGCGACTGATAACCTCAGAAGTTAAGTCGCATAGTGCTCAGAGCCATTTGAACCATTTGAATTGTGCGGCTGATCCCGGCGGAGGTTCGAGTCCTCCCTCGGGCATTGGTGTGTGTGTGTGTTTGTCCTTAGGATAATTTATGTTAAGTAGTGTGTAAGCTTAGGGACTGATGACCTTAGCAGTTAAGTCCCATAAGATTTCACACACATTTGAACATTTTTTGCGATTTGTATCCACTAAACTAAATTTTTCCCTTCTGATTTTTTTACGATTGTTTGCATAAACGATCTTATTACTACGTGAAATGTATTAGAGGCACTTTTAATTAATGGATCCATGGGGATAACATCAGTGAAGATGCAATGACATGAAACGATATCGGTGCAAGTCGTTCATACATGCTTAAGTAGCAAAGTAATGGATATGTAGTGAGAATCGAAAATTTGTACCAGACGGAGTCTCCAACCTGGATTTGTTGCATGAAGCGAACAGTTACCTTAAACATTACTAAGTGAGCACACCTCCAGGTTTGACTCAAAATTTCACAGTCACTAGTTCACATCTATTAATTTCCAATACTACAACACACACGGCGTATTTGAGCGGCTTCGACTGGCATGATTTCATATCATTGCATCTTAATTGATTTCATACCAGTAGATCCAATGGAGTGCATTGAATTGTGACAGGGTAATCTATGGCTCTCCACTGACTGGTGCTATTCCCAAGTACGCCGTGGGAGAATCTCTTGCAGTAGTGTTTCCAAACTATCATTAGCGCCAATGAAGGTTTCAGTTAGGACTGAAGGCGTGCTCAAGTCTCCTAATGATTAAGGGGACCCCTCGCGATAACTATAAAATATCGGTTCGAGCCACGGCATGGTAATATTTCTCATTAGTCTTTGTTGGTAATTCCTCATCGTTCTAGCTTCTTGAATATGTATTGCACCTGTCTCATTGTCGATTCACTTCATACCTTTTCCCTTCATAAATGCTTTATTCAACTGTATTGTCATATTTATTACTCTGGCGTCAGTCCCTAGATAGACCTACATGTGTGTGATCGTCGCATAATTCTGGATATAAATTGCTCTGATATCTAATGTATTCGGTCTCTAATGATACGTTTGTCTTTGCTAGGTAGGTGCGACACGGTATATGAGCAGTCTGTTACAGAGCAGTGTTTAGTGAATACGGTAGCACGTCCCGAGTTAGGTGACTCTGAACGTCTGATGATGATACCGGTGCAAAACACACACCTCGTAGGATGTCCGAGAGTACACAAGAATTCTAGTTTTCGAGACCAGCAGGAGTCTAGGGTAGATCTTCAATGTCACAGAGACATGGAAAACACCCATCTCTTCACCGGCGCTACAAAAACCACACGTCGACCTCAATTGTTTGACGAACAGACGTCATGTCACCTTCGCAGAGCCGCACGGGGCCAGCAGCGGTCTACTGTAGGTCGTATCGACAACAATCTAAATGCAGCACGTCAGGGACCCATTCCCGCCAGGACCGTAGGGAAAATATTGCACTGCATACGCTGCAGCTGCCGACGACAGATATTACATCAAGTGCCTTATCATGACTTAGTCACTCAGTGTATTAAATACTGACAGTGGTTAAGACGCTGGAGGAGTGACACACAAATCATCGCTAAGTCATTCCCTAAATAACTTCAGGCGAAATTTCTTAAATGGAAGTATGACATATTCCCTGCTCCTCACCTGTCTCTAGTGACCTAGGTTCTGACGATACGTAAAATTCGAATTTTCCTTCATTTCTGTACTTTCGGCCATTCAAACTGCAACGTCGTGAAGGCGGTATGCGACAAACGTCAGATTGACAAGAAATCTACAACATGCTATGATGTGCAAATGATTAGCATATCAATGCAGCCGCACAAAGTATACAAGAGTAACACTGTCTACTCTTTTTACAGTCTAAAAAGCTCGTAAGGATGTTTCAGGGTAGGCAGTTCTGAGAAATAACTGTTCAGGAAGAAATTCGATACTTGGCACTGTTTCCGAGGTAATTGGGTTGGCTAATTAGGCCGTTTCGCGCGCAAATTCAAACGGCCCGCCAGAGACGGTGTTGCCAAACGCGACCTTCGTTTGGTTTCCTAAAAGCGAACAAGAGAGAGATGGAAAAATTGGACATGGGACGATAGTAAGGATCGAAAACTGTATCTGGCGACCCGCTTGAATTTGAGAGCGCAACGGCCTGACAGACTAACTACAATGCTAATTAAGTCGGACACGCCACAACTTTTCCAATGCTTTTCTTAACAATTATTTCTCAGAACAACCTACCCTGCATCGCGCTTACAAGCTTTACAGACTTTTTCTCACCATCCTGTATAAGAAAACCTTAGGCATCGAGATTCTCATTAAGAAATAGCATCTGAATGTTGGTTGTTTAGGAGATGGTGTTATGCCCCGTATGAGAAGGAGAAATGTCTGCCAGCACGTATCGGAATTCGACAACGACAGGCTTGTGGCCTATCGAGTCTGCAGATTATCCTCCTGCGACAGAGCTGCTCGCGCTGATTATCATCCCGCTATTGTCCTGGGAATCTGGAACCCATAGGTTCAGGAGGGCTATACTCTACGTCATACAGGATCTCCAGAAGACAGACATCCTTGTATTGTTCGCTTAACCTTCCAGGATCTTTCAGCGGCGTCAAGTACCTTTACCCAAAATGCGCTTGTTTGCACCGAGACAATTATCCACACCAACAATGCAACGAAGCCTTGTGCTTCACGAGCTGTCAGTACGGCATTGTTGAGTTTTTATTCGACACGGCAGCAAAGACAGGCTCGCAGACAGGGATGCTCGCAACAACTCTAGACACGGGAGTGGCACCACGTTGGCTATTCACACTAGTCCCGAACTTCACGACGAGCATATCCGCATGCGGAGGTTCCGAGGACAAGGAATGTTGTTGTATTGCATTAGTCGTATTCATACAGGCCAGTCCGTAGCGTGATAGTACGGGATGCCACTGGCTATACAACACGCTACACCTCTGCCTCGCAAAGGCCTCGATTTGGACAGCAGCCCTTATATTTCTGACGTGTTAAGGACTATGGCTGTGCGCTATCTTTCGAGGTGTCCGTGGCGTTATCTTTCAACGAGGTAACACAAGACCACATATTTCCCGTGCAGCCCTGACCTACCTAGATACAGAAGGTGTTCGACTGTTGCTCTGGCGACAACGTATTCCAAATGTCACCCCCATTTAAAACGTTTGGTCATTGGTTCCCGAGAGGATGTCCTGCCACCACTCGGGAGCCACTACGACTGATGTTCTCTAGCAGAGTGGAAGTAGCGTAAAACGACGTACTATCTCTCATTATCATTCAGTTTGACAAATGCCCAGCCGAGCTACAGCCGCTGTTGCTGTTAAACATGAGTGTTACTGAATTTCGGACCTTGTAATCATAAATTACCTTAAAAAATTAATAATCTATTCTTCCTACTATGGTTTATAAGCACAATAAGTAAAACTTCGTCATTTTCTATCTTTCCCAATGTTCCTATTTTAATAACGTGCGGTGTACTATGCGCAACGACTGAGTTTTTCAAATACATTGCCGGCCGGAGTGGCCGTGCAGTTCTAGGCGCTACAGTCTGGAGCCGGGCGACCGCTACGGTCGCAGGTTCGAATCCTGCCTCGGGCATGGATGTGTGTGATGTCCTTAGGTTAGTTAGGCTTAATTAGTTCTAAGTTCTAGGCGACTGATGACCTCAGAAGTTAAGTCGCATAGTGCTCAGAGCCATTTGAACCATTTCAAATACATTCAAGTTTATGAGTGTTCGTTTGATTTAATTCGAGTACGGAAAAGGGGAGAATGTAGAGAAGATAAAACATATGAATACAAGTTAATAGATGGGTATTCTCTACCCCAGCACCTCAAACGAGCAATTTTCAATACAGTTTTATTTTTTTAGGGCTTTACCATCGAAATATAGGGTGCTTATAATTAAAGTTTCGCTACTTGAGAGGGGCCCCCAGAAAAACGAGCACAATGAAAGTTAGTGGAAACATTTTTGAGGGCATGATGAAGAGAAATAAACAAATTAACCATTGAAAGAAACACATTCTAATTTCCATATGAGAGGCTCTAATCCGGTGATTTTGGTGGTTACGCAGTTTGGAACGATCGGTCAGTGATTCGGTTTTCTCTAAATATTCCACTGTAATGGAGTGGCCCCACGGGCAATGTAAGGTGGAGCTCCATCGTGAATCAAATCAGTTGAGACCAAGCATCTCTCTCCTGTAGAGTAAAGGTCACATGTTGGGAAAGCAGACCGCAGTAATGAGTGCCTTTCACGCTGCATGTCCTTGCTTCTTGGGGTCCGAGTTCCTCAAAGAAAATGGACCTACCATGAACTGTGACGTGAAGCCACACAACACAGTGATGCGTTCGCTGTGCAGGGTAACTTCATGGCCGGCCGCGGTGGTCTCGCGGTTCTAGGCGCGCAGTCCGGAACCGTGCGACTACTACGGTCGCAGGTTCGAATCCTGCCTCGGGCATGGATGTGTGTGCTGTCCTTAGGTTAGTTAGGTTTAAGTAGTTCTAAGTTCTAGGGGACTGATGACCACAGCAGTTGAGTCCCATAGTGCTCAGAGCCATTTGAACCATTTTTTTGGGAACTTCATGAACGTTCGTTAGAGGTGACGATCCCCAAATGCTACAGTCATGAATGTTCCCTTCCCCAGTGAGCGTAGAGTGTGCTTCATCACTGTACAAAATGTCCCATGGCCACCTTACGTCAACTTTAGACCTTGTAAGAAACGTAAGAGCAAAGTCTACTCGAATGCTTGCGTCACGTGGCAAAAGTTGGTGAGTAGTCTGGAGTTTGTACACCATTTCACAGTTGTTCACAGCACTTTTCGAATGGTGGGCCATGGAATGTTCGGCTGTCGTGACACAACTCGTGCACTGCTTGGAGATCCCACGCTGCGTCCAACATACTCGGTTGTGGAAACAGTAACTTCAACAATTTGTGGCGCGATTGGCCGTCGGTATCTCCCAGCAGTAAACGGAATCATTGGCCTATCGTTCCACACCGTATAACCACCAAGGACACCAGATGCGGACCCTCTTATGTGGAAATTGCAATGTGTTTCTTTCAGTGGTTTATTCCTTATTTCTCTTCCTCGTGTATTTACAAATGTTTCCACAAAGTTTCTTTATCTTACGATCACATGTTTTTCATGGGAGCCTTCTCAAGCAGCGAAATTCTAGTTATAAAAAAAATGGTTCAAATGGCTCTGAGCACTAAGGGACTTAACTGCTGTGGTCATCAGTCCCCTAGAACTTAGAACTACTTATACCTAACTAACCTAAGGACATCACACACATCCATGCCCGAGGCAGGATTCGAACCTGCGACCGCAGTGGTCGCGCGGTTCGAGACTGTAGCACCTAGAACCGCTCGGCCACTCCGGCCGGAGACGAAGTGGTGCCTTGTTTACCTCTACTTTATATATTTCATACTTACACGGGGATAATCACTTGTATCGCCGTGATCATGAATATTGTTCATGTCTGGATGTACATCATCAGTTTCTATTTAGCATATTGTATGACTCTGGACCCATAGAGATTCTATATTTGAATTTCGCGGTACTTTCGAAAACTGTTTTCGTTCGCCAGCATGTGTTTGAACACTCAGCGAACGCTCGCGACCACAGTTTACAACTCGGTTCCATTGATCGCTGCAGCGTGGGTTGCAATGCCGCTTCCGCGACACCTCTCGCACACCTTGCGCTAAGGAACAATGCCGGCAGTGCACGAACCGGAATCAGGTAACGTAACACACCAGGAGGGCGTTGACTGTCATCTCGAGTGTCGGTCAACGGATGCTGCGACGAAAGCAGGAGGCTTTGCACTCCCACGGTTCGCGGTACTTGGCATCGGCCTTGTTTACTGGGTAGCGCTCGCAGCATGTTGACGCGTTCTTGAGAGTAATTCCGGCACACGCATCGCGTTACTAGCATTGCTGACTTAGGTATTCGAAGCTCGTGTTCCTCTGAAGTATGGCTATTGTTCTTGCGCGCATAGCAGAGTTTCTGCTGCAAGGAAAACAAACGTCTGCAAGGCATATTTTTAGAACGATTTCTGAGAAGCTTTCGTGTAAATCAGTTTAGTTCGGTTCGCAGCAGGATTTTCGAGTCTTGTAGGCTCGCATCTGAGGATTTGTTTCATCAGTATGTGGAGAGAACTACGTGAGTTGCAACTTTGAAAGTACTTACTAGTGGGCTATGGAAGTGCAACATCACGTCTACGACTGTTGGTGGCATGCGTTTCCGGTGGTTGGCGGAACCGCCGGCATCGACACGCGCTGTTTCCTTCAACTGACTTCCTCTAATCTGTAAGCCATAGTGCACACGTGTTTCACCCATCTCCTCTTCACTCAGAACCACCAAAAAATTATCCCTACAAAGTTGTAAATCACGCGCTGTTATACTTGAGTATTGCTCATCAGTGTGGGATCCGTACCAGATCGGGTTGACGGAGGAGATAGAGAAGATCCAAAGAAGAGCGGCGCGTTTCGTCACAGGGTTATTTGGTAACCGTGATAGCGTTACGGAGATGTTTAGCAAAATCAAGTGGCAGACTCTGCAAGAGAGGCGCTCTGCATCGCGGTGTAGCTTGCTCGCCAAGTTTCGAGAGGGTGCGTTTCTGGATGAGGTATCGAATATATTGCTTCCCCCTACTTATACCTCCGCAGGAGATCACGAATGTAAAATTAGAGAGATTCGAGCGCGCACGGAGGCTTTCCGGCAGTCGTTCTTCCCGCGAACCATACGCGACTGGAACAGAAAAGGGAGGTAATGACAGTGGCACGTAAAGTGCCCTCCGCCACACACCGTTGGGTGGCTTGCGGAGTTGAAATGTAGATGCAGATGCAGATTGAGGTTTTTAAATT
This sequence comes from Schistocerca nitens, assembly GCF_023898315.1. NCBI lineage: Eukaryota > Metazoa > Arthropoda > Insecta > Orthoptera > Acrididae > Schistocerca > Schistocerca nitens. The sequence continues at coordinate 269,981,923 of NC_064616.1, forward strand.
ATTGAAAACGAAGGAAAGCTAGAGTACGAAATGTCTTAGTCCTTAAGATCAGCAGGGGCGGAAAACGAGAGGAAGGAAGGAAGGAAGGAGGAAAGGAAAGAAGGAAGGAAGGTTGAGTTTTAACTTCCCTGCGACAACTAAGTTATACGCCAGCTGGCCCTTGCTAACTATGAAATGTTACCGTAAATTAAAAAGATCTGCGTTAGTTTATTGGTTCATATTCATGCTGTCTAGGAGTTAAAGTAACTTGTCAAGTGCTATCACATTATTTCATACTTTTTAAAGTCTAAGTCTGCCGATGACTTGTAATTCTATAAGAGACACCAAAGGACTTTGAAGAGTAGTTGAACGGAATGGACAGTGACTTGAAAGGAATGTATAAGATGAACATCAACGAAAGCAAAACAAGGATAATGGAAACTAGCCGAATTAAATCAGGTGATGCTGTGGTAATTAGATTAGGAAATGACACACTTAAAGTAGTAGACCAGTTTTGCTATTTTGGCAGCAAAATAACTGATGATGGGCGAAGTAGAGAGGATATGTAGTGTACACTGGCAATAGCAAGAAAAACGTTCCTGAAGAATAGAAATTTGTTGGCATTGAATGTAGATTAAAGTTCAAAAATGGCTCTGAGCACTATGGGACTTAACGTCTTAGGTCATCAGTCCCCTAGAACTTAGAACTACTTAAACCTAACTAACCTAAGGACATCACACACATCCATGCCCAAGACAGGATTCGAACCTGCGACCGTAGCGGTCACGCGGTTCCGGACTGAGCGCCTAGAACCGCGAGACCCCCGCGGCCGGCGTAGATTAAAGTGTCAGGAAGTCTTTACTGAAAGCATTTGTAGAGAGTGTAGTCATGTATGCAAGTGAAACATGGACAATTAACAGTTTAGACAAGAAGAAAATATAAGCTTTTGAAATGTGGTGGTACAGAAAAATGCTGAAGATTAGCTGAGCATATCACGTAACTAAGGAGGTGGTACTGAACAGAACTGGACAGAAAAGAAATTTGTGGCACAACCTGAGTATAAGAAAAGATCGGTTGATAGGACATATTTGGAACATCAATTTAGTACTGGAGGTAAGTGTAGGGGGTAAAAATCGTAGAGGGAGACCAAGAGACGAATACAGTAAGCAGCTTCAGAGGAATGTAGGTTGCAGTAGTTACTCTGAGTTGAAGATGTTTGCACAGGACAGAGTAGCGTGGAGAGCAGCATCAAACGAGTCTTCGGACTCAAGACAACAACAACAACAAAATACAGATAGTTGGGCATAATTAAAATCAAGAATGCGCTCCAGGACTGCTCCCGACGAAAATGCGACGAGTAGCGTGTGACCTGTCCCCTCGAAATACGCGCTTCTTGCTCCATAGAAAGTATATCAAGAAGTTACCCACCAAATACAACAATACAACATTGTGGCCTCTTAAAATTAATCATAAATGCTAAATTTAGTCGTTCTCAATGAAAAACAATTATTCTGTTCTACTCATAGGATAAAATTCTCCGCAATGTGTGCCGCATAATTACGATCACGTTTACAGTGTCTAAAACCTCGGAAAAGCGAGATTGATATCCACGTGCGGCCATGCTGCTTTAATTTTCCCGCAGTATTCTTAAATCCCGTTAGGCGAATTCCTGATTCGCACGAGGCCCTCGTCCTCCGTGTCCCAAACCTTGTAACTTAACAATGATATAATTAACTTCTAGAACACGTCACCCCTATACACTCTGAATATCTCAAATATATTACTTGCGCATGTCAGCTGTCTCCAGTGGAAAGTATTTAATACTGTGGCATCTCGCCCATGTAAGTTTTCATGCTACCGTTCCATGCCCACATGTATTTGAAGCCTAGAAAAAGCGCTATACGCAAAACACCTCTTTTTATTTATTTTTATGTCGACCACAGCTTCACAGTGCTTTCCTTAATTCGATTTGTTCTATACATAACCGGATTGCCAAATAATGTTACCGTAGCGCTGCCATCGACGTTAGCGAGTTGGCCAGAGGGCAATGTCCGTCTGCGGAATCCGCCGTCCAACTTGGCATCTGCTGTCCGTTTGCAGGCTACATGTAGACCATTCGTTTGTGTCTATGACAACATGATGACCATTTACACAGCATTAGACGGCACAATTGGTTACGTTTTCGTAACAAAAAGTTAAATTTTAATCTTCGACACTACTCATGTTATTAGGGAAAAAGACTTAAAATTACCAACAAAGTAAAAATTCTTTTGGTAGTTTAGATTTGAAACTTTTATTGCTAGCTTCGAGATGATTTTGTATTATTGAGTAAAGGAACTATCATAGATTTTTGTGACCGCCTATTCCAGACCTTTCAGTGCCACCGGCAGCTTTAGTCGTGTTTGATGAAGGTATTTCTTTTCCTTCGAATGTAGCAGCTGTAGACATAACTCAGCCTCTCAAATTTTAATGCATTATACATGATTGAGAATGTGTGGTTATTAAAGTGAACGCCTGGGCACTGAGAGGTAGCGGCATCGAATCGCCGTCGGGCCACATAAATTTTCAGCCTGCCTTTTAACCGAATGTGAGGAGTCGCCAAGACCGACAGGTCGTTTAGATTCCAAGTTAAACTGTAGTTACCCTTTCCCTGGCTGAATAACTGGGGAGATTAGGGACACACAACTCGCTGTAATGATGCCCAACAGAAAAATTTGTACGTGATCATTGGGCCATACGAAATTGTTGATAATCACCAAAGTAAGATAAAACTGTAGCATGTTTCACCATTGCGAGGCGACTTCACACAGATTCTCCACCACCTAAGGCTCTTACTCTGTCGTTCCAAGGAATGGAAAGTACAAAAGAACCATTCTAATATATGTATCTCTCTCTCTGACTTATTTATCCTTATTTGTCAACTGGTAAAATTATTAGGAATTCGTTGATTTCTGTTTCTGTCGCAATCATTGCTATACAAGTCGAGCCGGAAGATTTTTCGTTTTTTTCTTTTTTTTACGTATGTTTTTGTATGTCGTGCTGTGATTCGTGACTGATTAGTAAACAAAGTGAATAACGTGAGACACCGAGGCAGGAAAATAGAAAAAGACCTGCTGTGTATTTTCCCATAAGGCAACATACCAAAGTAACAATTTGATAATCCGGCGTAACGGAGATTATTATTGAGGGAGAGGTAAGCCCAGATAAACAATAACGCGGAACAAATCAACCGCGTCTGGATACGTGCTCTGTAGGACAGAGGAGGAGATTAGAGTTTAACCGTCCAGTCGACAGCGAGGTCATTAGAGACGGAACACAAGTTAGGATTGTGGAAGGATGTGGAAGGTAACTGGCCGTGCTCTTGCCAAAGGAACCATCCTGGCATTTGCCTGGAGCGATTTAGGGGTATCACGGAAAACCTAAAGCTGGGTAGCAGGACGGGGATTTGAACCGTCGTCCTCCAGAACGCGAATCCAGTGTGCTAACCACTGCACCACCTCGCTCGGTTTGTATAGAACAGTTATCTGAAGCTCTCAATGGAAACGACAGAAAAGCAAAATCAGCGAGGCAGGAGTTAAATGTGGAATAGATTTTTTCAGACTACTAACGCATGGTTTTACAATGCGTCACTGCAGTATTACACTAATAGGTGCCAGATGGCGATAAGGAAGGCTTATATCGGGACGTAAAATGGGATGTATAAGGTAGCTATCCTGAATTTACTGACGTGTTAAGAGAACGACGTTAGCGCCAGTATGCTCCCGGGGTACAGCTAGGCAGAAGACACACTCGAATATGGTGGCCTGGCCACCTAAAATGGTTAGCGACACCTCGATGGATCAGAACTGTATATGACAGGGTAAATGTCGAGGACTTTTTAGCAGAAGACGATTGAGCAAAGAGGCGAACAATGTACGGGTTGAGGTGGAAATGCTGAAGGATTTTCCTGACCAGCCCGATTTTCCAATACTGACCAAACGTAGTTAATATGATATTACAGTGCCTGTGTTGTTCAGATGTACGTTGCAATGTCCTTCGGATATGCATGCATGTCCTAAGCAGAAGGCACTGTGGCGACTGCAGCCGTTATGAAATACGTGAAATGTATTCGCTGTTGCGAATATGGACAACCATCGGCTGTGTAATGGAATGACGTCAATGAAATTTTTTGCCGGACCGAGCATGTCCGAAGGAACATTACATCGTACTTACTCGACGACACCGGGCAGGCGACTTTGAATTAAAATGACTCCCCGGTACGGATATAAACATAGTGGATGTACGAGTACAGGTTGTAGACACATGGTTGACGACATATGGAAGTTTGGGTCTGGCCGTGAAGCGTGCTCAGATAGCCTAATTCCAAGGCGATCGCTCGCGATAAGCGATAAATCTTAGTTTGAGCCCCTTTCTGCACAAATTTTCACTGTCGTCATTGCATTATACAGCTGGTGGTTGTCCTTATTCACGATTGCAGGTATATTTCATGTAAGAATAGCTCAGTTTTCGCTAAATGGCTTAAGGAAAACGCCGGGGTGATTCCTTTGAAAAGGACTCGCCCAATTTTGTTCCCCGTACTTTTCCAATACAAGCTGGCGCTCCGTCTGATGTGACTTTGTCGACAGGACGTTAAACTCTAATCTTCGTCCCTTCCTTATTCCTATACTGCAAACAGTCAACACATACAGCTCGCTATCATCTTGCGGCCAGAATTGTAATCTGCCGGTGTAGCCGGTTGCACTAACGCCGCTGCTTGACAGTTGGCGCTCTCGTCTGGTATTCAATGTACCTGTAAAATTTTAAACCTTGGTTACTCGAAAACGACGGAGAAACGCATCATACTTCAGTAGCATCTGTTATATCTAAATTTGTACTGTAAGAATGCGAAAGATCAGCAAGTTCTGTCTCATAGACTGTATGCGTCCGTTGTCAATTCGTTTGCACACTGACATGATTCTCATACGGTTCCTTGAACTTACACAGTTTTACGAAAACCATTTTGTCGCATCGTACATCGCTGTAACCTTTTTAGCAGTTAGCTCCCAGGAATTTGTTTTGCCCCGTATTCCTCTGTGTTTGTCTCTCCTGAATCGTTCAAACATTCACCTGCAGCCGAAGTAACTGTTGTTGCCCCAAGCAATCAGTTGTCAACAGAGCATTCCAGAACGGTAGTTACATAATACTGTGATCATACCGAAGGGAGTTGTTGCACGGTCATATATTAGTCGGAACTTGCGTGTCGGTAAGAGCAGCAACAAACGCGAGCACAGAATGCTAAAGCATATTCGATCCTACGTTAAAGGTGACTGCTTCCACAACAGGTCTTTGTTCACCAGCTCGATAATCGTTAAGCAATGGCAAAGAAAGATCGTTATATGGAACCCGAATACTTAACGTTAATATCAGTAAGCTTGTCTTGAAACCAAAAGTTGAACATGCATGGTCTCACAACTAGTAATACTGTTTTAAAAAGCCAAATAATTCCGAATTAACATGGCCATTGCAGATGAGATAGGCTCAAAAGCCCTCAAATTCCTGTCGAATGCTGTGTTGAATTTTCAGGAGATTTAGTATGCCCATTACCTCTTTTTTGTAATACACCACACACGTCATTTTTGACGTTTTAGCTTACTTCGGCTTAATAATAAGTTTCTCGAGTTATTTATTTGATTTACTTACAATTTTTCATACTACGCCACTTACACGTATTAGATACATGGACACTGAAATGTTTTGAGCTTTCCAGAGTGAAAGCAAACGTCAAAGCATGATGAAGGACGGAAAGATAGAAGATAAGGGTTTAACACCACGCCGACTTCGAAACCATTAGAGACGGAACACAAACTCAGATTTGTCAGGGTGAAGAATAAAATCATCAATGTCCTATTCAATGGGATCAGCCATGCATTCGCCTTTATTGATTTAGGGACAATCTGAATCCGAATGACTGGGCTAGAATTTGGAAGTACAGGACCTTTATCGCTGCATCACCATGATAAACGGAAAGTTATTGCACGTCATCAGAATGAAAACCAATATCCTATTAACAGTAGAGATACGACGATGCAGCAGCTAAATTGATGAGTATGTAAATAATTCTCCCTGTTTGATGTTGGTGTTATGAACAAACTACTTCCCAGCAAAAACTAACAAGGATATTCATTTAGTACAAGATGTGAAATGCCATGATCAGTCAGTATGAACGCTAGAATTCTTGTAATAGATGTCTTTTTTTAGGCACCATACCAAAACTAAGTTACATTCTTAGCATGTACCCATTAAGAACATAAATTCTCTTAAATTTATTGACCGCTGCGAGTCTCCTCCTCCTCCTCCTCCTCCTCCTCCTTCTTCTTCCTCTTCTTCCTCTTCTCCTTCTCTCCTTCTTCTCTACTACTTCTTTCATATTTCTTTCCGATTTATTAATGTTTGCGAACTAAAGGAGCACCTAACAACAGAAGATGATTATTCATCGTCTCTCTGTCCCCTTGCGGTTTCTTTTATGGTTCGGGTTCTTCATGTTCCCGATCGTCGAAGGCCACAAGATTCGGTTAAATCTATCTTCCTCACCATATTTAATTATCCCCTCATCGAATCTGGCCACTTGTTCTGTTGATCCACGCAGTCTTAGACCACCCACGTTAAAGCGGTATACTTGGACGACATACCTGCTGCTTTCCGGCAGTTAGAATAATTTCATGCATCGTGTCCAAACAAGATTCTACTTATTTGATTCAAGAACGTGCACTTTCTTACCTGATTTTCTAAAACGATGTTACCGAAAATGAAATGAAGAGGGACAGTATATATATATATATATATATATATATATATATATATATATATATATATTCCTGCCTCCTTATATCACTATACGTGTTCCGCTAGTGATTCAGTGATCACCTTCTTTCCAGAAACTACATAAGGCTTAAACTAATGTGAGATATTCAGTATGAATATAGTAAAATTATGAGAAAGGGTCTCGTGGAATACATGATTACCAGAAAATCCAGTTTCGCCGCGTGGGGTGGCCGCGCGGCCTTGGGCGTCTTGTCACGGTCCGCGCGGCTCCCACCGTCGGAGGTTCGAGTTCTCCTTCGGGCGCGCGCGCGCGCGTGTGTGTGTGTGTGTGTGTGTGTGTGTGTGTGTGTGTGTGTGTCTCGTCCTTAGCGTAAGTTAGTTTAACTTAGATTAATAGTGTGTAAGCTTAGGGACCGATGACCTTAGCAGTTTGGTCCCATAAGACCTTACTACAAATTTCCCAAATCCAGTTTCTGTGTAGAATATTACTTCGTACTTGAAGAATCAGGTTCCATATGGACTGGGGTTAAATCTAAAATGAACTCCTAAAACAGAGTATTTATATTCATAGCTACTTAGTCTGGGGCATTTAAAATAACCCAATATAGTAAGGTAAATAAAACTTCTGACCCTCCACGTATGATAGAACTATTGTAACTAATATTTGATGGAATATCTGTGGTGGAATATCGGCAGTAACTAAAGTATACCGATTCACGTGAATGCGAGATCAACAAGTTACTTTTGCGTCGATTATGTTCTTAATTTTAGTAATTAGTTTGCGAAACTCGAAGATAACACAAGACAAAGAACAAGAATGCAATGCCGAACGCTACTCACTGACGAAAGGCAGTCAGTCCAAGAATTACTGATGTTCAGTAGCGAGTAAATTTAATGAGGGAGGAGCTCCAGAAGATAACCGAAAGCATACTCGATTCGTTCCATATCGAACTGCCGACAAAACTTCGAGAGGGGTAATCCATGGAGATACATGTGAGTAATAGTTTCGTACTGAAATATTAACACCCGACGAGTTTGCGCAGTAGCAAACAGCTACACACGCATTCGCGAGGATGGCGGTTCGTATCCCAGTCCAACCATCCGGATTTAGTGTCTCCATGGTTTTCCTAATGCGCTATGGGAAAGTGGCCGGATCCTTCCTTTGAGAAGGACGCGACCGAAAGAAGCCGACGTCATCATCGACGTGACGTTAAACCATAAACCACTTCCTTTTAAAAAATTTAAAATACTTATCGTCAACGTAGCTAACCCAATACGAACGAAAGATGAATGCTTTGATACCTTTAAAATAAAGGAATATATTATGTAGAATGAAAAAAGGACTAGTTCGAGTATTATTGAGCAAAAGATAATTACTTAGTCATCTATCCTATTCCGCAACGCTGGATAATCACACCTAATACGGCAAAAGGATGTATTCGCAGATTTTCTATATTTTGCTCCCCAAGCACGGGGTAGCTCAGATGGTAGAGCACTTGCCCGCGAAAGGCAAAGGTCCCGAGTTTGATAGAATGAAGGCTTTCACTATCTGGTGACATTGCTGCTGGTTAATCTTTCGGTGTATAAGTTCGCACACAGTTTTAATCTGCCAGGAAGTTTCATATCAGCGCACACTCCGCTGCAGAGTGAAAATCTCATTCTGTCAACACTTCTGATGTCCGTAGAAGTGAAATGACAGACTGAAGCAGAATAAATTTGCGTACTTGAAGTAAAATCATATAAAAGGCACAAGTGTAAACAGTATATATGATGATATAAGGTGCAATTAAATGAAAAAAAATACAAATTCTAAATAATAATTAAACTTTATTATATCAAAAGTAATCGTCATAACTGCTAAAACATTTATCACACTGAGAGACAAGACGGCCGATGCTTTCATGGAGAAACGTTTTCAGTTGCCTACGGAACCACGACTGTACCCAGGCGAGCATCTCTTCGTCCGATGCAAGTCGACGATCGCGAATGTCTTTCGTCAGGGCTCCAAAAATATGGAGGTCGCATGGGGAAGGGTCGCGCGTGTATGGAGAGTGTGTAAGGGTTTCCCAGCGAAACTTCTGCACCATACTCGCAACAGCCTTAGCAACTTGTGGGCGGTACCATTATGCTGCAGAATTTTCGCTAGGAAGCCCTTACACAATCCATGCGATTTCCATATTTTTGGATACACGAAGAACGAAATTCGTGGCCGTCGATTTGCTTCGCTCGAAGAGATGCCTGCCTGAGTACAATCATCGTTCCGTATGCAGTCACAAACATTTTTCCGTGAAGGCATTGACCCTCTTGTCTCACCGTGGGATAAATGCATTAGCAGTTAAGGTGATTACTTTTTAAAAAACGAACAGTGTACTTACTATTTTCCATTGTCTTGGCTTTATTTGATTGTACCTTACAGATCACAGCTCTTGTGGTAGGAGATGAAGCTCGACATCTTAATTAGGTTTCCTGGTTTTCCCAAAATCGATTGAAACCATTTACAAGACCGTTTCTTCTAACGTACCACGAGACTGCTATCTTTGAACTTTATCGGAATTGAGCGTCAGTTCCGGCTCTAATGACTTAGCTGTCGGTATGATGTTAAGCAATTAAGGAAAATCGAAAAAGGAAAGAAGAGAAACGAGATTATTCCAAATGTTATTAACATCTCTGACGTTCGCTCACAGAAAGTTTTGTAGTGCATCTTCCTGCCAAACCGAAGCAACTGACACATTGATTAAAATGTAGTACGTCGTAATTTATTCTCGTAGTTTCATTGAATACTAGTTTTTCATCATGGTTTGCCACAGTCATTGAAAACAAAAAATGTAAATATGATAGCAATAAAAATACTTTTAAGACTATGGACTCGTATTGAGGAGGAAGGAAACTCAAGTTCCTGTATGGCCTTCCTTATTAAGGTTTAACGTTAGGTCACCGAAAAAAATATTAGTTACCTCAAAGTGGGTGTATGAGAAAATATAAGGTTATGTATAAGCTAAAGTATCTTTTACTATTTGAAAAATGATTAAACTAAGTTTTGGTCATGTTGTCGGCTATAATCTGGATTCGTTTTTCAATTTTTTGTCGAATAAATTGATCAGGGCGTTGCTGGATACTTCTAGAACTCATAGTATGACATGAGGATCATTTTCTCAAAGGTTACTTTATGTACCACTTTCAAAATGTGGTAGGTTATTCTTAGTATTAGATAAACAAGTCTACGTACCAGTTTCTCAAAATCAGTCACAGAAGGCTCACAACATTTTTTTAATTTATGTATGAAACGTAGCAATTTTTATTTCACAAAAATTGAAATAAAATTGAAAGTGAAGCACTTTCAAAAATTTTGTGTCGTAGAATGTTGTATTTTAGAATATAAAATGTTTATAGCAAATTTCACCTTTTTCTCTGCATTGGTTCAGCAGAATATGTTCATCACACACTGACAAATTAAAGATGCGGGAAGTGCAGGACAAAGATTTTATTACCCTTTATGCCAGAAACGAGTATCTTAGTTTTGGTCATAACCATACATTAGGTCTTTTTGATCTCCATGTAGCCCTTTTCTTCTAGTGTGATCCTTCAGGCGTGCCCTTTTGGCAATATCCATCACTGACTAGCCTCAGTCTTCTTCAGTAGGTTTTCAGTGAAGCAACCTGCAAAAAATGCTAGTCTGCTAAGGGTCCCAAATCTTCCATTTTTACCAGGCAAGCATCATACGAGGAAATTTTAACAACAGTAGATGACCAAAATGTTGTCTTTGGGCATCACTTTTAAATGAGGTTATTAAAGCTTTCGTTCGCATTTTTTTGTACCAACATGTGTGCATTTCTTTAATAAATTATAATTAAGCGCATCGAAAATGGACTCACAATCTTCAGTACTCTACAGATGTCTTCTCAGATGGAAGGAAATAATAAACTATCGCAAACATGGCCAGACTCATGTGGAAAAGGGGGCGTGGCACCGCGCAGTGGTCTACACAAGGTGGTTGTTACGTCATTTGTAGCACGAACTGAACTCTGAAAACTAGAGACGATATTTACCACATGCTACAGAACTAGCTGATGGCAAAAAAATCAACTTTTTGACCAATTTTACGAACAACGCCCCTTAAGACAGCACAGTGTTCGCTTTGAGGCTCTTTAATGGCAGATGGGTGGAACCAGGCCGTCAAGTGACCTTCCATCGTTAACGTAAGCCATGGAGATAATGTGATTTCTATGAGCCAGGTATGTGTGCGGAATCGGTGCGGTAAGGTGACTTTAAGTGTAGACTCAACGGAATGACCTTATTTCGACATGTCCGTGATTACAATGTAACAGACATTGGTAGAATGAAGGCTTTCACGATCGGGTGACACTGCTGCTGGTTAATCTTTCGGTGTATAAGTTCGTGATTCGGGAAACTCTTCTGTTCCTAACGTTTCGTCCAGAACTGCGCTGAACATTTTCAGAGGCGTTGCTCCTCCGTTGTGAAGACTCAACGGAACAGCAACGCCTCTAAAGATGTCAAGCTAGTTCTGGACAAAACGTTAGGAACAGAAGAGTTCCCTTGACCACGACCTTATTACCCCGAAACGTTTACCGAGAGCAAAGTAACAGGTTGTCGTGGTAGTTGGCACGAGTATCAAATGGCTCTGAGTACTATGGGACTTAACTTCTAAGGTCATCAGTACCCTAGAACTTAGAACTACTTAAACCTAAGTAACCTAAGGACATCACACACATCCATGCCAGAGGCAGGATTCGAACCCGCGACCGTAGCAGTCGCGCGGTTCCGGACTGCAGCGCCTAGAACCGCACGGCCACCGCGGCCGGCTCACGAGTATCAACACGGACTGTCCAACGTGTCTACAATAAATCTTTTGCCACTCGCAAGCATGTAAAAACTGCGTAACACAGGTCGTTGTAAAAAGATCGTAACCGATAAGGAACGGGAACTAGTTTTACGCCTTGCCCAGGGCAAACGGTTTCAAACTCGACAAGAACTGTTGGTGTCTGTGCTGTCTGTGAATGCAGGCCCATCCCAGCCAGTTTCCAAGCAAGGTAACTATAAGGAATGGATACTGGAGACGACTACCTCGTAAAAGGGCATTTCTCAGCACATGAAACTGCACGTTTTCATTGAGCTAAATACAGAAACTGGAAGTGGCTGACTTAGGTATAGACCGTCCTTTCAATGAGACGTTCAACCCGCGGTGTATAGAGGGTATAGTCCAACTCTGAGACGTTTCCGTGATGTTTTGGAGATATTTCTCCCACCATGACTTGGCCCACACATTCAAGTCCCCGTTAACACGAACTAGAATATTTATTTCAATATTCCCGACGATCAAGTGTTGCCATTTTTCTACACCTTCCCGATGAGTATGCTATGGACATTACCGTCCTCCAAGATGACAACACACGTGTTCACATGGCTCCACGAATACATTCTTGATTTGACACAGATTCATGCACCCGATCGCAGCCCATAGGAAACTTTGAAACAGCATGCAGAACGTAACAATTAACATTTCCGTAATTTGGTAGCTGTACGGGAACTAATCACCAATGATTGGCATCAGCTTTATGTGTCATGGCTGACAAAACTTGTGGACTCTCCTCGTCGCCGAACACAGACTAGAGGCGGTGTAATATTGTATTAGCGTCATGTCTTCTGGCAGTGACTAATTTTTTGCCAGGTGTTCTTAGATTGAATAAATCTTTTAACACGAATGGTGCCATGATCCTTCAAACAGGATATGGTGGTCTCTTTCCTCCAGCTGAGGTACTGCTACAAAATCAAATGACTCCGAGCACTATGGGACTTAATTTCTGAGGTCATCAGTCCCCTAGAACTTAGAACTACTTAAACCTAACTAACATAAGGACATCACACACATCCATGCCCGAGGAAGGATTCGAACCTGCGACCGTAGCGGTCGCGTGGCTCCAGACTAGCGCCTAGAACCGCTCGGCCAACACGGCCGGCGGTACTACTACAGCTAATGCCGTTAAACTGTAACTTTCTCTCTTCCTGTCATGTAAATTTCTCGTGTAGAGAGTAATAATAATTAGGCCAGCAAGGAAGCACTTTCTCTGTAAGTCCTGTTGTCGAAAGCAGAAGGTATTGCTGTGAGACTGGCAGCGGACGTCCCGCGGCCTACAGTAGACCTAGTCTTCCGCATTAACGATATAAACAATAACGGCGGTAACCCCATTACCACCGAGGGAGATCCCTAGGAGTTCTGAGAATGAGGGCCTTTGTGGCACGTACTCTTCCCGTCTGGGTTGCGTGTTCCTTTCCAAGTACTGCCGCTGCTAGCTTCTTCCCGGCTGCTCAGGGAGAACACACACACACACACACACACACACAGCTTCTGGTATCAGTTACCTTTAACACCAGCATATGTCTCTGGACAGTCACTATGAGGGTAACGTGGAAGATCCTCTACATGGCTCAGAGATGACGTTGATATTAAATGACTTTTTTAGAACATGTACTTAAGCGTCTACTTCTAAATCTGTGCTCTGCAAGCCACCTTGCGGTGTGTGGCGGAGGGTACTTTGTATACCACTGTCACTTCCCCCTTCTGTCATCCGGTCGCCGATAACTCGCGGGAAGAACGATTGCCCATAAGCTTCCGTGTGGACTCGAATTTCTCTGGTTTTTTCATGGTTTTTTCGCAAGATATACGTAGTTGGAAGCAATATTATTGTTGACTCTCCGAACAGTAGACCATACGGTGATGCAGAATGCCTCTCTTGCAGTGTCTGCCTCTGGAGGTGGTTGATCATCTCTGTGACGCCTTTGCTTACTAAATAAACCTGTATCGAAACGCGCCGGTCTTCTTCGGATCCTCTCTAATTCTTCCGTCACTTCTATCTGATAAGGATCCCATATTGACGAGCAGTATTCAAGTATTGGTCAAACGAGTGTTTTGTAAGCTACTTCCTTTGTTGACTGAATTTCCTGAGGATTCTTCCAATGAATCTGTCTGGCATATGCCTTACTCGCGATTAAAATGCGGTTATTCCATTTCAAATCGTCACGTACTCATACTCCTAGGTATTTTATTGAAGTATGTGCTCCCAGTGATTGTTCTGCAATCGTGCAATCATACAATAAAGGATCTTTCTGTCTATGTAATTGCAACACGTTACATATGTGTATGTTGAGGGCCAATATCCACACCCTGCACCAAGCGTCGATCCTCTGCAGATTTTTCTCCATTTCGCTACAATTATCCACCTTGGCGACTTCTCTGTATACAACAACATCATCCACAAAAAGCCTCAGGGAACTTCTGACGTTATCTACTCGGTCATCTATATACATTATGAAAATTAATGATCCTGTAAGAGCCGGACGTTGTGGCCGAGCGGTTCTAGGCGCTTCAGTCCGGAACCGCGCTGCTGCTACGGTCGCAGGTTCGAATCCTGCCCCGGGCATGGATGTGTGTGATGTCGTTAGGTTTAAGTAGTTCTAAGTCTAGGGGACTGATGACCTCAGATGTTAAGTCCCATAGTGCTGAGAGCCATTTGAACCATTTGATCCTGTAAGACTCACCTGGGGCACGCCCGATGTTACTTTTTCGCGTGATGACTTTTTTCCTTTCAGAATGGCATATTATGTTTCGTTTGCTAGAAACTCTTCAGTCCGTACGCTCGTATTTTGTTCAATAGGCGGCAGTGCGGAACTGTATCGAACGCCTTCCGGAAATTAAGGAACACGGCATCAACCTGGGCGCCTTGCCCTGCGGAATAGACTTTTATGTCTTAAAGTAGCCGTATTAGGCGTGCTTCATTCGAATTGATAAACTGGAATACTGTATTGAGACTGTAGCCCTGTACCTAAGCTGAACGTGGACTACAAACATTTCAAACAAGAAGAGGATAGAAGCTTTTGAAATGTAGTACTGCAGAAGAATGTGTAGATAGGATAAATAATGAAGAGGTATGCAGTCGAATCGAACAGGAAAAAAATTTATGGCAAATATTGACTGAAAGAAGGTATCAGGGCACATCCTGAGGCATCAAAGAATGGTCAGTTTGGTAATGGGATAAGGGAGGGAAATCTGGGGGAGAACATTAGTATATGGAGACTGAGACTTTAGTACAATAAGCAGGTTCAAATGGATGAAAGTTAGAGTAGTTCTGCAGGGATGAAGGGGCTTTCACAGGATACACCTGCGTGGAGAGTTTTATCAAACCGGTAGTCGGACTGATTATTATTACTAGTACTACTACTACTGCTGCTGCTGCTGCTACATAAAATTATTTGATTTGGACTGTTTATCATAAATAAAAATTCGGCCAAAGTCAGTGATGCTTAATAAGAAGTATGCATCTATGTTTTCAATCGGTCAGAAATGAGAGACTGCATTCCAATGAGGCCGCACTTCACGTGGACCCTTTTCAAGAGGACGACTTCTGGAAACGCCGGGAAAGTGCACAATGCGATTTGGACGATCTTCCGTTAGGACGTCAGTTGTTTCATACGCTTCTAAGTGCATCAGGGCAAAAGGTACGGTACATGTTACATGGAGAAGTATCTCTGAGAAAGTTCTGCGCAAGATGGCTGACGCATTTGTAGACTGTCGATCAGAAGCAAATGAGAAAACCTAATTTCTTGGCAATGTGTGGACAGCTTTTAGAAGAATGTGGATCATTTTGCTCGCCGATTTGTTATTGTGGGTGAGACGTGGTTCCATCAATTCACGTAAGAAGTGAAAAAGCAGTGAAGACACTAGTAGAAGTCGCTGACCTTGCACCGCGAGAGTGAGAGTGAGTGAGTGAGTGAGAGAGAGAGAGAGAGAGGTCGATTTTATCTGTTTTAATTGCTATGGGATGCGAAGGCGATTATTTCTATTCATGATCTTGCAAAACGGAGGCCGGCCGGAGTGGCCGAGCGGTTCAAAGCGCTACAATCTGGAGCCTCGCGACCGCTACGGTCGCAGGTTCGAATCCTGCCTCGGGCATGGATGTGTGTGTTGTCCTTAGGTTAGTTAGGTTTAAGTAGTTCTAAGTTCTAGGGGACTGATGACCTTAGCAGTAAAGTCCCACATAGTGTTCAGAGCCTTTTTTTCTCATTTTTTTTTCAAAACGGAAAAGAATAAGGAATGTTACTTTAGGTCTTGTTGATCAGGATGTCCCGTCGACGCAGAGGTCGTTTGAGACAGAGCACAAGTTAGGACTGGGGGCAGGATAGGGAAGGAAGTTGGCTGCGTCGCTTTCACTGAAACTGTTTAGAGGAATCATGCAAAAACTGAATGACCGGACGGGGATTCAAACCGCCGTCCTTCCGAATGCTATTCCAGAATGCTAAATACGGCACCTCGCTCGGTCTTTTCTGTACAAGCTAGATAAAAAATGACGCGAGAAGAGTAATGAATAATGAAATAAATATCTATCATTGAACACTGCACCTGCCTATGAAGATGGTTTGGCAATAGGAAAATTGAGACACCTAGGGTACGAACTGTTCAAACAGCCACCTTATTCACCTGGTCTAACATCGACGTATTCCTACATCTGAGGAAAGTTGCAACAGCAGAACATTTTGAGTACAGTGAAACGGTTATGGATGCTGTAGATGGGAATTTTACAGGACTTTGAGAATCGCATTACAGGGATGGAATATAACCGTAAAGACGATGGACAAAGGGCATCCCCCTAAAAGGGGACTTCGCCGAAATTTTTTAACCTTAAGATAGTCTCATTAATGTGTGTTTACCTTGCCCCTGTACAATTATTTGAAATTCCATTCGCCACACGCCAATCTAAACCACGTGCAAGCCACGATTATCGTGAAGAGATGGCGTAGAAATAGACCGGGAGAATCACGGTTAAATACTGCTTCGTACACCGTGGCCCAAATTTCTCAGTAATGTCCTCCGTAGCTCTTCACGAGTGTATGGTTAGCTCCTCGATTAAAGCCGCGGACGAATTCTTAATCCTTCCTCGTCTTGTCGTGTTAGGGCTTCGTGTTCAGTTACCTCGTAGTTGATGAAATGATAAACACTACAAATAAACATACATGAAGCCCAAGGAAATCGGCACTAGTGGGCAAGCTATTGGATAGCCACAGGAACGATCACCCCGCAGTCACTTGGGTCCTTGGGTGTCACGTAATGCATTACTCATTTCTGTCCAGCGCCTTCTGTTTGGAGAACGATAAAGTAAAGCGTGGTTGGGGTCGCGTGCAAAGCTCTGTCACCGTTACCTTGTGCGTCAGCACTGGGCCAGCGGAAGACGACGGTGACAAACTGACACCATAACGACCCTAACCAGTCCTGCGAGAGGTTCCACAGGATTTCTGGATTAAACTTAAAAGTAATCTTCAGCAGCGTACATACTGCTTCCGTAAATAACCGAAAGGATGAGGTTAACTGCTAACGGTTCTCATGGTGATGATAATGATGTTTGGTTTGTAGGGCGCTAAGCTACGCGGTCATCAGCGGCCGTAGAAAGTCCCAACTTTCACTCAGTCCAATTTCAACACAGTCCAATCTAGCCACTATCACGAATGACGATGATGAGGACAACACAAAAACCCAGTCCTCGGGCAGAGAAAATCCCCAACCCGACCGGGTTCTCACGGTGAAAGTTGTAACACAGGCACTCCCTCAATGACTGGATCGAGAAGCAGCCTTAATGCGTGTAAAATGAGAATACATCCCACGCCGATTTTCAGAATGTAAAATATGGACCAACGATGATAGGAAGAGGGAAATAAATTGCCGATCAAATCAAATTGTATTTTATTTCAATTTTTTTTACTTGCGTCCACAGTCCTGCAATATCTTAGAAATGAAAACTTTTTCCGCCTGGACTGTAGTGGAAGAGTCGTCATTTCTAAAACTTCCCGTTATCAGCAGGGGTATTTATAAATCACCAATATCCAGTGAAATATATGCGTCATACTGACTGTACTTCTACGAAGAAGAATTGCAGCCGAGTGTCTTGAGGAGTAACTACATGCCAAAGTGTGTGTTATGGGACAGACTTTGATCCTTAACGAGGACGTCTTTAGAGATTGTCATCATATTATAAGGCAACAACTTATCTCTGAATTACTGTGTTCCGACACACTATCCAGTTTTCATCAGTTGATTAGTAAGAAAGCCCAGTGTCCTTTTAAGGTCTTCGAAGACTTGTGTCTTGGTTTTAACTCTGCTGCACAGCTTTTTGCCTTTAAAAGCGCTTATCATCCGCTTTTTATGCTTCACAATATGACAGGAGAGATTAATGTTTTTCCTTCAATTTTCTTAGGTAGTTTCCTTTCTTCATTTACTTATTACAGGACGACTTGATTTACTCTTCAACGGGTACAGCTCGTCCTGACGACTCTCTCATATTCGCTTTTCCGTCACTTTTAGCTGATTTTAATTTTTTTATTCATTGCCTACTCTCACTTCTACAGTGCAACATACTTTAGATACAGTATTTAGCAAAGGTCTTCCTCTTTCATGGAACGTAAATTTAGCAAGAGATATCCAATCTGTCATTTCCAAAGTTGCCTCCAAAAATTCACTCTTTACAGTAGAACTGTTTTACGTGTTAAGTTTAGAATGTTCCGAGATACTTCCTAAAATGACTTTGACAACTTACGTAGTCCATCCAAACAATGGGCATCATCGAAAATCTGTGATCGGTTTGAGAACACAGAATAAATCTCTCTCTGAAGGTTTCGAACCCGGTCACTTGCTTTTCGTGGCTTCTTCATTCTTCTGCAAATCGCTTATAGCGTGTGTGTTAGTCCAGAAAGGCATGTAGGAGAACTACTGAGGCCTTTGGAAGATAAAAGATAGTGACAGCGACAGCAGCAAGAAAAGTCGCCATCCGTGCCTGGATAGCTTGCTTATTACCTGCAGAAAGTTTGAACATATCAAGAACTAGAAATTCCGGCGTGGTAAGATACTGAACTCGAATGCGGGTGGATACCGCTTCAAATCCCCGCACAACCACCTAAATTTACGCTTTCCGTTATTTCCCCAAATCTCTTACGGCAAATGCCGGGATGGTTACCACCGTTACTCAGTCCGAGCTCGATTTTCCCTCTCTAATGGCCGTGTCATCGTCGGGACGTAAAGCTCAATCGCCCTCCCTTTTTCCGTAGTGTTGAAAGACAGTAAATCTGACCTGATTGGTGACTGGATTCAGGCCTTCCTTGCAAACATAACTCAACACGTCGCTCTTAATTATCAAAATCGACAGACGTAAAGGTAATTTCAGGAGTACTTCAAAGTAAGTGTGATAGGGTCGTTATAATCTTAAGAGGTAACGCCTGAAGCTCCGTGAGACTGTTCGCAGACGATACAGCTATCTATAGGATGGTACGCGAGACGAATGTTATGAATTGCAGAAAGGACTGCAGAGCATCGATGAATGAATGGTGCAGGCACTGGCAGCTGGCCCTAAACATAAATAACTGTAACGTATTGCACATAAGTAAATGAAGAAATCTGCTGTTGTTCAATTATGCCATTGACGATAAATCCCTAGAAACAGGAACTCTTCCGCAATCGCAAGGAGTATTACCCAAAGTGACCTAATGGTTCAAATGGCTCTGAGCACTATGGGACTTAACATCTGTGGCCATCAGTCCCCTAGAACTTAGAACAACTTAAACCTAACTAACCTAAGGACATCACACACATCCATGCCCGAAGCAGGATTTGAACCTGCGACCGTAGCAGTCGCGCGGTTCCGGACTGAGCGCCTAGAACCGCGAGACCACCGCGGCCGGCAAAGTGACCTAATGCGAAAGCACCACATAAAACAAATTGTAGGAAAAGTAGATGCCAGGCTTAGTTTATTAGAATAATCTTAGGGAAATGTCATTCAGTCAAGAAAGAAGTGACTAACAAAATACATGTTTGACAGATTCTTAAGTGTTCCTCACCAACCTTACTAGGTGGTATTAATACATTAGAAACACACACACACACACACACAGAGAGAGAGAGAGAGAGAGAGAGAGAGAGAGAGAGAGATCAAGCGAAGAGTCGCTAATTTCGTCAAGGGATTGTTTAGTCGGTGCGAGAGGATTACGGAGCTCAACAAATTTCAGTGAGAGGCTTTGTGTATCATGAAGAGTTTTACTATTAGTACAATAAAGTCGTATGGCATGGATGGCTGGGAAACCCTTAAGCGCAGGTTCAGTCTCCTCAATGGAAAGTTATTTCCTATCCTTCGCTCCCGCAGTCACCCTTTCTTTGCGAAGTATTGAAGCTGTGTGCGTAAGTGCATCTCTTAAGAGTAGGTGACTGTAATGGGAGTCTGTGTAGTGCATTCTCCCGTTCGTGTTGAGCCTACTCCTTTCGCAGATTTCCAAGGGTGCTGCCGAGCTTAAGGTCCCCATCCGACGGACGGATCACTATCAGCTGTGTCATATGCCCTGACTTCGTCAAACACTGCGCAGAGGTTTGCCAGCCAAATACGGGCAGTGAAAATTTCATCCACCAAAGTGATTCGAACCGGCTTACCTCCGAGTCGAGCGCCACAGCACAAGCATGCGTTAGCGGCTTCCGTTACGTAGGCAGATAGTTTTGTTGTTGAAATTTCTAGAGAGGACTTTGTGGGAAGAGTCGGCATCATATTGCTTCCTCCTACAAAAGCTTATCAAAAAGACCAGGATGAGAAAAACTGTGAAATTTGAGCTCACACGGAGGCTTATCGTCGACTCGACCGCTAGGCGCGCGCGTTAGCACACCGTTTCTGGGGTTCGGGGAGGTGCGTCGACCCTGAATCAAATACGCCAGCAGAATTAACGACAAGGACCCATGTACCTGCCACCTTCGTTGTGGTTTCTTGGCGGTTTTTTCCATCCGATTAGGTCAATATAAGGCTGGTACCTACGTCCCGCCTCATTTAGGCGACACACTTTCACATGGAATAACACTACACGCAGCCACTTGGGGTGCACATACTCCGTCCGGGGAGAAAGGTATGACGACAGGCCATCCTGCCTTCCTCTAGCTCAATAGTTTCCGACCTGGGGCAATTATCCCCTGAGGGGAAAAAAGAAATTTTCTGAGGCGTAAAAACTAAACGATTAGATTCTCTTTCAGTCATGAAACTAAATTATTTTCAAAATATCATTACTATTATCACAATTTTATATGTGTCTAATATTGATTACATAGGTTATCAACAATTACTTTTCCTCTATTAGTAGCACTAACACGGTGGAGGTTACAGGTTCCTCACATAGTTTACCCACTACACACGTATGTTGTGTTTTGTTCCATACATCGCTGATGATGAAAGTGAGACATATGCGTAACAAATGCTAAACATCTCACGAAAATGTCTTCTCCAAATTGCAGATAGTACCTGTAGTAGTCCAGAATTGTTTCATTACTTTCTTCGAAACAAATAAATGAATTAATTGACACCACGACACATTAGTAACTACATATGGGCGACTGCAGTGCTGTAGACATTATTATTATTATTATTATTATTATTATTATTAGACTGGTTCGACACAAAGCGCTAACAGCCTGAAGTCGTTCAGTTTCTGCCAGTTCAGAAGTAAGGAATGGAGCAATGAAGTGATTTACGAACAGTAGATGTAGTGACACATCAGAATTTCTTTGATTTTAAATGGGGTTGCTGTGTGCAGGTCAAGCAGCTGCCGCAATGGAGAGTAGTAATGCATGGGAACCATGTTTTGTAAAAAGTATGTACCCTCACTGTGGACAGTTAACTTTCTTTTCTGAGGACAAGTTGTGGATAGCACTTGCGATGCGCCACGAATTCCTTCTCCATTCTAAAACACACACACACACACACACACACACACACACTAAATATCATTAATCTTTCATCATTTTAAATACAAAAGTGTTGCAAGAAAAGCCTTTTATTCTACAGTTTACGGTAGTTTCTTGCTTAAGGTAGTGATAATATGGGGGAGGGGGGGGGAGGCAACAGATGGAAGGGCGGGGGTACTAGCTAATGGCTGACTGCACTCAGGAATAGTGATCCAACAAAGTTTGGAAACCTGCTCTAGCACTAATCTTGCCAAATCCGAAAATTAAAGTTCCGGCCCCCGTGAAGATACGGGATCAAATCCGAAAAAAGGAAGACGTCGGTCTATCGATAGTAATGCCGTATTAATCTCGACATCTCAGGAGTTTGCGTCGTTTTGACAGCCATGAGTACGTATACAGATAAGCAAATCGGCTCTGTCCGCGAAACCGTGTTCATCGTTTATTCGTTCTAGCTGCAAGTGGGTGCGAGACGCGGTCAAGCTCTACAGATACAGGAAGCGGCTGGCCCGGGGCAGTGCCTGGTCGGTCTCTAGTCGGGGAGGGCCTGAGGCCGAGGTGTTTCGCAGAACGGAGGCGCCGACTGGCGCACGCCGAGCGCTTAGTCAGCCGCGGCGGTGCGTACGTGCCGCAGGACCACGGCCCGTCGCTTATCGCATCTCCACCATCCAGGCCACTCCCCCAGCCGTTGACGCCACTCTCGATGGCCCGAGGACGGCGGCTACCGCTCATTGCTTCCCTTTGCCTTGATGACCAGGTGTCTGTTTTGTTGTCGCTGGCACGTCTACCGTCATTAGAGACAGAGCACGTACTCCCGAAGGAATCGGCCGTCGCTTTCGTGAAGGAAACATCCTCGCGTGCCCCCCCCCCCCCCACCCCCCACCCCACCCCACCCTCTCCACTTCATCTACCAAATGACTTAAGGGAGCCACGATATGTAGGCAGATATTGTCAAGGAACGTTACAGCTAGTCACCGAGCGAGGTGGCGCAGTGGTTAGCACACTGGAGTCGCATTTGGGAGGACGACGGTTCAAACACGCGTCCGGCCATCCTGAGTCACGTTTTCCGTGATTTCCCTAAATCGCTTCAGGCAAATGCCGGGATGGTTCCTTTGAAAGAGCACGACCGACTTCCTTCTCCATCCTTCCCTAATTCGATGGGACCGATGACCCAGCTGTTTCGTCCCCTCCTCCCAAACCAACGAAGTAACCATTCAACCAGCTAATCGTTGCTACAACACTGACGTTCTTACATTCATAGCGCTTGTTCAATCAGACGAGGGTGGACGCGGAAATCGTCAGAGATCTTGCTGCAAGCGAAAATAGCGTCCCATGTATCTGACGGAAATGTGAAAGATCTATATTTACCATATGTATGTAAATGACCTGGAAGGCAGCGTTTGTTGCAATGTGAGGCTTTTCGCTGGCCATGCAGTTCTCTACGTAGAGGTCATATACTTGGAGAATGGTTACGAAATGGAGGAATACTCAAAGGTAATTAGAGCTTAGTCCAAAGCCTGGCAGCTGAAAGCTCAAAATAAATAAACGTAACTTAATACGCGTAAATATAGTGGGCTGTAAATTGTTTACTATTTCAAAAGTTGTCATCATAACTGTTAATACATTTATCCAACTGTGAGGCAAGACGGTCAATACCGTCATGCTAATATGTTTGCAGCTGCCTACCGAACCATGATTGTATCCATGTGTACACTTCTTCATCCGAAGCAAATCAATAGTCACGAATATCTTTCTTCAGAGCTCCAAAAATATGGAAGTCTCATGGGGAGGCATAGGCACTGTATGAGTTGTGTGTAAGGTCTTCCCAGGGAAACTTCTGCAGCATAGTCCACAAGCCCAGGAATGTTGACGGACGGCATCATTCTATTACAAGATCATGATTACGTACGCAACCGCAAACATTTCTCCATGAAATACGACCATCTTGTTGTGTTTTTATACGTTTCTCGATGGAATATCGGGAAAACCCTCCAGCAGTTAAAAAATTACATATAAAAATTCTTGATACTGGCAGTTACATTTACTCTCCAGTCATTTATTTTCGCCCAAGGAAAATATAGCTTAAGGGTCGTTGGCATTCTGGAGAACGGACACGTGATTCATTTTGTATAACAGATCCTGATAAGAAATGTGGTACACATTGATTAGTATATACTCTCGATATCACACCCTTGACGCCGATGTACTTTCGAGACAATTATGCGACAGAATGCTCTGTTGCACCGGTCACGTTCTGAGACATCGAGTGTGGAGACTGAAGGCGAGCGAACGTTGTCGCGGAAATAGAGGACGATTATATAGCATCAGGCCAATAAGAAAACCAAAAGGCTGAAAAAACTGTGGTGTTGTTGGCAGTCGTCGTCGTGATGATGATGATGATGATGATGATGATGATGATGATGATGATGATAATGATAGTATTAGATTCTTTTACTTGTACCGCGAGTCACTTGCTCGATATTTCGAATGATGTGAACCTAATCAATTTACATTTTATTAAATTAATTTAAATTTGGATGTATGCTTACAACATATACGACTCTAAACGACAATAAGACTGAATTTAAAGTTCATCAGCCGACTGTTCTTGAGTGGTTTGCTCTAGAATTTGGTTTGTTATACCACAGATTCTTTTGCTGTTTTATTTGTCGTTTGAAATCTAACCCACTCCACTTGGCCTACGTCTTTCATAGCATGTTTTTACAATGTCCGTTAGGTCTATAAATACTTAACTAGTGCAGAAACTGGCCTCGTGTGAGCAGAATGTGGTCTAAAAACACAACTAAGACTGACCAGCGTGTGAGGCTATCGATCGTTGCGCGCCTAGCGAATTCCAGCGAGACTTGAGTCACAGCCAAAGGCTTAATGTTGTCGGTTATGTAGGAAGTTGGACTAAGCTACTAGTACAACTGCAGGAATTGCAAGTAGATGACTACATAGAAAATTGTCCCATAGCGAAATAAATAAATCTTTAGCGCAGTACAACAGGAAACCTCATGTTGCTATAGTCTTAAGTGCACGGATTTTGTGCATGTCTTGTGTGTGACTGCGTGTTCAGTGCGTTGGCTTCCTTAACTCTTTGCTTGGCAGCATTATAACTCTATAATCCTGTTAGTTGTAACACCGAAACTACTAGAGTGTTCCGCTTCAGATTTCCCGTTGAGGCAAGAAGCCACACTAAAGTCACAAACTTCTCTTAACGAACGCCGTGGGGGACCAGCTCGAGACTTGCTTGTTGTTCCACTATCAGCTCATTTTACGGCGCGTCGCAACAGAATTTGCTCCATTTGCAAGCGAACAATTTTTAGCTTGCACACAAAACATTGAAACACTTCCGTTAACGAGATCGCTGAATCACACGGTACTTCATACGGAGGTAGCTACTTCTGATCGTCACGATATAAATGATTGTTACCTTTGGGATTTGCCGGAAAAGACGATATATGGCAACAAAGTACATTTCCAGATTCTCAGTTCGTGTATCACTGTCATGAGTGGTTATGTGCCAGGGCAGATTTTCATCCTTCAGTCTCTAGCACATCATGATAAATAAATATCTCTTTCAGCTTTGTTCAGATATTCGTAGATGAATCAAATCAGCGACCTAGATGATCTAGGATTCCTTTGAAGTACTACTGTAGGAGAGAGTGAAGTCCATTAGATTGAAGAAGAAAAAGTCTTACTGAAGGAACTCGTGGGCTGCGTTGTTTTATTGCTTCGCTAGGAACAGTTGGTGGGTACTTAATTCTTTTACCAGCGTAACTGAAGGATGGTTAACTTTTTGTTGACTTTTAAGCAACACTGGTAAATAAACAAATGGCTCTGAGCACTATGGGACTTAACATCTATGGTCATCAGTCCCCTAGAACTTAGAACTACTTAAACCTAACTAACCTAAGGCCATCACACAACACCCAGTCATCACGAGGCAGAGAAAATCCCTGACCCCGCCGGGAATCGAACCCGGGAACCCGGGCGCGGGAAGCGAGAACGCTACCGCACGACCACGAGCTGCGGACACACTGGTAAATGTACAGGGTGTTGCTCCTAATAGCCGTCTGCCGTATTTTCTCTATTGTTTCGGCAGATGTTTGCAGTTTCATTTTTGCGAAGTGCAGCTGCTCTCACCCCATAAAATACTGCCCGTCACGATTTCCACGTGACACCCAGTGTCTGCGGAAAGCGTCGGTTAGCTTCCGTTACAAACAAAATGATTTTTGAAGGAGAATTTTACGTTCCCGTTCTATATAGCAGTCCCAAATTAGTCTAAAGTGAATTCGTTTTATCGATATGTATTAATTCCTACCGCTATACAGCAGCACTCACCAGTCGCTGCCAGGGTGCTGGTTGTTCTTCGTGCTTTAATGTCCCTATTAATACATATCGATAAAACGAATATCGCACTAGAGTAATTTTGGACTACTATATAGAACGGGAACGTAAAACTCTACTTTAAAATCATTTTGTTCGAAATGGAAGCAAACCGACGCTTTCCTTCGACACTGAGTGTCACGTGGAAGTCATGACGGGCAGTATTTTATGGGGTGAGAGCAGCTGCACTTCGCAAAAATTAAATTGCGAATATCTTCCGAAACACCAGAAAAAATGTGCCTGACGCATCTTAGGATGCAAACCTGGTGTACCACTGGTAAACAACTGGAGTTTTCATATTTAACTGGTGTGCACTTGATTCAAAATTGGTTCAAATGGCTCTAAGCACTATTGGACTTAACATCTGAGGTCATCAGTCCCCTAGACTTAGAACTATTTAAACCTAACTAACCTAAGGACATCACACACATCCATGTCCGAGGCATGATTCGAACCTGCGACCGTAGCAGCAGCGCGGTTCCGGACTGAAGCGCCTAGAACCGCTCGGCCACAACGGTCGGCAGTCTTGGTTCATTGGTACGAATATTTACCAAGTTCATCTTGGTAGACTGAGAAATAAATGATAAACTGAGCAGGTTTATTCTTTGTATTTGCCAGAGTGTTCAAACTAAGAAGTATTACACTGGTACACAGGAAAATACGATTTGTCACTTAAAGGGTTAATTTGAAATCAGAGCGTATATTACTTTCAGCGCTGCATCATGCTCGTGTTTCTTATCTTGTATTTTTAGTAATGTAGTCCGATATTAACTGCAAGCATGTGATTGTGATAATGATGATTATACTTTGAGAGACCAGACTTTGCGGTCAGAATCATCAACGTGATCGTATACTTCTAACAATTATATCTGCCACTCACGTTTTTTTCGTAAAAGCCATATTCTGGAATATTCTCTATATTTTTATCCATACGTACCTTTTTAATCCGAGCTGTATATGCCAGGTGCTACATGTAACAGGAGCAGCCTAAGTATTTAATAAAGGGTGGAATATATCGAAAACACCTTTTTGACAAGTGAAGCAAGCAATTAGTTGTATGATTAATTGTACTAACTTTCTTTATATGTCAAGGCATTAAAGCAAATGTGTTTATTAACAAATGGCATACTTTTTAGCGGCTATCGGTAGCTCGTAAAAGAGGAAATACAGTAATGTGAATATCTAAATTTCCGCGGAGAAAGAGCTCTAGGTAGCTTGTTAAGTACAAGGCAAAAATCAGACGGCACAGCACAGTTGCAGCCTAAGTATGCCATGTTGGACACGAAGCGGCGCTGTGCTGACGTAGGCCCATATTCAGTAGAAAAACAAGCTCTGCGGAAAACAGCACTGCAAAAATTCCTGTATCGCTGTTTCTCCGAGCTAGCGATTGTTGTTAAAAGGCACACCATTTTATTCAAGAACTGTGGTTCGTTCAACAAATCGGTAGATAAAAGAAGTTAGGGATGTCAATCTTACAGAAAAATACTTGCTCCTTATCAACAGAATCGCAAGTTTTAGGTAGTGAACTTAAGTAGTTATCAATTCATAAGGATTACGTACTTCAGGCTTGTTATACAAAAGTATCTTGTAAAAAATTTTGCTCCTGAATACCACTTACGGCTTTCACTATTAATTTTACTAACAAAATTTTATAAACGATTTAATTTGAAATAGTGCAAAAATGGTAATTTTTTGATCGGTGATTTCCAAACGCGAAATTACGCTTATGATATTCACTTGTTCGCAGTGGATAAGATAAATGATGAGATACATAATCGAAGATAATATTGTCAATATATCGTATTTTTGGAAATGCCTTCACAATCCATTACGTAACGCGATCAGTTTTGATTGAAAATAATTTGAAGAGGGGTACTGTGACGACGTAGAACACGCTCATGTAGCATTTCAGTGGTATCATGGCCATTAAAGGCGTTTCAAGAACGGTTTCCTGCAGTGTTACATCGTTGCTGTTTTCGTCATCTGTAGTCACACTGTTTTGTGTCCTATACGGTATATTCAAATACTATGCAATATTCCGCCATGGCGAGAACTGGTACTTGTAGGGCGTATAGTTGGTGACGCGTTGGGTAAGACGTTAATGGTTTCCTTCGCTGTGTATTTGAAGAGCTGCAGAGTTTCTTAAGAGTTGAGAGGAAAAATGTGTTTTCGATTGAGGCACACAGGAACGTCAGACTGAGCTGCAGTGCGTTATGTTGATAGTTTCTTGACCCGATCCTATTCACGTAAACCATACCCTTACAAGCAGACACGTGGAGTAACTGCAGAGCCTGCGTATTGGAATCACGTTCTCGTGATTGCAAGTAGAAAGTTTTGGAGCCGAGCCACGGGGCGGTCTGCGGTCTTGAGATACGCAGAACTCTGTCTGATCCCGTGTTGCTGCTCTAGAGGAAACGTGTGTGCATCACGATGATACAGTCGCTAATCTTTTCCTTCCATGCGGCAGTCTTTTTATAACACAACTACACTGTAGTCCACAGTAACTCCTCTTTATGTGAGAAATGGTACTCCAGTTGTAACACTAGCACAGCAAACTGGGAAATGAATGTTTTAAATACTATTTGCCGCAGTATGTACACGGGGACGCACAGTGATCCTACTCTCATGGATAAAAAGTATTCATGTACCGCTTATAATGTAGAGTACCTTTATTTATTACAACTAAAGACAACAACCTGAGATGTTATTTGGTAAACTAACAGTATGGGGGTTTCCTCCCTAATTTTTACATATAAAAGGATTAACTAAATTAGCCTTCTGCAAAAAGTAAATAAAAATTCTGTACCAGCTGGCTTCACACAGTGGGGAAACAAGTATTCATACATACAAATAAAATTACACTGTATGTAAATATAATGACAATGTTTACACATTGTAGGCATCCCCCTCTACCACTTCCGTTAAACTCTGTGGCATGGAATGAACTATTTTTTATAGTCTCTGAAGTAATATTTTAGCACGGTTTTTGTAGCTATTGTCTCGGAGCAGTCTTACTTCATATTTTCATGTTCTCAGCCATTCTTTTAAGCGTACCCTGGAGATGTTCAAATGGCTAAAGGTCGGAGTTCTGTCCCGGAAACTTGAGAACATGGGCAGTATGTTATAACAACCACAGACGACCAATTTCCTCTTGATGCTTAGGGTCATTATCTTGTTGAAAGTAATGATCTGTGCCTAAATCCAAGCGATCAATACTTTTTTGCAGATTTTCCTTTAGGATATTTAAATACCGATATCTGTCAATGTTACCTTCAACAAAAACAAGTTGCCCAGCACCAGATGTAGCCGTACATCCCCCATACCATAATTCATCCTCCAATGTTCTTTTGTGTGGGTTGAATGTGTTTGGGATCCACCTCAGTAAGTGGTCGTCTCTACACCACCTCAGTATTTGGTCACCTCCACACCAAAATTCTGCTAGAATTTACAAATATGTTAAATTTACTTTCATCTATGAACAGTACCTTGCCCCAGAGATTTGGGTTCTTGCTTATATGCTCTCGAGCAAAAGCAAGTTCCAATTTCTTATTCTTCTTGCCAATTTATGGTTTTCTTCGAGGTACCACAGCTCCATAACAGCTTCACATATGGTGTGATTTCCTTACCGAACTGATCATTAACATGCGCAGACAACGTAGAAGCTGTCAGTTTAGGATAGTTTTTGACTTTCCTTACTAACATATCTCATTCTCTTTGCGTTAGCTTCTGAGGTCGACCTCTTCTTTCGCTATTAATGAGAGTTCAAATGGTTCTGAGCACTATGCGACTTTACTTCTGAGGTCATCAGTCGCCTAGAACTCAGAACAATTTAAACCTAACTAACCTAAGGACGTCACACACATCCATGCCCGAGGCAGGATTCGAACCTGCGACCGTAGCGGTCACGCGGTTCCAGACTGAAGCGCCTAGAACCGCACAGCCGCAACGGCCGGCTATTAATGAGAGTATTTATTTCTCTAAATCACTATATTATGGACTTAAAGAGTTGCCCGGCTTCTTCCAGTACTATCACCCATTTATGAAAATGATTTCCCCTTTTCATAATGGCAGATAACTGTTTGCCTTTCCTCTAAAGTTGTTTCCTTCCATTTGCAACCCATTTTGGCATTCGCCGCGTTTCAGAACCAACACGCTCGAGAGGCAGCTTGCCACTGAAGGCGTTTCTTGCTGCCAAGCGGTTCGTTAGTCGTTTAGATGTTTAAATTTCTAGTAGTGTATGAATACCTTTCTCCCCACTGTATGAAGCCAGCTGGTACAGTAATCTTTATTTACTTTTCGCAGAGGGCTAATTTAGTTCATCTTTTTATATGTACATATTAGTAAAGGAACCCCATACTGTTCTCTTCGGTAGTCAAAAATCTTGGGTATTAAAAACATACTGTTAGTTTACGAATTAACATCTCTGGTCGTGATCTTTCGGTCTAATAAATAAAGTTATTCTACATGAACAACGGTGTATCTACACTTTTTTCCATGCATATACGTGTGATTTTATATGAGCAGCCAGTGCGTCCGCCCCTGACACTTCTCGTAACTGAATTGTAGCCAAATTGCTTACCTCGCGTCTTGTAGACGTTGCAACAGTTGATTTCTTCTCCATCGGTCACGAGCTCTAACGCTTGCGTAATAAACAGTGCAGGTGGGTAGGCGTAGGTGCTCGAGGATAATGAGAATTCGTAAAATGTTAGGATGACAACTAATTTTATTTCATTTGTCCAATAGCAAAATTAGTAACACGATTTCTAGAGCCAGTCTATCGTTAATATTCATAACAAGGTTTCCAGTCATTAATCATCAGTTCCCGAGCACAGTAAAAGTAACAGAATGCTTCACACGAATCCACACGAGACCGGACAAGTATGTTTTCCGAGGCAACTACAACAATTAATTCCGTCTTTACGCAGAGTTGCACTTCATACACTAGCTCGCGTGTTGCCACCCCGGACACCGATCGTAGACTTCCTTGGATTAACAAATCACACAAGTCATCAGAGGCAATTTCATTAAACTGTTCTGTCTTTATGTAAGATCATACGTTATACACGTGAACCGATCGTAAGCTAGTAGCGAGCTATCTTAACACTCTGACGCCTGCCCTCTCAGGGCGCACTTCTAATTGGTCCTTCCTTTCCATCAATGGCAGTAACTAAAATCTTTAACTATTATTTCCTGATGAATTGAGTGATATTTAAATTCTTATTACCACGTTCTCAGTGCAAGCAACGTCGTCAGCACAGTTGGAGCTGTACATTAATGTTTAAACAGTAGATTTAAATAATAAAAGTTGCCCTTCGTGGCGCCCAGCATGGTAGATGGATCCTCACTGTCTTTGTTCCAGTACGATTCGGCTCATTCTCGCCCAGCTGTTCTCACGCAAAAGACCATCTGGCGCGGCGTTCTATGAGTCTGCCTTATGATTCTACCTACTTGCGTGAAAAAAAAAAAAAACCTAGCAACAAAACTGTAATATACGTGGGCAGGGATGTTCATAAATGTCACAAAA
This sequence comes from Schistocerca nitens, assembly GCF_023898315.1. Lineage (NCBI taxonomy): Eukaryota > Metazoa > Arthropoda > Insecta > Orthoptera > Acrididae > Schistocerca > Schistocerca nitens. Next base: position 270,013,383 of record NC_064616.1, read on the forward strand.
TGTCTTGCACAGCGGTAGCACCAGCATTTTACACAACACACACACACACACACACACACACACACACAGGGAGAGGAAAGAGGGGGAAGAGATGGGGGGGGGGAGCGTTTTCGTATTATTCTAAGGAGAGGAGTACTGTGATGCGCAATGTGTCTAGCAACAATTACATGTCGACCGGCACTCTACTTCCACGATAGACGTTGCATATTGACATAAATAAAATCTTCTTCGAATTCTGATGACTGATTTTTCGTAAAATGCTAATGCGGTTTGCTCTATCCGCAGTCATATTTTGTCGTTCGCACATCTTCTCGCGCTTAATCTGGCACCTTAATTTAGCCTAATGTCGTGGACAGAATTTGTGTGTCTCGTCGTTAACTTCGATGACTAGTTCTGTGCTAAAAAAAAAGCTATAAGCTTCGGGAGGATGGGCGCTCAAAACCCCCTCCAACGTTCTGATTCAAGTTTTCCGTGATTTCCCTAAAATCGCTCAGGGTAAATTCGACGACGCTTACTTTGAAGAAAAGGGCATTTCCTTCTCCAACCTTATTAAATCCGAACATATGCATCGTCTCTGGTGATGTCGTCGTCGACGCGACGTTACTTTCTTGTATACCTTCTAAACCCACTCCCTCGGCAACGTCCATCCTTCCGCAATTTACTCATTCTACCTTTTGCAAGAACTTCCCGTATACTTCTCCATCGTTGCTGTCATTCTTTCATCTCTCTTATTATCAGTAAACTGGATGACGTTAATATCAATCCGTCTCACTTGTCAGCGAAGATGTTTTCCATTATCACTTTATGTAATTATAAACCATAGTTGTATTGTATTGTTGTCTGAGAGACTCTGAAGAGGAGGTTCGGTCACATAACTGTAAAGATTTACCTTCCTTTCACGCAGAATTGCACCTTTCCTTCGCGAAGTTTGTGCGTTGTGTCTTTTAAGTGTTAGTCTCTGTAAAACTGTGTGTGTGTGTGTGTGTGTGTGTGTGTGTGTGATTTGATGGTAGAAGGGAGAGGTTGAAAGCCGGTGCCAGCACGTAGCCTACAGCTCGCGAATAGCACCAAGGGGGCCGCTCTGAGCTTAAGGGGCTCCGGAACGCCCAATACTTGCAATGTTAAAATAACGCTTATAAATTACATCTTTCCTCACAAAGTATTTGAGGTAGGAAGTTGAACTTTTTACAGATTATTTATTGGAATATGGGCTACAACTTAACACAGGGATTTTACAAAATTTTAGTTCAGTTATTAAAGATGATTTTTTTTCAATTGTAATGAAAATTCACAACATTTTTTTGCAATTTTTTATTTATATATTCAAAAATATGCAGTTTTTTGGAAAAAGGCTGTGTTAAATTATGCAGAAGGTACTGTGTAACATTTACTGAAAGTTTGAAACAAATATGTTTGGAAGATCCTTAGAAAACATGTAATTAGTATGAGAAAATAAAAGTTTTGTGAATCGAGCGACAAAGATTGGATTAACTTTTTAGTGCATTCCAGGTCCATAGGATGGATTATCTTCATCCTCTGCAAACTCCTCCTCCAGCTTCCTCTTGTTCCTCCTCCTGTTTACTCTTGCTTGTATTTCTAGACTCTTTACAGCCCTGTCTGCAGCCCTAAGGCGTTCCTTGTCTAAAGCAAGCATCGCTCGTACCATGTTAGAACCTATCTTCATTCCCATATTTCTAAATACCTTGCACCTTACAATGTTGCCATCATTGAAAGTCGCAACAGCATCATACACACCAAAGTGAAGTGTTTCTATTCCAATAAATACAGTCTTGGTGATTCTCGACCATATAACACTATTTACACTTTCATTGGGGTTTTGAGTTTTTCCGTGAATACACTTTTTCAACAGTTCAGGTGCTGCTAAGTCTCTGAAAATAGGTTTTATCACCTCCATTGTTGCATGAGGCAGACCATGCTTATGAGTGTACACTTCACCAGTTAGCAATCCTTTGTTATATTTACACCAAGTCTTCTTCTTTGTGACACAAGCTATGTTGGGGATTTTCATCGTCTTTATCGTTTACAGTAATAACACATACCTTTGGCTTTCCAACATTTCTCCTTTTCTTAAAAGCCTTCAGAGGATTTCTAATAACTTTACTTTTACTCATTATTATACTTCAACAAAACAGAGACTCAAGAAACAGAATTAATTACGAATATTTTCGAGATAACGACAGAGTAAATAAACATGAAACAATCGACAATCACACCAGCGATATATATTGAACCATCACAGGTTAGCCACAACACATACTTTATCTCACATCACTAAAATGTACCTGATGAACACGGACGTTAATAATAACACCATTTGACAGCAGTTTAACAGCGACACGGTAGGTCACGCCCATGTAGAACACATTTCAAAAAAAATTTAAAAATAGTTGTAGTCTTTGGAATTGAATAAATTATATATCTATTAAAAGGTAATAGTCTGCAGATTCAGAAAACGCAAAAAAGTAAAAATTGAACTTTTCATGATTTTGAGCCTTTTCGGAGCCCCTTAAGGTACTCATCCGTCGGACGGATCACCGTCAACACCATCTCAGTCCATGAGACACAGCTGGGAGGTTTGGAATGTAATCCAGGACATTGATCGAGCGAGGTAGCGTAGTGGTTAGTACACTGGACTCGCATTCGGGAGTACGACGGTTTAAACCCGTGTCGGCAATCCTCATTTAGGTTATCCGTGATTTCCCTAAATCGCTTCAGGTAAATGCCGGGATGGTTCCTCTGAAAGGGCACCGCCGACTTCCTTCCCTAATCCGTTGGAACCGATGACCTCGCTGTTTGGTCCCCTCCCCGATATCAACCAACCAACCAGGATAGTGGCGCAAAGTTTTATGATCATAAACTCCCCTTTGTCGTAAACGAAAAGCAGCCAACATCACATGTCGCTGTTCCTAGGCGGTTATTCATCCAAGTACTGACCACGCTCAAAGTTGCTTAACATCGGTGATATAACGAGACCCGGTGAATTCAATGGGACAAGGCCGTTCATTTCTGTGATTGTACTGCCAGGTAACACTTATACTGAACTGCAACGTGGCTGTACATAGGCGCGTGACCAAATTAGTTTACAATCGTTCGCACAATACCACTACACATTGACACGTTGTTTAAGCCTCTCTTCCTGCACTCCCACGAATAGCACGTTGCTGTGAGCACAGGACTGCCATTGCACTCTCCGCTGTGTACATGAATTCACCAGAAGTACCGTGCCAATACCATGTTAAGCAGAACGGAGTGTTTTTTGTGTCGGATAGCTGACACGGAGTTATACAATAGGAAACTCCAGCTGGTAATTCGCAGACAGCATAGTCGAATAATGTACACATCACTTCTGTCGCAACTGGGCCTACCCCCATAGCCTAGTTGCATAATTGTGCGTTCAGTAACAACTTCAGCCTTGGCGACGAGTCCTGTGCCAGAGACAGCCCTCACCCGGTCGATAGAGGCAACAGCAACTGTACCCAATGTTCGTTGATAATCTGGTATGTGATAATCGTTTTTTGTAATCTGGACGGGAGGACGATAGTGCAAATCCGCATCCGTCCATCCAGATTTAGGTTTTCCGTTATTTCCCTAAATTGCTCCAGGCAAATTCTGGGATGGTTCCCTTGGAAGGCCACGGCCGATTTCCTTCCCCATCCTTGAAACATTCCGAGCTTTTGCTCCGACTCTAATGACATCTGAAACGTCCCCTTAGAAAAATTATACATGACTGTGCTTAAACTGACACACAATATTTTTTAGCGCAATGCAATCTGACTTTCAATAATCCCTACAAAAGAATGGCCCTGACTAACATTAACCAATACGTTTCACAAATCATTTACCTCACAAAAATCTTCGTTACTCGAACTACTGCAATACAGCGAGCGCCACTACTGCCAGCTAAATAAAAGATTCTAACTACTGAAGGCACTAACTACTGATAGGCATATTTAGCAAATGAAAGATTTTGATAAAGAACAAACAATGTATTTACCTTAATAGTGTTCAAAAGTCATAATATATATATATCAGTTCATGATACCCAGTCTTACAAATTTATTGTCTCTATCCAGATCATCCGCTCTCAAAATTCCGCCATCTCACTCCCCACATCCACCACTGCTGGCGGCTCACCTCCAACTGCGCAGCGCTACGCGCTGTTAACAGCCAATTGCCCAACACTACAATAGCGAATAACAATGCAAACCAGCCACAGACTGCACACAGCACAGCCAGTGATTTTCATACAGAACGCTACGTGGCGTTACCAATATAAAAACCTAAACAGCCTACTTACATAGCCCCCATGCTTCCCACAAAAAATTTTACAAATTGTTTTGGACAGTGGCCAATAATGATTTGAAGAAATTTTTCATAATTACAATAACAAAGATATCAAATGCACATACTTATTGATACAATGTTGGTCAAAAGCTAAAATTTTCTCACAGTACTCCCTACATCCGCCACTGCTGGCGGCTCACCTCCAACTGCGCAACGCTACGCGCTGTTAACAGCCAATTGCCCAACACTACAATAGCGAATAACAACGCAAACCAGCCACAGACTGCACACAGCACAGCCAGTGATTTTCATACAGAGCGCTACGTGGCGTTACCACTATGAAAACCTAAACAGCCTACTTACACATCGTTGTCGACGGAACGTTAAACCCTACTCTTCCTTCCTTTTTAAATCAGAACGGTTACCTTCTTACGTCCGCCAACCGTGTTTGACGTACTCCGCAGTTCATATACAGAAGCGAGTAAGCGAGTCAATAATCACGAACTTGTGGTTCGCCAAAGCGATTTGGTAGCAATTTACCTCGTAGTAGACGGCGTGTGTTTAGGCCGTAGCGGAGAAATTAGGGCGCCGCTTCTCGTCCAACCGAGGCTGAAGTTATGCGGAATAGAATTGCGCAATTACGTTTCGAGGTCGGGAAACACTGAAACGCAGGCTACAAGTGGATCATTCTAGTCGGCTGTCTGTTGTGCGGTGGCGAGTAATAGCCTGAACCCTGGTGCCCCTTTATCACACTCTCGGCAGTTTTTTTCTACAAACGTTCTCTACTCAGTTTAATGGGGCATTTCCACAGTACTGCTCGTCACTCCACGGGGTCATCGGCTGACCGCATTTACTGTGTGCAGTAGCACTCACACTGAGCTCACTAAAAGCCCAAGTGAGATGGTTTGGGACTGCGTCCCTTAGAACTGGGCGAGATGTCAAGTACGTAAATTTTACAGATGACTGTGCTAAAACTGCTTCTGCATTGTAGTGTTTCCTATGTCGTTTTGCGGAAAGCTGTAGAGGGAGCAAACTGTCTTGTAGCTCTGGGCTCATCACATCAGCAAATCTGAATATTATTCTGCTTGAATGAACTCATTGACTCAACGCAACGCAGTGTTACGTTGCGTCCCATGGCCATACTGTTCTTTGGCAACTTACTATGTTGGGAAGAAGATCTTACTTTAGACCTATATTTTCTGGAGGAAATATTTCCATAAAGAATCTTTCACTCTGCAGCGGAATATGTGCTGGTTTGAAAGTAGGCGGCAGATTAGAACTGAGTGCCGGACTGGGACACGAACACAGAACGTTTCCTTTCACGAGCAACGATCTTACCAACTGAGCTATCCAGGCCAAGATCACGACCCGCCCTCACAGCTGTATGACAGAGTCCTGTGTCAGCACGCAGTGTACACCTCTCGAATAGCGCCAAGGAGTCACAAACGTTATCTTCCGCATAGGACGGGCGAATCACTATCAAGTTTCCCATGGACGCACTCAACGAGGTACAGCGAAAAGTGAAATAATGTAATAAAGGACATTTCACCACAGTACCCTGTCACCTCTCCTCGCCTTGGTGGACAAATCCGGGTGATCAAACTTCCACCCGACTTGAACACAAACCGACCGCTTCCACAACAGCATTTCGTTACCGCTGTTTAACTTCCACGGCTATGTAGGTGAATTGTGAGAACATTTGGAAAATGAAAGTCTAAAGTACGATCTTCTTCCAAATACAGTACGTTGACAAAGACTCGTATGACCATGGGAAGCAACGAACCGCTGCGTTGTATCAGTGAGTTAATTCAAACAGAATAGTATTCAGATATGCTGATGTGATGAATCCAGTGCTACAAGAAAATTTGCTACAGCCAAGTATCATTTCTCGTCATAGCGACTTATATTGCAAAGGAAACAGTAAATCGGTTGTTACAGCAAAAAGGAAAGTTTTCTAGGATTGCCTCATGCTATTTCTTTAACGTTGTTTAATTTTTAAAAGCTGTAACGTAAGACTCTCTATTTGGTTGTTCTCAAATGTTGAGTCTTACGTTACAGCAAATGTCGAACTTGCACAAAGGGAGAAAAAGGTAGCCGAAGAACAGTCTTTCACAACAAGGATTACGTAAGCCTCGTTCTTTCCACCGACCTCATCGCCTATGGATTGATGGACACTGACGACCCCCTCACAGCGTTGCATCACTTTGAGAACGCCTCATTGTACAGTATGTACCACGCGTCTTATGCTAGCAGCGTTAGCGCTAATGTGCTGATCAATAAGAACTTGCCGCTCCGTTAAATAATTACCGCTCAACGTGACAATCGATACGCGCAGAAACTAGATATAAGCACGCTACATTACAGTACACTGCAGCGCGGAGGCAGAAAAAATAAGCTACCTCGAAAGTGAAGGAAGGTTTGAACAGTACAGTGTCTGTTGGAAGTAGCGCCTACTTCCGTTTCTTTCATCTGAGGACCAACTCACCAGTCTAGATACAAAGGGACCTATAGCTCGACGTAGGTACGCGCCACAATGCTATTTTGCTTTCTTCACGTACATGAACTGTTTGTTGCCAGATAATGGCATCACACTAAACTGTTACCAAAAAAATCTTAGGGTCGAACGGAAGCCACCGTCAAATCACTTAATGATTTGCATTAGGAACTGCTTGTGTATGTTCGGCATATTCTAGTAGCAACATTATTTTATTGAAGGTTGTTAAGGGTAAATGACTGAATTGCCTTCCTTTGAATATTTAAAAGTCTACAGTCGCAGGTTCGAATCCTGCCTCGGGCATGGATGTGTGTGATGTCCTTAAGTTAGTTAGGTTTAAGTAGTTCTACGTTCTAGGGGACTGATGACCTCAGAAGTTAAGTCCCATAGTGCTCAGAGCCATTTTGTATTCAAAGTAAACATTAGTCGTTAGCACTATGAGGAAAGGGCTGTCATGAACTTCCCCGATGGTATAATTACGTGATGTGAGCAGCTGGTGGATCATTATAAAATGTACACAACTGAAAAGTGTATTGTATGGTAATTGTAATAAACATATTTATTTTCACACGATTTAGGTTTCACGATTTGTTAACCACTTTTCTACAGAACAACAGTTATTGATGTCACGATCCTCTCATATTTACATTCTACAATATGCAGTTAAATGAACTGAAATTAACTAAGAGAATATGTTGACAGTTTTTCTAATCACAGTATTAAATTATCAGCATTACTAATCCAGTTATCATTATAGTCAAGGAAAGTAATTCTGTTACGAAGTCTACTTTTGCCAAGGTCGCTAGTAATTCTGTTTACTACTATTACCGATTTCGACAGATCTACGCTGACATCATCGGATCTTGTAACAATATCATATGAACATGCTTTTTACAACACTGAAAGTTACGTGGCGATGTTGCGTCAAATTGTAATAAAAAGTGGCAAAGTACAATTTGACGCAACATCACTGTCACTTGGAGGGTTGTGGCAAATTACAATTTGACGCAACATCAGTATGTCACTTTCAGTATCATAAAAAGCATGAACGTATAATAATGTTACAAGATTCGATGATGACAACGTAGATCTGTCGAAAGCGGTAATAGTAATAAAAAGAATTAGTAGCGATCTTGGCAAACTTGATTCTTCGGGAATAATATAACCTTCAGATCGGCCCCAACGATTGACGCAATAACAAACATATATCTTAGCTGTGTCCAACAGTCTACAGTATCTAAACCAAGTCTTGTTTAGCACGATTTTCAGAGCTTTCTTTATAGTATTGTAATAATTTCTAGCAATTAACGTCTCGTCTTTTTCTTCCCTTCATGGACGATTTTCCTATACCTCTGACGTATCTGTCCAACATTAAAACTGTGTTTCACGAATGTTGGATATGAATAAGCCGCTTCCCCGGACTTTGAAGATATGCTTCTCAATGCTGGACATAACTAAGGTATGGTACATAATGTGTTACTCTCCAACGTCTACCTTCTGTCAGAGGAACGAGGTTATTTGTTGCACAAAAGACAGACATTGAAAAATAGCAATATATTATTACGAACAACAACGGAATGACCAAGTTTCAAAGAAATCTGTGTTATAAGTAAGATAATAAGATGCAAATCAAATTATTTCATATTCCGGAATTACTATGCTTCACTCTAAAAAGGTTATCAACACATTAAGCCTTGTCATCTTGTAATACTACACTTATTATAGTTGTGTCAATCAATACAGTTTTTATGTATAACACGTGATTTAAAATGTTGCCGTTTACTTCCGTGTTAGCAATAAATAGTTGAGAACATATTGGTCCTCAGAATTTTTGGAGTGAGCATATTCTTAGCTCTTACATACATGAGATCGTTGATCGTCACCTTTGCTTTCACTGCGCTTAAAAAAAAAAATGAAACAAAAAAAGTCACATGACTCGAGAGTTACGCTGTATTAAAATGAAAGAGCTGTGAGAAACAGGCGACTGTGTGTGTTGTGCTCTAGTTTTCGTACTTATATGTTAATCATTGTTGCTGGATCATTTGGTCTACGTGTAAGAGCATTAGGTTTACGGCGAATTAATTTATTTCCCCATACAGAAAACAACTTACCAGAAATCTCAAATCGACATGTTGAATAGCTTGTATGAAAGTCACGTTCATTAGCAATACTTCAGCAACCTTTTATGTTGTATCATATACTGCGTGAACGAACTGCAACTAGGACGACGGTACAGTAGTAACACATTCACTGTCACTCATAGGCTACGCTACAGAGTGTGGTGAAACTTGTACAAGAAACAGGTGAGTGTGAAAATTTTATGTTTGGAGAGAGTAGTTCCCCTGTTATTAGTTCCACCGTCTTTTACACCTTGGGCGAAAGAAATACACAAAGATCAGAAACCGATGATCAGATGAGAGCTCCATGTCCACCTACTTCTTTTTTCTGCTTACTCCAGAGAAACCAATGAGATTCTCCGTTGGCTTCCGTAACCGGTTCATGCGAATGCCTGGATTGTTCTTTCTGCAAACCCACACCCGACTTCACTTCCTGTCCATGTCGACAGTAAGTTAAAAGCCAGTCTTCCTTCTTTCTTTTATTTACTTCCTCTTCTTACTCTGGTGACATCTTTCTCGCAGTGAGTGAAATGGCAGATACGGTGAAAAGTTGCTGTTACAATCTTGAAAGTATAGGTTCGACTGTTACTGTGACTATCCTGCTCTTTCCAGTCACTAACTTTGGCTAAATCGTCCTAAGCAGAAGCCAGTGGGGTTACTTACGTAAGAGAGCAGTCGGCGCCGGCCTGATCCTTATCGAATATGAGCACGTGCTCCATGTCATGTGTCCTTGCTGCCGATCGGACGCTAAACCCCCATGGGAATGAAAAGGCCTCCTTCGCCGTTGACGACATTCTCCTTTGTCATCAGTGGATTGAATAACAATCAAATGTGTAGAGATACATTATACGCATACAAAACTGTCTCACAAATGATAAATTGCCCTTTTCCTGCCGAGTAATTAATTAATTGACTGACTAGAATAGAGTACCTGTCTGTGGTGACCCCACTTTTTTGAGTCATCAGTCCTCTAACTGGTTTGATGCCGTCCGCCACGAATTCCTCTCCTGCCTCAACCTTCTAACAACCCTACCACAACAAAGGTCAGCATTTTAATAACGATTGTGGTGTTGCTCACGCTGCTAAATACTGCATTTTCGGGCAACAACAGTCATATTATGTGGCAGGTGTCATTAGAGCACAGTTAATAAAGTCATTTCATGTAATAATCAAAAAACTAGGCACTCATCTTTTTGTGTTTCCCACGCTGGTCTCGTCGTAAAATCATGGATCAATCGTTTAAAATCTAGGTGGTTATGATTCCATGCTCGGATGCAAAGAGGCCTAGGTTTTATTCTGCTATATTCAAAAGCTTTGTAGATGCGCTTCACAAACCATTCTTGGAGATTACGCTTTTGCTGGACAATGGTGATGTAAAAAAAAAATCAGCAATCCGAAATTAAGTTACACTTCCTTTTAATTGCTTTTATTGCAATATCACGTGACGCACTAACATCACTTCACAATACAAAACATGCTTGAAAATATCTTCCTCACAGTCACTGTTAAAGTTCACATTTTATAAGCTGACTACGTTAAGCGTCTTTCCAACATGACGTCCAAGACTTGACCTTCTCAACGTCCGACTCTCTAACAACTCAACAACTAACTAACTATCGCTTACGCGCCCAAAATCAGAGTTACAAGTACGTCAAAGATCATAGTGACAAAAGAAAGAATACACATAAGAATAATATCATTGCAATATAAACATATCGATGTATCACAAATGAAATCAAATCTGAATGTTGTTTCAGAAATATGTTAAGCAGTTAACAGAAACACAGTAGAATGTAGCTGGTATCGAGAGGTTCAGGTGAGGTGCTGTAATGGTTGCGTAATTCAAGTACCATTACAACCTCTTCATCTCACAGTAGCACTTGCAGCCTGAGACCTCAATTATTTGCTAGATGTATTCCAATCTCTGCCTTCCTCTACAGTTTTTACCCTCTACCGCTCCGTCTAGTACCATGGATGTTATTCTCTGATGACTTAACAGATACCCTATCATCCTGTCGCTTCTTCTTCGTGTTTTCCTAGCCGATTCTGCGGAGAACCTCCTCATTCCTTACGTTATCAGTCCACCTAATTCCAGCATTCTTCTATAGCACCGTAACTCAAATTCTTCAGTTCTCTTCTATTCCGATTTTTCCACTGTCCATGTTTCACTGTCATACAATGCTGTGCTCCAAACGTACATTCTCAGAAATTTCTTCCTCAAATTAAGCCCTATGTTTGATGCTAGTAGATTTCTCTTGGCGAGGAATGCCCTTTTTGCCAGTCCTAGTCTGCTTTTGATGTCATGGGTTGTTTTGATGTCTAGGTAACAGAATTCGATAGCTTCATCCACTTCGTGATCATCACTCTCTCTTCAGCAGATCGTGTGATTCTTCTTCACATTCGCTGAGAATAACAATTTCATCAATGAGTCTTATCATTGGTATCCTTTCACCTTGAATTTTAATTCCACTGTTGAACCCTTCTTTTGTTTCCGTCATTGCTTCTTCGATATATAGACAGTAGCGGCGAAAGACTACATCCCTGACTAGCACCCTTTTCTATCCGAGCTCTTTGTTCTTGACCTTCCACTCTTATTGTTGCCTCTTGGCTCTTGTACGTATTGTACAGTGTGACAATTATTGAACTATATGAGAAAAACGTAAGTTAATTACAAACTATCACGTGCACACACTTTATTCAGCATGTAAACATCACAACAGATATTCCCATTTAGGTTTTGGCATGTTCGATATGCCTGCCATCGTTGGCGATGGTGTGGCGCAGACGCAAGACCCGCTGAAGTGTCGGAACATCGATGCTGTCGATGACCTCCTGAATGGCTGTTTTCAGCTCAGCAGTGGTTTTGAGGTGACCTTGGCCTTAATATGGCCCCACAAAAAGGAGTCGCATGTGTTCGGATCCGGAGAATATGGCGGCCAATCGAGGCTCATGCCAGTGGCCTCTTGAGTACCCTAGAGCCAGAATACGGTCCCCAAAGTGCTCCACTAGGACATCAAACACTCTCCTGCTTCAATGGGATCGAGCTCCATCTTGCATGAACCACATGTTACTGAAATCAGGGTCAGTTTGGATAACGGGGATGAAATCATTTCAAAACCTTCATGTACCGTTCGGTAGTGACCGTGCTATCAAGGAATATCGCATCAATTATTCCGTGACTGGATATTGCGCACCACACAGTCATCCGTTCAGAGTGAAGAGACTTCTCGATCGCGAAATGCGAATCTCAGTCTCCCAAATGCGCCAGTTTTGCTTATTGACGAACCCATCCAAATGAAAGTGGGCTTCGTTGCTGGATCAAACCACGTATGCGCATACTAATTCCCATCAAGCCCCGCGGCCAACCGTGCAGTTTGACCGTCCTAACGCAAACGGCTCAGAAGTTATGGCGATTTTATTTCATACAGTTCAATAATTGCCACCCTGTATATTACCCATCTTTCCCTTATAGCTCGCCCCTATTTTCCTCGGTATTTCGAACATCTTGCACCATCTTACATTGCCTTACTACGCTGTAAAGCCTCACCCAGGTGCATGCAGCTATAGTAATCCCTTTCTGCTGGCTGATATTAGTGTGGAGACACAAGTTTCGGCAGTTTGTGTAAGTTAGTGGGGCCTCGATGTCGACAGTCGTCATGCTTGTCAACATCGCCGCCATCGCAGTAAATATTGTTCATGACGACTGTTGTGGACCGGCAAGACAGCCAATCCACAGTGACGGGTAGCCGAAAGGCACGCGCTTAAGCTCACGCAGGCTCGCGTGAGGTCTGGAACAGTTAAAGGAGTTATACTAGCAAGACAAGTACGTAGCTGCTGGAATACTTAACTTTAATCGATAATTGGTGAACATCGGTCTGACGGTACATGCATCACAGGATAAATAGCAAATGATAATGGCGCATTGCTAGGTCGTAGCAAATGACGTAGCTGAAGGCTATGCTAGCTATCGTCTCGGCAAATGAGAGCGTAATTTGTCAGTGAACCATCGCTAGCAAAGTCGGCTGTACAACTGGGGCGAGTGCTAGGAAGTCTCTCTAGACCTGCCGTGTGGCGGCGCTCAGTCTGCAATCACTGACAGTGGCCACACGCGGGTCCGACGTATACTAGCGGACCGCGGCCGATTTAAAGGCTACCACCTAGCAAGTGTGGTATCTGGCGGTGACACCACAAAGACGACGACGACGACGACGACGACGACGACGAAATAAGGGGTGAGAAATCACGAAACCGTGAGGTGGCACAAATCGTACGTCTGTCGAAAAAGAAGAAACAGAACCACCAAGCTAAACGTCTACATCAACATCGAAACTCTGCTAACCACCGTAACGTGTAGCTATGGGTGTCCATCGTACGGCGCGAGACCGTGATTTCTCTCTTATGCTTTTACTCTTTGAAAATCTTTTGAAAGATACGGGGTTTAAGGGAGGGAACTGCTGCAAAAGTTCCCTGATGACTGCCTCATCTTTTACTATGTTTCCGTTGTAACACGGTAGTTAAACTTCTTTCCAACCGGCTCTCTACGGGTTGAAGAATCTAGAGGGTATTTACAAAGTGACAGAAACTTTTTTGTGTTCAGGAGCTCCCCCCCCCCCCCCCATGTGTTTGATCGAAGGCGATATTCGCATGCATTAAAACGATAAGGATCAGTGGTTTTTATTTTATTTTGACCTAAAGAGATAGTGCGCTCACTTAATTAGTGGACAGTACAAGTATTGGTGCACATACACTCGAGGAAAAAATCTTATAGCATTTCACTGAAATACCGTTGATGCGGAAAGTTTAGAATTAGTGTGCCTTACCAGTTTTTGCGTGTGGCAATGAGGGAGGGACGTTTAATAGGAAATCCATTCCAACACTGAGGGTTGCTTCACTACTGCGGAGACAGGAATATTAACAAATGGTTCAGGGAACAGATTGGAATGGGGGACCGTAATAAAAAGAAGTGAAGTGAAACTGGACAAAGCATATAGTCAGATGAACTGATGGTAGATGGATTGAAGGACATCTATGCCGGATTCCAATTTAAGAACAGGTCGATATCAAGACATAATGGATGGTGAGGAGTTGACACAGAACAGCAGGAATAGAATGTAACAGTCTAGATGTAGTCGTCATACCACAGTGATAGTCAAATTGGTGGTGGTGCGCAAGGAAGAAGAGCAAGTTAGTTTTCAGGGTCAGTTTCGATATGTTCAGACTCGGAGCTCTATCTGAGTAAGAGCAAGGAAATTGGTCACAGTCCCATTGAAATACGGTATCTCTTCTAGCATTCGATTGAAATGATTTAAGGACAACTGCTCTTAGTAAGAATGGCTAGACAGGAAATGAACTGTGTTCTTCCTGTAGAGGAGACCAGTGCCTTGACCATGACGCCATTTAGCTAGATAAGTGATTCCAAATGCAAGCAAAAAGTGATACAAAATTGTGTGACATCAGACGGAAACAACATAATCAACTGTGGAGAGCTAGACAACTGGGTAGTGGAACGCATGTACAGAGGAGACATGGTGCAGTGCAGTGCACTCAGATCTTTGAATACTATTCGAATGTTTGTGGTTCTGACAGATCGGATTAAAATTCGCTAAAGTATTAACATGACTGTAACTGGTCAGTTTAGTCAATGTGAAAGTTCAGTGGAGGTGCTCGTGTAATTTATACGGGAACTGTGATGCCTTGTTTGACAACTATGTTGAGGAGAATAGGGTCCCCCAAGGCAGTGTACTCAATGTCCCATTGTTTGCAGTTGGTATCAATGGCATCTTTTCTGCAGTCAGGAGCCCTGTTTAATGCTGTGTTTGTCAATGACTTTGCAGTCTTCTACTACTCCTCCGATCTGACAATGACTACGAGACAACTGCAGTTGACTACAAGAGGGACTGTGCGGATGGTCCCGGCGGAGCTTCGAGTCCTCCCTCGGGCATGAGTGCGTGTGTTTGTCCCTAGGACAATTTAGGTTATGTAGTGTGTAAGCTTAGGGACTGATGACCTTAGCAGTTAAGTCCCATATTATTTCACACACATTTGAACATCTGAATTACAAGAGGCTGGAATCTTGGGCTATTAAAACTTGGTTTACGTTCTTGCCAGAGACCACTACTTGCGTCGATTTTAACCGTGCTCGTCGAAGTTTTAACCGCCCACAGGTCTCAATGGGGACATTTTTTTTTTACATTTTAAGGACAATGTGCGCTGTTTGGGCCTATTATTTGATTCTAAATTAACCCCTCTCCCGCACCTGGAAGACCTGTGAACAAAGGGCTTCAAATCGTTGAATATTTTGAAATGCCTCAGTGGAAAGGCGTGGGGAGCTGAAAGGTCCCGCCCCCTGCAGTTTTATAGGGCATTTGTCTGATCACGGTTAGCTTATGGTAACGTGGTTTACGGATCATCCTACCTCAAGATGTTAGACGCTGTCCACCACGAGGGTATTGGGATATCGACAGAAAGCTATCGGACACCCCAGTTCAGAGTGTGTGCACAGGCTAATGAATCATCACTCTGGATTCGACGGTGCTTCTTTGTGGTTCGAGAGGCTTTGAAAATCTCGGCGTTGTCTCAGCCATCGGCATTTAGTTCGGCAGTCCGTCTCAACTTTGTGCGGCTGTACGGGAATCACCCCCATGCGAACTGGATGTACCAGACCTCCGAATACACAGCCAGGGATGGAATAAACTGTTATCTTGGCGTCTTAAGAAGGCCAAAATGGTTTTAAGCTTGACGCAGAACAAGAAAACAGAGTTGTAAAAACGTAATCTGCCTAAACTCTGTTGTCTTCAAATTTAAGTATGTACCAGACGGTTTAATCGTTGTTTATACGGATGGATCCCGGCAAGAGAATGCCCTCAGTTGTTCAGCTGTTTTTCCTTATATGATTTTCAAAGTGCGCCTCCCGGAACAGTTTACAGATTATGATGCAGAGCTGTACGGCATTATAATGGCACTGAAGTGGATTCACAGGCATAACAGTACAAGCTTTCTCGTCTATTGACTCACTCAGTGCCCTAAAAGCGGTCCATCAAATGTATCCCCGTGGCCCAGTTGACTCAGCTCATCCATGAGTCATTAGGGCAGCTCCAACAACGTGGCAAGACGCATGTCGGGAGGGTGTCCTACGTTGATGTGTCGTCCCCTTGTGCGCTGTCATCTCATTATCTGACAGATGAATCATTCGCCAGCGGGAAACTGAATGGTTGGAGCTGGCGGCGAAAGAACTGCGGCCACTCGTATCGACAACACAGGAATGGCGGCCATCACGCCAACCACAACGGTGGGAGGGAACGCTGCACACCAGACTGGGCATATGAGAGAGCCCTTTAACATACGGTTTCCTCCTTCGGTAGGATGATCCACCACTTTGTGAAGTGACACTTCCGGTTCAGCATATTTTGGCTACATGTGTCTTACATACTGACATCAGGTCAGCCCTAGGTTTGGCTGGCGATCTGCCGACCGTCCTCGCCGATACTGACACCAGTGTTACACAGGTTCTGAAATTTTGTGAAATGTCGTGTCTCGTCCCTGAAGTAGTGCGGAGGCGAGGCGGACTTTAATGCATTAAAAACTACTCTGCAGATGAGAGCAGCCGTCGTCATCGTCTCGTCCCTCTCTCATGAAAATAGCCTGCTGACTTTTCGTCAGGGCGCTGATGACCATGATATTGAGCGGGGCGCATCCAAGATCATCATCGGTGTGTGTGTGTGTGTGTGTGTGTGTGTGTGTGTGTGTGTGTGTGTGTGTGTGCGCGCGCGCGCGCGCACGTACGTGCGTCTACGGAGCGAGATAACACAATGGTAAGACACTGGATTCGTATTCATATTCCCGTCCGACAATCCGGATATAGGTTTTCCGTTTCTTTCCTTAAATTGCTTAAGGTCAATTGCAGGACAGTTCCTTTGAAATTGCACGACCAATTTCCTTCGTCAAAATGAGTTTGTCGCTAATTACCACGTCTCCAGGGGAACATTCAAACCTCACCTTTATTCTTTCCATTGATTATAGCGCTCAAGAATCATGAGGATAAGTTAAGGTTTGTCAGGGTGCTTACGGAGGTCATTCGGTAACAGATTTTTTTTATTTCCTCGTCCTGTTTGTTAATGAGAAAGGAAAGGAGGCGAATAATACTGGTTCTAAGCCCTCCTCCACCACAGAGTCATGTTTTTTTAGAGTTGTTGATTTCTTGGCGTGTGAATTTTGTCAAAGTAAGCCAAGAGACCCCCCCCCATGAACCATGGACCTTGCCGTTGGTGGGGAGGCTTGCGTGCCTCATCGATACAGATAGCCGTACAGTAGGTACAACCACAACGGAGGGGTATCTGTTGAGAGGCCAGACAAACGTGTGGTTCCTGAAGAGGGGCAGCAGCCTTTTCAGTAGTTGCAAGGGCAACAGTCTGGATGACTGACTGATCTGGCCTTGTAACAATAACCAAAACGGCCTTGCTGTGCTGGTACTGCGAACGGCTGAAAGCAAGGGGAAACTACGGCCGTAATTTTTCCCGAGGGCATGCAGCTTTACTGTATGATTAAATGATGATGGCGTCCTCTTGGGTAAAATATTCCGGAGGTAAAATAGTCCCCCATTCGGATCTCCGGGCGGGGACTACTCAAGAGGATGTCGTTATCAGGAGAAAGAAAACTGGCGTTCTACGGATCGGAGCGTGGAATGTCAGGTCCCTTAATCGGGCAGGTAGGTTAGAAAATTTAAAAAGGGAAATGGACAGGTTAAAGTTAGATATAGTGGGAATTAGTGAAGTTCGGTGGCAGGAGGAACAAGACTTCTGGTCAGGTGACTACAGGGTTATAAACACAAAGTCAAATAGGGGTAATGCAGGAGTAGGTTTAATAATGAATAGGAAAATAGGAACGCGGGTAAGCTACTACAAACAGCTTAGTGAACGCATTATTGTGGCCAAGATAGATACGAAGCCCACACCTACTACAGTAGTACAAGTTTATATGCCAACTAGCTCTGCAGATGACGAAGAACTTGAAGAAATGTATGATGAAATAAAAGAAATTATTCAGATTGTGAAGGGAGACGAAAATTTAATAGTCATGGGTGACTGGAATTCGAGTGTAGGAAAAGGGAGAGAAGGAAACGTAGTAGGTGAATATGGATTGGGGCTAAGAAATGAAAGAGGAAGCCGCCTGGTAGAATTTTGCACAGAGCACAATTTAATCATAGCTAACACTTGGTTTAAGAATCATGATAGAAGGTTGTATACATGGAAGAACCCTGGAGATACTAAAAGGTATCAGATAGATTATATAATGGTAAGACAGAGATTTAGGAACCAGGTTTTAAATTGTAAGACATTTCCAGGGGCAGATGTGGACTCTGACCACAATCTATTGGTTATGACCTGTAGATTAAAACTGAAGAAACTGCAAAAAGGTGGGAATTTAAGGAGATGGGACCTGGATAAACTGAAAGAACCAGAGGTTGTACAGAGTTTCAGGGACAGCATAAGGGAACAATTGACAGGAATGGGGGAAAGAAATACAGTAGAAGAAGAATGGGTAGCTTTGAGGGATGAAGTAGTGAAGGCAGCAGAGGATCAAGTAGGTAAAAAGACGAGGGCTAATAGAAATCCTTGGGTAACAGAAGAAATATTGAATTTAATTGATGAAAGGAGAAAATATAAAAATGCAGTAAATGAAGCAGGCAAAAAGGAATACAAACGCCTCAAAAATGAGATCGACAGGAAGTGCAAAATGGCTAAGCAGGGATGGCTAGAGGACAAATGTAAGGATGTAGAGGCTTATCTCACTAGGGGTAAGATAGATACTGCCTACAGGAAAATTAAAGAGACCTTGGGAGATAAGAGAACCACTTGTATGAACATCAAGAGCTCAGATGGAAACCCAGTTCTAAGCAAAGAAGGGAAAGCAGAAAGGTGGAAGGAGTATATAGAGGGTCTATACAAGGGCGATGTACTTGAGGACAATATTATGGAAATGGAAGAGGATGTAGATGAAGATGGAATGGGAGATACGATACTGCGTGAAGAGTTTGACAGAGCACTGAAAGACCTGAGTCGAAACAAGGCCCCCGGAGTAGACAACATTCCATTGGAACTACTGACGGCCTTGGGAGAGCCAGTCCTGACAAAACTCTACCATCTGGTGAGCAAGATGTATGAAACAGGCGAAATACCCTCAGACTTCAAGAAGAATATAATAATTCCAATCCCAAAGAAAGCAGGTGTTGACAGATGTGAGAATTACCGAACAATCAGTTTAATAAGCCACAGCTGCAAAATACTAACACGAATTCTTTACAGACGAATGGAAAAACTAGTAGAAGCCGACCTCGGGGAAGATCAGTTTGGATTCCGTAGAAATACTGGAACACGTGAGGCAATACTGACTTTACGACTTATCTTAGAAGAAAGATTAAGGAAAGGCAAACCTACGTTTCTAGCATTTGTAGACTTAGAGAAAGCTTTTGACAATGTTGACTGGAATACTCTCTTTCAAATTCTAAAGGTGGCAGGGGTAAAATACAGGGAGCGAAAGGCTATTTACAATTTGTACAGAAACCAGATGGCAGTTATAAGAGTCGAGGGATATGAAAGGGAAGCAGTGGTTGGGAAGGGAGTAAGACAGGGTTGTAGCCTCTCCCCGATGTTATTCAATCTGTATATTGAGCAAGCAGTAAAGGAAACAAAAGAAAAATTCGGAGTAGGTATTAAAATCCATGGAGAAGAAATAAAAACTTTGAGGTTCGCCGATGACATTGTAATTCTGTCAGAGACAGCAAAGGACTTGGAAGAGCAGTTGAATGGAATGGATGGTGTCTTGAAGGGAGGATATAAGATGAACATCAACAAAAGCAAAACAAGGATAATGGAATGTAGTCGAATTAAGTCGGGTGATGTTGAGGGTATTAGATTAGGAAATGAGACACTTAAAGTAGTAAAGGAGTTTTGCTATTTGGGGAGCAAAATAACTGATGATGGTCGAAGTAGAGAGGATATAAAATGTAGACTGGCAATGGCAAGGAAAGCGTTTCTGAAGAAGAGAAATTTGTTAACATCGAGTATAGATTTAAGTGTCAGGAAGTCGTTTCTGAAAGTATTTGTATGGAGTGTAGCCATGTATGGAAGTGAAACATGGACGATAACTAGTTTGGACAAGAAGAGAATAGAAGCTTTCGAAATGTGGTGCTACAGAAGGATGCTGAAGATTAGATGGGTAGATCACATAACTAATGAGGAGGTACTGAACAGGATTGGGGAGAGGAGGAGTTTGTGGCACAACTTGACCAGAAGAAGGGATCGGTTGGTAGGACATGTTCTGAGGCATCAAGGGATCACCAATTTAGTATTGGAGGGCAGCGTGGAGGGTAAAAATCGTAGGGGGAGACCAAGAGATGCATACACTAAGCAGATTCAGAAGGATGTAGGTTGCAGTAGGTACTGGGAGATGAAGAAGCTTGCACAGGATAGAGTAGCATGGAGAGCTGCATCAAACCAGTCTCAGGACTGAAGACCACAACAACAAGCCAAGAGACGCCATGGTTTCAGTGAAGCCGGCAGTCCGAGCCGTCTTCGGGGATGCACACGAATTCCACAGTTCAGGATAGGTCGCGGCAGTCCGAGCCGTCTTCGGGGATGCACACGAACTCCCGAGTACGCCCTTAGCCCTTAAACCTTAGGCCTTAGCCTTCAAATAGAAGAGATTGTACATTTATTCGGGTAAACAAATCTTCGGCGTTATGGAGAAAGACTGATGCATTCGAGTGTTTCCATTCTCACTTTAATTCTGTGCTAGAAACTTTAAAATATTCATTTTTTTAAAAATAACCCGAGAGGTCCACAAACAGTCTTCCATTCAGCTTTATTGTATCGCCTCTCGATCGGTACAAAAGACCTTACAAGAAATCGGAAGAAAGACAAGTATTCATCTAGAACAAAATTCTGTGAATAAAGCCGTCTAGGTCGCTTAATATACTTCTTTATACATAACATTCTTTCGGCCAATGTCATCATCAGAACAAAACTTAGAATCCATAAAAGAACTTTCTGTCAGTATTAGTAAAACCTAGGCTTAGGCCGCCCGCCAACCTTATAAATAAATATACATATTAATGGTAAACTAGTGAAACGGACGTACTGATCTGAGTAATCAGTCTTTTGACTGGTTTGATGCGACCCACCACACCTTCCTGTCGTGTGCCAACCGTTTTCCTCTCTGAGTGTCACTTACAACCTACGTCCTCAATTGTTTGCTGGATGTCTTCAAATCTCTGTCTTCTTCTACAGCTCCCTCTACTACCGGGAAAGTTATTCCCTGAGTATTTAACACACGTCCTATCATCCTATCACTTCTTGTCGGTGTTTTCCATATATTCCTTTCCTCGCTGATTCTTCGGAGAACCACCTCATTCCTTATCTTATCAGTCCACCTAATTTTCAACATTCTTCGGTAGTGTTTCACCTCACATGCTGCAATTTTCTTGACCATATCGGTTGGACGCTAGACGACTGGAAAACCGTGGCCTGGTCAGATGAGTACCAGTTTCAGTTGGTAAGCGCCGATGGTTGGGTTCGAGTGTGGCGCAGACCCCACTAAGATATGGATCCAAGTTGTCAGCCATGCACTGTGTAAGATGGTGTTGGCTCCATAATGGCGTGGGCTGTGTTTACATGGAATGGACTGGATTCTCTGGTCCAACTGAACCGATCATTGGCTTGGAATGGTTGTGTTCGGCTACTTGGAGGCTATTTGTGACAATTCGTGAACTTCATTTTCCCAAAAACAACGATGGAATTTTTACGTATGTCAATGAGCCATGTCACCGGGCCGCAATAGTTCGTGATTGGTTTAAAGAACATTCTGGACAGTTCGAGCGAATGATTTGGCCACCCAGATCGCCCGACATGAATCCAATCGAACATTTATGGGACGTAATCGAGAGGTCAGTTCGTGGACAAAATACTGCGCCGGCGACACTTTGGCAATTACGGATGGCTAGGGAGGCAACACGGCCCATTATTTCTACAGGGAACTTCCAACGATTTGTTGAGTCCATGCTACACCGAGTTGCTGCACTACGCCGGCCAGGACAAGGCCGACAAGATATTAGGTGTCCCTGACTTTTGTCACTTTTCTTTTCTTTAAACATTTTATCGTCTACATCTACATCTACATCCATACTCCGCAAGCCACCTGACGGTGTGTGGCGGAGGGTACCTTGAGTACCTCTATCGGTTCTCCCTTCTATTCCAGTCTCGTATTGTTCGTGGAAAGAAGGATTGTCGGTATGCTTCTGTGTGGGCTCTAATCTCTCTGATTTTATCCTCATGGTCTCTTCGCGAGATATCCGTAGGAGGGAGCAATATACTGCTTGACTCCTCGGTGAACGTATGTTCTCGAAACTTCAACAAAAGCCCGTACCGAGCTACTGAGCGTCTCTCCTGCAGAGTCTTCCACTGGAATTTATCTATCATCTCTGTAACGCTTTCGCGATTACTAAATGATCCTGTAACGAAGCGCGCTGATCTCCGTTGGATCTTCTCTATCTCTTCTATCAACCCTATCTGGTACGGATCCCACACTGCTGAGCAGTATTCAATCAGTGGGCGAACAAGCGTACTGTAACCTACTTCCTTTGTTTTCGGATTGCATTTCCTTAGGATTCTTCCAATGAATCTCAGTCTGACATCTGCTTTATTGACGATCAACTTTATATGATCATTCCATTTTAAATCACTCCTAATGCGTACCCCCAGATAATTTATGGAATTAACTGCTTCCAGTTGCTGACCTGCTATATTGTAGCTAAATGATAGGGGATCTTTCTATGTATTCGCAGCACATTACACTTGTCTACATTGAGATTCAATTGCCATTCCCTGCACCATGCGTCAATTCGCTGCAGGTCCTCCTGCATTTCAGTACAATTTTCCATTGTTACAACCTCTCGATATACCACAGCATCATCCGCAAAAAGCCTCAGTGAACTTCCGATGTCATCCACAAGGTCATTTATGTATATTGTGAATCCATCTGTCAGAGTATTAAGATAATAATTTACCTCTTTTTAAAATTTTTGCAACAAAAATGTAATAATACTATTTAGCTTAATGTTGCTACATTACTACTATATATAAGGGGTGTTGGGGGAAGTGGCGAAAAGAAAATTACAGGTCCGCTTCTAATTGCAGATACTGATGATAAGTGCAGTTTTGGTCAAGTTGCAGAACTGGGAGTATTGTGCACGTAAAAGATCGGGAGTTCGTGTGAGCCGGTCTACGGAGCTGTAGTTCCCTCGAAAGACAACAAACGAAATATTCTCAGACGGCTTGCGAGGGCTTAGATTCGGGCCGGCCGGAATAGATATTTTTAGTAGGTGGGGGGAGGAGTCGGTGTACGGTTTAAGTAGAAGGTCTGGAATAGGCTGGGATGCAGGAGCAGCGGCAGAGGCAGCGGTTCCACGTATTATAATTTGGCGCGCCAGCGTCGTTCCGAGTAGCGGCTGTGTCGTGTGGCGGCGTCACGGCTCGGCTATAAAGAGCGGCCTGCTAGCGCGCCGCGCCAGTCCCGCCGCGCCTACGGCCCGAGCAGCACCGACACATTCCCTCGTCTGTGATAGTGCTTCTACCCAGCTGTGATATTTTGTACCTTTTTTATTGTGTCTACGTATTTATAATATGACGCTTGAGAAGGAGCAGTCTTCCCTATTCCATGACAGTTTCGCTTGGATTCCTCTAGTCATGGACGTTTCTCTGATGATCAGCAATGTGATACTGCAGGTAATTTTTTTTAATATTATTTTTCCGTGTTTACTACGGTTATTTGTAGAAATTAGCGTCTTGTTTAAATCGCAGTGTTCTTCGTCGGTTACTAGTAAGTTTCTGAAACATCAGCAAACCAGCATTCCGTGTTTTAAAAGCAAAACTGTGCCATCAAGTGCGTGAGCCTTGTTGCTAATGAAATGTTACTTTCAGTCTAGTAACTAAGTACAAGTTCGTACATGTCAACATGAACCTTCTTTTGTTTAGTGTTATGGGTAACTCGGTGTAAACATTGCGCCAATGGAGTAAACATATATAGTTCCTGCATGTTTATAACTAATAAATACTAGATTTGTTGTGTAATGTAATCGAGACTCGGTTAAAGACTGGTTACCTATCGGCTTAAAGTTTCCGTGAAGTGCGTGACATGGGGTTAGGAAAGCACAAGCTCCAGATGTAAACTCACAATATGAACACGTTATGCTGAGTTAATTACGTGCTTCACGTGACATAATGTATTTTAATGGTGTGAACGGAATGAATTTACAAGCATCAAATTAATTTGTATTTCGCACATGCTGATTTTCAAATGAACTCCGTAATTTTTTCCTCTTACGTGAACTCAACATAGGTGTGTGTGTTTGGGGGGGGGGGGGGGGGGGAGAGGAGTGGGTGTCGTAAGTTTCGAATTAAAATTTTTTCTGTGGAATAGGAGACGCTCGGAAGGACGTTTTTTTAAAAGAAAAAATCAAAAAAATCCTTTAAAATGTAGATTTTCTGTCTGTCAGGCAGACACTTTATATCAGAACTTTGGTATAGCACAATTCACCCCATTTCTAAATTGTAGTTAATTTTAGTGTAGGGTAGTGGAAAGAATTTATTCTTCTAATATTGTACCTACGAACACGAACATTTTTTCTTAACCGCAATAGATTATTAACGACGAATTTTATGGGAGAATATTCATTAGATAAGCACATATATCCATATATTTACATATCTAAAAGTCGATTCTGGGGGCGCATGACATATTATTCTTACGGCTGGCTTTTGTGCAGTGGTATCTGCTTTCCTAAGGATGAGTTATTATACAACATAATTTTGCAGGAAATTGTTGAATAAAAGTAAGCAAAGTATGTTTACTTAGTGATATCTCTCACAGACTCGCAGTAACACGAGATTTAAAGTTGGCTGAATTCTTACCTCAGTAATAAGTTTGTAAATAAGTGC
The DNA here is from genome assembly GCF_023898315.1 of Schistocerca nitens. NCBI lineage: Eukaryota > Metazoa > Arthropoda > Insecta > Orthoptera > Acrididae > Schistocerca > Schistocerca nitens. The sequence goes on from NC_064616.1 coordinate 270,038,288, forward strand.
GGCAGAGCATTCACTATTATTCCATGTAAACTCTGTTCTTCGTGTAAATACAATTTTGTTTGTTACACACAAATTCGAAGAGAGTGCGGCAGAGCAATGTTACTTCACTATTATTCCATGTAAACTCTGTTCTTCTTGTAAATACAATTTTGTTTGTTACACACAAATTCGACGAAAAGGAGAAAGCAAACGTCATTACGTAGCAGCTTTTAGCAACAAAGTTAGTATGACATTTTGAAATTCGCTTTACTTCCTTCTTTCCATGTTGTCAGTGATGCACTTACTGTCTCGTTATCGGTAAACCTCCTGCAAATAGCGACTCTTCATGGAGCCGCAACAACATGTTAGGTCGGCTTCGTCGCTTTGACGGAAGGGAGAGGAACAAACGGAAGGAATAAAATGGTGGGAATTAGCCACCAGAATCCTCTTGAAACGTTTTTAAAGAAGCCATGGGAAGCTTAACTCAGAATACCCGGGCCTAGAACCTCTCCTTCAGAATGAGACGATTCCAACGTCCTCGACGTCAACACAATAAATGTTAAGCTACTACCAATTTATTCCGAAGATAGAACTTCAGCATCTTCAGTTCTGCGTCATGTCTACATGTTACAGCAGATTTTCCATTGAAGTTGACTTCTAATTGACGCTGATGGCCGCGCAAGCTAGGGCCAACGGGAGAAACGTGCTGTTACGTAAAATTGAAACGAAGCAGAGTCGCCGGTCCTTACTAGAGATTTAAACCGCCTTCTGTTGCAGGGAAGCTTTATATGCTTATGTTTCGCATTACAGAAAACGCTGAAGTGCTGGTACAACTACTTCGCTCTATTCATCGCAAATTTCCGCTTATTACTGGAAATACAGTTACCACCTATTTCCCATGATTTGTGAACATCGCGAACGATTCTTGAAATTCGGCGACCGTTTCCCAGCAGACTTGGTATTTAACCCACAAAAGAAATTGCTATTAAGGAAAACCAGTTTTTTTTCTTTTTTGTGGTAATAAGTTCAAGGATGCTAACTGGATAGGACTAGCAACTGGCTACCATAACTAGAACGTCCCTTCCTTGAATATTTTGAACGTTATGGTTTTCTATGGAAAAATCTGTCAGACTTGGTACATATGATTATAACTTTATAATCCAATTTTTAATTCACGATTCAATTCTCGAATTCACGTGTGTCGGCTAAAATCATTTGCTCGGGATCTATAGTGTTTCCGCTGCCGTTTCTCATCGCTTCGGACCGATGCTTTCCGGTTTGATGAGACACTACACTAAGCGTTACAATACAGTGACTATCGTGTCGGTGCATCCGACTCTTTCTCCAAGGTCTGTCAAAAAAATGAAATAATAAGTAAGCAATCTTCGACTCGCCATTTGTGGTCTTACTTCCACTTTCCTGGCGGCGAGAGATGGAGTTTATTACAGCTATGTTAATTTGAGATCTCGTTTCCTGCCGCATATTTAAGTATACGGCAGACCCTAAATTCAAGTCAGCCCAACCATGTCGCCATGACGGAGTTGTAGCTGCTGTCACGCGTGATGTTTACTCGTGATTTGAACGAGGCCGCAGCGGACGATAAAAAGAGCTGACTGGGTATCGTCAAGCTGGGTGCGTTAATCTCTGCCGGGGCACGCCATACAGCAGCAGCCACGCTTGTTAACCGCTCGTGCGCCGGACGCGTACAATGACTCCTGGATATCTTACGCCGGTATGCTACCACAGACAGCCGACTAAGTTTACGGCTCACCTGACAAACAAAAAGCACAAAATCCGTACTCCATTTCACAGTATTATGGAACGTTCTACATCCGCACATACATATATTCTACGAAGCCAGAAAAAGCGGTTCTAGGCGCTTCAGTCTGGAACCACGCGACCGCTACGCTCGCAGGTTCGAATCCTGCCTCGGGCATGGATGTCCGTAGGTTAGTTGGGTTTAATTAGTTACAAGTTCTAGGGGACTGATGACCTCAGAAGTTAAGTCCCATAGTGCTCAGAGCCATTTGAACCATTTGAAGCCGGAAATTACTACGTACCATTACTGGACGCTCGCTTCACTTTTCCAGTCACAAATAAAACGAAGAAAATATGGCTCTCCGTACAAGCTCAGTACGCACTCGATTATCGTATTCATATGCTGACTGAATGACACACACAATGTAGACAGCTCGGAGGATTTTACCTGGTTTATCCAGTAGGTTTTCTCGGAAGGACCTAGCCTCTGTCCAATTCCTGTGTATGTTAACTGAACGTCTCTGTAGCACACATTTGAAGACAGTCTACCGGTTTCAAACCTGTCAATATGCCTGCCCGAACTTTTTGCTCTCCATCAGGCCGTTCAGTATGCCCGCCGCCACCGCCATTCATCGTATGTACTCTGCTCTGATTCACTCAGTGCTCTTCAGAGCCTTGGAGCTCCATATCCGGTCCATCCCTTGGTGCAACGGATCCAGCAGTCCCTCCATTCTTTCGCTGAGGGTGGCTCTCCTGTCAGCTTTCTGTGGGTTCCCGGCCATGTAGGAGTGCCTGGGAATGAGGCTGCTGGTGCTGCAGCCAAGGCTGCAGTCCTCCTGCCTCGGCCAGCCTCCCATTGTGTCCCGTCATCTGACGTTAGTGGGGTTGTTTGTAAGAGGCTTGTGTCCTTGTGGTGGGATACTTGGTCCTCACTTCAAGGAAACAAGCTCCGGGCAGTAAAACCGTTCCCAACTGCTTGGACAACCTCCTCCCGACCATCTCGGCGAGAAGAGGTCCTTCTGACCAGGTTGCGGATTGGGCATTGCCGGTTTAGCCACCGCTACCTGCTCTCCGGTGACCCAGCCCCGCAGTGCCCTTGTGGTCATGCATTAACAGTGCGCCATGTTTTATTGTCGTGTCCCCGTTTTAGTCAATCTCGTGTTGTCCTGTCTCTGCCATCTACTTTACAGGATATTTTAGCGGATGACGCTCGAGCAGCTGCTCGTGTTCTTCGTTTCATTACTTTGACTGGATTTTCCAAAGACATCTAACTCTTTCACTTATTTTATCTGCATCTTTGTAAGAACTTTCTGGTGTCCCCCCCCCCCCCCCCTCCCCCTTGAGTTTTACTAGATTCTATGTGCTCTAACAATTGTGACTTGGCGCTAATGACCTCAGTAGTTGAGCGCCCTTAAACCCCAAACAAAAAAAAAAAAAATATGCCTGCGAATTCTTCAGAGCTCTTCCTCCAGTTCGATCAGTCGGGACACGAACGTGTCGTGTCTCCTTCGTAAAAGTAATCCAGTCATCCAGGAATCTCCCCTTGACTTTATATTTTCCATTGTGCCCCGTACATCTGATTGTGAGGTTTCCAAGTCTCATCATTTAGCATCACGTCTTCAAGATGTACATAATATATTTGTATCCAGGGGAGAATCACATACGGAGTGAAGTGGCGCAGTCATAGTTAAAACATTGGACTCGCTTTCGGTAACAGCGGAGTTACTTTACCATACAGACCTCCTGATGCGAACTTCAGATGGATGTCAGTACAGTTTCTTCAGTGGGATGGCAATACTGGATTTCCTCCCCGTGACCCGGCCAACTGAGCTAGTGCAGCTCAGCCTGCAATACTACTGACGGGAATTTAAATTCTAATATTCCATGTTTCCTAATCTAATAAATTACACTTAAATTTTCCTCGAGTTACTGTGCTATACCTAGGATTTCTCCTCGTTTATCGTGAAGTGGGGTTCAGTTTGTGTCGCTCTGTATTTCTTTACGGCAGCTTCGCGACGTCCTGTCTCTGCGGTAAAGGAACGCATTTATAAAACTGCCAGTGGCGTTTGATCGATCATTAATATTCTAAGTACGGGGAATATCAACAGCTCAATCACAGTCAGTTGGCTCACACCGACGTTGCTTTATGGTCAAGTAATAGGCACTATGAAGGTTAACGTAATGCATTCTGTCCATCAGGATTTCTGGAGAGGTTGACTGGAAAACTGTAACCCGCGTATCCATATACCTTGACAGCGTGGTAAAATGTCTGTCTTTTTTTTAGAATAAGGAAAGATGGGTTTTAGCTGGACATCGGGAGTAAAGTCTTGAGAGTTGATGCTTCCAATAAAACTTATTTGGGAGACAGGGGAAGTGATGTGTTGGAGGAATTATTCAGATGCTGGTTTAATGCGATTTAGGGAATCCGAGGAAAATATAAGCGAGGATGACTTAATGGTGATTTTGGAGGAACTCTTCAAATCACCTCCTAGGTAACATGATCAACAACCAAGCACTGAATATGGCAAACTTAATTATCATTCTAATACTCCAGCCAGAGGATTGAGGACGATGTCTACATTTCTCTCCACTGTGTACAGTACCTAAGGGTCCGATACATGGGCTTGGTGCTCTGAAAACTGTCGTATTATAAGTTAAAAAAATACAGTAATACTACATAGTGCATGAACTACGTCCAGTAAAAGTAAAATTGCAGAAATCACTGTGTGTGCATTAGGCAGTCACTGGTTCATATTTTGTTTGCAGTGTGAGACATATGCAGCTTAACATTCATTATGTTCCACGGACAGCCATCTCAGCACTTCAAAGTCTTTTTCGGAATGACCTCGTCAACTGAGGGAGTTTAATCATTTGCTTCCTGCCCACTTGCTCCACTCGCAATTACCCAACAACTACTTTTTTTCTTCTGCCTAGCAAGGTCGTGCAACCACAGGATGCTTAACTGAGAGAATGTCGTTTGAATTTTTAAGGTAGGTTTCATGTGGTTTCCGTGCGTAGATTTATCTAACTTCCAGTGTCATTTCTTACATAAACGTACGTCGACGTTTACTCTGCTGATAAGCTGATTTACTGTGGAAAAAATTTTGCGAATTGACTGCTTGCGTAGTAGACAGTTCCTCCAGATTCAACAGAAAATAGTACGAAAAACGTAGTACCATTTGACTGCCAGGTGAACAGGTTGTTATTAATTATTTTAAAGTTGCATGGATCATGCGCGTGATATTTCCCTATCTAAATCTACATGATCACTCTGCAATTGGCAATTACGTACCTGGCATAGGGTTCATCGAACCACCTTTAAGCTACTTGTCTGCCGCTGGACTCTCGAACAGCGCGCGGGAAGAACGAACACTTAACCTCTCCGTGCGAGCTCTGATTTCTCTCTTTTTATTATGGTGATCATTTTTCCCTATGGAGGTGGGTGCCTACAAAATATTTTCACACTCTGTGAGAAAGTTGGTAATCGAAATTTCATAATAATGTCCTGCCTCAGCGAAAGACGCCTTTGTTTTAATTACTGCCATCCAATTTCGTGTGTCATACTCGTGACACTCTCTCCCTTATTTCGCTATAATATGAAATTAGCTACCCTTCTTTGGACTTTCTCGATGCCCTCTGCCAATGCTATGACGTGAAACCTGTCAGAATACTTACAAGAATAATATTTTTTTTTCTCAGTGTGTCGGTGCGTAATAATGACTCTCCACATGAGTGCCTCGTGTTTATATTGTACTTAATCTATGTTTAACAAAACACACTCATATATATATATATATATATAAACCGTTTTTACCAGCAATTTCTTCACACACACTATATATATATATATATATATATATATATATATATATATATGTGTGTGTGTGTGTGTGTGTGTGTGTGTGTGTCTGAAGAATTTGCGGGTAAAAACGGTTTGTAATTTCAGTTGTTGACTGTGTCATGCTTCGGGTTCCACGTTATATTATATGCCCCTCCCCTTCGCCAAAAGAAAACAAATCTTCTATGATTCACCACCATGCCTGTCGCACTAAGGAACAGTTACAACAGCGTCTGAGATTTCGTAGCGAGAAGGACATACACAAACTAATCGCTTGTTTCTGATGCCAAGAGGCTTCCGCTGTAACCGTAAAGGGGTAAGTTGAGTGTAAAAAAAAAAAAAAAAAAAAGCTGCAGAGGAGTCTAAATAGTGGTGCGAGGGATCACGTTCACAAAAAATTTGTTAGCATTGAGCGTGGAAGGCCGCCCTTCAGGGTGATAACTGCGACTATTTTCCACCACCCCTCCATCTTCGCGAATGGTAGCACAACGCCGACAAGGCATGTCAGTGGCGTTGAAAATGTCGGCGAAATTTTGAACCGCTTACGTTGTATCGGGATTCCACTAAACGTTGCAGCACCCGCGTGGAGGCAGCTCGGCAGACGGCCGCAGAGTTCTGGCGAAAGTTGCGCTTACCCGGTACTAACACGCACAGGAGGATGCACCGCCAGCCGATTTCCCGGCTGCTAAGCGGCAGAGCTGAGAAAGTCGCCTGGAAGCTCCGCACCCAGGAAGAAACCTCTTAAAATTGGTGCGTTGTAGAAAGTGTAGTGTGTGTGTGTGTGTGTGTGTGTGTGTGTGTGTTCGCGCGTATGCGTGTGTGCTCGCGCGCGCGCTCAGTGTGCTGCCTGATTTGCTGGTGGCAGGCGCAGCGTCTCTCCCTGGTGAGTCACTTCTGACGTCACTAGCGGCAAGGAGAGCTGTTACACGACTCGTTCGCGTTCCAGTCTCGCGTTCCGGCCAGCCTGAAAAGGCCGCAGCGGTCTTATGTCGCACAGACACCTGCAACCCCTCCCTTCGTACGTCAGCAAGCGCCCTGCCGTCTCCGTTTCCGCCATGCACTACCAAACAAGCGAAGCGGCGATGACCAAAGCCGGGCGGCTCACCGGTCCAGTGCTCTCGTGCGTCCCACCACCACCATTCCAGGCAATAGAGAGAGGCCCAGGCTGACGCAGGAAGATGAGGCTTAACGTCCCGACGTAGACGTGATCATTAGAGACGGAGCACATGCTCGAATTGGGCTTGGGTTCTATAGGAAATCAAAGGAACCATTACAGAACTCGTCCTACTCGATTAACTAAAATCTGCTGCTGGATATTTAAATCCTGTTCCTCCTGAATTTACATTGACTGTAAAGTGCGGCCGTATGTCCTACTGACCTACTCCAATAGCGTACAGAGCGATGACTTCAGGCCTTAATCTTTCTTATGGTACGTACCTAAGGCGAGATGCAGCATGGAGGCAGCACAAATAATGCACAGTTTACGCCGAATACCATATTAGTAAATTTACCCTGCAGGGTTTCCCAAGGACGACGTCGACGTTCTTTCAAAACATTCCAGCACTAGTACTCTGAGCCTCTCTAAAAATTAAATCTGGACTAACTTGACCGGGTAAGATCCTAGCAGTGTGTTTTTCTACATAGCTTTGATTTCTGCTGCCAGATTTATCCAAACGCTGGGGCACCCTAGAGTGTGGTTTCCTTTATAGATGCTCCGTACTATACCAGAACTCTACCATCAAGTCCAGTTCTTCTACTCACCTTTCCTTTTACAAATTTCAAATGCCCTAGAAGGAAGGAATAGTTGAGTTTAAAACACCGTCGACAACGAGCTCATTAGAGATGGAGCAGAAGCTCGGATTAGAGAAGGGAATGAGCCGTTTCCTGGAATTCGCGATTAAATCACCAGAAGCCTTGATCTGTGTTGCTGGACAGAGATTTGAACAAAGGCTCCCCCGAATACGTGTCTAATGTCATGCTGCTGAGTCACTTTTCTCTGTGGGTGTTCGTTCAGTTTCGAATCGCGCCGTGGTACTCACTCACGATATTCAGTCAACGTGCCAGGGTTCGGAAGTTTTCCGCTAATCCTTTAATCCTGCGTTATCGTGTTAGTTTTATCTTGCTTATGAACATTTCATTTATCCTCAGTTAAAGAGAGCCATCGTAATGCACCAAACGGTTACAACTGTCCAGCGAAGGTACATCGTCAGCGAACAATCTGAAAGTGCGATAAGTCGTTTTTGTATATACAGATCCTTAGCTGTCCTGTCACGCTTTTTTGGGGCACGTCCGATTTTAATTCCATTCGCCGTCCTGTGTAATGTATTGGGTTCTGTCAGTATAAACGTCTTTCGATCAATCGTATCTGAGATGTTACTTCTTGTGGCCATGTCTCGGTTATTTGCCCACAGTGAGGTACAGCGTCGAACGCCTTTGGAAACCTTATTAAAAGCCGGCTATACCCGTTTAATTGGGTTTCCCGATTGCAGTAGACAGTATGTGGAAAAATCAGACGTGTTTCATACGAAAGATGTTCCCTGTTCCTTAAACAATGCGCCACTTCGCTCAGCCTACGCTGTTAAGACACGTTTCTCAGAAGCCTGTTAGTTAAAAGTGCTGATAATCTTCTTCAAAAGTCATTGTAAACTCTCAAAAGCCTTATTGCAGCAAACACCGCAAAAGTGAAAAGTAGACTTCCTCGCCAAACAAACGAAGGGGGAACAGACCCAGATCAAAACCGCGCAAGAGATTAACGCCTTGCAGTATGGTATAAACACCAGACTGCACGTGATAGGCAGTTTGTCACGCTCAGTTATGATATTTCCGACACGGATCTCCGTCCTTGATTTAGAAATACGACACAATACGACACAGTACGACGCAGCATCCTTTGTATCAGGAAGGAAGGAGGGGTTGGCTCAAAAATGGTTCTGAGAACTATGGGACTTAACATCTGAGGTCATCAGTCCTCTAGAACTTAGAACTAACTAACCTAAGGACATCACACACATCCATGCCCGAGGCAGGATTCGAACCTACGACCGTAGCAGTCGCGCGGTTCCAGACTGAAGTTCCTAGTACCGCTCGGCCACCGTGGCTGGCGGAGGGGTTGAGTTTTACATCCGTATGACATCAAAGTCATTAGTGAGATAGCGCTACCTCAGGTGTAAGAGAGTGGGGAAAGAGATTATCCGTTAAAAAACCATTCTGTCATTTACGTCAAGTCATTTAGGAAAACGACGAAAAATTTCAGTCGGAATGGTCGGTTGGATAATTGAACCCTGTTCCTTCCGAATAAAAGTCAAGTCGCTTAACCACTGTGCAGATGACAAGCGCCGCCCTCCTCGCCTTCGCCACCCATTCCTTATTTTCAAAGAGGTAGTGAGCTCACGAAAGATATACGCCCTTCGAAACAAGTGCTAGTTTATACTTTCTTTTCGGATCACCTACCACTGTATAATGAGAAAGAAAATGCACTTGGCACTCAGAGGAAAATAAAAAGAAAGACCGAGAGAATCAGGAAGGTATGCAACGTAAAAACCTGACGCATGGTACTACCCTTCTCGTTCAGAAATTATATTGGGATATTGTTTGTAATTTTACTGTACAGCACAAATATTTCCAGGTTATGCAAGTTGAACAGACATTCGAACATTGCATTGTGGATATAGGCATGTGCCGGAGAGTAAGGCTGTAAAAGCTATCTTCAACGCGAAAATAATGGAACACGTTTCTCCCACAGTCTGATAAATTTCGTAATTTTCATAGAGATTGCGTTTAAGACAACAAATCTTCACTACTCAGTGATTCACGACTGACCTGCTCCTCTTTACTCTTGATCAATAATTAATTATTTGTTGCTATTATTTCCATTGTATATTGCACGCCATTAATACTGTCTCCTTGTTTACAGTTCAAACGCATGCTGAATAAAGAACTAAGCCATTTCTCAGAGTCCAGCAAATCAGGGAACCAGATCTCAGAGTACATCTGCTCAACTTTTCTTGGTGAGTAATTCTGTATATAATACTGAATGAAAAAAAAAAACATGTTTACATTTTGTTACGTTCATTTACGCTAATGTGTTCTTTTACGCATGTATGTAAAGGAAGTTCTTGCTTTCTCATTTAAAAGTTGAGTGTTTCCTCAGCACATATAGACGAGAACGAAGGCTACTGACTAATATGGAATTTCCTGTATGACATGCCTGTACTGTCAATAATTTAGCTCTATAGTTGGTTGGGGTACGCTTTGTTTGATCGCGTTGATGGTTGGCCTCAGACATGTATGGAAACTTGCTGCTGTGTGTAACTACACTAAAGACGGGTGGTGGTTGTGGTGGTGGTGGTGGTGGTGGTGGTGGTGGTGGTGGTGGTGGTGGTGGCGACGGCAGCGACCTGGTATACATGATGAGCAAATGAAGTGATTCGCATGAGAGCTTTTGCAGCCAACATTTGGAGTATTTTAGCTTCACGAGATCGTACGGCCGTCGCAATGTCTGTACGCGAAAGACATCGACGAGCATTGATTTCTATAATAGTTGCACAGTACCCATTACTGTGGTGCAGTCCAGTAACATTGTTGCCATTATGCATTGTCACCATAAACGGGCCTGGGTTTGTGTCGGTAAGTCTTCCAGCACTCCTTCGTACGACAGCCTCATTCTCAAAAACCACCGTTAGTTTTGCGAGACAATCGCTTATTATGTTAATTTTTCGTAAGAGACTTAAAAGTTTTGTTAGAAAACCTGTTAATAGCGATGACTTGTGAAGTCAACTGGCAGTCCCCAGTCGGATCCTAAACTTCGGACGACGAAACCACATAACGGGGACCACAAAAGGATCGGTCCCAGCGTTACCAGTTATTCCGACCTCTACTGCAATGACTGTACATAATCACAAGAGTCTGCACCAGGTTTGGTAACGAAAATTTCGGTCCATAGTCTCGTCGATAACGTCACTGAAACGTCCTTTTCTTCAGTCTAAACTCGTGCTCCTACAATCGTCTCCTCCTCTGTTTTCGTCCGAAGAAATTCATAAATACAAAAAAGTGTCTAAAGTAGGCAAAGACTTTTGATCTGAAAGGCCATTGTGCCAACAAAACAGAACTCTCAAGTCAGCATGCATGCCCTACGAACATTAAGCGAAAGTTAGTTACAAAGCAGAGGATTATGGCCGCCGTTTAGCCTTCGTATGGACTGGATGTGGCTTCTGCTTGAACACACGGTTTAACGCTCCATTGTTGTGGTGAAGCTTGTCCTCGTGACACGGGCGGGAAGCGTGTACTAACTGCATCAGTGCTCTGGGGGTTTCTTCAATATCCGTTGGTGAAAGTGTTTCCTTTTACTTGAAATGACGGGTCGTAGATGACTAGCATACAAACACTTCGCTAGTTCAGCAACAGTGCACGATGGGTCCACACAGTACAGAGTGCATTAAAGCTGTAATTTTGCATCAATCATCTGATGTCAAAGAGCAGTTTGAGGAAAGAGGCTGTTTACGTACGAGAGCAGAGTGCGATTAGAAACGAAATTTTGCAACTATTAGCAAGACTGCTCGACGAAATCTGCTTCTTCGTTGCAGCAGTGTGCCTCTGCTCTCTCGTGCTATCTGGCGTATTTTGGCGGCGTTTAGCTACGAATCTAGGCTACACCTTTCCCTGGCGCCGTAAGCTTATCAGGACATAGGTCGCGACACATATCCTCAACTAGATTTAGCTTATATGGCTATTTTCAAAAGTAAATACCGATTTTACAGTGTGGACGTTTAAAACTAATGCAGAGGAACAGTTAGGAACAGACGTTACAGGAAACAATATATCGTGTCTTACCCCAATGAAAAGAGGAGCCGCAGCCGTGAGTGTAACTTTCTGTGACACCGATCTTGACTTTACGAACGGGTCTTGACATATTTATTGTTTTTAAAACATCTTGTCTTTGTGATCAGTATAGGTGAAATGATGAAGTAATCGAAGAAAATAATCTGTTTAAAAACGACTGGCAGATTGGTTACACGTGGTTACCAGTTGGATATGGTTGCAGTGTCCGTCTCATGTAATGGTGTCTTAGTATGCGGTTGGCCTTCCACTTATCCCCTTTTGTGGCAGCCACCACTCCCTCAAACTACTTTGCTATTGCGAACCTAGTAGAAGTTACTCAACTGGATGCAAATGGCGTCGGCCAGAGGCACTGTTCTGCGACACGTGGCTCTCTTGTGTCAAGAGCCTTTATACTAGTGTACGATTCTTGTGGCATGCGTAATCCGTTTTCACGTTTCGATGGACAGTATTTTGTGTTTTGACAAGAGGGCAGCACGTGGGTGGCCTTGTCGTTCCCAAACGGGCTGGCGTGGTACTTATGACGCGGCACTTAGATTCGGGAAGTACGAGTTATCAGGTTTTAGCTTTGCTGTGGTTTCTCTAAATTACTTAAGGGGATTGTCGGAGTGGCTCAGTTGGAGAGCATACGGCCGATTTCCTTCCTCGTCATTGTCCAATCCGAGCTTGTGCTCAGTCTTTTTATATTTCATGTGGTAACAGGAAGATATTGTGTGTTAAAGATTTAATATGTTGCCAGAATTCGTCCATAAAAATATTTTTGGGGGAGTAGGTGCGGAGAAGTAACTTATTTCGAGGGTTCTCTACCGACATTGCCCACTCTTCCAAGCATACTCGCATGTCTGTGGGTGGACAGTTTCGTGGCAAGTTGTAGGCATACTTCTCGTACAACTACCACTAGCAAAGATGTTGTGGACCGGTGGTTTGGCGCAATATCGGCTTCCCCAAACGTCGCCACACCGGAAAAAAAAAAAAAAAGCTCCGTCTTTAGGCCACAAGTGGCCCTTCCGGGACCGTCCGGCCGCCGCGTCATCTTCCGAGGAGGATGCGGATAAGGAGGGGCGTGTGGTCAGCACACCGCACTCCCGACCGTTAGGACGGTATTCTTTGACCGAAGCCGCTACTAATCGGTCGAGTAGCTCCTCAATTGGCATCACGAGGCTGAGTGCACCCCGAAAAATGGCAACAGCACACGGCGGCGGGATGGTGACCCATCCAAGCGCCGGCCACGCCCGACAGCGCTTAACTTCGGTGATCTCACGGGAACCGGTGTAGCCACTGCGGCAAGGCCGTTGCCTGCCACACCGGAAAAGGCCAAACCATTACCGCTGCTTCCCAGTCTTGAAATATTTCTGGTACAAGCGGGTGTTCTCTCAAGCTGGAAGTTTTACTATCCCTAGAAATATTGTTCCATATAAAGGAACAAATAAGCGGTAATTTGTGGATCCTGTTCCATTGCATCGCAATGTCAGTTACTGAAAATTATTTAGCTCTATATTTCATTGTAAGCATTAGAAAGATCGTTGTCCTGATATTCGAAGAATAACACTATATTTGTCGAAACTACGCATGTACGCTGCACATCGATCTAGAAGAATGAAAAAGATTGCAGTTTGCTGTTCCGTTGAAAACGAGATCATTAGAGCCGAAGCTAAAATTCTGACTGGGGGAGGATGGAAGAGGAAGTCGGCTTTGGCATTCTTTATGGAGCCATCCAGCATTCTCCGTCAGTGACTGCGGAAACGCCCAGTCCAGATGGCCATACAGAGCTACAATCACATTCCTGCCGAATACGATTTTTATTTTCCATGTTTCCACAAATCACTGTAAGCAGGTTTATTTGAATAAGGTAGGACTCAAAGCTCCCCCATCAGAGTTGTCTTCATGGGTACCTCTCATCTAATTCTAAACACTTCTTAAATTAAAGATGTTTTGACAACAAACACTTCTTGGCAACATGTACACACACACACTGACATACATTCATGTTCATTGTCTGCGATTTATGTAGAGGACATACCACTTAATTAAGATCCACTGTTGGTCTGTAGTCCTGTTCACGTAGATTTCTCCTCAAAATTCGAAATTAAGTCCACTTTGTGCGTGGGAACCCGCTTTGCGTCTCTTTCGTCTTGATTATTCGGGTACAGTATTCACATTGATTCCACGATTACTTTCGTCTGTATCCCCGTGCAAGTCATTTCTATAGTCTTCAAGGAAGGCAGGGTCACTGGAAAGAAGTCGTCGAAGTAAGTCACAAAGTCTGTTTCAAGGTTGTACGGTCTGTTGTCTACTGAGGATCACAGTTCTGCGTCACTTCAAAACGTCATAAAGATCTACTGAAAAGGATATGCTGCCTAACCTCTACCAGAAGGGTACAAAACACGTAGCTGCTCACAAATCCCGACTTGTTAGGTCACACAATTCTTGTTCCGTTTCCTAATTTTCAACAAATACCTCTCCGCGTGGGATTAGCCGAGCGGTCTAAGGTGCTGCAGTCATAGACTATGCGGCTGGTCCCGGCGGAGGTTCGAGTCATCCCTCGGGCATAGGTGTGTTTGTTCGTCCTTATGATGATTTAGGTTACGTAATGTGTAAGCTTGGGGACTGATGACCTTAGTACTTAAGTCCCATAAGATTTCACACACATTTGAACATTTTTTGAACAAATACCTCGAGTACAGCCTATCACCACTGACTAGACGAATCATGTCTTTACGTGACACAAATTCAGTCTTTCTCTGATAGCCGTCTATATAGTTCATTCCTCTCTCTAGTGACTCTCCTATTCTGCAAAAATATAGGCTTCCTTTGTCTGCAAATGTAGAACCTGTGACGGTGTAGATTGTGTTTTGGTCATGTTACCGTGACTAGTACGACGTGTCCATGTATCTAAAAGCTCTGTCCTCCGGTCAAACTCTAATAATCAAAACCAGAGCTTTATCCAGAATCTTCCTAGCAGTTCAGTCAGTCTTGGGAGTACCTACATTCGTTCGCCTCGATCTGGGTCTGCTGCTGCTTTTCTGTAGAGAGAGAGCGTGAGTGAGTGAGTGTGTGTGAGTGTGTGTGTGTGTGTGTGTGTGTGTGTGTGTGTGTGTGTGTGTTACAACCACACAGCGTCCGGTAGTATTTTATAATCGTACGTTGCTGTCACTGGCAATTGTGTTTATAAAATTAACTGCATTTTGCAAAGGATAACTGTATGTGGCGAGGAAGTCTCTTCTCGTCATCTGGCTACCTATACAGATATCTCTTTCTTGGTAGGTCATTCAGTTTTACAATAGGGTTCCTGTTTGCCGAGGGCCTGCCCTCGAGCAGCATTTGCGAAGATTTAGTGTGCAGCTACGCAACAGGTGATGTCGCAGCGAAGTGGCGAGTAGCGTCCTCTCACTTCGCCGCATCCCAGGCGGCAGCGGCGCGGACGTTGCAAGTTTCCGCGCAGCGCCAGATAAAGTGGCCGCTGTCGCACACAACAGGAAGCCACGACCATGAGTAACTCGCTCTCGCCGACAGACAAACAAATTAGCTGTCTGTTGACAAATTCTACACAGTGATTCTGACCACGCCTGTAGGAGACGATCGTTTGAGCACAGTCCGCGCCAGCCACGTGTTGTGAAAGGCGTCGTGTTAAGATTTTCCAGAAGCGCATCTACCGTTGTGGTTTTAAGTAGCACGTCTGGTTCTACGACGGTGAGGAGAAAATTCGTCGGACTGGCAGTGTCACATTTTCTTAGGTTCAAAAAGATACATACACTGACGGAAGAACATCGCAGAACCAAAAAATAATGAATGTAGAGTACCGAAATTTCGGGAATACATTTGTCACGGTAACATGTTTGATTAATATTACAAGGTCACAGGTTAATGTAAGCGCTAGATAAGCCGTTGCAAATGTGAAATACTGGCACATTAATAACCGTTGTAACCGCTAGAATATTGAATACAACCATGCAATCGTGCACGCATCGTGTTTAACAGATGCCGGATGTCAGTTTATGGGATGGAGTTGGATGCCTATTGCCCCTTGGCCGGTCAATGTAGTGAAAATGATGTTTGTGAATGACGCCGGAGTTGTCGTTCGATGATTTCCCAAATGTGCTCGGTTGGAGACTGATATCGTGATCGAACAGGCCAACTCAACACGTCGACACTCGGTACACGTTTTTGCGTTACAACAGTGGTATGTGGGCGAGTGTTATCCTGTCGGAAAACACCACCTGGAATGGTGGTCATGAATGGCAGCACAACAGGTCAAATCACCAGGGTGCAGTCAGGGTGAGTGAGATAACCACGAGAGTACCCCTGCTGTCATACGAAATCACACCCCCAGACCATAGCTCCAGGGATAGGCCCAGTGTTGTTGCAGGACATCAGCTTGCCTCTTCCTAACCAACACATGGCCTTAGCTAGCACAGAGGAAGAACCAGCTTTCATCAGAAAACACGACAGACCTCCATCCCGCTGTCCAGTGAGGTCTCTCTTGACACCAGTGAAGTCACAAAGAACAGTGGTTTGGGGTGAGTGGAATGCATGTTACGGGGGAATGTGTGTGAAATCTTATGGGACTTAACTGCTAAGGTCATCAGTCTCTAAGCTTACAGACTACTTAACCTAAATTATCCTAAGGACACACACACACACACACACACACACACACACACACACACACACACACACACACACACACACACACGCCCGAGGGAGGACTCGAACGTCCGCCGGGACCAGCCGCACAGTCCATGACTGCAGCGCCTTAGACCGCTCGGCTAATCGCATGCTACAGGGCGTTTGGCTTGGAGCTGTCCTTGAAGTAACCGATATGTAACAGTTCATTGTGCCACTGGTACCAGATGCTGCTCAAATTGCTGCTGCAGAGGCAGTACGATGTGCCAGAACCCCGAACACGATGGTCGTCCCTCTCGGTAGTGCCAAGTATCCGTACGGTGCCCGACCTTTCGCGATCGTACATTCCCGTGACCACCGCTGCCAGCAGTCATGTACAGTGGCTACATTCCTGCCAAGTCTTTCTACGGTACTGCAGAAGGAACATCCGGCTTTCGGAGCCCTATTATACGGCCTCGTTCAAACTCGGTGACGTGTTGATAATGGCGTCTTTGTCACTTTAAATGCGTACTGAGTAACATCAACACACCGTGTCCAATTTCAAAGGTAACTAACACTCGTGACGGTTACAGCGTGTATTTAAAGCAATTCTGATTCACATCTTCATAGTGCCGCTGCTACTCCAGTCTTATCGACCGGCGCAAAATTTCAATAGACGTCATCTTCCAGACGTAGAAACACGCCTACGAAGTTTCGCTCATGTGGCACAACTCCTTCTTGGTCTCGCGATTTTTTGCCGTCAGTGTATTTTTCGGCTCAATCTCTGTGTCAGCGACAATGCACTTTGCCGTACGTTTTCCAGCGAGGTGATTGCAACACCGGAGAGAGAGAGGCTGATCTGTATGATTTCCAGCCACGACTATACCCTCTTCAGTGCACTCAGAGCGTCTTCCGCTCACAAATTTCTTTAGATGCAGAAATTCGAAGTGATCTTCGGAAATAGTTAGGTTCTCTAACAGTCCGTACGTGTAATTCTTCAGCTTCACCATTTCCAAAGTATCTTAATGGGTAGTTTCATTTTCCTGAAGAATGATGATGCCGCCCCAACCCCCCTTACAGTTCAGGTCTCGTAGTTGTTCCTTTAACACTTGGTCAGTTATTGCCTTACCTTGTGGAGCGTAATCAATAATAATTACTTTTCCTCTCTGTAAGGCGTCAGGCAGACCAAACGGACTCATCTGTTGTGGTGCATGATTACCGGCTCCTTTCCACTGCCTTGATTAATTTTTTGTGTCTGCAGTGAAGAAATGGACGCACTTCTCATCACCAACAAAAACTGACGAACAGAATCAGTTGTGTTCTTCTTGAAACATTCCAAACATTAACAAATTTTACTTATTTGCTCTGGTCAGCGTTCGGCAAACTTGGCACCCATATTGCACAAAGTTCCCTCACAGTTAATTCTACATGTAAAATACGCAATACTACTACTACTACTACAACTACTCATGTAATGTAATGTACCTTTGATCTCTGATTGTTCCGTACCGTATTGTGTAGTTCCTCGATATTTTCGTGTGTGATTGTACTTCCTGGAACTCTTTCCCGTGTATAACCTTTCGGGAAATCACGACCACGTCTGAACCCCACTGTCCATTTCTTAGCAGTTGCCTCTCTTTCATTGCCACTAGCAGAGAGGAAACAAAGGTTCATTTTGCTACATATCACAGTGTCCATATGACAGTAAATCCTGAATAAAAGTTGTCATATAAGCAAGAAAATAGGGCGACACTTTTCAGAGCATATTTCGAGGAACGTTCTCCAGCTTCAGATGTGAAATTGGTATCAGCTGCTGTGTGCTACCCACTTCAATGCGGTATAAAGTATGCTGATTAGTGTCATCACTGTTTTGTGAAAGAAAGTTCATTTTCATCTGTGTAGTCCACCGACGACTGAAAGACTTACTGTAGCGGTACTGGGCAGAATTTCTACCGTATTGGGGTTTATGAGGGTAACACGAGTTGCAAACTGCACGTTTTATGTACGAATATGAAGATCAAGAAACAACTTTGTCATTCTTTTATATACAGTAATAAATATTATTAAGAATCTGATTTGCACAGGACTTTTGTTCAAAGAAATTTTGGTCCTTTATGTATCTTGGGAAGAATGTGTAGACGACACGAGTTACATCTAGAGACAACACATTGTTGAGCTTTTTTTTACATGAATTCCATTGTTGCCGGTGACTGAGTTGATTCCGCTCACTACTTACGTGGTTAATCCGTTCGTTCTTCGTCGCACTGAGCTGCTAAGTTTAGATGTAGATAGGAAGGCATCGATCTGTAGTGGGATACGAGCGAGCTGAGGCAAGAGTTCAGTGGGACACGCTAACTATTTGATTGCTCCCAAGTGCAGCGTCGCTTTCATTCGGCTGCTTTTCTCCAATGAAAACAAGAAAAGAAAAAAAAGGGATGAAATGATCGTATGGCATTGATGGCCTTGAGTCCCCACCTGAACAAGTTCGGCCGCCGAGTCTTTTCAGTTGACGCCACACTGGGCTATTTGCTTGTTGATGATGATGAAATAATGACACACAAGATCCAGTCCCCGACCGAAGATCCGGCCGACAATCGTGCCCGATCCCACTGCATGGAAGTCAGACGCTCTGACAACTTTTTTTCCGTTTTGATCGTCATTGTTCTCGTAGTTTCGTCTGGGCGGACGTCGCATGACAAACCTTCGTCTATCGTTGAACATTTCATCAGAGGGGGCAGCCGCTGAGCTTCATTGTTTGCGCCAGACAGCTAAGGAGTGCAGACTTTTCCCTAATGATTCTCATCTAAACAATAAGTTTGCTAAGACCTTTCCCTTCGCCTACGAAAAATAATAGTTCTTTAATTTTGGCTAACATGCCGTTACCGAAAAAACAGTCGTTCACTAAAGGGATGCAAGGTTCACTCCTCCAATAAACATCAGTTGCTCTTTGTGGTATATATACCTCGAGTCTGAAATATGTCATACAAATTTTGTAATTAATTATCGTTGCGAATACACCCTTCTATGTGTGAATAACATATTCCCTTTATTTGTTCTCGAAGTTATCGTCGTAAGGATATTCCAGTTCATGTCACAAAACGCAGAGTGCTATACAGGTTTTAATTTCATTTCCAACGATGTTGCTAGAAAAGGAGAAATTGTAAGTGCGCAGAAGGCAGGATGTAGGCGCGCTGCACTGCGCGGAGAGAGATCAAAATAAATACAGATTGTTTGGTATTTGTATCATAGAATTCAAATGGCTCTGAGCACTATGGGACTTAACATCTGAGGTCATCAGTCCCCTAGAACTTAGAACTACTTAAATCTAACCAACCTAAGGACATCACACACATCCATGCCCGAAGCAGGATTCGAACCTGCTACCGTAGCGGTCGTGCGGTTCCAGACTGAAGCGCCTAGAACCGCTCTGCCACTTAGGCCGGCCTGTCATAGAATTGTGGGAGGGTCACAGCTGCCACATTTTCATTGACTTGGGAGGTAGCACCCACTGAAATCTCAAACTTTTCGCACGTTATTGATAACTTAAGTTGTCTGAAGCAGACAACTCCTCCCTCCTCCCTCCCCCTCTCCCATAAATATGACTCTCACAGTTACACCTTGAAGTTGTTGAACATGATGGGTCTGCAAAACGTGATAATGTGTTGGACTTTGACTACAATACGCGCAAGTGCGAATAAGCTAGTTATGACAGTGGCTGTGGGTGTAAAGTGGAGTGATCATATGGGTAAAGCACACTGCAGACTTACATTGATTGGAGGGAAAACTGAAAACAACTGTTCACGAAAGAATGAATGTTCACGCTGCAAGTGATTATATATTGGGGCACCTGTAGCTCACTTAGTGGATGCATTGCTCATGAATGAAAGGAGTGGTAGTCCAAGGAGTAGTAACCTACTACACTTCCGTACAATGTGTCAGCGTACTGCTGTAGTGCACAGAGCTGGAATCGGGCCAGACTAACACGGTCACAGGTTCATTTAAGTCGAAGGAAACTGTCACATCAACGCTGATAAATCTAAAGCAACTGAAGCTCAAATATAGAATCCTTATATATCACGAAAGTATTTTTTACGAAATTAAAAAAATTGGTTTTCAGAACAGAATAAAGGAGTGTGATTCAGCTGAATACGCTCCCTTAGGTACCGAAGACGCGATTGGACTAATCATAGCACACACAGTTATTCTTGTGTCCATAAAAATAACGGGACGAAGTGTTCGTATACGCAGCCAACGTGAAAAGTTTTCAGTTTGACAATGAAAGTCATTGTTTTTAGGCATAAATGCGCATGTTTTTCGTCGTAGGCATCTTTTAAATCGATGTACGTTGTATACCGTATTTCCAATTAGTAGAATCCCAGAGGTACAGTTCGAAGAGAGTAAGAACTCAGGGTCTGAGCTGTGAGAGACGAGAGAAGGGATGGGGGTCTAACTTTCGCAGTGAATGACAGAATATTAGTATGGTTCATAGTACACTTATTACCAGTCAAGATGTGTTAAATGTTTCGGCTTTCTTCAAACTGATACGTCTCTGTTTTCTGAGAGAGGATGTGAGTTCAGTTGAAAGAGATTTTTATTGTTTGTGGGACTGCCTCTTGCTCGTTACACCTTTGCTGAAAGGTTTCCAAAATCCCCCTTAGCGCCCCCCCCCCCCAAATTGTCTCCTTGGAACTATAAAGCTTTTGCAGCCGGAGTGCAGATGACACAAGGGTTTTAATCAGTGGGAAGACAGCAGAAATGTTGCACACAACGTTATCCGAGACATTAACTAGTGTTGTGAACTGCTTCAGTCAAATAAGCTAATAATAAATAAAAGTGAAACAATTGTGTTAAATTTTCATGTCAAAAGAAACAGTGAAAAGCGCACAAAAATGCAGATATCAGACACAGATATTGCGAGTGTTGCTTATACAAAATTTCTGGGAATCTGGCTTTTGATAACCGTAGATGGGATGTTCACGTTGACAGCATATTTACGAGACTAAGTACCATGTGCTATTTGATGAGAGTACTTGAAAACTGTTGTCATAAGGACTGTATAATGACTTTTTATTATGCTAATCTACATTCTATTCAGAAGCATGGTATCACTTTCTGGATTAACTCACCATTCTGCCTAAAACTCATCAGGATACAAAAAAGGATAGTGAGAATCATGGTTGGAATAAAAAGGAACAAGCCCTGCAGATGCTTTTTAAAAGGATGTCGATTCTTCCTCTTCCATGTATTTGCACTTTGAAAGTGCAATATTTATTAATAAATATGTAATAAAAATGATTGTCTTCTGCTCAAAAATGAAAATCTGCAACATAATACAAGGCAGAAAACTGACTTTCACACACTCCAGTTTGTGCCAGAAAGGATTGTAAAATTATTTACAATAAGTTTTCAAATGAATTTAAAGTAATAAATGACCTAACTAAATTGAAGCACTATTAAAAGAATATATATATTAATGCATTGCTTAAATATTCTGGAAGAGTTCTTCCAACATCTTTGAGAGCCTAAGTAAGTTAATGTTACGTGTATAAGCACATTCTTTATCACTTACAAAAATATTGTGTAAATATGACTGTCTACTTGTCACATCTAAAAACTGTGATTGTTAATATTAGTTTGTTGATATTTTTGGTTGTAGTTTTTGTAGATAAAGTGGTTTAATTATAAGTTAGGGCTGAAAAAATATACTCATTAATACATAGAAAACATCATGTAAACATGAAGATATATTTGCACTGACTTGACAAATATCTGATGTCCTGTACTGTATATGTATTATTTACTGGACCAGATAAATGCAAATAAAAATAACAATGTCTTCAGATGTGAGACTAGATGGAGATCTGGTGAATAGCAAATTGTAGGCAACAATTAGTATTTGAGATCAGCGAGTTTACGCACTGACATGTTGTTGCAGACAAGCAGCAGGAGTTGGACTTGCCATCTCTGCGGGTGGAAGATTCTGAGCAGCGCACTGCCAAGAAGAAGGAGCGCCCGCGCCCTGGCGCGGGCGCCACCATGTCACAGATCTCTGGGGTGAAGCGTCCCCTATGCCACACCAACTCCTTCACTGGTGAGAAGCTGCCCAAGCATGGCGTTGAGACGCCCTACGAGGAAGAGCTCGGCACGGTACGTCTGCCCTAGGTCGTAATCAGTAAATGTGGCAACTCAGTGTATAGTTCAGCCATTGAGCAGTCAACAGCCACATGAAGTAAACTGAGAACATAGCTGAACTTCCAAACAACACTCAAAAACACTCAAAACATTAAAACCTATCGGTATTGTATATAAGTTAAGGTATGATATTTTACCCTCCTGCTTGTCAAGTCACCTTGAACATTGATGCAGTCATATAATAATGTTTCACAGACATGACCTTTCACTGTAAGCTTAGGACCCACTGAAATGGATGATAAAGCACCCTGGCCATGATGCAGGATTCGGTGTGCTTTATAGTCGCAAGCAGGCAGTCTACTTTCTTGGTGTTCTCCATATGGAAACATGTTGTGCAGCAGTAACAATGTAACTGCCACAGCCGCAGATGGTGCGGGACTGTGGGTACATTTTGTTTCAATTCATTGTTGGGATTGGTTGAAGTGTCAACACATACATTGTATGTCTGAAAGTCACTTGCACAAAAGCATTAATTCATATTTAATACTATAACTATTTAATGCATAATTTTAGATTGAGTATTCTGCAATAAATAGTATTTCTGGGATGCTACAGTACTTTCAAACTCTACTCACTCTTGGCATATCCCTCTCTCCATCCAATCTTTCCCCATTTACAAATCACTTAGTTAACTAATGATCTGCAAATATGCATTGTCAAGCATAGTGACCATGTTGAACTCAAAATTTCAAATTATATTAGATGCACTGTTTAGTGATTGGAACTGCTTTATGCATTTTAATTATACATCATTGTCAAAGGATAGTATCATTTGTGAACAAATGGTTACTCTGAGTCCACAGTAAAACTGAACTATCTGGGGGGAACTCTTACCACATATAAAAGCATTCATACGAAAAACACTGCATATGCTGAACATAAGAGTACGTAGCACTTAATCATCTATTATGGAGAACTGACAAGTGCAAAATAAGTCGTTCTAATGCATGTGGTTTTCAGTGAAGTCGGCTGCAATAGCTCGCTAGGGTAGCAATGTCTACCATTTACATCTTGTGATTTTACAGACTTGTATTATAAATTACATAAAGATTAAAAACAAAACGAGAGTAAAATTAGTGGATTGTTATTTTACATTTGTTCAAATGATTAATTGCATTGTTAAATGCATATGTGCAAACTTAACAGCAAGATAGATAGCATTGCTTGTGAAAATGTTTCAACCTATATGTAAAATTTACAATTACAGTTAGTCATTACTACATCCTCTATTTGCACTAATTCAAAATACATATACAAACACACATGGTAAGTCTTTAAGAGTAATAAAATAAGTAATGTTGTATTACACTCGTCATATGCCTAACTATGAACAAAATAGTGTAGTCTTTTGGAAAAACGAGATGGCATTGCTTGTGAAAAAATAATTATAGCTTAGCTGTGTTATGAAAGTCACTAAGGTATACGGTCTGTTCATGATGTATCATTATGATATTACTTAAAATGCATTAAATATAGCAGCCTGCCAGATGGCGACTGCATCTTCGTTATTGCTTATAAGAGTTTTCCTCTATTTAATTCACATTACGTAACATTTATTGAATACAGGCACTTCTATCTTGTGTAAATGTCCCTAGCATCAGCACTATATCCATAGAAATTGTCTACATTACAACTGTTACTTGTAATATAGCCTTTACTAGAAAGTGGAAAACTTGTTCTATATTCTACACTTCATGCACACATCATACATTGTTCTAGGAAGCCAGACTTTAGTTGTATAGCTTACTTTAAATCTTATAATAGCAGTGATGATTTTTATAATATAATTAATACTGTGATGCCACTATGAGGCATAAGCATTATTTTTAATTGCAATGAAATTTTTAAAGAAATCTTGTATTTACTTCTCAGACTTTCACCTCCACTAACATCTACTTCACACTTCTTAACTACACCCTTACCTCCTCCACCAAAATTAGCAACCCCTTTCTCTTATTGACTGTAAGACTGTAATAGTCTTTTTTTAAGGCTGTAATAATGGGCTTATATACTGAACATGGTGGTGCAAATGGCTGTTTCTTAAGTGACTATAAACACAACTGATTTTGCTTGGAACGTCCTTTACATCAGGAATAATTTTGTCTTAGTTATAATATTTCTACTTAAACTGTCTTCCTTCCCCCTTCCCCCAATGCTCCATCCCTTTTTTCCTCTCCTCTCCCCTTCACAATAATCTATTTAATTTCTCACTAGTTATTCTTCCATGATGTAAATCTACATGTGTATATTATAGCATGTATGCAATGTTTATTCTTACATGCAGCCATTATTTTAAAACATGTATTTGGGTTATGGTCAATCCCGATTGGTAAATTACTATATTTAACGTGTGGTAAATAATATCATGATGATATATCATTAATGAACTGTATACCATAGTAACTAACACAATACATTTAAGCTATTATTATTTTCTCATGAGCAATGTCTGTTGACCGTAACAGATGACTAAGTAGTATGTACCCATACTTTTATATGTGGTAAGACTTCTCCAGAGATGTAACCATTTCTTCACTAATTATACTATGTCTTGGTTTTCCATTTAGCCTTTGAAAATGATGTATAATCGAAATATGTAAGACACTTCAAATCAATAACCAGTGTGGCTAGGAAAATTTGCAATTTTGAGTCACATACTTAAACTGCAAGGCCACTCTGGTAATAATAAATTAGAAGAGCTACATACGCTTCTGAAAACACTCCATGATAGTATGCACGAATTACTTTTCAAATCCTTGTTGCAATATTTTTTTATCCTTGCAGAAAAGAATAATCAAACATATTTCTTTAAAGAGGTTACACATGGATACTTCAAAGGGAGGGACAGCAAGTTTGGTACTACCCTCTGTGAAATTTTTTGTTTCTGTCTGCAACATAAATTCAATTAATGCTGTTTAGGTTCATCACAGTATGTTTCAAATCTGGGACCAAAAAATTTTTCATTGTTTGTATTTCTCTTACAGCTGCTTGTAGAAATTGACACATGGGGCATTGATATATTCAAAATAGGAGAGCTATCCAATGGCAGACCTCTGACTTGCATTGCCTACACAGCTTTCCAGGTTAGTAAGTCACAATTTCTCATTTAAACAAAGCATCTTTATGAAAAAACGTCGTTCAAGTAGTGCGAAGCAGGAATTTATGATAAAGAGATAATAACTGTTACTTTATGAAGTGTATAGCAGTTTATCATTTGTTAATGGTCTGTGTCTGAAACTAAGAACAGCAGGCAAGGCAAAAATTCTGTTGGTGTTAATTCATTTTTGCAATTTTTATGTTACAAATTGACTTGGCCTTTCAACTATTTACCTTCTCTGTTTCAGAATCGTGATCTGCTGAAGACCTTCATGATCCCTCCAAAGACATTTATTACATTCATGATGACGCTGGAGGACCATTATGTCAAAGATAATCCATTTCACAACAGTCTGCATGCAGCAGATGTTACACAATCTACTAATGTTCTTCTCAATTCTCCTGCACTTGAGTCAGTTTTTACACCACTGGAAATCATGGCTGCATTGTTTGCAGCCACAATACATGATGTTGATCACCCTGGACTCACCAACCAATTCCTTATAAATTCAAGTAAGCATTGAGAAAAGTTTATTTTATTTTTTATTTATTTATTTTTAATGGGAAACCTGTAATTAAGTCATTGGGTGTCTTAAAAAATAAAAATAAAAGTAAAAGGAAGTGTAAAACAATAGCCAATTCAAAGGATGGTTTGACTATCACAAAGCTTTACTTTAAATATAACTGATCACACAGCATACTACAGAAGTTAAGTGATGGGTTAGTATTCCTCTCAACTGAAAGATAATTCTGCTACACATGTTCGCTTAGCCCTGCGAATTTTCTCGTACATACATCACATCATTTTAGAGGGGGGGGGGGGGGGGAAGGAATTAATGTTGTTCCATGTAGTCCACTTCATTCTGTAGTTTGTATTCATTCTCTTTCCTTAGATGAATGACATGAAAACATCCTGTAATACTCCTGCTGCTATTTATTTTTATAATGTTTGTTTCCTTAATTGAAATATTTGTTTGTTTCCTTAATTGAATTCACATGGATACATTAATATTTCATTTTGCTTGTTTCAGGTTCTGAACTTGCTTTGATGTACAATGATGAATCTGTATTGGAAAATCACCACTTGGCTGTAGCTTTCAAACTCCTCCAAAATGAAGGATGCGATATTTTTGTTAATATGAGCAAAAAGCAACGCCAAACATTAAGAAAAATGGCTATTGACATGGTACTATCAACAGATATGTCGAAACATATGTCTCTCCTTGCTGATCTTAAAACAATGGTGGAGACAAAGAAAGTGGCTGGCTCTGGAGTTTTACTGCTAGACAACTACACTGATCGTATTCAGGTATGTTTCAGTTATTATTGACGTAGTTATTTATTTTACCTATTTCCATAGAAGGTTGCTTATTCCAATTTCCTTCACTCCGTTACATGAAATTACTTACGAAAGATTTTATCAGCCATTGAACTAGCTTCATTCGGCATTTGCTACAATTGGTTTCAGGTACTAGAGAACTTGGTTCACTGTGCTGATCTGAGCAATCCTACAAAGCCTCTTCCATTATATCGACGATGGGTTGATCTTCTCATGGAGGAATTCTTTCAGCAAGGGGACAGAGAGCGTGAACAGAACCTAGACATCAGCCCAATGTGTGACAGACACAGTGCCACAATTGAGAAGTCTCAGGTTTGTAGAGATTCTGTCATTAGAATTCATTCTCTCTCTCTCTCTCTCTCTCTCTCTCTCTCTCTCTCTCTCTCTCTCTGTTGTGTGTGTGTGTGTGTGTGTGTGAACATTCACAATGATGCTAAAATGTACATCTGCTTTCAGGTTGGCTTCATTGACTACATCGTGCACCCCTTGTGGGAAACTTGGGCTGATTTGGTACACCCAGATGCACAAGACATCTTAGATACACTAGAGGAAAACCGAGATTGGTACCAAAGTATGATACCACCGAGTCCACCTCCAGCAGAAGGAGGAAAAACAGAAGGAGAGCAGGAAGGAGAGGAAGATACAGAAGACAGTGGCAGTGAACAGAGTGGGGCGGCTGCACCCAGGCATTCTGGACAACCAGACAGAATTCGCTTTCAGGTGACCCTAGAGGAAGGAGAAGGTGAAGGTGAAGGAGACGAAGCAGCAGCAGCAGGAATGTGACGGAGGTTCCTGGGACTCTGCAAGAAGCTGCACGAGAAGGTGCAGCAGTGGTGGCGGGTCAGACAGTGAACACTGTCACAGTACGCCACACGATCTGTCTGCTCTTGTATCTTTCGTATTCTTCATTTCTTACTCTGGTCTTTTATTTTGTATTACTCGAGAAATGTAAGCATCTGAAAATGTTTTGAGCCTTCTGGAGGCTGATATGAAGAGAAGCTACCAGCAAATAAGAAAATGTTGTAATGAATGTACAAGGTTACCATCTGAATTTTGTCAATGTGTATGGCATGTGTAGAGCAAAGTACTAGCTAATTTGAGGATAGCTGTTTCTCTAGCATTGTTATCCCACTGTACAATAGCAGCTGTGCTTATGCAGAAACATGTATTGTTGGAGAGGAGTGAGAAGACTGCTTTATAAGCAGGAAACTAAGAATTGGTAAAGCGGTGAATTCAAAATTCTGGTACCAAAAGTAGGAGAATAGTCATATACTGTATCTTTGTTTCCTTGTATTTTAAAATACTGTTGCAAATATAGAGAGATATTATAATTTATTAAGTGTGTAAGCCAGTAAAGAATAAAACTTATTGTAAGTGAAGTAAAATAACCACAAATGCAGTGGAGTAGGCAGCTAGACTGCAGATAATTTCAACAAATAAGTATTTGCCAACCATTGGGTTCTGTCCTGATCTCTGATTATTCAGTACAGTTTAAGTGTGATTCTCAATGCAGTCAACAAAACATATCTCTTTTTTAATCTTGCCATTTATGTCAGGGACTACCTGAAACCTACTGCTTACTTGGCCCTGTGATGGAAATGGAAATAGTGTGTTTTCAACATTTTCTGCAAATGTTGGGGATGAGGGGGTGAATGTGAGAGTGAGAAAGGGTAAACAAAAAAGAAGAGGGAGAGGAGAAGAAGATACAAAACATAAATTACATAGTATTTGTTTTGTAGCTGCTGTGATAAATTGTATTTGACATTGTTGTCACAGCAACTGTCTTTTCTGTTGTGAATGTGACACTTCATAAATGAAACTAATTTTTATATCTGTTTATCTTTTGTGTTGTTTTATAATGTTTTCTCATATCACTTGAGAAGTAAAATTAAGATTTATTTCAAACTGTCCACATGCTAAGACTTTACTACAATAAGGAAGACAGTCCAGCTGGCATTGTTGTCACTGTGTGAAAGACAAAGAAGGCTCTGGCAGGTTCAGTGCTTCTTTCAGTATGGTTAGAGTACAACTGTTTGTTTCACAAATATGCTGAAATCTAATAAATGAGAATACTTATTTGTTGAAAGTGTATGTGTTAACAGTACACACAAAACAACTGTATCATTTTCAGAGGTCTGATAATTTTTTTCAGTCACCACATTAAATACAAAAAGTGAATAAGAACTTCAGCTAACTCATCAGTATTGTATTGTCATTTCTCTCAGCTTTTGTCATCTCTCACTTGTTGTCCTACCTGTACACTTTTTGCGAAAAATTGGAATACAGCCCTTTGTCCCTCATACTTCTTAATTTCAACTAAAAGGTGTTATTTGGCATATTTCGCTATTGAAGGGATATGTGATATGCATACTACATAAAATTTCCAACAAACTTTCAGCTATAGGATTAAAAATTATTTATCATTATTCTACTGCTATGCTTTTTTAGCCAGATTTGTGCAAACAACAGCAGACTAAAGCATACTAGGTTGAACATTATCATAATATATAGTTTGCTCTTATCTGATGATTCTGTTGTCATTATTTTCCTTGTGAGAGACTCCTTACCCCTACTCAGTTTCCAATGCCTGTTTCCTTTAACTACTTCACATATACTTCACCATTTCCTTAATATACCTTGGTGCCAGTAAGACAAATTTTCCGCTAAACAAAATACAACTTAATATATGGAAAGACTAAAATGTAAAACTTGTAATGTTTAATATGAAAAAATTAAATCATGGAATTAAAATTAAGTGTTGGTATTTGCCTTCAGAGCATTACCGACACCCACTTTCTTCACGTGATGTCATGGTTACTGGGCCATTTGGAATTAGTTCAATAAATCTGAAAGTGAAAACTGTAGTATCACAGAAAGTACTGAAAGTTTGTGAATATTGAGTATATCTAATTTACAGAAAATCTTGTCAGTCAGTCTATCTCTCACATTCTTTTAAAGAAATGGAACAGTCTGAAAGCTGGGTTTCTTTCTATAAAGGCAATCAGTAATGCAGAGAACTGATACATTTCATACAAGAATTTATACGTCTATTCCCAGTATCTTGCAAATAGTGGTTAACCACTGATTACAAAAGTATGATCGGTGTGAAAGTATTTAAAAATGAGAGCACTTTCCCAAAATGCCCCCTCCCCCCCCCCCCCCCTCTCTCTCTCTCTCTCTCTCTCTCTCTCTCTCTCTCTCTCTCTCTCTCTCTCTCTCTCTCTTATGTATGTATGCGTGTGTGTGATATGTTTGTCAGACTGCAGGAACGCTGGACGTTACTAGGCAGTGATCTAAAATACTGAGGAACTCTTTCACAAAACTTAAGACATGGGGAAAAGCAGGGTTTCATGAAAAATCTATAGAAAATATTATTGTGTGTATGTTTGCAAAAAGCAGTAATGTGTAATGTTAATTGTAAGTGTAGGCACTGGTGCTTCACTGTCATCTTCACCAACATTATTATGTGTGTGACTATTCATAAACATCTGTATGGTTATTTATTGTAATTAATTTGTTGTTATTAAATTGTTATATTCTGTTTGTAGTATATATTATCTGCTTGTGTTTCACTTTCTGTAATGGCACATAAGTTTGTAACACTATTGTACAAAAACTAAAGATAACTTTATTGCCGAAATTAATAAACAGAGATTGTGTATGTTGTATTTAGATCTGTGTATAGAAGATGAGAAACACACTTTCCCAGGATTAAAATGCTGGTTTCTTGTAGGAGAACATTTTGCTCACATTTTTGTGTGTGTTTCTTCATTTCGTCTATGTGCAAATGTAAATGTTTACATATCTGGAACAATTTCAGATCTGGATGCTTTTTTACAGTTTGCTCATGATATTTATTGTCATCATTAAGTAAATTGTGTCTACAGTACATTATCACAGAATTAATAAATACTGAAAATAAGTAAACATTTTTGTTTCTTTCTGTGCGTCCTCACTGACTGAAAACAAGCTTTTAAACTCTAATAATTTCTTACATAAAATATTTATTGCTCCAGGACATATCGATGTTAAATGTGTATAAACACCACACATTTCAGTGTTGAGATATTCAAGAGTTAGGTCAACATATACCAGTCTTTTTTTAATAATGAATAGAAGTGTGTAGAAGAACCAGAAATCTCATAATTCACAAATAAATTCAAAAGAAATGAAACCTGTAACTTTATTGTAGGATGACAATATCTGTATAGCATTAGCTCATAATATTGTGTTTCATCTATAGTGTTACTGCAGCTGTTTTTCTGTTAGATACACAGAAGCTAGTCATTGGAACTAATGTGTTTGTGTGGCAGGATAGACATTTTTATATGTACAGAATGAGAAAGCTACTGAAATAAACATGAAATTAATTTAGAAACTGATTTCATGGATGGTGATGTATTATTATTTCAAAAGCATGGCAAATAACCACAAAAATGCAAGAAATGAATAACGGTAGTTTTCCTTCTAGAAACCAGCTTAAACAGTTAGTGTGTTGATATAACCATTTATTGTGTATCTGTGCAACTTTGTTAAAATCATTTTTGTTGACGATTTGTTTTAGATGACTAGCATTGAAATTTTGCTAATATTTGAATCGGGGAGTATGTAATTAAAATGGTTGATATGCCATAATTTTCAATGTGTCTCTCTCCATGTAACTTGCTTTTTATTGATACATTATTTACTCATATGATATTTATCACACATTACAAATGTACCTCAAATTCATGTAATTGTGTGATAACGTGTAGATGGCAATGTTGATGTTACTGGAGGAACCCTAGTCGTTATCAAGTAGTGTAGATTCACAAATCTCCCAGAACAGTATTATGTTGCCAAAATATTAGCTGCGTATGTGTTACCACTGTTCCAATAGTTAACTGCACTGGTGTTTTGTGACTTTTCATGATTTATTCGTGTTTTACTTTTCAAAAATCTATTTCTCAATATTAAATATTCAGCTGGCAACAATGTTATATATGCACAATATAATCATCATGCATATGCAGATGCCTTTCAAAGCACAAATTTTTCATTACCATATGAGTATTATGTTCAGATGTGTATGAGCATGTGGAATCCATATGCAACATTGCCATTTCATGTAACAGTATGCAGTTCTGAGTTCTTATACTACTATCAAAGACCACGTAATTTCAAGCAGTTTTGTGATACAAAATTGCACTAATTTTTGTTTATTCTGTTCTTTTAAACTGAATTTCAGACATTGTAGCATTTGAGTATAAAAGCACTGCACCAGTGCAGCCTGAGACAAATAATAAGTGCTGATGAAATTACATTTGTATTGTATTATATGTATTTATATATAAATATATATGTGTGCGTGTATATGTCTATTAAAGGCGTAAGTGAAATACTACTGGGCTTATATAACTGGCAGGCAGGAAACAGATGTTGCAGTCACAGAGAAATCTGTTTCATAATGTGCTATAAAAATTTCAGATATTAATTTCAGCATTTATTATTTAGTATTCAGATAGGGTATAACCATTTGACTGCTATATCAGAATGTTCTCTTTTAGCTCATATATTTTTGTAATAAGTGACTAATTTATGCTGCAATACAGTGAATATTGTGTTAATCCTCTGTCATAAGGAACAGTATATACCTACATACACATGTACACAAATGCTCTTATAGTGCTGCTACTGACACTGTCATGACCATAAAATTACAACCCACTCTCAAAGTATTTCAGTTAGAATTTGTTGAACATGTGTGCATTAGATTAATCAAGAGTTCTGCAGTACTCTCATGTGAGTGCATTGGTGTATCATCCGCATTGAACACTATTACAGAAATTATGTTTGCTTTAGCTCGAGGGAGAACTTTGCAGCATTTCAGCCATCACTTAGGTAGCAACAGAACTTAATCCAAATGAATAAACTTATGTTTTTTGTTAATATCACTACAAAATAGTTATTACTTTGTCCAAAGTGAAATGCTCTGTGTCTATCACATCCATTATCTGGCATTGGCTACTACAGAATTATTATTTCCAGTAATGCTAATAATCTCAAGAACATGAATGTGAAAACTAAAATACCATTACAAAATTACTTAAGCATGGAGGAAAGTAGAAATAGTTTTAATGTTTTAACCCTCAACGTAATATTTAAAATTAATAGAATCAGTTGTTGGTGCCTCTCTTTACTGACTTTTCTTGTGAGGTATTTTAAAACCCCTAGCTAACAGCATTTTCATCTTTTCAAATATATTTCTGAAGTCACCTTACAGTAAAGCTTCCAGTTCATATTTATAATTTATGGGCCACAATAGTTATTACTGATTGACTGCTATCTTTGCATAAAGTATTATAGCTGCAACCCCTGCTTTATTTCTTTTCTGCCATAAGAAACAAGAATGCAAAAAAGTTTCTCATAAAATAAGAGAAGTAAAATCATGACACTGTCCATAAGAACGTATAACATTCTCGGAGGCACGTTATGACATAGTTAGTTTTCAGATAAAACATCTTGCAGATCATAGGTCCGTCATTAGCTGTAAAAACTCCCTCAGTCACTGGTGTGTGTGCATGTGTGTATAGATGTACACTGTTCCAAGCTGTATCAACTGTGAAAGGTATATCTTACCTCTGATAAACTAAGCAATGTACAAAATAAGAGATTTTCCTTGTTTGTACCAAAAGAGATTTCAGTTTATGTAGCTCACTTCCTCTGTCGGATTGCAAATATGTAAAAGAAAATGTTTAGCTATAGTTGTTCAAATTTCACTGTGTAAAATAGGAAGTAAATGGTGTTAATAGTTTTGCTTTATAAAAGAATACCATCCAATGCTCTGTATGAACCATGTGAAAAATAAAACTTTATATAAATGGTAACATATATGAGACTATGATATAAAAGTTAATTTCTGTTGGAAAGAGCTGTACACCTGGCTTAAAAATATTTAGTTTGTGTCAGAGGAATACATTATGAAATAGTGGCATTAATTTGCCTCATGTGATTGTCATTAACCAACCTTCTTCCTATTGTATGTGAAACAATAAAATTGAAATGTATGCTGGTTTTGGTTTCTGTTGTAAAACTTCAATGTGTCACTGTTGGTATGAATACCTCACCTTATGTGCAGCCCAGATCAGTCAATAAATCAGAATTGAAGCTTGTATATTTGTTCCTTTATTTCATGTATCACACTTTTATTCCTTTTTTTACGTGTGAGAAAATTGGGGAGGTTTGTAAAACGGCACTTTGATTGTAAGTTTTGCATAACAAACCTTTTTTGTTTCATTTCGGCCAAGCCATTAATTAAGTCTTCCCAGAAATAACAGCTTAGGTTTCCAGAATATTGTTGTAGTGTCATGTGGTAGAATATAGCATCCAGTTTAACTTCATAATGTTTTTTGAAATACGGTTCTGTATTGAAACTTTTATTTATTTATTTATTTATTCTTTGCCCATGGACTCCAGCTGAAAATCCAGCTGAGAGTATTGGGTGTGTCATACAATAGCCTATTAACATCAAACTTGATTTCATTATATATAAATGAAACAAATAATTAATCAGAAATAGTCCATAATCATACAAAGGTTTTACATGTTTCACATTATATGTACACACAAATCCAAACAACATACAGAAATGATAATTTTAAAGGTACATTTCAGTAATGATGTATTTCAACACCATCTTAGTATTCACTCAAACTGTATATACATTTCTCTATGAGATATAGTTTCAAATGATTTTTAAAACATTTTAGATCTGTTTCTTTTTTAATGATTTTGGGGAGTTTATTAAAAAACCTTTTGCCTGCTTCTTCTGGGGCAGTCATAGACAGTTTTAGATTTCTGTTTATCATGTAGTAATTTTCATTTCCTCTTGTACCGTGTTTGTGTACATCTTTATTTAGGAGGTGTTTATCATTTGACCTTACTGCCATTATGCTTTGGTATATGTACAGTGAATATACTGTCATAATATTATAGTGTACAAAAGCTTGCCTACAGGTCTGTCTTGGTGGTATTTTTGCAATGCATCTCACTGCCCTTTTCTGAATTGTGAATATTCTTTTTAGGTAGCCAGCTTGTGCATTTCCCCATATATGAACTGAATAAGACAAATGTGGGAAGACAAGTCCATAATACATTGATCTGAGGACTTTATCATCCACAGTCTTAGCTGTTTTATGCATGATGAAGATCTGTTTGTTTATCTTTTTACACAGTGCATCTATGTGCTCCCCCCATGCCAAATGTTTGTCTATTATAGTTCCTAGAAAATTTGTGCTGGTTACTTCTTTAATAGTCTTTCCATTTATATTAACATTTATATTATAATTTTCACTATGCTTGGTCTGAAATACTACATTCATTGTTTTAGGCTGATTCATAAACAGGTTGTTTTGTGTTAAATATTTATTTGCATTTTCAATAGTCAGGAGTGCTTCCTTCTCAAGCTCCTCCTTTGTGTCAGCTGTGCAAATGATTGTTGTGTCATCAGCATACATTATAAGTTCCTGATTTATATAGCTAGGGAAGTCATTTACGTAGAGTATAAATAGTATTGGCCCAAGCACAGACCCTTGCGGCACACCGTGTTTAACTGTTTGTAATTCTGATCTGTAGTTTGTTATATTTCCCCCACTAGTATGTCTGATTTCTGTGCATTGTTTCCTATTTGTAATGTATGATTTAAGTATGTCATAGCATTTTCCTCTAATTCCATACTGATATAATTTCATCATTAATTTTGAGTGGTTCACACAATCAAATGCCTTAGATAGGTCCATAAAAATCCCACAAGTCTTTTGTTGCCTGTCAAGTAAATTAAGAATGTGCTCAATTATATCTGTTGATGCTGTTTTTGTTGACTTCCCTTCTCTGAAGCCATGTTGTGATGAATGCAGTATACTGTACTTAGTTATAAAACTTACAATTCTATTCTTTATTATCATTTCATAGATTTTAGCAAATGTTGAGATCAATGATATTGGCCTGTAATTTCCTAATTCATCCCTGTCCCCTTTCTTAAATATTGGCTTCACTTTACTTACTTTCAGTGAATCTGGAAATATACCTTCTTCTGTCGCAGCATTCAGCATGTGTGTCAATGGTTTTAATATACATTCCTTGCATTCCTTTATGAGATGTGATGTGACACCATCCAAGCCAGATGAATGTTTAATTTTACGTTGTTTTATTAGGTTTGACACTTCTGCATCTGTTGTAGGTATGAAAACCATAGTATGATTTGTATGTGGGGAGTTTAACAATTTACTTACTGCATTTGTTTTATTTTGACTTATTAATTCGTTTGCTACAGTAATATAATATCTGTTAAAAGTATTGGCTACTTCGAGAGGGTTTGCGTTGCTTTTCCCGCTCATCAGTGGGCAGATGTCCTCTGACCGATTTGTTACTTTTCCTCTCTCTTCATTAATGAACGACCATAAACCTTTTGAGTAGTTCTTTCCTTTATCTATATACATCCTGATGAATGATGCTTTAGTTTCTCTGATAAAACTACAGTACTCTTTCTTTTTTATTTTATACAGTGTGTTGTAGGCGTCAGTATTTTTTTGTTTGGAGAGGTCATAATACACTCTCAGATTATTTCTGGCATGGATTACTTCTCCAGTCACCCAGCTTTTCTTTTTTTGTTGCTGTTTGACAAGCCTTTTACTAACAGGACATGTAACGTCATAATAATGGAGTGATCTCTGCTGCATAAGCACAGTCAGAACTCATACTTAGCAAATGTATCACTCTGCAAGCCTGAGCAATAATCATTATTTTGTATATGTGATTTGAAACAAGTTTATAGTTGTGTCTCCCATACAATATCATGACAAGATTAAGTGTGATCCTTGAGGGCTAAAGTGAGATTTTTGATGCCACACAATGTTTCAGCTGCTTTTTTGGAGAGAATAATGTGGATTTTTAGTCATGAACAACTTACAGCCTACTGTTTTGGAGAAACGTGTCAATGAGGAAAAAAGAAATCATGGTATAAAGACATGTAATAAATAACACCTAATGTTTCCTTAACAGCAGTGTGTGAAGAATTCTAATACAGCGAGTCCCCATGGTTAACTCATCAGAGATAAACCAATGTGACACAGTATTATCTGTCCACCATTCAAATAATAACAGCCTCACAGCACATTTATTTTCATGTATAGTATGTTGTCAAAATCAATTACAGGTCAAAATCAATATTAAGTTTTAAAATACTACCATTCAAAGGAAAAATAATTTTCACAATATGTTTCACAGCCATAGTGTGCTGCAGGACTAACAGAACTGGAACATGCAAAAGTGAAAATCTTTGCTAATTCACCCAGTAACAAAGAGTATAACATGTAACAAAAAAATTTAAAGATAAATTTAAATCTTGCTGCTTGGCAGCCATTTCTAACTGACAGAAGAATGTCTTAACATGTAATACTTTGTCATGGAAAAAGTTACAAGCTGTTGTACTAGACTGTTCAGGTAACTCAGAGAAGATTCATGTTTATGTGAGGACAAATTATGTTCAACATTACATAGGGTTTGAGCATTGGTCCTATGCTCTTCTTGCTTTTTGTGGAGGAACTGCCATAAACAGAGGTTACTTTGGGTCAATTTTTGTTTTCTTTTTATATGTGGCAAGAAAACAAAAGATAGTTGTAGAGATAAAATTCCAAATACATTTTTCTAGTATTGTCAAAGACATACAATAAGTCAGTCACTGGAAAAAAATCACATCTATAACTGTAGTGCTATTTAATAAAAATTGGCCAATGTTACACGCACTTGGGGCTAGTTTGACCCACCCAGTCATTTATTCATGAAAAAGTGGTAATATGATTTTGGGATAAAGTGAACACAATGAATTTCTCTAGAGTAAATGTTCAGGAGCATGAAGAACAGATGAAACACCAAATTTTCGAGGTAAGGACAGTTAATAGTTTACTGTATTAATTTCTGAATAAAGTTAATATACAAGTGTTGTATATTTCATCAATAACTATTTCCAAACAGAATATATCATATTTGAAGGAGTACTGTATGGATATGAGCCTTATTATACAAATTAAAGAAGTTCTGGTGCTTGAAAATAGCAAAATTTTTAGTCATACTGGAATAATAATTCTTATAAAATCCTTCCAAGGATAAAATTGTCTATCTTTTTGTTCTTGCCACATTCTGTAGGGCTTTGTCTTTCCCATACAGTTCATTCTAGGTCCCTCATCGCTCACCTCAGTCCCAGTTTGAGAATATTCTTCTCTGACATACAGAACTGTAGCATAATCTCCAACTGCTTTGTTTGTGGTGATGGACATCATTTTGCACAGAGAAACTTTCAGAATCACCATCAAATTCCAGCATCACTTCATCTGCCATTTGGGAAAATTTTGGCCCACCGGTTTTTCAAGAATGTGCACCATTTTACAGCAGTGTTAAATAAATTACTCATATTTAATTTCACACAAATGACAGTTTCTCATCTTTTTACCTAATACTGACAGAACAAAAAATTACACTTATCATATTTTTAGCTTAACTAATGTTAAACCTCCAGGCAGAAGCTACTGAGGTCTAATTGCTGTTAAAATATTTATGATTAAAATTAAGTTCAGTGCTGCCAACACAATGTTACTTCGTGGAACTTGCAATCTCCCAGATCATTCTTAACACATAGTATATGCATACTGCCTTGTATACTACGCGCTAGTGATGTAATTCTAATGGGAAAATTTTTTTAAAACTTTTTATACCACTGGACTAAAATTACCTGCACAGGGCCAAAGTAACCCCAGTTTGCATTATCATTTTATTTGAATCAGGCGATAGAATCAATTCTTTTGGAAGAGATTTTTTTTTCACAAATCTACCAGCTCATTAAATTTTGCACAGTCCAAAACAGATTTCCTTTGGCTGAAATTCTGTATCACTCTTAGAAATAGTTTTTTTTTTTTTAATTTTATTTATTTATTTATTTATTTTACATAGAAAAATCATAATTTCTGGCTATGCTTACTGATGACTAATTAAACTGGAAAAAATATTTGATGCCACCTACAACATTTAGGTTCAGCCTGTATGGCATTAAGAACAGCTTCCTGCTTTGAGGACATAAAAAACCAGTAAGCTAACACATTTTAATTCATTGATTTCTTACAGAATAATATTTTGAATATTCCTCACTTTAGTAAAGATAATTACACAAAAGGAAATTAACTGTGTGAGGTGGAGGTGTGGTGAGCGAAGGGGGAGGGAGGCTGACTCTTGTGTTGTACACAACTGTGCAAGCAGCTGGGGGTATGTACTATCCACAGCTCCCAGTATTCATTCACCAATTAAATTTGTGCTCAATAACTCATCTGAGTTCAACAACAGGTATTCATGAATATAGTTTTTTTTCTGAATGGTAACAATCTGCCACACTGTCAGACATTTGTCAGACTAAAACATCTTGACAACCTCTGCAAAGTTACAAGCTGTGTAGCTATTTTCAAGTGTGTGTAAAACAGCCCTATACACCACATGTAATGTAATTAAAATACAAAATATAAAACAGCCAAAGGTTGGAATAAAGAGGACTTATAGTATAATTAACTAGATGCTCATACTTTGGTTGCACTCCAAGTTTTCACCAAGTTGTACAGTACAAAAAATGTAGCAGGTTGATTTAGTATCCAATAAAATTAAACACAAGTATAATCAAAACTGGTAGACACACAATGAGGGAGAACATCATATAATAAAATATTTTACATAACTTATATTAAAGACATGACATGAACATGAAGTGTTTGTGCAATACACCAGTTTCTTATGGTTAACTGGTCAGAGATAAACTCGAGGGGCAAGACATTCTCTGTGAATCATTGAGATAATGTTATTGTAATTTCTTCTAAACCATGAAAGTGACTAAAATGGCTAAGCAGGAATGGCTACAGGACAAATGTAAGGATGTAAAGGCACATATCACTATGGGAAAAATAGGTAGCACCTGTAGATTAATTAATGGGGCACCTCGAGAAGAGAGAAGCAGCTGTATGAATATCAAGAGATATGATGGAAAACCCATACTATGCAAAAAAAAGGGAGAGTTGTAATGTGGAAGAAATATATAGAGGGGCTATACAGGGGAAACGAACTTCAAGATGATATTACAGAAAGGGATGAAAAAGTAGATGAAGGTAAATGTCATGTGACTAGGGCCTCCCATCAGGTAGACCATTTGTCGGGTGTAAGTCTTTCAATTTGACGCCACTTCGGTGACTTGCGCATGGATGGGGATGAAATGATGATGATTAGGACAACACAACACCCAGTTCCTGAGCGGAGAAAATCTCCGACCCAGCTGGGAATTGAACTCGGGCCCTTAGGACTGACATTCTGTCGCGCTGACCACTGAGCTATTGGGGGCAGACAGTAGATGAAAGTGAAATGGGAGATATGATACTGTGAAAATAATTTGACAGAGAAGGCTCCATTATTCTGTTGGAACTACTGCTGTCCTTTGGAGAGCTAGCCATGATGAAACTATTCCATCTGGTGTGCAATATGTATCACGCAGGTGGAATACCCTCAGACTTCAAGAAGAATGTAATAATTCCAATTCCAAAGAAAGCAAATGCTGACAGATGTGAATATTACTGAACTTCAACTTTAATAAGTCTCAGCTGCAAAATAC
This sequence comes from Schistocerca nitens, assembly GCF_023898315.1. Classification (NCBI taxonomy): domain Eukaryota; kingdom Metazoa; phylum Arthropoda; class Insecta; order Orthoptera; family Acrididae; genus Schistocerca; species Schistocerca nitens. The sequence goes on from NC_064616.1 coordinate 270,078,599, forward strand.
TGACATGACTTCTTTACAGAAGAAGGGAAAAGCTGGTAGAAGCTGACCTGGGAATGATCAGTTTGGAGTCAGGAAAACTGTAGTAATGTAGTAACATGTGATGCCATACTCACCCTACGACATCTCTTAGACGAAAGTTTAAGGAAGGGCAAACCTACATTTAAAGCATTTGTAGACTTATGGAAAGCTTTTGATAATGTTGACTGGAATACAATCTTTGAAATTCTGGAGGTAGCAGGGGTGCAATACAGAGAGCAAAAAACTATTTACAACATGTACAGACACCAGATGGCAATTGTAAGAGTGGAGGGGGCATAAAAAAGGAAGCACTGGTTAAGAAGAGAGTGAGATGGGGTTGTAGCCTATATCTGATGTTATTCGATCTGTACGTTGAGCAAGCATTAAAGGAAAACAAAGAAAAATTTGGAGAAGGAATCAAAGTTCAAGAAGTAAAAATAAAAATTTGAGATTTCCTGATGAAATTGTAATTCTATCAGAGACAGCAAAGGACTTGGAAGAGCAGCTGAATGGAGCAAACAGTGCCTTGAAAGGAGGATATAAGATGAACATTAACAGAAGCACAAAAAGGGTAATGGAATGTAGTCAAATTAAATCAAGTGATGCTGCGGGCATTCGCTTAAGAAACAAGGCACTAAAAGTAGGAGATTAATTTTTCCAGTTGGACAGTAAAACAACTGATGATGGCAAAAGTAGTGAAGAAATAAAATGTAGACTGGCAACAGCAAGAAAAGAATTTCTGAAGAAGAGAAAATTTTTTTGTTGAATATAGGTTTAAATGTTAAGAAATTTTTGTTCAAGATATTTCTCTGGAGTGTAGCCCTGTATGGAAGTGAAATGTGGATGGTGAACGGTTCAGATAGGGAAAGAATAGAAGCTTTTGAAATATGGTGCTACAGAAGAATGCTGGAGACTGGATGGGTAGGTCATGTGGCTAATGAGAAGATACTGAATAGAATTTGGGAGAAAAGGAATTTGTAGCACAAATTGACAAGAATGGATTTCTGAGACATCAAGGGGTCACCAATTTAGTACTGGAGGGAAGTGTTGGGGGTGAAAACAAAAAAGGGAAAAAAAAGAGAGAACTACAATGAGCAGGTTGAAAAGGATATTGGTTGCAGTAGTTATTTGGAAATATAGTAATTTCTTGTGGCTCAGTGGCCTGATGCAAGTCTTTCTATTGGACACCACTTCAGCGACTTGTGTGTCCCTAGCCTACCCCAGAAAGGGGACCTACTGTTTAATATGGAATCTGAACCATGTACCATTTTATGGCTACTCCTGACATCACTGAGAGGTGAGTGCTAGGTTAAAATGAAGAACGAAAAATCCATGGTCCAACTGAGATTTAAGCCTGTTCTCAGGCAAGCACTTTACTACTAGACCACCAGGCTGAAATGAAGAAGCTTGTACAAGATAGAGTAGCATGGAGAGCAGCATCAGACCAGTCTTTGGACTAAAGATGATAACAACAACAATGTAAAAATGACATAGTGCAATGTATGAATGGTAGAACAGAGAATAAGGATTATAATTTCTTTATTCTCTGTGCAGTATTCATAGGAAGCTCATATCTACATTTCCCTTATCTTAGAAATAACTGATACTGTTGGTAATTACATGTTGTTACAACAACAATTAAATGTGAAAAGAGTATTTTGACAATTTTGTTTCACATACTACACTATCATAAAATAAAATAAAATTTATGTGCAGTTTCCTATCTTCCACCTTAACAACAGCAGTAATGAACAAACATGTGGGTAAGATGGTGAACAATAATAATTAAATATTACAATATGCTTGTGAATTTTTTAATTTTTTATTTATTTATCTTTTTACACATCGTGCTATAATGTATACATGACAAGTCTATGTTGCTGCTGTTACTAAGGAAACTGTTCATGTTACAGTATACTGTGCAAAATAAAATTGTCACAAAATTCTTATGGCATTTAATCTTTGTTGTAAGAACTTGTAATCAGAATACTATCAGTTATTTCTACAGTAAGATAAATGTAGATATGACCTTCAATAAACCACGTGCACAAATAAAAAAACACCAATACATCTTCTTTCCATTCAATACACTGCTCTGTTATTTATTTTGGTTAATGAAGATTACTATATTATTATTATTTGAATAAGATATCTTGCTGCTCAGATTTCTCTCTCATTAGCTGGTCATGAGGTGCTGCTGTATATAGTACAGTATGTTGTTAGTTAGTTAGTTAGTTAGTTAGTTAGTAAAACTGTCCATCTTAAATACCAGCGTGACAATAGTGAGAGGAATATAAACACCGGACAAAGATACGATCCAGGTTTAATGACACAAACTGAAAAAAATCACTCCATAGTACCAGAAGCAAAGGGAGCAAGTGAAGTGCTTAGTATATTACAGGAAGGGGAACTATTACATTTAAAGCCAACTGTTAGAATACTTCACCAAAATGTTCAATACATAAACAATAAATCAGAGGAACTAGAGGTAACATTACAGGAGTATAGGCCAAACATTCTAGTAGTTACAAAACATGGGCTAAAAGAAAATCACATAGGAATCTACAACTTGAATAATTATGTGAAAGTAGCCAGTTTTTGCAGAACTTCCTATAAAGGTGGTGGGGTTGCCATTTTTTCTAACTATAAATCAACTAAAGCCATAAATATAACAAAATATGCTATAGAATTGAGCTTTGAAGCTACAGCACTGGAAACTAAAATTGCTGGGAATTTATGTTGTGTATTAGGTTTGTACCGATCACCAAATGGTATAATTAAAACCTTCTTTGAACAGCTGGAAGATATAATCCAACACCTCTCAAAATCATATGCTTATTTGATCATTATAGGAGATCTGAACATAGACACGAGTAAAAATACAGACAATACTAAGTCCCTACTGGACTTATTGTGCATATACAATCTAAAAATAAAAATAGATAAACCAACCAGAGTAACAAAGCGTAGTGAAACTATTATTGATCACGTAATAACAAATATTCCTACATGCTATTGTGACACACAGGTAATAAACTCAACATTAGCAGACCATTTTGCAATCATGATAGACATAAATATAAAGACTAGTGATTCAGTGCAGAAGATATGGGAGATGAGAAGACAGAACTACCCACATAACATAAATCTGCTAAAAAAGATGTTACAGGCAGAAAACTGGGAAACAATATATGCAGCTAAAGATGCAAACACCAAATGGAACCAGTTTTATTCTTTATTCAATTATTATTATGACGTTACATGTCCTGTTAGTAAAAGGCTTGTCAAACAGCAACAAAAAAAGAAAAGCTGGGTGACTGGAGAAGTAATCCATGCCAGAAATAATCTGAGAGTGTATTATGACCTCTCCAAACAAAAAAATACTGACGCCTACAACACACTGTATAAAATAAAAAAGAAAGAGTACTGCAGTTTTATCAGATAAACTAAAGCATCATTCATCAGGATGTATATAGATAAGGAAAAGAACTACTCAAAAGGTTTATGGTCGTTCATTAATGAAGAGAGAGGAAAAGTAACAAATCGGTCAGAGGACATCTGCCCACTGATGAGCGGGAAAAGCAACGCAAACCCTCTCGAAGTAGCCAATACTTTTAACAGATATTATATTACTGTAGCAGACGAATTAATAAGTCAAAATAAAACAAATGCAGTAAGTAAATTGTTAAACTCCCCACATACAAATCATACTATGGTTTTCATACCTACAACAGATGCAGAAGTGTCAAACCTAATAAAACAACGTAAAATTAAACATTCATCTGGCTTGGATGGTGTCACATCACATCTCATAAAGGAATGCAGGGAATGTATATTAAAACCATTGACACACATGCTGAATGCTGCGACAGAAGAAGGTATATTTCCAGATTCACTGAAAGTAAGTAAAGTGAAGCCAATATTTAAGAAAGGGGACAGGGATGAATTAGGAAATTACAGGCCAATATCATTGATCTCAACATTTGCTAAAATCTATGAAATGATAATAAAGAATAGAATTGTAAGTTTTATAACTAAGTACAGTATACTGCATTCATCACAACATGGCTTCAGAGAAGGGAAGTCAACAAAAACAGCATCAACAGATATAATTGAGCACATTCTTAATTTACTTGACAGGCAACAAAAGACTTGTGGGATTTTTATGGACCTATCTAAGGCATTTGATTGTGTGAACCACTCAAAATTAATGATGAAATTATATCAGTATGGAATTAGAGGAAAATGCTATGACATACTTAAATCATACATTACAAATAGGAAACAATGCACAGAAATCAGACATACTAGTGGGGGAAATATAACAAACTACAGATCAGAATTACAAACAGTTAAACACGGTGTGCCGCAAGGGTCTGTGCTTGGGCCAATACTATTTATACTCTACGTAAATGACTTCCCTAGCTATATAAATCAGGAACTTATAATGTATGCTGATGACACAACAATCATTTGCACAGCTGACACAAAGGAGGAGCTTGAGAAGGAAGCAATCCTGACTATTGAAAATGCAAATAAATATTTAACACAAAACAACCTGTTTATGAATCAGCCTAAAACAATGAATGTAGTATTTCAGACCAAGCATAGTGAAAATTATAATATAAATGTTAATATAAATGGAAAGACTATTAAAGAAGTAACCAGCACAAATTTTCTAGGAACTATAATAGACAAACATTTGGCATGGGGGGAGCACATAGATGCACTGTGTAAAAAGATAAACAAACAGATCTTCATCATGCATAAAACAGCTAAGACTGTGGATGATAAAGTCCTCAGATCAATGTATTATGGACTTGTCTTCCCACATTTGTCTTATTCAGTTCATATATGGGGAAATGCACAAGCTGGCTACCTAAAAAGAATATTCACAATTCAGAAAAGGGCAGTGAGATGCATTGCAAAAATACCACCAAGACAGACCTGTAGGCACGCTTTTGTACACTATAATATTATGACAGTATATTCACTGTACATATACCAAAGCATAATGGCAGTAAGGTCAAATGATAAACACCTCCTAAATAAAGATGTACACAAACACGGTACAAGAGGAAATGAAAATTACTACATGATAAACAGAAATCTAAAACTGTCTATGACTGCCCCAGAAGAAGCAGGCAAAAGGTTTTTTAATAAACTCCCCAAAATCATTAAAAAAGAAACAGATCTAAAATGTTTTAAAAATCATTTGAAACTATATCTCATAGAGAAATGTATATACAGTTTGAGTGAATACTAAGATGGTGTTGAAATACATCATTACTGAAATGTACCTTTAAAATTATCATTTCTGTATGTTGTTTGGATTTGTGTGTACATATAATGTGAAACATGTAAAACCTTTGTATGATTATGGACTATTTCTGATTAATTATTTGTTTCATTTATATATAATGAAATCAAGTTTGATGTTAATAGGCTATTGTATGACACACCCAATACTCTCAGCTGGATTTTCAGCTGGAGTCCATGGGCAAAGAATAAATAAATAAATAAATAAATAGTTTCATGTTCCACATAGCATTTACACGATAAATTGTAATGCTGTGGAATGGGTCATTTTATATTCACACCACACATTATTTTGTAAGTATGTCTACACACTGATTACTTACGAGTGGTTTTTTTTTCTTTTTTTTAAATAAAAGAAGACATACAGATGTGAGTTAGTAATTCCCACTCATCACCTTTTACACATTACAATAACATAAATTCTTCTATGGAATAGGAGTTGTCAAGGAGAAAGTTTTTCAGTGTATTTCAAATTTAATTTAGTATCTGTCAGATGTTTTATATCACTGGCTAAGTGGTAAAAAATGTTGGTTTCAGTATTGTGCACACCTTTTTTTTGATGAAGACAACCTTCATGTGGCGTAATGAATATCATTTTTTCTTCTGGTATCGCACTTATGTACGTCATTGTTTCTTTTGAACTGCAGTGGATTATTTATAGTAAACTTCTTGAGGGAATAAATACACTGTGAAGTAGTCAAAATGCCTAATTCCTTAAACAAATGTCAGAAGATAATTGTTGGTGAGCACCATGTATTATTCTTACAGCACATTTGGAACACTGACGACTTTTTTCTTAAAGATGAGTTACCCCAGAACATTATTCATATGACTTTAGTGAATTAAAATATGCAAAATATGTTTACTTACTGATTTGTCCCTCCCCAAGATCTGCAGTGATTCTAAGTGCAAAATGTTTTATTCTAGAATGAGATTTCCACAGATCAGTGGAGTGTGCACTGATATGAAACTTCCTGGCAGATTAAAACTGTGTGCTGGACTGAGACTTGAACTCGGGACCTTTGCCTTTCACGGGCAAGTGCTCTACCATCTGAGCTACCCAAGCACGACTCACGTGCCGTCCTCACAACTGTACTTCTGCCAGTACCTCATCTCCTACCTTCCAAACCTTACAGAAGCTCTCCTGCGAACCTTGCAGGTACTGGCAGAAGTAAAACTGTGAGGACGTGGCGTGAGTGGTGCTTGCATACCTTAGATGGTAGAGCACTTGCCCGCAAAAGACAAAGGTCCCGAGTTCGAGTCTCGGTCCGGCACACAGTTTTAATCTGCCAGGAAGTTTCATGTTTTATACTAATTTAAATTCTTGTCAGTATAGATATCTAAGAATTTTGAAGTTTCCACACTATTTATTACTTCCTCACCTTGTGTCTCTTTAAAATTGAGTATGAGACCATGTTTAACATGGCGGACACTACAAATCGCGAGTGTGTTTGTGCTTCAAATATAAACGTAAAAAGTGAAAATATGTGTAATATACAGATGTCGGGGTTTTTATAGTGCTCGTAAGTGTGTTGTACATTATCACAAAAATAGAGGAAAAGAGGAAGTAGAAACAGTTTCAACATAGTGAACCGTAACGGCTTAACAGCCTGTTTCGCCTGTGGACAGTGAAGCCAACCAGTTTCAAGATACATTTGATTCATTTCATAGTATAGATAATATTGATAATGTTACAGTTTCAGAAGTTAAATCTGTGAACACTAAATGTGGTATACAACAGCACATCGGAATACGGAAATATACCGTTTTATTAACAACTCAACGGCCGCCTGCAGCAATGAAAAATTGAGTACTTTTCTCCAAGTATGTGAACAAACATGGAATAAACCCTTTTACTGCAACAAAATAACAAGAAAAGGCATAAACTGTATAAAGTGTAAGTGGAAATTCCATTACTTGTGTACTAGTACTACAAATAGAGTAAAAAATTGGAAATGCATTCAGTATTTTCGTAATGCACAAAAGAAATAATCAGTAAATTCGAAGGGGGAAAAAGGGTGGTTGGGATAAATCTAGATTTGTCAAAAGCCTATGACACTGTTGACCACAGCATACTTTTGGAAAAGCTTGAAGCTATAGGTATCAGAGGACCGGTAAAAAAGTGTTTTGAGTCATATCTGGAAAAGAGGATGCAGGTGGTTGAAATTTCAGCACCAAATATTAACCAAAAATTTAAACTAATATTAGATCCAAGGGAGATCACAGTAGGAGTACCCCAAGGAAGTGTATTAGGCAACTTGCTGTTCCTCATTTACCTTAATGATATTCAGGTGTCAGAGAGAAAAGCTAGAATCATGTTTCTAGAATCATGTTATTTGCTGATGATACTAGTTTAATAGTTAGTGATATGAAGCAGTCATTGCAGAGTACTGTGGACCATGTCCTACAAGATATACAGAAATGGTTTAGTGCAAACAACCTAACACTGAATGAAAAAAAAAAAAATGAAAAAAAAGCTAATTGTGTGCAATTTGGAAAAATAAGTGAACATGATGGCCTAAATCCCACTTGGAAGAGTATAGTGTGCAAACTTCCTGGGTATGCACATTGATGAGAAGATAAACTGGAAGGACCATGTGGTGAGCTTAGCACTAAAATTACACTACTGGCCATTAAAATTGCTACACCAAGAAGAAATGCAGATGATAAACGGGTATTCATTGGACAAATATATTATACTAGAACTGACATGTGATTACATTTTCACACAATTTGGGTGCATAGATCCTGAGAAACCAGTACCCAGAACAACCACCTTTGGCTGTAATAACGGCCTTGATACGCCAGGGCATTGCGTCAAACAGAACTTGGATGGCGTGTACAGGTACAGCTGCCCATGCAGCTTCAACATGATACCACAGTTCATCAAGAGTAGTGACTGCCGTATTGCGACGAGCCAGTTGCTTGGCCACCGTAGATCAGACGTTTTCAATTGGTGAGAGATCTGGAGAATGTGCTGGCCAGGGCAGCAGTCGAATATTTTCTGTATCCAGAAAGGCCCGTACAGCACCTGCAACATGGAGTAGTGCATTATCCTGCTGAAATGTAGGGTTTCGCAGGGATAGAATGAAGGGTAGAGCCACGGGTCGTAACACATCTGAAATGTAACGTCCACTGTTCAAAGTGCCGTCAATGTGAACAAGAGGTGACCAAGACGTGTAACGAATGGCATCTCATACCATCACGCCAGATGATACGCCAGTATGGTGATGACGAATACACACTTCCAATGTGCGTTCAGTGTGATGTCGCCAAACACGGATGCGACCATCATGATGCTGTAAACAGAACCTGGATTCATCTGAAAAAATGATGTTTTGCCATTTGTACACCCAGGTTCATCATTGAGTACACCATCACAGGCGCTCCTGTCTGTGATGCAGCATCAAGGGTAACTGCAGCCATGGTATCCAAGCTGATAGTCCATGCTGCTGCAAATGTTGTCAAACTGTTTGTGTAGATGGTTGTTGTCTTGCAAATGCCCCCATCTGTTGACTCAGGGATCGAGACGTGGCTGCACGATCCGTTACAGCCATGCGGATAAGATGCCTGTCGTCACGACTGCTAGTGATACAAGGCCATTGGTACCCAGCACGGTGTTCTGTATTACCCTCCTGAACCCACCGATTCCATATTCTGCTGACAGTCATTGGATCTCCACCAACGCGAGCAGCAATGTCGCGATACGATAAACCGCTATCACGATAGGCTACAATCCGACCTTTATCAAATTCGGAAACATGATGGTATGCATTTCTCCTCCTTACATGAGGCATCACAACAACATTTCACCAGGCAATGCCGGTTAACTGCTGTTTGTGTATGAGAAATTGATTGGAAACTTTCCTCATGTCAGCACGTTGTAGGTGTTGCCACCGGCATCAACTTTGAGTGAATGCTCTGAAAAGCTAATCATTTGCATATCACAGCATCTTCTTCCTGTCAGTTAAATTTCACATCTGTAGCACATCATATTCGTGGTGTAGCAATTTTAATTGACAGTAGTGTAAATTCAGCATGTTTTGTACTTAGAATAATTTCAAGAGTTTGTAGTAATGACTGTACCAGATTAGTATATTTTGGCTATTTTCAGTCCATTGCATCCTATGGAATAGTATTCCGGGGGAAAGCAAATTGTCATCTAAATGACATTTTCAAATTACAAACATGCGCTATTCGGATAATGACCCAGAGCCCACCTCAAACACATTGAAGGCCCCTTTTTAAAGCACTGAAAATTTTAACAATTCCATCATTATACATTCTGAAATGTTTGTTGGTGATCAAAAGGAATCAGGACAAAATGGAAACCAATACAGACTACCATAATTATGATACACGGCAATGTAAAGATCTCCACTTACAAGCTGTAACAAGGACCCGAAGTCAGAAACATGTATGTAATCAAGGCATCAAACTTTTTAATGCACTACCAAAACATATCAAAGAACTGGAAAATGAGGATAAATTTAAAACTGTTATAAAGAATCACATGCTTGACAAATGTTATTACAGTGTAAGTGAAATTCTATGCTCAAATGTATTAGAATATAAAAAACCACATGCTTGACAAGTGTTATTACAGCCTAAGTGAATATCTCTGCACAACTGTATAAGAATATATGTTTAAGTTAATGTGACAAATGAAATTACATCAAGGAATAGGTCTGTCAAGCACATAAGAAATTGTGTTATAAAAACACTTATTAGTTGTATATTGTATTAAACATAAGATAGTTTCATATGAATTCAGCATAGAAAATTTTTTGTAAAGATATTATATAGTTGTTAAAATGTATCCTGACAAATCCTATATCACAAATATGATCATTGGGATGATAATAAATAAATAATGCATATCACACTCTGGACCCTGTGAAAACCTGTGAGTGTGAATGCGAAAAATTAAAGAAGGTGCTCAAAACTGTACAAGAGGATCTTATGGAGGTGAAATCAGTGATATGTACACTAACTAATGACGTACAGAGACAAGAATCGTGTAGTAAACATGTTTTCAATTGTGTAGAAAAGGGACAAGTGAGGATAAACAACAAACTAGAAGTGTCTGTGCAAAAACACGATCTTCCACACAGAGTGCATAACACTGGACAACGGACACCGGTAACTACAATCACAAATGAAAGCAAATCTACAAGTTCCTTCTTGGAAAAGCAAAACATAGTCGCAGAAAAACAGTCACTAAGACAGAAACCAAAAATAGACATTGCCTCTGATAGCCAACGCAGAAGATGTGCTGAAAATGTGATAGAAATAATAGCTAGCAATAATTATGATATTGAAGGAACTGTAATGCCTGGAGCCCCAATGAGTGAGATACTTAAAAAAAATGCAGTGACTTACATAAACTGAATAAAGAAGACTATGCTGTTATCTGGGATGGTGCTAATGATGTAGCAGAAAATGAAGCCAACATGGCACTTCATTCACTGCAAAACATACTGTCAGACCTATGAAATACAAATGTGACAGTGATGGGAATTCCTCACAGACATGACCTGGCTGATTTGTCTTGTGTAAATCAAGAAATCAACAGCACAAATAGAAAATTTAAAAAGAATACTAGGCTTTCAAAATGCAAAATTCATTAATACACATAATAGCAAAGAGCTATATACCTCACATGGGCTGCATTTGAATGCAACAGCTAAGGAACTTATGGCAAAAAGGATTCTAGAGTTAGTGAACATGAAGAATAAGGATGACATGCCAGTGATTGAACTCAAGTGGAAGGACACAACTGCAAATAATGAGCTAATGACTGTAGCTTTAGCAAATAAACCAGCAGCATGTGCAACTGAAAAGAAGACATCCTACAAGCAGCCAATCCAGATATCAACTAAAGAAAAAAATAACCCAAAGAGCCCTTTGGAAATAGAAACACAAATATTGACACTAAATAAAACTGCAGTATGTATAGATGAAAAGAAGACTTCCTACAAGCAGTCAGTCCAGATGTCAGAAAGAAGAATAAATAGGAATCGAGCACGAGCAAAGAAAAGTGCAACATGCTGTATACTAGAGCAACACACAGAAAGAAGCCACTGCAGAGAAGAGACAGTGAAGATCAATGATCAGCTAAGTACTACATCATCTTCTTACATGTTAAAAAGCAACTAAGGAGACAGTATCAGTGGATTAAAGAAGGTGACCAGGCCTAATACTCCAAGCAACTGTGTGAGCACAAAGAGTTCCCAAATAAATACAGATTAAGACAAAATATAAACTTTTTTACAAATCAACATTTGTTGCATTAGAAATAAGATTTTAGAATTAGAACATCTTTGTAATGATTTGCTTGTGGACGTTATATGTATATCTGAACACTGGCTAACAATTTAGCAAGTAGACGTATTTGTCCCTCAGGGATATGTTATGGCTGATATCATGTGTAGAAAGCAGAGAAAGAATAGCAGTGCAGGTATTTTTGTAAGAGAAGGAGTGAAATTTTCTAAAATTGATGTAACAACTTATAGCTCAGAACTACATGCAGAGTTCAGCAGTGTTAAGCTGCTCGATGAAAACATAACAGTAGTTAGCCTATATAGATCCCCAGATGGTGATGCTAACCTATTTATTGATAAATCTGAATTATTAATTTTAAAAAAAAATGAAATTTAAGAGAAGAATTGCTGTCTGTGGAGATTTCAGCACTGAAATGGCTAACACAGACAAACAAGTCACAAAAATATTTTTGAATATACTAAGATAATTAAGCTTATACTGTACAAATTAGTGTCCTACTCATATGGATGCATGCTTGGACAACACTATAGTTAATTTCATTGAGGAAGATTTTAGAGTCACGTTTGCAGGAGGACACTTTGCAGATCATGATTCTTTACTCCTGGCACTTTATAAGAGCCAGCCAATTAAAACTACCAAACCTAATACTGTACTGGTGAGAGGACAAAAAGAGGAGTACACTACACTGTTTATTCATAAGTTAAGGCGTAAGGCAGTTCATCAAGAGTAGTGACTGGCATATTGCGACGAGCCAGTTGCTTGGCCACCATAGATCAGACGTTTTCAATTGGTGAGAGATCTGGTTAAGGTAGGAAAAGTGGGACTGGGTATACAAATATCAACCAGGGGAACTGGGAACAGAAATAGCTTTTGATAACGTTTTTGAGAAATTTGTAGAACTATGTTATTCTTGTTCTCCATTAACAAAAGCTGGAACAACAAGGAAACCTAAAAATAAAATGCTTAATGGTTTACCAAAGAACTTTCTGAAATTAGGGAAAACTTGCACACATTACACCAGATTTACAAGCATGCATGTATTCACAGGACCGAACAGAGAGAGAGAATTTATAACTCGTATACTAAATCCAAAAAATTCTACAGAACTAAGCTCCTCCTCGCAAAAAAACTAGCATCTGAAAAGTACATAGAAAGTGCTCCCAATAAATGCAAGGCAGCATGGAAAATTATAAATCAAGGTCTCACTCCCAAACACACTAAAGTGCCTTTGATAGATCCTGAGGTACTAAATAACTTTTTTTATTAATCCACTTAAGGAAGGAACAAATGGCATTAAAGAAACAAATTCTTCCGCAATGGACCTGCTGGCTACCCCTCTGCCCAATGAACATGTATTTCACTGGAATCCTATCACACCCACTGACATTTTAAAAACTGTTGCCAAATTTTCAAATTCAAAAAGTGGATTGCTACTGGTTGTCCAATTACATTATTAAAAAAATAATACACTTAATATGCTCACTGTTAGCCAGTATTTTCAACAAAGGCTTAGAATTTGGAGTTTTTGCTAATACACTCAAGATATCTAAAGTCATCCCAGTTTATAAATAGGGGAATAAAAAACTGCCTGAAAGCTATCGACCAATTTCAGTTGTGACTATATTGTCAGAAATGTATGAGGCACTAATGCACAACCAGCTAAATACCTACTTTGAAGATCATGGCTTACTTTGTAACTTTCAGTTTGGATTTCACAAGGAAAAAACACAACTGTTGCTGTTTTAGAAATAATTGATCGAACATTATCTGCTATTGAAACAAAAACCAAGTATCACTTGTATTATGTGACTTAAGCAAGGCATTTGATTGATTCCTGTTGACATACTACTAAAGAAATTGGAATACAATGGGTTGCAAGAGAACACTTTAGCCATCATCACTTCTTACTTGAACAACAGGAAACAATTTGTTTCAGTCGGGAATATGCATTCTCCCTTGCTCGAGATAGATACTGGTGCTCCCCAATGATCTATCCTTGGATCCTTCTTTTTCACTGTTGCAGTCAATGACTTGCCTTACAACATACCACATCCTGTCATATGTTATGCAGATGATACTACATTGTTTACCTCTAATCAGAACATCTCTGAACTCAATCACATAAAAAAAAGAATCTCTTGACATAGCTTTTGAACTGGTTTACTGCTAATAAATTCTTACGTAATTCTGATAAAACACAACAGCTAATACTGGACATGACAAAGGATATAGAAACTAAATGAGTAAAACTTCTAGGTATTCACATTGACTCCAAACTTAATTATCTATAATATATCAATCATGTCTGCGAAAAGATATATCGGGTATCATACCTCTTTTTGAAACTAAGGGACATGGTAAGCTTGGATTACCTTCAGATGACATATTTTGAACTTTTCCATTTGTATATAACATATGGTCTTATTATATGGTGACATTCTCCCCATTTCGATAACATTTTAAAAATACAAAACTGACTTTTGCGTTTAATTTGTAAGACAGGTGATTTGGAACATTGTCATCCACTCGTCACCAGGTTCAAAATACTTACTGTTGTACACTACTAGATCTGCGTGTGTGTGTGTGTGTGTGTGTGTGTGTGTGTGTGTGTGTGTGTGTGTGTGTGTGTGTGTGTGTGTGTGTGTAAAAATAATATGACAGAATTTGTTGTCGAAGGAAGTTCATGAACATAATATTAGGGCTAAGTCGAAATTAGATATACCTAGGCTCAGGTTAGCAATGACTGGAAATTCTCACAAAGTAAACCCACTCAGAATTTTCAGTAAGTTACCAGTCTTTGCTTAGACCATGGATATAATTAGTTTTAAACATAAGTAGTACAACTGGTTAACAGATCACCCTTTTTATAATATTAAAGAATACTTTGATTCACCAGGTTTTAAAAACTGGTACTTTTAATTGTATTATTATGTACTGCATGAACTTTGTAGAACTAATATTTAATGCTACACATTGTACTACTGTGCATTGTATATACTTTGTCTTGTATCAAATTGACGGAACCCATGTCATTGTGAAATGATTTATGGTGAATAAAGATGCTTGATTCACAGAAAACCAGTCCATGATACCTTTAAGAAGATTGTTTACCATTTCTTCTGTTGCTGTATGCATGCTTGGATTGATTACAATACTATCATCATCAACAAAATGAACTAATTCTGCTTGTTGTATATTAGGTGGAAGTTCATTTACATGTACATAAGGTACAATTGTGGACCTAAGATACACCCTTGTGGAGCCCCATACATGATTTCTCCCCAGTCAGAATAATGTCCTCGGGCTGTATTTCTTGAATTGCTAAGTACATATTTCTGCATTTTTTAGTTAGATAAGACATTATCCATTGGTTAGGTATACCATAAATTCCATAAAAATCTCAGTTTATCTATGAGAATATTGTGATTCACAACAAATGCCTCAGATACATCGCAGAAAATACCAACTGATGCTATTTTGTTATTTAATACTTGTAAAATTTGGTGAGTGAACATGCAAATGTCATTATCAGTAGAATAAATCTTCTGAAATCCAAACTGTGATTTACTGAGGATATGATTGTTGCTCAGGTGAGATAGTATTCTGGAATAAGTCGATTACATCATCATCTCAAAAATTCTGGAATGTGAGTTCAGTATTGAAACATGTAGGTAGTTATTAGCATCTCTCCTATCACCTTTATTAAGCAGTAGTTTAACAATGGTATATTTCAGTCTCTCTGAAAAAATATGTTTCATACTATATTGGAAACATCATCAAATCCAATTGAGCTTTTGTTTTTGAGAGAATATGTACTTTTCTTTATTTCAGAAGGAGAAGTAGTTGATACATCATACACCTGAATTTTATGAGAGTTGCTTTTTCAACATATTGCTGTCATTTTTCTATTGAACTGTTTGTCCCTATATTTGCTACTGTATTTAAGAAATGATTGTTAAATGTGTTCCCTATCTGTGACCCATCATTCATAGCTTACAGTTCTTCAATTAAATTTATTTCTAATTTATTGAAAACTAAGTCACCCTTTGCCACTGCATGACTTCATGAACTTTTATATTGTAACCTAATTATGATCATTGGATAGGCTGTAGTATGTAAATAAAACAGTAACTCCACGATCAGGCCCAGTGGACTGTACAGTGCTGAAAAAACTCTGTCTCATCCTCTGTCATATGGCTTCATTTGGTTGTGATATGGGGGCGGGGGGGGGGGGGGGTATGAGGGTCAGTACACAACTCTCTTGGCTTTTGTTGGATTTCCTGAACTTAAGGCAGCAATTTTTCATTCAAATACTTGTAGCTCCTCAATTGACATCACAGGGATTTTTATGATTTTGATGATTTGAAAGAAGAAGACATGATGAACCAGAGAAGAGAACAACAGTGTCAACAGAGAATCAAGATGCATTAATACACTCACCAGCTGATGGCATCTCTATAGAAACCGGACACTAAATAAATAGTCATACAACAGTTACTCAGCAGACGAGTATCATTTTTTTCTGTACTTAAAAACTTTGGAGCACCACCAGCACAAAAATACATTATCTGACCAAAAAAAGTAAAGTGCTCACAAGGAGAGGAGGGAAGAAAATAAAACTTCATGGGTTGAGAGGATATGTGATGTTATATCAGTGATTACAAAATCATGTCAAATTTACAAAGAACTTGGCAGTACGAGTCCAATTTATCAGTATAACATTGCAGCCTTTGTGGCCTGCATGCATGCACTAATTCAGTAGAGAAGGCTGTCATAAAGCCATTGTATCATCTTCTAAGGCATCCTGGACTACAACCGATGTAACTGATCTTTGAAATCCTGGATACTGGCAATGGAATGAAGTTGATGTCTCAGCTGGTACTACACAAGTTCCATTGTACCTCAGCATCATGTGAAACAGTTAAAAGAGAGACATGCCGTGTGTGGATGAGAAAGTCCCTTCAATCACCACCAGCCATGAACAGAAATCATACCTGATGGCTCCACAAACTGTGAGCTCAGGAGTTACACAACTATACCTCTCCAAAACATTGGACGAATGGATCTCTATCCAGATCACCACTGTATTCAGCAACATTGGTCATCTGATGTAGTGCAGATCCATGTTTTATTGCTGAACACAATGTGACATCATTCACCAGCATTCCAGGCTTTCCAGTCATGGCACCATTCTAAATATAGCTGTTTGTGTTGTTGTGTTAATGGCAACCTATGCACAGGATCCTAATTTCCTACTCCGCCTACTACTTGTCTTGAACTAATGGTATGGCATAACATATAATCTTGCAGCAAGTCCATTGCTTGTTCTCATCAAATGGGAGGCACTGTTGTTTGGTACACAATATGGTGATCTTCTGTTGCAACGATTCAGCATGTTCAATTAGAACTTTGACATCAAGTGTGCCTGCCCTCTAGTTCTCATGCTGTTCAACATTGGGCCACTGTCACATCCAGTTGCCTCACAAATCTGGATATTGAATTATTTAACAAGTTGGCAAAATGGAGACCCACAATGAGGCACTTTTTAATCTTTATCAGATTCTGATAATGCTGTTTCACACAAGTATTCAGCTTCTCTGTGTCCTTCACATTGATCACTCAACATCTGACATACTTTACAGCCTTTATATACCCTACCAGGCCCAGTAAGAACACTGAAATGAGCAAAATTAACACAAATACACACTGGCAGTCATTCTGCCTTTCACAGAGTATTGTACCTCTAATCATTACATACGTACCAATAGTGTGTACATGTATGACGTTACAATGACATGCGACTATGTCTTCAGGTTGCCTCTCCTTTAAGGCAGGCAATGAATATTAAATTTGATTATGTTAACAGAAAACATTCACACCTCATTGATGAATGTTGAATGAATGATTGCCTGTATTACTTGGAACAAATAACTACCAAACTAAAGTATTTAGAGTGTATCAGTCACTCTGCAACAAGGCTGATATTGTTGTAAAACTAGGTGAAAGATAAAAACTTATTTTTGTTCTGCAACTTGATCTCAGATCCATCTCCTTGTTTGTGTTCCAACCTGACAAAACTAAACCAAGTTACTGAAGCAACAACCTCTTCAATACACAACAAAATAAAACAAATAATTGGTGGCGACATCATTAACAAATAGAAAATAGCAGACTCAAATCATTCATAAACAGTTTTTGTTGTGGACTAAAGTTTCTTTTGTTGAGTAATATGTAATAGAATGCTATTATAGCATCAGAAGTCCTTGAAAGACATGCTGGGTGCATACACTTTGTAATATAATTGCTCACATTTAAATACTTGCTGTTTCTATGAAAGTGTGAAACAGTGTTAATGTAAGAATGGAAATAACATTTGATGTGATAATCACTAGCTTTTTTTCTGTACCTTGTTATCTTACTAGTATATTTTTATGTTAATGTTCTTATAGTTCTATTAAAATTGTAATGTCTAAGTGACAAGTACATTCAATTATAAATTTTCATGTACATGTATTTTAAATTGTAATGTTTATTGACAAGTCCTATGTCATTTTGATGATGTACTACAAGGACGCTAGAGAAAGAGCAATTACAGCATAACAGGTGCATAACGAAGCATAGGGCCATAGAGGCCGATGAAGTGAATTTGGCTCTTAAGGGAAAGCAGTACATGAAGTCTACAGTGGTTGCTGTAGCCAGAATCTTACTGAAACATCTCTCACAGCACTCAAAGGAATTCTAATTCTATGTAAAGGTTTTCAGTGGCAGCAAAGTTAGCGTCCAGACAATCAGGGATGACACAGCAACTGAAATTGAGAATAAAAATGCAAAAGCATAAATGCTATAAGCTCCATTTTCAAATTTTTCTTTGCTGCTCCAGTTTGCTTCTCACACCACTACAAAGATGGGTGAGACAGAAGTATCACTGGTGCTGGGAAACAGCTATCATTGCTAAAATTAGACAAGGCTCTAGGGCCTGATGGAATCACTGTCAGGTTCTCTACATAGTTTGCAGTTGAGTTAGCTTACCCATAATGCAATGTAGATCCCTTGGCCGGGAAGCAGAAGTGATCCACAAAACTACTGTCCATTCTCATTGACATTCATACATTTAGCACGGTTTGAAACTGGAATATGTTGAAAAAGTCAGGACATATTCAGTACGGATTCTGAAACCATGGATCATGCAAAACCCAAACCTTGAAAGCCACTGATCAAGGCAAACAGGTGGATACAGTAATTCTTAATTTTCTAAAAGCATTTGACTTTGGTACCTTACCAACGTTTATTAATGAAAGTACACTTATATGGGTTGGCAAACAATATTTATGACTGGATTGAGGATTTCTTAGTGTGTACATCTACATAATACCCCGCAAGCCACCTGCTGGTTTGTGGCAGAGGGTACTTTTGGTATCACTTACTGATCACTCTCGCCCCTACCCTGTTGTCCTCGTGAATGGCCTGTGGGAAGAATGATTGTCAGTATGAGTTCTAATTTCTTGAATTTTCTCATTGTGGTTATTATGCGAATGTATGCTTGAGGACGCAGTATGTTTCCTGACTCTTCCCAGAAAGTGGGAGGATGTGGTATGTTGTTCGACTCTTCCCAGAAAGCGCTCTCTCGAAATATCAATAGTAAACCTCTGTGATGCACAAGGCCTCTCTTGTAACAGCTGCCCATGGAGTTTGCTGAAAATCTCGGTAATGCTCTAGCGCAACTAAACCATCGCATGACGAAACACGCCACTTTTTGTTTTATCGTCTCTATCTATTCTATCAGTCCTACCTGGTAAGGAGCCCATATTGATGAACAACACTCAAGAATTGGTCAAAAAAATGCCTTATAAGCCACTTCCTTCGTGGATGAGTTACATTTCCTTAAGATTCTTCCTTTGAATCTCAGTATGGCATCTGATTTTCCTACTATTTGTTTTATGTGCTCATTCCACTTAAGGTCGCTCTGTATAGTTACTTCTAGATATTTTACGACAGATACTGTTTTTAGCAGTTTCTCATCAATAGTGTAACTGTACAGTAGTGGTCTTCTCCCATGTATGCGCAATATTTTACATTTATTTATGTAGACGGTCAACTGCCAGAGCCTGCACCACTCATCAATCCTCTGCAGGTCATTCCACAAATCGATACAATGTTATTGCATTGCTACTTCGTTATAGCCAATTGCAATATCTGAAACAGCCTTAAAGAGCATATGATGCTTTCTATCACATTTCCTTGGGGTACTTCGGAAAATACCTTTATATCTGTGTATTTTGTTCCGTTATGAGCGACGTGTCAACTCCTATCTGCAAGGACGTTTTGAATTCAGTCGCCTATTCTTTTCACTAAATGACAGTGAGAGATGGTGTCAAATGCCTTTCTGAAATCAAGGAGCATGGCATCAACCTGAACGCCGGTGTCTCCAGTGGGGGAACACAGCGAGCTAAGTTTCCTAGGTCTCTGCTTGCAGAATCCACATTGATTTTTATAGAGGAGATTTTTGTTCTCCAAACACGCCAGAATTCTTGAGCATATTCTATGATCCGTTGTCTCAATATCTGCCATTTTGACGTTAATATGATGACTCAAAGGTATATGATGACTGGGGTACGATCATCAGTGGTGAAACAATTTCAGAAGACCAAATTCAGTATTTCTAATAATTCTATAACAGATTGAGATAAATGATTTAAGTCTATAATTTTGTGCATCTTGAAAACGGAAATGGCATGAGCTTTTTGCCAATCGCTAGGTATCCTACCATAATCTCCTGCTAGAAGGGGAGCAAGTTCTTTCGCATAATCTTTGTAGAATCTTATAGTTATCTCTTCTGGTCCTAATTCCTTTCCACTACTAAGCGACTGTAGTTGCTTTTTTATTCTATGATCCGTTGTCTCAATATCTGCCATTTCGACTACTTTCTGTTACCTTCCATTTTGGTGCCAGAATGGTCTCTCAGTGAATAAATAGATGATTTTGAACCATTTACTGATTTTACATAGACTAAAACCTCTTAGGGTTTTTACTCGAATTTTTCTTTCAGAGTCAGTGAACGTTTCTTTCATTGCTCTCCATATGCTCATTTTTTCTTTGTCCAGCTTTTGTTTATCAGCTAGGTTTTGGCTTCTCTTGAATCTAAGATGAAGCTCTCTTTGTTTACATATCAATTTTCTAACATGGCTATTGAACCATGATGGGTCTTTCCCATTCCTTAAGGCCTCGCTCAGAATATATTTGTCCAAGACAGGGCTTCCCAACATGTGGTCCGCGGACCCCTTAGGGGTCCGCCGGCTCTCTCTAGAGGGTCCACGGCCACCTTTCACCAAATCGTGTAAAATAATGAGTAAAATTATTGAATAAAAATGTGAAAATCAAATTCATCACTATTTTTTTTCTTTGAAAAACATGTGTATAGCACTCGAAAGTTGGCAATAATATTTAATCTTTGGCAATAATATTTGACAGTCGTCAACACAAACGAAAACATTGGTGCGGCTCCCGCTGTCGGAGGTTCGAGTCCTCCCTCAGGCACGTAGGGGTGTGTGTGTGTGTGTGTGTGTGTGTGTGTGTGTGTGTGTGTGTGTGTGTGTGTGTGTGTGTGTGTGTGTTTTGTCCTTAGCGGAAGTTAAACTTAGGTTAATAGTGTGTGAGTCTAGGGACTGATGACCTCAGCAGTTAAGTCCCATAGACTGACATACATTTGAACATTTTTCTTCAGATTTCATGAAAAACCACACACACAGACACACACACACACACACACACACACACACACACACACACACACACACACACACAGGACTGTTATGAAATATGCATGCTCCTTACACAACAGTTGCCAAACAGTGGAAGTGAACAGACCACAAGCGGCAGCTTGTCAACAGCGAACAGTTTGGAAGTGACGTCGATTGCTCTTGGAGGGAGGCAGCTCCAACGTGTGAAATGTTAATTACCAAGTAATTATTAATCAGGCTATAGTGTGTTGAAGAAAGGGAGTAAATCCACTAGTAAGTGTCTGGATACAGTGGGAATTCAAATTGGATCATTAATTTCAAGTTGTTTTCATTCATCTCTAAACCAAAGACTATTGATACTTCAGGGAGGGAGGATGGGGGGGGGGGGGGGGGGAAGAATTGGAAACATGGTACTTGGATTAAGAAGCTTTCAGTTCCCATGGGTTTTGCTCTGAAATTTAAAGTTCCTGTGCTCTTGACTGATTAGGGGTCCGCCATGAATTTTCGACTGAAGAAGGGGTCCGCCAGCTGAAAAGGTTGGGATGCCCTGGTCTAAGACGTATTGAATGATACTTTTGAATTTTTTCGATTTGTGCTCCTCGTCTTCATCCCACTTCATGTTGTCCTGACTCCATAATCCGAGAAATTTTGTTGAGTTAACAGTTTATCATTTTTTCTAAAGTAGATTTATGGTGGGTGTTAATGGATGTTTACTTTGTGTGGTATGAAGATGCATTGCAAAAGTTTTCTCTGTGTTAACATTAAGATTGTTTGTGGTGAACCATTTTGTAATGTGTGTGGTGCAGTTTTGTACTTTATATTGTAGATCTGCAGTAGTTTTGCCTTTTATCAATACATTTGTGTCTTCTGTGAATTTTATATATTTTTGGGAATCATTAGGTGGTTCTAGGTTACTGAAAATATTAAGAACAACTCTGGGCCCAGGATAGAACCTTGTGGCACACCATACTTAATTTCTTTTCTTATAAATTGATAGGTGTACATTATGTTTTCTTCCTTCTGATTGATTGATTTCAACTATCTACTCTCTGCTTTTCAGGTATGATATCACCCACTCATGTGTCAGGCCCTAATTCCTACATACTCCAATTTTTAAAGTAATAAGTTCTTGTCTATCACATCAAAAGCTTTTGTGAGATCCAGAAATATTGCTGATGCTTGTTCTTTCTGATATATTGCAATCAAGGCTTTATTAACAAGGTCAAAAATGGCAGTTTCTGTTGATTTGAGTTTTCTGAACCCATTTTGGGTATTTAATACAAAATTATTATTTTCTATGAATGAAATTAGCCTTTTGCAAAAAACTTTTCCAGTATTTTGGTAAAAAACAGACAGCAGAGATACTGGTCTGTAGTTATTTTCATTTTCTTGTCTCCCTTCTTGGAAAGAGGTCATACCTTGGCCAATTTTAGTTTTTCTGGGAAAATACCATTACACAATGAAGAGTTGCAAAGATGAGTTAGAGCCTTAGTCAATAATGTAACACATTTTACTAATATGTAATCAGGGACATTGTCTATACCTGAAGAAAATTTTGATTTTAATTCCTTTGTAATATTCAGAATTTCCTTCTCGTCTATTGTATCCAAAAAGACTGTTTTTTCATTTAGGTTAACTTTTTGCTCATCTCTGTTTCCAGAATCTGTTTTTCCATCACTTTGCTTGCAATTTTTGTGAAATATACATTAAATGCATCATCTACTCTGTGTGGGTCAGAAATTTTGTTCCATTTTCAAGAAGATTAATGTTACTGTGTTTTTCTTATGTTTTGCCAGTTTCTCTCCTAACAATGAACCACATTGCTTTCATTTTATTTGTAGCTTTTCCGTGTGGTTGTCATTTGTTCGCTTTTTAGACATCTGATAACTTTATTAAGGATCTGTGTGTATCTTTTAAAATACGCATCAGATGCTGGAGTTGTTTTTGGTTTGCTTGGCTATGGTATAAAGAAATACATTTCCTTCAGTGAAACTTTTATGCTTGAAACTATCCAACTGCTTTTTGCATATTTTCCCTGAATTTCTTTTTTCTGAGTGGGAACAGTTCAAAATAATGCTGGAAGATGCTTAGGAATTTATCAATTTTTTCATTTGTGTTGCTACAGCTGTATACTTCCTCCCAAGTCTTTTTACTTAAGCAGTTAATACATGTATTTATGTTTTGTACAGTGAGATTCCTAGCAGTGGTTACTAACATTTTGTTAGGATATACAAGGTGATCTATTTTCACTGATACGGTATTATCTGTGCAACATGATCTCCAGAACCTGTGGTGAAACATTTTGCACTACATTTTGTTAGAATACCAGTCAATATTTGGTTGACTGTTGTGGCTGAAGTGTTTGTTACACATGTTGCTGTTTCTATTGTAGGTTTTGAGTTAAATGTTAAGAGGATGTTTGATATGTCACTCTGTTGTTTTGATTCTACAGAAAAATCAATATTAAAGTCACCACAAATAATCACATTTTTGTTCTTTTTTGATAACTTACAAAGGATGTTTTCTAAATTTTTTAGTAAAGTGTTCATGTCACTATCAGAGGTCCTGTGCAAACAAATTATGGCCATATTTTCATTTACTAGTTCAACACCTGATATTTCCAGATCTCTTTCTCTAGGAATATCTTCTCAGAACTGAATGGGCGCAAATTTCATATCACTTCTAATGTAGATACAACCACCACCAAAACCTTTTCCTTTCCTGCAGAAATGACTGCATAGTGTTAAGTCTAGAAGATATGCCATTTTCAGTGTGTCATCCTACAGCCTGTGTTCAGTTGTACACAGGACTGAAACATCTTTTAAGTTCATTCTCTAGCAGTGTTTGAAATTCATCAATTTTATTCGTTAGCGATTGCACATTTTGGTGAAACACTATGAGGTCAGCACTTAGTCCTGAAATTTGGGGCTTGCTTGCTTGGCTGGGTGTGGTGCTGAGTTGGTGTCCTCCTTCTTCTGATGTGTACTAAAGTCATCATAGTTCATAAGGCTGTCTTCGATCTTCCACTGGGTTCCCAAGCATGGGAGATTCTTGTGTACAGATGATAATGTCTCTTTCTTCTTTTCTGGGTGTGAATGTCTGCAGGATTATGATATCTCCTTCCTTGATTTTGATCTTTGTAGCAGAGAGTTTTTCCATAAAAAAAAGTGCATCCACTTTACTGAGGAGTTTCCCTGTGTCTTTCTCCAGTATTTGATGCTGACATTGGGGATATTTTCATTTCTGCTTCAGCAGCTAATTCTAATGTTGTTGCCGGTTTCATATCTTGTTTGGGTTTTACATATGCAGATTTCGTTTGATTTATTTTACATAGTTGTTGAAGTTTATGTTCTGTGACTGGTTTTTTCTGTAGTAGCTGGCTACAGTTCAACATAGTTTCTAATTGCATATATCTACACAGCTTTTCTTTCCCCTTTGTCACCATGTGCAAACCACATTTTGTATAATCACTTCGTCTCATGAACTATTTACATCTACAGTGCTGATGTGGCTGTGCTTCAAGAGCCACATTTATCTAACAGTTGTTCATTTGATATATTTTATTGTTCCATATGGAACTGTACAGAGGATAACTTTTTTTTTTTTTTTTTTTTTTTTTTTTTTTTTTTTTTTTTTAAGGAAAATGTACAAGAGCCTTAAGATATGCATTAGTTTACAAATTTGCATCAGGGCTGAAAATTCTTACGCTGCTACCACACAACAATTACTTCGAACTGTACACTTCCTTGTTAAATGTTCACTTGTAGTCACAATTATTTGAGTTTGTCCCTCGCTCAAGCAAAAGATCTATTTTCGGAGGCCCTAGTTCCTTTGCAGCTAAATTTTCCCAGTAATTTATTTTTCTGTTCCCAGAATGGGATTTTCACTGTGCAGCAGAGCATGCATGGACATGAAACTTCCTGCTATGTTAAAGCTGTGTACCAGACCGAAACTCGAAATCGGGACCTTTGCCTTTCATGGGCAAGTGCTCTACTGACTGAGCCACCCAAGTGTGATCCACAACCCATCCTCATAGCTTAACTTTTCTGTTAGCATTGAAATAGATACAATATAGTTCATGTTTACATTGCACATGAAAGCAAATTCCTGCACAGTAAACAACCAACTCGAAATGCAAAGTGCCGTTTGTGGAAATGATCAAACTCAAGTAGTAATGTCTACCAACATGGTCACTTGAGTAGGATACAGATGAGGTGCTGAGATCCATAAGGTCCTAAAGCAAACTGCCGTCAATCCCACATTTAAGTGAATATCAGAGAAACCAGTGATATGGCATTTCTTAAATTTTCATATATGCAATGTGGGCCTAAAACACAGATAATTCTGACTCACAGTAAGATCAACAGATTATCATCTTGTGGTGTTGCAGTTCTTCTTGTTATGTCTGTGCTTGCTACAAAATGGGAAGAGGAATTCCACCTTATCCAAGACACCTTTTTTCTATGTTTTGTTTCACCCAGGCATGTTTCAGCACATTTTGTGCTATCTTCAGTGGGTTATTTTTATTTTCTAACTGTAAAATTGTTGTTACATATTAACATTTAGTGAAACTTTTGGCACATAATATCTACAATCGTGAATAAATAGCTGTTGTAAAATATTATACATCATTTGTTCATAGTTCATAGTCGAGATATTTATTAACGACCTGATTCAGTATGTGTGGTTTATAACATTATGTCAAAGTTCTACTTATAGCTAATTCACAAAAGGCGGATGTAGGAACTATTTTACATACCAGTACCTTACATGATACTATTGGACATTTGTTTTGGTAGCTATTCTGCTACACAATTAACAATTCTCATCTGCAAAGAGCAAAACGTAATTTCTTATTTTTCTGTTTATTGTGCATTTACTGACGGAAATGAGTATATATCACGTTTTTCGTGAGTAACTCACGGTTTTGCTATTATGGTGCTTTCTCATATGTTGTTGGTGAAGTGAATTGGCATATTTCGTGACCTATGGTCACTTGACACCACACTTTCTCCGATTTTTCGTGTGTGTGTGTGTGTGTGTGTGTTTTCAGGACTGGGGCAGAGAGAGAGAGAGAGAGAGAGAGAGAGAGAGAGAGAGAGAGAGAGAGAGAGAGAGAGAGAGAGAGAGAGGAGGGGGGGGGGGGGGGGGAGGAAAAATTTTGGTTGTGGCAAACAGTGTTTTATTGCACAGTAGTGCGTATTCATTGAGTACTTTCTTTCCTTGGGCTATTGATTTTTGGATGTAGTTAATTTTTGGTATTAGCTGCTGCTAGTTTTAAGGCTGTGTAAGTAAGTTTCAAAGTTTGTTTGGTGATGATTGTGTGCTATCAGGTAGTCTGCAAAGGTTGAGTGTGAGCTATTGCTTTTCAGTGCTCTGAGGTGTTCTGTATACCTGGTTCTGAAATTTCTGCATGTTTGGCCCACATAGACAGATTGACAGCTGTTGCAAGTAAGTTGTTACATAGTGGACTGGCTGTATTTGTCAGTGTTGGAGGTATTTCTTCCAAGTCTGCTTTGTATTGTGTTGTTGGTTCTGTATGCTATGCTGAGTCCTTGTTTCTTTAGTATATTACGTACCCTGTGTGTGACTTTGTTGTTGTAAATCATTTGTTGCTTACTGTCTGTTGATTTGTTGTGTTGTGTTTGTTTGTGTGTGTGTGTTTCATGGTTATGTGTTGTTTGTTTTTGTATTTTATGGTTTATTTTGTTTATTCTCTTTGCATCGTATCCATTCTCCTGTGCAATTTGTTTTATTTTGTTCAGTTCTTGTTTGTAATCGTGTTTGTTCACGGGTATTTTGTTCAGTTGTGTAGTAAATTTTCTGGTGCTGACTTCTTTGTGAGTTATGGGGTGATTGGATTGGTTATATATAATGGTGCTGGTGATAGTGGGTTTTCTGTAGATTGTGAATTCATGCTTGTTGTTTCTTTTGTGTATGGTGAGCTCAAAGAAATTAAGTTTTTCATCTGTTTGTATTTCAATGGTGAACAGTATTTGTGGGAAGATGGAGTTTATGTTGTCATGAAGTTCTTTAATGCGAGGCTGTGGTTCATCTATTAAGCAAATTCTGTCATCTACATATATGTACCAATATATTATTTTGTACTGTTTTGGTATTACTATTTTTTCAAATATTTGTTTTTTTATCTGATTGAGGAAAATGTCAGTAAGGAGGCCACTGATTGGGGATCCCATAGGTAGTCCATCCTGTTGAGAATAAAATCTGTTGTTGAATGTGAAGTAGTTTTGCTCTGTGATGAGCCTGAGGATGGCTGATATTTCTTGTATGGTTGTTGTGGGTACGTTTCCTCGTAGTTGGAGATTTCTTTCTATGATGTTGATGGTTTCTTCTGTTGGGATGTGTGTGTACATGGAAATTATGTCATATGAAATCGGTGTTGCTGTGTTTGGTATGTTCCACTTTTTTATTTTTTTATTAAGTCCCTTGAGTTCTTTAGACTTCTGTTTTCAGCGTATTTGTATACTGTCTGTAGCAGAGTGTGTATCTGTGTATGTGTTTGGCTAAGTCGTGTGTTGGTGCTTTGGTAAAGTTTTTTCAATGAACATATAGGTATACTGGGTTTGTGAATTTTAGGCAATGATTTTAGGGTGGGGGGCTTTGGGATTTTTCTGTATCATTCTTTTAATCTGTGTTTCTGTGAAAATTGTTTCTATGTTTTTCAGGGTTTTCTGCAACTTACTTTGGTATCGGTTTGTGGGATCACTTCTCAATTCTTGTTGCTTTGGATGAATTCTGATGTTTTGTCAATGTATTCCTGTTTGTTTGTGATTACTACTGAACTACCTTTGTCGGATTTTGTGATGATGACATTTTCTTGTGTTAATTTGTTCTTTAGTTTTCTGTATGTTTTTTCTTCAGCAGTCCTTGTGATTTCTTTTATGTTGATTTTGTTCTTTTTGATTATGTTTCTTATTTCCTCAGCAATTAGTTCTCTTGTCAGATTTGCATTGAATTCAGGTGTGTTTAGTTTTTCTTGTTGCTTTATGATGTTTTCTACTGTCCTGTATAACACCATTGTGTTTGTGTTATGTCTGGGAGCCTTTTCAAGTAGGCTGCTTTCTTGTTCAGATAATTTTATGTCTGTTAGATTAATCACTCTTTTGTGAAAGGTGTGTGTGTTGTATTGGTGGTGGGATTGGTAGGTGTTTGTGTGGTTTATCATTTTGGTGAGTTTCTTTTGTTGGATTGTCTGTTTTCTGCCTATTATGGTATCTGTATATGTTCTAAATGTGTACATTAATTCATCAAAAATGGTGGATACTTTATGTGATTTGCTAGTTCTATGTGCAATCTGTATAGTTCAATATTCAGAACCTGTTTCTTGGAATACAAAGACCAGATTTCTTGCTTTATCCACATGATATCAGCCTTATGTTTTGTCTGCTGTGCTGCTGATGACATGTTGTTTGCAGTTATGGTTACATAGTTAGGTACTATTTTATAAGCCAAACATAGTTTGTTGAATTTTATGTTGAGTATTGTTTTTTGAAGTTTGGTAGTTGTGTTCTGGATTTTTGTTGAAGAGCTGTGAAGGAAACACCTGGCTTGGCATAGAAATAATCGTCTTGTGGTGTTGCAGTTCTTCTTGTTATGTCTGTGGTTGCTACAGAATGGGAAGAGGAATTCCATATTATGCAAGACACCTTTTTTCTCTGTTTTGTTTCATCCAGACATATTCCAGCACATTTTGTGCTATCTTCAGATCAACAGATTTCAGAAGCATGAATAAATGCTACATTCTCACAATTGACAGAGATGTGTTGTAAGCCCTAATGATTCTCAGCACCTTAAATGGGTAAATGCATGATAAAATTCATAACTTAATATACTATATCTCATTGAGAAACTCACAAAATAGGTTTACTGTCAGTACAACTTTAATATATACGGACGTCAGATCTAATTTTACTTCAGTAGGCCTATATAGTGAGTGAATTAGCATGCCTGAGGAGTGCACTGTCATCTAGCAGGATTCATTCCCAGCAAACGGCGATAAATGTCTGCTGCACTGTGCTACAGCCTGGTGGCACTGGCTTGAGTGACAAGAGATATCTGTGCACTATGTCATGGGAGTTGCACATGCCCAAAAACTCCTTAAAACATGCACAACTGTAGGTGTCCTTGCAACCCTGTTGCCAAGTTTCACAGAGTCTAGAGGAGCTGCAGCATGACAGATTTAAGTGTCGTATCTTTCAGACTGTAGTATCTATGTTACATTTAACAGCATTCAAAGAAAAATAACCAATAAATCCACAAGACATCGAAAGTTTGGGTGTTGACATGCTCTCACAGTAACCACCACTGCTTTCACAATGTAGATGGCTTCTTTAAACAGTGCATTTGGTTTTATCAATGAAAACATATCAGAGTTGGGCTGTATTTTTTGGTTTAAGTGCCTCGCACAATGCTGCCCATGACTGTCTTTTAACGGAAGAATTTTTTGTTTCATACCTCCATTCGTCTTATCTAATTTGTTTTTGTACTCATACTGTCCTCACCACATGAGCTGCACATCTGCAAAAGCTCCTTAAAACGTTCACCAACTGTAGGTGTGCTTGCGACCCTGTTGTCAAGTTGTATTTATTTTTCTGGATACCGTGTTCAGGTTCACTAACTTTAGATTCCAGCGTTTTGAGTTTGTTCAAAAGCCCACAGTTTTCTTGTTTAACCACATCTACAATTTCATTTCTCCTCAAAATCTCATGCTGTAATTCCACAATATTGTTTGTTATATATTCTTTACCAGTACAAGCCTGCCTTGTTTTCTAACATGTAGCAATTGGACTTACATTTTTTAGTTGAATTGTACATGCACTGCAAGCACTTACGCCTTTTTGACACAACTTTTTGCACTTTACTTTACACACAAGATACTCGCATTTACACAGGTGTTGTTTTCCCCCCTCCAGACAACTTACTGAGCGTATTTTATTTGTTGCCATCTTGGATTCTTTGTTATTATCAACTTCTTTACTGCAATAAACATGCCGTCACCATTGCTGACTAACCTATCCCTACAATAAAATTTCCAGTCTGAACTTAGAATTCCTTTGCTATTCATTTCCAGTTTTAACCAACTTTCTGTTCCAAATACTATTGTGAATTAGTGATATTAGTTCTGTGACCTTTCCTTGGATAATCCTGCTGGTTACTATTTCATATAACCTTTTCCATATCTGATCAGTGAGGACAATTGTTCTTTGAGAACATTGTGGCTTATGTAACTTCGATTTTGATAGGCAATTCACATCTGATCCCAAGGGAGTTACTCTAACCTAAAAAACCACATACCCATGCCACTACCCTAGTAGCCACTTCACTTGATAGCGTATGTCAAGAAAATCGCATCCGTTAGCATTGCCGCATGCTCGGCACGTCTGGTTTAGACTGTCCACTCTGCTCCAAACCAGACCCTAGATATGATGCTACAAATAGACAACTTAGCCTGCACCCCATGTGCAATGATAATTGCTTTCATCAAATCAATTATCCACCAGAAGCAGCCAAGGTAGGACTCAGAACCCAAGCTGTGGACGTGATTCGTAGTGACAACACGTACCACTATTTGCAGCCACTTACCTCTATTTGCAGCCACTTGCACCGAATGTGCTCGATAGCCGCCAGCAGGGCCTCCTCCATGTCACAGACGAGACCGCCCAGCAAACATATCAAAGTAGCGGAGCAACAGGGGTATCAGGGCATTTTGCTAATGCAGGCTGCATACATCAGGGGCACGTATACATTCAGGGGCAAACCTATCGTTCTCCTTTGATTGACAGGTCCTTCACCTATTGTTCTGCTAGGATTGACAAGTTATGAGCCCTGCAGATAATACTTCCTTTTGATTGACAGGTCCTTAACCTATTGTAACCCCACCCCTTCCCCTCCACCTAACCTCCCCACCCACCTCCTCCCCCTCAGCCATCCCCCTGGGAACTCGCCTTGCCGATACAAGCACACTTTTGATATCAATTTGGTAGGAAATCTATTGCAGTGCATGGAATATTGTTTAAACAATTTAGACAATGTGTGGAATATTGTTTATTTAAACAATTTACAGGATATAAGATGCTGTATGGAATATAGTTTATTTAAAGAATTTGTCAGGAAAGCAATCGCAGTGTGGAATATTTAAACAAGTGTGGCGCTTTTTTATTCTGATCGCACTTGGAAATGCTGAGTAGGCTTAGTTTATATTTGTTGCCTGAGTCAGGGGTTAAGGCTCTTATCTCTCATTTTCCTCACTTTCAAAGCACACTGGTGTCTAAGCACAGATGGGAAAATCAGAACAATTACGTATCTAAAAGTTCATGACATACTCTGAAACCCACCACCACTTTCTGTAGAAGGGCAAATTACTAGAATCTCTGTGGCAAACTATTTTGTACACATTGAGAAACATACAGCAGTCATATTTCACTAACAGTTAAACCCTGCAAAATTGATCTACAGCCTATGAATGGAATGAAGTACAGTATAGTAGCCACCGTATGAGGTCTCCTGTGCATGTCTCTATCATCAGTGTACCTCAATGAAGTTCAAACCAACCAATGTCCTAACTACAGATCACGTTACTAAATACCACTGACCACGGACCACATATCCACATATCAGCCTCCTTTGATCTTGTCGGCCCCAAAGAAAGTATCATTTGGCGGCATTCTGTCGATCAGGAAATTCCACACTCACTTCCTGTATCTGTCTTTCTGAAGAGGCCACTCCCTGATTACCTGTGTGAACCAACGTTCTGAAACATGCAGATGGAGGTTCTCAGCTCTCCTCAGAATGCATTGTTCCTACTGGCTAATGCTGGAGACAAAGGGAGAGCTGATACAATTTCGATATCAAAAATGGAGTGAAAAAAGGCATTTACACTACCCTTTCAAGTTAATTGTTTAACAATTTAAAGGAGTTGAACAGACCACTTAAAACACTCTCCTCCACGTTACACTGATCCTTCTTCATAGTAAAACATATTTTCAATGTTTGAGTATCACACACAAACATTATGCAAACCAAGTTATTAAATTTCCACCACAAACAGATCGTAGCGCTATATATATTTGTGGTCTTGTATGTACCAACATCTGAGAGCAAAACCATCCTCCTCCACCACAATGTTCCATTAAACATATCTGATGAAAGAAAGTTCCTACCGATCACACGAACTAACAACCGTGACGTGCATGTCATTTGCTATCTACACCATAGCCCCCGTCTGCACTGGCCGGGAGAGAGAGACCCATACACAAACACATGCATGCATGCATGCAACCAACTATCGGAAACAAAAAATTGACCAATTGGGCAGTTGAAGTCACAATTGGTTTTTAAAAGTACTGTAGAATTCGTAAATTGAGTCTCTCTGCTCCATTCAGAAGGAGGGAGGAAGGTGCGTGATACAGTAGAGACAACAGCAAATACCACTGCAAGACAGAGCCCTCTGCAATGTATTGAGAAGCACTAAACAAGACATACTCAAACCACTCTCCAGTCAGTGGCAAAAAGTCGTCACGGCTAGACATCAGAAATCGCCGTCAATAGGGAATCTGATGTCACGATTGGGTTTTTTCAAGTACAATAGAATTCCTAAATGGGTACTCTCCACTACATTTGGAAGAAGAAGGATGAGGAAGGTTCTAGTGTAGATAGGATAGAGACAACAGCAAATATCACTGCAAGACAGAGACCACTGCAATGTACTGAGAAGCACTAAACACAACACACTTAAACTTCAATCCAGTCCGTAGCAGTAGTTGTCATGATTAGATGTCGGAGATAGGTGAAAACACTTGCACACTCTGCGCGCTCCTGTCCCAAGGTCCACACGCAGTGCACCACCCCCTTGTACACCACAACCACCACGTAAAAAGGTCAGCGAAAATCTCTGCCGCTGCCACAGTCACAGCTGTGGATGCACATGTATGCCTTAACGTAAGGACCACACTATTAAAAACACAATCACAACGTCTATGTTACCGTGACCCTGCATAAAATGTGGTCTTGGTTCTACAGGCACACAAAAGAGTCACTGATACAGTTACGCTTGCAGGCAGAAATGCTGTCTGTGATTTGGAATCAGGTCTCTCCATTCAACCACATACTTGCGTTGGAGCCTAAGGAGACATCTTTAAGTTATTACAGCCACTGGTGAATAATATTCATGCCATTCTCATACCTCAAAATGAGCCACCTTTTTCAACCCTATCCGCTAAAGCAAAACTCCAACGTGGTTTTAGACATTTCCTCTGCATCTTGAAACTGTTCCTCAGTCTGTGCCCCGGCCTCCCTGCAGCTTTGCACATATTATCGTCCCAATTTAGGCCAGAACTGAACATAAGTCAGAGAGCACTACATCCATCATCTACTGCAGCCTGTGTAGAGCTGATTTAATGCAACAGGACCGTCTTTTGACTACTTGGTGGAAATGGGAACATGTTGTCGAAGCTCTGCCAACGAAGCTGACCACGGAAAGATTCTACCTCTGGCAGCATATGTCATGCATAAGGACCACACTATTAATAACAAGATCACAATGAATATGTTATTGTCACCCTGCATAAAAAGTGATCTCGGTTCTACAGGTACACTCAAGAGTCGCTGATAGTGTTACGCTTTCTGGTAGACATACTCTATGTGATTTGGAATCAAGTCTTTCCATTCAACCACATACCTGCGTTGGATTGTATGGAGATGTCTCTTAATGATTACAACCACTAGTGAATCATAATTGTGGCACTCTCATATTTTGAAATGAGTCACCATTTTCGAATCTATCTGCCACAGTAAAACTCCAGTGTAGTCCTAGACAGTCCCTATGCATCTTGTAACTGCTCCTTAGTCTCCCCCACCATGCCTATAGCTTTGCGCATGTGATGGTTCCAATTTAAGGCTGCGAGGAGTAGCCGTGCGAACTGAGGAGCCTTGCCACAGTTTGCATGACTCCCCTGATGGAGGTTCGAGTCCTCCCTTGGGCATGGCTGTGTGTGTTGTCCTTAGTGTAAATTAGTTTAAGTTAGATTAAGTAGTGTGTAAGCCTAGGGACTGATGACCTCGGCACTTTGGTCCCATAGGAACTTACCACAAATTTTCCAATTTAGGCCGGAATTAGTAGAAGTAAGACAGTGCTATACCCACCAGACTCTGCATCCTGTGTAGAAACAGAGTAAGCTGAGTTAATGTGACAGGACCGTGTTTTGACCACTTGATGCAAATGGGAACATGTTGTTGTAGCTCCATCAATGGTGTACGATGTGTAAGGTCAGAGGAGAAACGAAGCTTTCTCCTGCAAAACCAGGTAGTATAAAAGACAGTACAAACAGTTACAGTGGCGTTTCTTACCAGGAAAATTAGGAACACTCCACCTTAAACAGGAACTGAAAGAAGGAAGAGGATTTTGCTACTGCATTGCACTGCATTTCCAAACTACATAAAGGTACTACAGTCCAAAGAAGATCTGTGCCTCTCAGGGTGCATTCACATCTGTCACCCAAACATTCTGTCATTGTTATTTTGTACCATCCAACAGAGAAAAACTAGAAACTATTAAAGCTTCGCTAACTTCATCCAACAGAGAACTCAATAAGATTTTTAATGCATCTCTCTCTTCCAATATAATATCATTTGCATGCTGACATCGAGCATATGTGGGGATCCTATTAAATATACAGGTAGCGATTCATTGGAGCAGGTGGCCAGTGATCAAAGTTTCTTGCACAGACCAGAGTAAAGTTTTGTCACCTGTATTGTAGGAGCACAATAGCCCACAGACTACCAGTCGCAATAGAGGGTCCCTGTTTTGTTGTTTGATACACTCCATTACTTCGAGGACTGTGTCAGGTTCTAAACTGACATTAACACGTTTCAATCCATTGTGTCTCACAGAACACTGGACATCGCATGGTGTAAATCGTGTTGCTGCTGCTCCCACAACACACACACTGGATGATTGAAGTAAAAGATAGTCACAACATGAGGAAACTAGAAGAGTTTTACAACAATCTGAAGCATTTCCAAACAGCTCATCTTTCACAGTGATGGGATAGCTGATGGCTCAGTGTTGCGTTTCAATTGATCGCCCATATTGCAGTCATGTACGTGATCACTGTTTTGCTGCTAGACAACCCCAGAAGATGTTCCCCCTCCACCAAGACTCTTTCTCCCTCTCAAACAAGGGATGTCACTCAACCATTATGTGGTATTCGACTGCATACCAGTGGATGGATGGGATGGAGAAGACACCACTGATGTATTGTAGTGAGCATCACAGTTTATAGTGTGATCAGTTTTAGCAATTTTTCCAGATTTTTATGATGCCGACAAGTGACAAGGTAGCATGATTCCCAATTTCTGTATCATTACTACAGAGCCCCTCCTTTACTTTGCGAGTACCATTGTGAATGTGGATAGATGACTGTGCAGTATGTCCATTCATTTTTAACTCTCAAACATATGCGCCATAGTATACCAGACAGCAATCTACATATTTCTAGCACTGAGATCATAGTGCATAATTTACAATCTCTACTTATGTGGATGGGAATC
The DNA here is from genome assembly GCF_023898315.1 of Schistocerca nitens. Lineage (NCBI taxonomy): Eukaryota > Metazoa > Arthropoda > Insecta > Orthoptera > Acrididae > Schistocerca > Schistocerca nitens. Next base: position 270,114,526 of record NC_064616.1, read on the forward strand.
ACAGAACATTCTCGCATTCTTGGGATAAAGTTAGAGACTGATAGACCTCCTCGCATTGTCTCCAACCAATGCTCCCTGCACCACTGTCACCAATTTAATCTGCAGCTGACCAAAAGTAGTCTGCTACATTCCACATTTTGTGAAGGAACAGAGTGAACTGAGTCTTTAACTGCTGTCCTGCACCCAGCCAAGAGCACTAGATTTCTTCAAATGTGTGAATTTCGAGGAGGTTAGTACCCTTCATTGGTGTATAGTAGATAGTGTTGTGATAATATAACAGACGGTTAAGAACAAGAAATGTGTGGTTTTTGTGCATGATGGAGCTCCAGATGGATGAAGTTTGAAGTATTTTATGTAAATCAACTGTGCTATCAATTCTAAAGTATTGTTCTAGTGTCTGGGGTCAGTAGCATGAAGGTTTTGGTAAGAGAGAACATAAACACATGCACTCCTACCACTACACAGTTCTGCACTTAAAACGTACTATAATATTAGATCGTTGCTGTTTCCAACCTGTTAGTCCTGTAGAATGCAGTGCTGTTACTATCCCAGTTTAAGAAGATACAGAATCTTCGGGGCAACTAGACCTGAAGAAAATGTGTCTAACAAAAAACTGGCAGAGGGTCTCCTTGCACTATTTAAGGGCACTGGTTGACTTTACTAGATATACAGGGAGCGATACCGCATAATAAACCTACTTTCGGTGTGGGCAGTGGTGGGTCAGACCCAAGCTGTTTTAGCTTCCCTGTTAAAATCAATCAATCAATCCCAATTTAAGAAATATATTTCTAGCACATGACATAAATTCTCCATGCAGGTTTCTCTGCGGTAAACTATGGTGACAAACTGTAAAATAAAAAAATTACTTCCTTAAAACATTGATTCTTTGGGATACATGAACAATATAGCTTTTGAGAGGTGTATAGCACCCACTGTTCACATCCAGTCACGGTTCAGAAATTATACTATGCTCACGTCAGTCCTATAAAAAATGATTGTTAGTAAGGGAGAATGCCTCTTACAAAGAAAGAGACAAACACATAGCAGTGGTCTTTAATATGTGAAATTCCACATCATGCCATCACTAACTCCATAAACAGGACATCTGTCAAGCAGATGTATACACAAACACCTGTCACCAATCTAGAATCACCGTAATTATGAAACTGAAGACTTGATTTTATGCCCAAGATGCAGCAGGAGAATGGAGTACGTCGCATAAACCTTCATTCGTCTGGAGGAATGTGTTGAAACAGGATGAACATATTTCATCACACATGAGATGGAAGCCTTCTGATGACTGAGAGGTTTGCTGTTAACAATTACAAGTAGACAGTGCTCGAAGTCACATATAGAACACGCAGTTGTATATGATTTGAATGCAGGTTGTCACACAGATGATGCATGCCACATAACAATGGAAAAAAATGGTCAAGTGACCTGCAGCAACATCTCCTTCTCTCTTTATAATGCATCATTAGTCTACCATTAAATCATACCTCATTACAATTCCATCTCAACCAATCACTCCATCCACTGTCGGTCATCCTTTAACGCAGATGGAAGTAAGTTTAGAGGCAGATGGTTCTCTTTTTTCCAGGAAAGCATCAAAGACAACATTCAACTTATGTGTATCACTATTACCTCCATAGACATACAGTAGAATCTTGCCTCAACAAAAAAAAAAAAAAAAAAAAAAAAAAAAATGACTGTTTTCCTGGTTCCCAGTGCTTCCATGTTAACATTTTCTCATATTCCCTTTTGCTTTTGCATACTCATTCCCCTGTAAAAGAACTGTTCTGCACCAAGCAGAAGACATGCAAGTATTCCCTCAATTTCCCCAAATGTAATGTGGAGTGGCTGCACGGTTAGAAGCTCTATGTCACGGATTGCATGACCCCTGCCGCCGGAGGTTCGAGTCCTCCCTCGGGTAGGGGTGCGTGTGTTGTTCTTAGCATAAGTTAGTTTCAGTTAGTTGAAGTAGTGAGTAAGTCTAGGGACCAATGACCTCAGCAGTTTGGTCCCTTAGGAATTAACACACATTTGAATATTTTTTCCTGAATTTCGGCGTATTTTCCCTCAATTTATATGTATTTTCCGCCATTTTTCATAATTTTATCAATTTTATGTCACTTCTACCAATTTGAACATGACATCATTCTCATTCCATATTCTAAAATTGATTGTAACTGTAGTACAGTTGCCAACACCTAGCACAAATGCACTATTTTTCTGGTTGGGCAGCGTAGTGTAGCACTGTATTCCAATGCATCCAGTCACACCAACCACATATTCTACAGTTGCAGTGCATTGCTCTGTTTTCTGTATGTATATGTTGCAGAAGGCTCCCTTGATCCAGAGTAGACCTCAGTGAGTGGTTGAGTGTGGTTTGGCTGTGAGCTATATCCAGAGTGATGTTGGGATGCAGCTCCACAATATGCCACATCCAGGATTGGGTTTGAAGGTGGATCTGCCACACATAATATCCAGAGCAATGTTGAGGTGTGGATTCATAGTATACCACATTCAGGATAGGATTTGAAGGTGCATCTGCCATGCGTTATGTCCAGAAATGTGTTCTACGAGTTGAAATACAAAACTGTCGTAAATTTTCCATACCTAAATGTAGAAGGAGGATTTATTTACTTTATTTTATTTATTGATTCACTTATCTGCAGATAAATTTCTTTGTATGGATGTCATTATTACACATACATATAAGCATCATTTACAATAGAGGTACCTGAGATAATGAAATAAACCGATATGTATATAGAAAAGAACGTGCTTCAAACAGGTATATATGTGTACTCTGCAAACCACACACACACACACACACACACACACACACACACACAGTGTTCCTTTGTATTTCTGATATAAACTTACCATTAGCCTTTATTACATAAGACAAAAAAATGTTTTTCAAACAGGTGTACTCTGTGTGTGTGTGTGTGTGTGTGTGTGTGTGTGTGTGTGTGTGTGTGTGTGTGTGTGTGTGTGTGTGTGTGTGTGCAGAGTACACATATATACCTGTTTGAAGCATGTTCTTTTCTGTCTTATGTAATAATGGCTAATGGTAAGATTATATCAGAGTCAGAAAATTTAAGGAAAGCAATTTGGAAAGTAATAACTCACACAGGCTTGTTTTATGCAATTGTATATATATAGGACAGAAAAAAACCTGCTTCAAACAGGAGAAATTAATCATAAGAATCCTCCAATAATATGCCTTGGTTGTAGATTGTCCAGAGTAAATCACAAACTACAATGTATTGTGCTGCTTACAAGCATACTCGATCCTCTTTTTCTGTTCTGTTATTGGTCAACCTGATTATTTATTTGCATGAACTCTTTAACAGTAAAATCTATTTTTAGTAAATATTTTATATAATGTGTTTTAAATTTATAGAGTTTCTTTGCATTTTTTAAATCTCTTTTGGCAGTTTATTATATACATTAACTCCTTGGTAAAGCACAGTGGTTTGGGTCTTTGCTCTATTTATTCTATCTAGTTACAAGCAGTCACTGCATCTGATTTGATGATCATGAATGGAGCTGTTTGCTGCATATTGCTCATTTTTTGTGTAAAAAGTGCACTATGAAATATGTACTGTCATAAAATCCAATTTTTTGAGGAGCAATTCTAGAATATTGCTCAAGTGTGTGGGACCCTTATCAGACAGCACTAACAGGGAATATTGAATATATACAGAGAAGGGCAGCACAAATGGTCACATGTTTGTTTAACCCATGGGGGAGTGTCGTAGATATACTGAAGGAACTGAATTGGAAGACTCTTGAAGATAGATATAAACTATACTGAGAAAGTCTATTAACAAAGTTCCAAGAACTAGCTTTAAATGATTACTCTCAGAATGTACTACAAACCCATATAAGTCACTCATATAGGGATCATGATGATAAGGTTAGAATAATTACTGAATGCTCACAGACATTTGAGCATTCATAATTCCCACGCTCCATACGTGAATGAAATGGGAAGAAACCCTAATAACTGGTGCAATGGGACATACTCTTTGCCATGTACCTCATGGTGGTTAGCAGAGTACAGATGTAGATGTAGAGGTAAATATGTTTAATCAATTTTAATTCTTGATCAACAAACATGCCTAAATATTTTGTGCCAGCTAGACACTTTATGGTCTCATTGTGTACTTTAAATTTTTTTATATTAGGTTTTTCATTTATGTAGAATTTCATGCTATTAGTCATTTTAACATTAAGAGTTACTTTATTGTTATTCAACCAGTTTAGACTGTCATGAGTGCCTTTTCAGCTTTTACTTCTAACATTTCTGGTGTCCAGTCTGTAATTATTATACTGCTGTCATCAGCAAATAACAGATCATCTCCTTGTGTGACGCAAAGTGGGAAGTAATTAATGTAAATGAGAAATGGTATAGGACCTAACACACTCCCTTGAAGGACTCCAACGTTCAGATTTTCTTGATCTGCAACACATTTTACCATATAATTTGAGCCACTTGAAATTTGGGATATCTGTACCCTTTGCATTCTGTCTGGTAGGTAAGACCTAACCCATGAAGCAATGGTTGTAGAAAGCAGTGGTGCAAATACAGTTGTTGTCTGTATCTTTCACTCTCCAAATGAAAACTTTGAGGTATTTATCAATAAATTTGAAACATTACTAGATAGGATACACACAGGCAAGAAATCAATAGTACTATGTGGGGATATCCACACTGGCTGTCTTGCAACAATCGGGAGAAAATAACTCTTTCTCAATCTAACAGATACTTTCAATTTAAAATAAACAACAACCACACCAAGAATTTAAAAAATTTCTGCCACTACTCTGGACCAAATATTTGTCAACACAATCCATACTGCAAATTGTGTAAATACACATTTTAGGGATAATGAAGCCCAAGTGATAACCTTCTCATGCTATTTCCTACCCAGCCAAAACTGTTACTGCAAGAAGGTCCAACTCATAGAGCATAGGAACATTCAGTCATTTATTATCAAGAGAATGGTGAAAAGAAATTTCTCACATGCATGACACCAACTAAATATCTGAAAAGTTCTCTGGCATTTTCAGCTATAGTTTTGAAACAGCATTTCCTCTCAAAACATGGGTGGTGATGAACACAAACGTAAAATCAAATACACGGATAATAAGAGGCATAAACATGTCAAGTAACACATAAAAAAAGTTACTCAACTACAGGAAAAGTCACAGCATATCCCCTCTCATACACTATTATATTACAAAATATATTAAAATTTATAGAAAAGTTGTATGTTAGGCAAAAATAATGGCTAATGGTAAGTTTATATCAGAATCAGAAAATAAAAGCAAAGCAGTCTGGAAAGTAATAAAGCATGGAGGAAATAGTAAAAAGGAATGTCACCTTGAACTGTGACAAGAGAATTACTGACACCTAACAGATTGCAGATCTCTTCAGACAGTACTATGAAGACAATACAATAAAACTAATAATCAATAATGAGAGAGATAGCCCAAACAAACAAAGTAAATTCGTGATTCTGCACAATCTAACTCTGTGAAACAACCCTGATTGAAATCATTCCCATATCAAAGACCTTCAAAAATGTCATCAAGAGTTGGTGGCATTCCAGACTTCATCATAAAGGAATGTATCATAAAAATTGCAACATCCTTTGTAGAGACAATCAACTCATCCTCCTCAATGGGAACTGTTCCTGACTGTCCTAAAATAGCCAAAGTGCTCCCTGTTCACAAAAAAGGTGACTTAGCAACTTTGGAAAAATATAGACCAGTCTCATTATTATTTGTTTTTGCCAAACTCACTGAAAGAATCATGTATAACAGATTAATGAAATTCCTCGACAGTCACAAGTAAATGCTTTGTTTGCAGATGAGACTGGCATTCTTCTTACAGGGAAAACCACAACACAACTACACGAAAACATAAATGTAGCTACAGACCATCTAAATGAGTGGTTTGGACAAAATAAACTAACAATAAATACATCCAAAACATTTGTTCTTTATTTCTGTTTAAAAAGGGAAGCCTCCAATACCTCTGTGACAATAAACACCAGTGAACTTACACTCTCTCCCAAAGCAAAATTTTTATGCAGTTGGATTCAATATGATTTTAATGGCAGGCACACATAACAGAAACAAATGTGACACTGAATAAAGTATGCTACAGCCTACAGATATTTGCACACAAAGCAAGCTTCCACACTGTTGGAATTGCATACTTTGGCCAGTTTCACAGCATTCTACAGCATTGGATTATTTTCTGTGGTAGCATAAGGGTCAGTCATGTTCTTGACCCAAAAAAGAACCAACAGAGCAATGCGCCAACCAGGACAAACAGATTCCAGCAGGGTCTTCTTTCAGAAGTCTTTGATTCTCCCAATTCCCTGCATTTTTATTCTAGAAATTTGTAAATGTGTGAGAAAGAATTTAAGAGAGATAAATAAAAAATTTAATGTACATGAACACGATACCACGCAAAAAGACAAACTCCGTGTGCAATCAGTAAGAGCAACAGCCTTTACAATCTCCACAACAAATATTGCTATACAAGTTTTAGACCATGTGAAGTACAACAAACTTGAAGCAAGAACATTTAAAAACTAAGAGAATGAAGTGAGATTGGCAAAATATTTTCAATGAAAATCTTGTATTCGTTTCTGAACTCTGTCCATTGGTGAAATTTTCGTGAACTTGAAATGGCCTTGAAATTCTTCAGTAGGGATTAACCTGAAAGCAAATACCATCATCATTAGTGGAACCCAATGTACACCAGTTGGAGTGAGCCAAATCAGAGACCAGCATTGTGCTTGTGCCAGTGCAATCAGAGAAGAGAAGGATGGAGCTTTGGGGCTATCTAATAAGTGTCATTGTAAGGGAATTTGAAATTATGACTGGGGGTTCAGAGAAATTTTACCTTTGGAGACTCTGAAAATTTCTTGGCTGTGCTCACTTAGAATGATTCTTGACTGACATGACTCTCATAAATTTTTCTCTTATGGTCTTAGAAAAAACGTGTGTTGACAGATTTAGAAAAATTCCACCTCATTGAACTCTGATGAATTTCACCTTGTGAGACTCAGAACAATCTCTTCTCATGACACTCTAATCACTACTTGTGAACTGAAATTTTCCTAAATCCATACAAGCAAAATTATTCGCACTCCAAATGTTTGGAGCCCATAAGAGAAAAATTTATCTGAGTCACCTTGTCTCGCAATTGACTTTCTCAGTCCCGTCTTTCATTTCTGCCTTCTCTCCATATTTAAAAAGGACAGATTACCACTGGGTATTTCATTATTTTATTATTTACATCACTATCAAGATATGTAAAGGTGCCCTATTGAAACACACACATCTGCCTAAGTAATTTACTGAAAGAGCGCACATGAATACTGTATGTTTTGGCTTCATGTTGTTGCATAAACAACAGCAAGCATGTGTAAACAAATAGGTCACATACACTGAAATAAGTCAGTTGTTATGCAACATTCCTGCCAAATGTTTCGTTGAAGGAAAAACCTAAGAAGACCTATAATAGTAAAAAGGATCAGTACAGTTTATTTTTCGACTCTAATCTGTCCAAAATGGCTGATTACATGTTGTTATAAATTGTGAGCCAGATAAAAAATGTTGGTGAGTGTGGTTGTGAGCCATGAAAAGATTGTATGCCAAAAGGTATCCCAATGCCCATCATCCCACGAAGATTAGAATTAGGTCTTTGGTAAGATGAGCTGAAAGAGGACCTTGAAAAGGCAGAGATGAAACACGGCCCCAAGAGAGGTGATTGCGGTGGGAGTTCATGCTATTGTCGCTGAAGATCTACACCTTTCGACTTGTCAGATTCAGCGAATACATGGTGTGCGTCGATCAACGGTATCTCATGTTTTAAGATACTTTAAATACCATCCATATTGCTTAGATATCACCTGAGCAATTGAGCCTGGGGATCTTAAGAGATGCCTGGCATTTTCTTTTCACACACTCTCTTTACAGGTGAGGCACACTTCGACAACACAGGAGGAGTAAATTTCTACACTGGACACTACTGGGCGGAAGCAAATCCTCACTGGCAACAAGATCACCAAACATAGAGACGGTGGTCAATCAATGTCTGGCTGGGCATAGTTGGAAATTACATGATAGGTCCTGTTTTTTATGGCAAAATGTTGAATGGCTTGCGCTATCTTCATAATCTGGTGCTTCCTTTACTAGAAAATATCCCCCTAGACATATGAGCACATATGTTGTTTCAACATGACGGTGCCCCTGCACATCAGGCCTTATCTGTCAGAAGGTGCCTTAATGCAACTTACCCAAATCGATGTATTGGTATTGGTAGTGCAATTCATGAATTATCAACAAGATTGCCAGGTTTAACACCACTGGACTTCTTCTTATGGGGAGCTGTGAAGCAGAAGATGTACTCCACTCCCCCGACAATGCCAGAAGATGTGAGAAAGGATTGTGGCGGCTTTCCAGGCAATCACCCATCAGACATTGAATGATGTCAAGACCAGTTTCTGACAGAGAGTGCAAATGTGCATTAGGCACAAACTGTCTGCATCCGAAACTGTATGGGCCGTGTGGTCAAGGGTTTTAAGCACACACATGGTTTGGGATGGGTGATGGCAACTTCAGGAGTGCAATTACAAATCAGCGTGAGTTGGCTTACAATAAACAGAATGTCCCATAGAGCTGACACTTTTCCATCTAACCAAAAGATCCTGGAATGGGAGACAACCATCTTCTTCTAGGTCCATAGTAAATAGAATGTTCTCATGAATGGAGTTAAGATGATGTAAAAACACAATTAACTTATCTTATCTGTGGGGTTACGTTATGAAAGTATCATCCACATACCTCCAAAAAACTGTTGGTTAAGAGCCACTGATACAAGTGCTCATTCTTTGAAATCCCCCATAAAAACGTTAGCTGCCAGGGCAGACAAGGTGCTGGCCATGGCAATGCTGTCAATCTGTTCAAAAACAGGTTGAGGAAAGAGTGTGCCAAAACAAAGCAGTGATGCCCAACTGAAACTGTTTACCAACTAGCGCCGAGGAATCACCAAAAGGTACCTTTATAACAGGAGATACTACATCAAATCTCACTAAAAGATCTGAACTACTTAGGTGGAGAGCCCCCAGTCTGTTGATAAAATTGGCTAAGTTCTGTATATGATGTGGACAACCAATGGTCTCAGCAAGAAAGCAAGAGCTTTCACTAAATCACATGTGGGGGTGTCAGTATTACTCACTGTAGATGATTGTCTCACATTCCTGGACGTTTTCTTGGTTAGATGGAAGAGTGATGGCACTCTGGGACATTCTGTTTATTGTAAGCCCACTCACACTGATTTTTATTTGCGCTCTTGAAGTTGCCATCACCCATCCCGAACCATGAGTGTGCTTAAAACCCTTGTACACACAGCCCATATAGTTTCGGATACAGTTAGTTTACCTAAAGAACTTGCACATTTAAGGACAGTGTTCAGACACAACTGGTATTCGACCTGTCAAATTAATGGGGCATTCTCAGTGAAAACCAATAACCAGGAAGTGGATAAAGAGAAGAACATGCCACCAAAGTCCCTAGCTTTTCTTCTCTTTATCGGAAATATTTCCTTCAAAATAGCAACAATCCTTTGTAATTTTCAGGTGAAAGTGATTTTCCACCCACAATCTAAGGTTTTGGACCTGCTGGGATCAATAAAGGATAACTTTTTATTGCAGAAGGTGGTAATTTACAAAATACCTTGCCAGTGTGGTATGGCCAATATAGGACAAACAATATGCACGGTGGAAGAGTATTGCACATAACATAAATGTTGCACTTGCCTTCTGCAATCCAGCATGTCAGCAATTGTGAAATGGACATTCAATCCATTATAATACACATCATGAAAAATCTAATGAACTGTGAGAGCGGCTACTATCTGAGTAATGGAATCCCATCATCTCTGAGATTTTCTCCAGACAAAGATGCCAGAATATTTCGATGACTGCAGCAAGCAGCAATGCTGAAGGCAACTGATCCTTGCAGTTCCACCAGTGAGGGAACTGCCACCACGTGATGTGGTCCTTCTGTCACCATGACTGACACATGCACAGCAATACGATCAGTGCACTATATAAGCCGAAGTGGAGAATGTCTTTGTCAGTCTTCAATGACGCACCTGAAGATGAAAGTGTCCAGTTGAAATATCATGGAGTGAAGTTTATGACAACCAGTTGCAACCCCAAAATCTCTTCAAACATTTAATTCACTGGAAAAATTTTAAATTTCACAAGATCATCCTTTCTTCTAATGTTGCAAATATATACACTACTGTTATTTTTGAACTGGGATTGTTTATTAACAACAAATTTCATAAGTGAATATATGTATTGTGAAGGTACTGTGAATATCCTGAGTTCCTTAAGTAAATGTCTGAAAGCTGATATTGGGTGGGCTCCAGCTATTATTCTGAATACACACTTTTGTGCAGTGAATACTTTTTCTCTTAATGATGAATTACCCGAAAATATGATGCCATATGAAAGCAGTGAATGAAAATAGGCATAGTAGGCTAATTTAGTGATATGTTTATCACCAAAATTTGATATAGCCTTAACAATTTAAGTAGCCGAACCTAAACATTTCAGCTGATCATAAATATGTGTCTTCCAGTTTAATTTCTCATAAATGGACGCACCCAGAAATTTTGAATATTCCACCTTAGCAACAGACTTCTCTTTAAAGTCTATATTAATCAATACTGTCATGTCATTTACTGTACACAACTGTATATACTGTGTTTTCTCAAAATTTAGTGAGAGTCCATTTGCAGAGAACTACTTAATAATTTTCTGAAAGATATTGTTTACAATTTCCTCAGGTAATTCTTGTCTGTTGGGCTTGATTACTATATTTGTATTATCAGCAGAAAGAACCAACTTTGCCTCTTCATGAATATAGCATGACAAGTTATAAATATATATTAAGAACAATAAGGGACCCAAGACTTAACCCTGTGAGATACCATTCTTGATACCTTCCCAGTTAAAAGACTTTGCTGATTTTTGCAGACTATCCGTGCTGTTAATTTAAATCTTCTGCATTCTTCCAGTTACTTATTAATTAAAACATTTGTGCACTGTCCACTCATACCACAAAACCTAAGTTTATCTAGAAGAATTTCATGATTCACACGGTCAAAAGCCTTTGAGAGATCACAAGTAATCCCAGTAGGTGATGTTCAGTTATTCAGAGCATTTAATATTTGCAAAGCATATAACATTTTCTGTTAAAAAGCCTTTCTGTGAACCAAATTGACATTTTGTTAGCACTTCATTTTTACACTTGAATACTTTTTCAAGAATTTTGGATAAACTCTTGAGAAGTGAGATTGGGAGGCAGCTGTTAGCATCAGACCTCTCTCCTTTTTTAGCATATTTCAGTCTCTCCAGAAAAATTCCCTGTTTCAATTAGCTACTACATATGTTGCTGAGAATCCTTTTCATCTCTTGGGAACAATCTTTTAGTATTCTGCTGGAAATGTCATCAATTCCATGAGAGCTTTTACTTTTAAGTGCATTTATTATTTTCCTAATTTCAGTAAGAGATTAGGGTTGAATTTCAGTTTTATCAAACTGCATAGGAGTTGCCTCTTCCATCTACCAGCCTTGCATTTTCTAATGAGCATCTGGGTCCTAATTTCTCTACAGCACCTAAAAAATGATTATAAAAATATTATCTACTTCATTTTCATGAGTTTGTTAGAAATACAGTCTCCCTGTGCTCTTGGTTGCCCTGTTTTAACAATGTTCCAAATTGTTTTGATTTTATTATCAGAGATGTTAATCTCAGACATAATCCACATGCTTCAAGATTTTTTAATTAATTTTCTTAATACAGTTTAATAGCTTCTAGCTATAAGATACATTTCCCTTTGCTGTTTACAAGATACTTTTATCCCTTTAGTAAGCCATGGCTTTTTAAATGGTTTCTTATAATTAGGTTTCATTGTTTACTTAGGAAAATTGTTTTCAAATATACTCATAAAGATATGATGAAATAGGTTAAATTTTAAATTAGCACCAGGTTCTCTGTATGACTCATCCCAGTCTAACTGTTGCAAGCTTCCCCTAAAATTTGCAATTGTTAAATAATTAATTGAATGCACTATTTTGGAGGACTGTTTTGCATTACCGTATGTAGCTATTTCACCTAAACAGGAAAGGGAAGGCGAAGCTAGTTTCCCACATGAGCAAACTGTGCGAGAAAGACATTGTGGAGAAAGCTCCAATTGCTCTGGGCTACAACAGCGAGACTTTTTTAGAATAAAGGACCATAATAATAGTTTTCAGGGTTGTATTTCAGATATGACTGAGTCCTGTGCACACAAAGAAAACCAGGCTGTGAAGTAAGTGCTCAGTCATTGCAGGTCAGTTCCAAAAAACCAGTGTATGCAAAATGTCATAAAAAGTGTAACTCGAACAATTTTGATTCATGCAAAATGGTAAATAAACAAAGAAGGGATAACACACTTAAAGTTAATGCACTTAAATGTGCAATATCTCAGAAATAAACTAGACATTCTACAAATATTCATAGAGGAACACTTGCCACATGTACTAGTAATAATGGAACATGGGCTAAAATGCAGTGAAATAATATACTATAGATTAGTAGGTTACTTACTAGCAAGTAGTTATTGTAGGCAAAACCATAAAGGTGGTGGTGTGGCAATTAATGTTAAAAAGGATGTAGAAGCTAAAAAAAATTTCCTTTCTTGAACACCACACCAAAGAAGGATCAATTGAAATGACAGGTATTGTACTCCACAGTAATGATCTTAAGTTACCAAAGCATAAAGTGATTGGAGTGTATAGGCCAACAAATGCTGATGTAATGCTGTTTATGGATAAACTTAGTAGTGTTGCTGGTCAGGCTGGTTCTAATGACCTTACTATATTAGGTGACTTTAATACAGATGCAAATTCAAATAGTATAGTAAACTTGAAACTCAGTGATGTACTGACCTCATACAACCTTGTAAATATTGTGAACTCTGACACCAGAGTGACAGACACATGTTCCACTAGAACAGATTATGCTTTAATCAACAAAGATATTATAGATAAGGTAAATTACAGTAACTTAGATTTTCTTTATTCTGACCACTTCTGTCAGGTGATAGAATACAAAAATTCAGTTGTGCCTAAAATAACAAAAATTGTGCTACAGAAATGAATGCTGAATACCTCGAATATTAATGCTCTTAAACACAAACTAGTGAATGGGAAATGGGATATTGTGTACCAGGTAAAAGGGTCAGATGAAAAATGGAATGAATTCTACTCAACCCTATTGCATCATTGTGAATATAGTTGTTCAGTCAGAGAAATCCGGAAGGTAGTTAAACACTGTCAAAATGGAAGTAATCCTACACTAAAACTCCCAACAAATCTGATTAGGCTCAGGCAACAAGTACATGATCTAAACCAGCTTTATAAAGCTACTACTATGCAGGTTTTCAAGGAAAAATACAATAGGGCTAAGCAAACTTTTAAAACTGAAATTGTAAATCTAAGGAAGCAGATTAACAGCAAAACAATAGAACAGTCTGACAACATAAGCAAAACATCTTGGAAGCTGATTGAAAAGTACCAAAAAGGTCCCAACAAGATGAACATGGAACCACTCAGCATAAGACATGATGGTAACATTATAAAAAAACCCAGATACTATATGTAATATTTTTAATAACTACTACATTTCTAGTGAACAATCAACACATATTACAGATTCACAGATAGAGATTCGATGCCATCTCACCCAGTGTACCGAATTTGAATTTGTGGAAGTGAATGAGCAGGAGGTTTGCAGGGCAATATACATGCTAAAGAAAAAAATTTTATCTGGATGGGATGGCGTATCCAGTGCTATTACTAAAGCATGCTTAAAGAAATTTCTAAACCTCTTACTCACCTGATTAATTGCAGCATTAGAGAAAACATGCATCCAACGGTTCTAAAAATGAGTGTAGTGAAACCAGTGTATAAAAAGGGAAGTAAGGAAGAAGTCTTCAACTATAGACCAATATCGTTAATTCCCACTTTTAGTAAGATATTCGAAAGCATTATCCTTTCTCAGCTAAGTGCCTTTTTCACAAAACAAACTGCTTGTAGATTCGCAACATGGCTTCAGGAAAGAGCTAAGTACAACCACAACAGTTACACAGTTCATCCATGAAGTTTACTGTCTGTTGGACCAGAAGATGCAGACTGCAGGTATATTTTTGGACCTGACAAGAGCATTTGATATGGTAAACCATAGGGTACTTCTTAAAAAGCTAAAATCTTATAGTATTGGGGATCAAGCCATGAATCTTCTAACCACGTACCTGTTGAATCGTAAGCAAAGCACTAAATTGTCATACAAACTAGATAATAAAATCATGAACTCTCAGTCCACCAGTGAACCTGTATTACAAGGTGTACCACAGGGCTCAATCCTTGGACCCTTTCTCTTCTTTATATACACTCCTGGAAATTGAAATAAGAACACCGTGAATTCATTGTCCCAGGAAGGGGAAACTTTATTGACACATTCCTGGGGTCAGAAACATCACATGATCACACTGACAGAACCACAGGCACATAGACACAGGCAACAGAGCATGCACAATGTCGGCACTAGTACAGTGTATATCCACCTTTCGCAGCAATGCAGGCTGCTATTCTCCCATGGAGACGATCGTAGAGATGCTGGATGTAGTCCTGTGGAACGGCTTGCCATGCCATTTCCACCTGGCGCCTCACTTGGACCAGCGTTCGTGCTGGACGTGCAGACCGCGTGAGACGACGCTTCATCCAGTCCCAAACATGCTCAATGGGGGACAGATCCGGAGATCTTGCTGGCCAGGGTAGTTGACTTACACCTTCTAGAGCACGTTGGGTGGCACGGGATACATGCGGACGTGCATTGTCCTGTTGGAACAGCAAGTTCCCTTGCCGGTCTAGGAATGGTAGAACGATGGGTTCGATGACGGTTTGGATGTACCGTGCACTATTCAGTGTCCCCTCGACGATCACCAGTGGTGTACGGCCAGTGTAGGAGATCGCTCCCCACACCATGATGCCGGGTGTTGGCCCTGTGTGCCTCGGTCGTATGCAGTCCTGATTGTGGCGCTCACCTGCACGGCGCCAAACACGCATACGACCATCATTGGCACCAAGGCAGAAGCGACTCTCATCGCTGAAGACGACACGTCTCCATTCGTCCCTCCATTCACGCCTGTCACGACACCACTGGAGGTGGGCTGCACGATGTTGGGGCGTGAGCGGAAGACGGCCTAACGGTGTGCGGGACCGTAGCCCAGCTTCATGGAGTCGGTTGCGAATGGTCCTCGCCGATACCCCAGGAGCAACAGTGTCCCTAATTTGCTGGAAAGTGGCGGTGCGGTCCCCTACGGCACTGCGTAGGATCCTACGGTCTTGGCGTGCATCCGTGCATCGCTGCGGTCCGGTCCCAGGTCGACGGGCACGTGCACCTTCCGCCGACCACTGGCGACAACATTGATGTACTGTGGAGACCTCACGCCCCACGTGTTGAGCAATTCGGCGGTATGTCCACCCGGCCTCCCGCATGCCCACTATACGCCCTCGCTCAAAGTCCGTCAACTGCACATACGGTTCATGTCCACGCTGTCGCGGCATGCTACCAGTGTTAAAGACTGCGATGGAGCTCCATATGCCACGGCAAACTGGCTGACACTGACGGCGGCGGTGCACAAATGCTGCGCAGCTAGCGCCATTCGACGGCCAACACCGCGGTTCCTGGTGTGTCCGCTGTGCCGTGCGTGTGATCATTGCTTGTACAGCCCTCTCGCAGTGTCCGGAGCAAGTATGGTGGGTCTGACACACCGGTGTCAATGTGTTCTTTTTTCCATTTCCAGGAGTGTATATTAACGACATTGCACAACCCATTAACTCCCATATTGTAAGCTATGCAGATGACACGTCAATCTCATTCTATGGGAGTGAATCTAAAGAGCTAGAATCTCTTGCTACTAGTGGTGTAACAGAAGTAACAAAATACTTCAATGATCAGGGACTCAAGGTGAATGTCACCAAATCTCAACTACTGACATTTAAAACAGGCAGTTCTCATCACAACAGTATGAATAGTGTGTGTAATATCTCTGCAACAGAAAATGGTAACTGTAAATTCCTGGGTGTATACGTTGATGAAAATTTGCAGTGGACATACCACATTCATTTTGTATGCAGAAAAGTCAGTAGTGCCATATATCTCCTCAGCCAGCTCGCAAAGATTGTTCCTAGCCAAGCACTTAAATTAGTATATTATGGAACACTTTACCCCTTTCTCAATTATGGAATTGAACTATGGGGCTGTCCAGCTGATGTACATTTAAAAAGAATACTACTACTACTACAGAAAAGAGTAATAAGACTTATACATGGGATGGGACATAGAGATTCATGTTGTGAAGTGTTTGTGCAGCACAAATATCTGACAATATATTCTCTGTACATCTTCAAAATAGTTGTATTTTTTATAAGTCAACCAACAGAAGCTATCAAGGGCAGTGATGTCCACGATCACAACACTAGAACAAAGTGTAACTATTTCCGTAACAGAACAACATTAAAAATGGCTGATAGAAGTCCATATATCAGTGGTTTGATTTGGTATAACAAGCTACCAAAGTCTCTAAGAACGTACATGGGAAATGTTTTTAAAACAAAATTAAAATCTTTTCTAATAGAAAAATGTTTATATTCTTTCAATGAATTTTAAGATATTGATTGTAACATGAGGCATTAGCATATCAGTTGTAATGTGATAAATGTAAAAAATAAACATAAGAAGCAACAGCAACAGAATACAGTGTATTTTATAAGTATAAATATAACCATAGTATTAAGTCTGATGTTTGCAAAAGCCGTCATTACGATGGCTCCACGCAAAGAAACTGTAAATAAATAAATAAATATAATGTGGCTACCTGTGTATCATGACCAGAAATAGAATTCTTAACAGGAAACGTTTTTGTTTGGTTAAATTTATCTTTGTCCATACAAACATTATCTATCAGTGTGCTGCTTTCCTGTACTACCCAAGTAGAAAAATCAATACCTGAAGTAAAACTGATAGAACCAAGTGAGACTACAAGGTCATACTTTCTATCAGACTTTTTCAGAAAATCTATATTGAAATCCACACAAACAATAATTTGCTTCCCTCTGTCTGACAGGTAAGCATAACAAAGAATCCAAATTTTCCAGAAGTACCTGAAATTTTCCCAGTGGGAGACCTATACACAGCTACAGCTATAAAAGTACCATTATTTAGTTCAAGCTCACAGACATAGGCTTCTACATCTTGCTCTACACAATAACTTTTAGTTTCTGAAATTTTCACACTATGATAAATTTTAACACGTATAGCAACTCCTCATCTCTCCACATTGTCTGTACTTACATGTGCTGAAAGCTTATATCCACTGACATTTACCTTTTCCCCATCTGTGACTATGTGATGTTCAGACAGGTGTAGTACATCTATTCCACCGTCAGTTTCTAAATCTTCTAAACAAACATCTTCTGATATTCTGATGCAATATGCCAACATTATTGTTTCTGTACTTTTATAAGTATCTTGTGATATTTTAATATCTCTAGTACCCGCCTGTCTGAGCTTCACATTAAGCTTAATTTCATTCAATGTTCAATCATTGGACACTGATCTTAGCCTCAAAAAGAGGTACTCCCATGAGTTTCAGTTCTCCCCCCCCCCCCCTCCCCCCTCAGCTTAAAGATTTTGCTGTCATCCCAGTTAATTTATGCTTCCCTTCCCTAAATTGGTTGGGATGTAACTGGAAGGATAGGAATAATAATAATAATAATTTTATAGTCATTCGGCCATTACAGCAATAGACAACTAAAATACAATTAATAGTTTCAAAGAAACAACAGGTTTGTTGTTAACATTATAGTATTATATTACAGTTGATAAATTCTCTTATATCATAGAATGGGTGGAGGACTAGCCAGTCATGAATTGTTTGTTTGAATAATTGTTCACGTAATTCTTGAACAGATTGAGGTAGATTATTAAATAATTTGTACCCCATGATTTCATAGCTGTTGAGTGACTTCGACAATCTGTGGTAAGGAATATAGAGGCACCTATTCCTTCTTGTATTGTGGCAGTGTACATTTTCTCTGGTTTTTGTTTCTGGTAATTTCTTCTTCGTATAAATTAGAACATAGTATATGAACAAGTTTAAAACAGTCATGATTTTTTTGTTCACAGAACAATGGTTTACAGTGTGTACAGTGTGCCTTATATGCAGAACCAGCAGTTATCGTAATAGCTTTTTTTTTTTCCCAGTATTAATATGTCATGTACACAGCTAGAGTTCAATAATTCCATAGTTATTATACTTTTGAGAGAATGAAAAATAGGACATGCTAACATATTTTTCAGGAACACAATCCATAAGTCGCCTTAATAGGTAAATAACTCTTGACAACTTAACACTAATAGATTGTACATGTTGACCCCAAGATAATTTATCATCTATGTATACCCCCAAAAATTTGACATAACTTGGATCATCTGACAGAAGCTTATCTCTAAGACTACAAACCATCTGCTGTGTTTTGTTTTCATTCAGCAGGAATCCATTTGCCTTGAACCAATAGGATACTTGGCCAATTGTCTTTGCTGCACAAGTTTTAAGGATATTGAAATCATCACTAGCATGAAGAAATGTTTTATCATCTGCATACAACACAGTGGTGGACTCGATGAATGAGGGCAGATCATTTATCATTATTAGGAACAAAAAGGGGCCCAGTACAGATCCCTGCAGAACACCTACCTTGACTTGTTCTATACCCGACATTTCTTTCCCTACGCAAACAACTTGCTTACGATTCTGAAGATATGATTTTATTAATTTAAGGCTGTTATGTCTAATGCCATAGAATTACAGTTTTTCTAGGAGTGGCTTATGCTTTACACAGTAGAAAGCTTTGCCCTTATCCTCAAACACTTTATGTAAGTATTTGACTATGAAGTCTATAGCATCCACAGTAGACAACTTTTTCCTAAAACCATATTGGGATTCACTAATTATTGGTAATTTTTCAAAATAAACAGATAGCTGTTGGTAAATTACACGTTCCAGTATTTTAGAAAAAGCTAGGACTATGGAGACTGGTCTGTAACTGGAAGGTGAGTCTATATCTCCCTTTTTATATATTGGAACTACCCTAGCCACTTTGAGTTCTTCGGGAAAATATCCATCAGATATACATTTATTTATACAGAATGTTAAGGAGTACACAATATAGTCTATTACTTTCTTTAGTATATTACAGGAAATGTCATATATATCTACACTGTCTGAAGATTTCAACTGTTTTACAATGCTTAGGACAAGACTAGGTGAGACCTCGGACAACATAAACGTGCCTGTCTGTTGTTGTTCGGCAAACATTTTTAGAAAGTAACGCTGATGAACCAATATCAGGTTTGATTATAGTATTTCCTACATCTTCCACAGATTTAATAAAGAAATCATTGAATTTTTGGGGACTTATATCAATTTTTTGCTTCTTACATCTTTAGCAACACCATTTATTAATTTCCATGCAGCTTTGCACTTATTTGTGGAATTATCAATGGTATTGAAATTATGTGCTTTTTTGGCTTCCACAATGGCTTTTTTTATACTCATTCCTGCATTTTATATAGGCTAATCTGGCATGTTCTGTTTTCTGATTGGTACATATATTGTGCAACACCATAACTTGGTTTTTCATATTTGATAATCATTTAGTGTACCAAGGATTTTGTCTGTTTGTAGCCCATTTTGTCAGTTAATTTGCATTTCTTTATGGGGATGTTGTCATTAAATTGCATCAGAATTGTTTTAAAAAATCTCTCAAATAGTAGTTTCCCTGACAATTCAGCACTAAGACTATAACTTGTGTCACCATGACATTGGTTGATCCAGTCTCTCTCAGCAAGGGACTTACAGAGCTGAACAATTTTGTCATCTGTGACAGGTCTGGTGATTATAACTTTTGGGACAGGCTTAGGAATATTACTCCTATCAATACAGAACCTACTTGTATAGTTTAAAGATACAGTCATGATCTGAAAATAGAAACACTGTAACATCACGTGATTCTTCTGTAGTCTTAAAGTTGACAAAAATAAAGTCAAGACATGCTTTACCTCTTGTGGGCCTATTATTGATTGAGTGTAAATTGCACTGTCTTAGAAGGTTTTTCAACTCAGTCACAGTACGTTTATGTGTTATATCAAAATCTGCATTCAGATCTCCACCAATTACTATGTCATAATGCAACCATCTGGTCCCTCTTAGTACATCTAACAGCATTCCAATTTTTCTAGAAATACATTGACAATACCCTTAGGTGACCTGTAAAGGGATACTATTACTAACTTAAAACTATCCATAACTATACCAGTGGCTTCAAAGTTCTGTTCCTCACACAAATAATCTAGGTCCAACTTAACAATGGAGCAGCTGAATGACTGGTTAATATATATTGCCACACCACCACTTATATGCAATTTTCTACAGTAACTATTTGCTACATTATAGTTATCAAGTTTGACAACTGGGCGTACTCTCTCAGTAACCCTATGTTCACTCAGACAGAAAATATCAAATTTTTTATCTAGTCCAAAACTGTTTACAATAAATTCTTTATCTATTAGTCCTTGAACATTCAGATAGCAAATTTTAAGATCATAATTGTTGTTTATTTTAGATTGAACATTTTGGTGAGGTGTTATGAAATTTGTTACACTACTTATCTCGTGGGCTTCTTCATCTTGCTGCCTTCCACAAAAAAATCATTTAGATGGAGAGGAGATGCTGTTTTCCGTCTACCCGTAACACTTGATGCTGCTTCTCCTGCTGCAGTTCTCTTTTCTCCTTTTAGATGCACTGTAGTTACTGTTGCTGGTGAAACTTCTGCTGTTACTGCTACTGTTACTTCCTTTTCCACTGCTACTACTGATAAAGGAAGTCAGACTTGTTGGTTAATATTGTAGTTTTCAAGCTCTTTTTTCAGCATCTTGATATAATTATTATAATGAAATGATTGGTAAAGATTTAATATGAGAAAATAATACTGAGCTGAAAATTTAAAACTTTGATTACTCTTGTCTATTATCTCAAATACATTTTACTGTGAGAGAGGCTTAAAGTGTTCAGATTGTTTGTCAGGCTACATATGTAACCTCTGAAAGCTATAACAGGTGTCAACTATATTTTATATGAGTAACTTTATGTGTGAAGTAAATTAATGTTTAAGACATGATGCAGAAGAGGTTTATCATTTTTGAAAGAATTGAACATGTGCTGGATGAATGTGATTTGAGAATTGATACAATATGGTCAGAATATTTTATTATTTGGAGACAGTAGGTTCTACATTTATGTTGAAGTATGAGAAGTTGTCTATGAGTATTAGGATGATATGACGAATTGGGTGTGTATACGTTAGCATTGTGACTTCAGAGATTTTCTTCATGATATGATGAGATACTGAGTATACTTTAGTATTTTGAAGATAATGATTATGATGAAGTTGCTATATGTTTGGTAACTTTATTCTTTATTGTGGTGTGTGAGGATCAGTTGTGTTATGCAGTATATACCTGGAAATAAGATGAAGATTTGTGCTGTGGTTACTGTGAGTCTGGAAGTAATATGAAGAAGTGTGCATCTGATGAGTCTTGAGATAATGCAAGTAGTAGAACTGTTATTTGTGGAAAATATCTGGGATAAAATGATGTTGGTGTATTTTGTACAAACAGAGTTTTTCTTGTAGTAAGTAGAGACTATTTAAAAAAATAATGCTCAAGGAGGAATTGGAGGGTTGTTCAAACTGTAATGAAACCATAAAACTATTTTTGATGTAGAGAAACATGTGGGATTGAGGGGGTGGGGGCAGGGGGTGGTTGTATTTTCTGACAGTACACCAAACAGTTTTGTTGCTATATAGTAATTTTCTGAAAATTAAAAAAAAAAAACTTAATGAAACACATTCAGTTATGGGAATTTGAAACTGCTGTGGGATTATACTTAACATTTTGGCGCCATTAGTTGGAAGTAATGCAAATAAGTTATGAGAATATTTTTCAAATCTGATTGAGAACAGGTTTTCCCATTTTGTTACATTGTCATACTTATACACTCCTGGAAATGGAAAAAGAACACATTGACACCGGTGTGTCAGACCCACCATACTTGCTCCGGACACTGCGAGAGGGCTGTACAAGCAATGATCACACGCACGGCACAGCGGACACACCAGGAACCGTGGTGTTGGCTGTCGAATGGCGCTAGGTGCGCAGCATTTGTGCACCGCCGCCGTCAGTGTCAGCCAGTTTGCCGTGGCATATGGAGCTCCATCGCAGTCTTTAACACTGGTAGCATGCCGCGACAGCGTGGACGTGAACCGTATGTGCAGTTGACGGACTTTGAGCGAGGGCGTATAGTGGGCATGCGGGAGGCCAGGTGGACGTACCGCCGAATTGCTCAACACGTGGGGCGTGAGGTCTCCACAGTACATCGATGTTGTCGCCAGTGGTCGGCGGAAGGTGCACGTGCCCGTCGACCTGGGACCGGACCGCAGCGACGCATGGATGCACGCCAAGACCACAGGATCCTACGCAGTGCCGTAGGGGACCGCACCGCCACTTCCCAGCAAATTAGGGACACTGTTGCTCCTGGGGTATCGGCGAGGACCATTCGCAACCGTCTCCATGAAGCTGGGCTACGGTCCCGCACACCGTTAGGCCGTCTTCCGCTCACGCCGCAACATCGTGCAGCCCGCCTCCAGTGGTGTCGCGACAGGCGTGAATGGAGGGACGAATGGAGACGTGTCGTCTTCAGCGATGAGAGTCGCTTCTGCCTTGGTGCCAATGATGGTCGTATGCGTGTTTGGCGCCGTGCAGGTGAGCGCCACAATCAGGACTGCATACGACCGAGGCACACAGGGCCAACACCCGGCATCATGGTGTGGGGAGCGATCTCCTACACTGGCCGTACACCACTGGTGATCGTCGAGGGGACACTGAATAGTGCACGGTACATCCAAACCGTCATCGAACCCATCGTTCTACCATTCCTAGACCGGCAAGGGAACTTGCTGTTCCAACAGGACAATGCACGTCCGCATGTATCCCGTGCCACCCAACATGCTCTAGAAGGTGTAAGTCAACTACCCTGGCCAGCAAGATCTCCAGATCTGTCCCCCATTGAGCATGTTTGGGACTGGATGAAGCGTCGTCTCACGTGGTCTGAACGTCCAGCACGAACGCTGGTCCAAGTGAGGCGCCAGGTGGAAATGGCATGGCAAGCCGTTCCACAGGACTACATCCAGCATCTCTACGATCGTCTCCATGGGAGAATAGCAGCCTGCATTGCTGCGAAAGGTGGATATACACTGTACTAGTGCCGACATTGTGCATGCTCTGTTGCCTGTGTCTATGTGCCTGTGGTTCTGTCAGTGTGATCATGTGATGTATCTGACCCCAGGAATGTGTCAATGAAGTTTCCCCTTCCTGGGACAATGAATTCATGGTGTTCTTATTTCAATTTCCAGGAGTGTATTTTACCATATATGAGATATATGCATAAACTTGAATTTTGTACATATTTCAAAGCATAATCAAGTCTTGAACTTATTCCTTGTGAAAACAATAGTAAAGTCCACTTAATGGAACAGAACTGATTTACACACTAATTTACATGTACACATTTCTGACTATACACACAAGATGTCTGTACGATTATATCATAAGTGTCCAATTACACAAAAAATGATTTGAGGAAATTGCTATCAAGGAGTGACAACCTGTACTAACTGCACATTAAATGTATTCTCAATAGTGAATATGGACAATCATCAGATGTAGAAGGGAGTGACAACAACAAAAATTTGCGCTGGAGTGGGTGTTGAACTTGGATTTCCTGCTTATCACTACCATTTGGCTATCCATGCATGACTCATGGTCAGACTCAAACTTTGTTATGTCATCAACCATGTGGATGTATGAGTACAGGTTAGAAGCTGTACTCATACACCCATTATGTATATTCCCATACAAGGGAAACATTTTACATTAAAGTTACTTGTGTGGTGTTGTGGATAAATACGATATTGCAGTGCCTGTGTTACTCTGAATTGTACCGAGCAAGGTGGTGCAGTGGTAGCACACTGGACTCGCATTCGGGAGGACGATGGTTCAATTCCGCGTCCGGTCATCCTGATTTAGGTTTTCCGTGATTTCCCTAAATCATTCGAGGCAAATGCTGGAGATGGTTGCTTTGAAAGGGCACAGCCGACTTCCTTCCCTATCCTTTCCTAATCCGATGAGACCGATGACCTCGCTGTTTGGTCTCTTCCCCCAAAACAACCCAACCCCAACTCTGAATTGTGATGCAAAGTTCCTTTAGACATATGTGCATGTCCAAAGGAACTTAGCATTGAAATTCAGAATATCACGCCAACTACAATATTGTGTGTACTAATTGTAGATGATTAATATAATATTATCAAATGATGATTATACTGTATAATTATTCTTGTATGAGCTATGGAACTTGCAGTTATTGAAAATTCACACTTATGGTACTTGAATTTACTACGTTTTACAAAAATGCTTCATAAAAGTGAACCCCTTCAACTTTGATCAGGATTAACTCACATATTTTTTGGATGACAAAATGGCTATTTTAATTTTAAATACAAGATTTCTGTAATGATGGCTTGTGTGTAGTAGGTATTGCTGTGTCATGTCCATGGAAGAAATGTCAAATACAAATACAAATACCAGTCACATTGTAAAGCAATTTTCTTATGCTGTTATACTTGACAAGTTGACAAAATACCTAAATACACCGGGTGATAAAAAAGTCAGTATAAATTTGAAAACTTAATAAACCACGGAATAATATAGACAGAGAGATAAAAATTGACACACTTGCTTGGAATGACATGGGGTTTTATTAGAACCAAAAAACAAAATCAAAGTTCACAATATGTCTGACAGATGGCGCTGGACAGCAAAACGTCAGTGACTGCGCATGACAATTGTGTACAAACGGAGCTATAATGAGAGAATCAAATGCGCCAGCAGTCGCAGCATGTTGACATTACCTGAAAAGGCAGTTTTAGTGAAGCTGTGTTATCAGAATGGGGAATGTGCTAGTTCAGCATTATGATCCTATCGTCATAGAAAGGGGCTTCGAATGGGTAAAGGTCCGTTGACAAATGCAGCTGTGGCGAGAATGATTTCGAAGTTCGAAGCCGCGGGTTGTTTAGATGATAGACCCCGTAGTGGCCAACTGAGCACAAGGTGTAATGCTGCTGAGACAGTTCAGGAAGAAATGGAGACTGTAGCGGGTTCGTCTATGCACGGGGAAGTCAGTGCTCGTGCAGTCGCACGTCGCACCGGCATTCCATACACTACTGTTTAGTTGGCACTTAGGTGTACCCTCCGATGCTATCTGTACAAAATCCATCGGCTACATTACCTGGCGATTAAGTGCGGCAGAGGGCATTTGCAGTGTGGGCGTTTCAAAAGATGGCGGAAGATGACGATTGGTTGAGTAACATGTTGTGGACCGACGAAGCTCATTTCATGCTCTGGGGGTCTGTCAGCGCCAACAAATGCAGAATTTGGGCTACCGAAAATCCTAGAACTGTCGTGGAAAACCCATTGGGTGATGAGAAAGTCATGGTATGGATTGGATTTACCACATCTACTGTTATCGGGCATTTTTTCTTTGAGGAAATGCGTGATTCTGGTTTTGTAACTGCTACCGTGACAGGTGAGAGGTACGCCGATATGTTACAGAATCGCATCATCCCCGGCCTGGCTGATGAACACCATCTGGAACATACGATGTTTATGCAGGATGGCGCTCCACCCCATATTGCTAGATGCAAGAAAGATCTCTTGCGCGCGTCGTTTCGTGATGATCGCATGCTCAGCCACCACTTTCATCATGCTTGGCCTCCCAGATCCCCAGACCTCAGTCTGTGCAATTATTGGCTTTGGGGTTACCTGAAGTCGCAAGTCTATCGTGATTGACCGACATCTCTAGGAATGCTAAAAGGCAACATCCGACGCCAATGCCTCACCATAACTCCAGCCATGCTTTACAGTGCTGTTCACAACATTATTCATCGACTACAGCTATTGTTGAGGAATGATGGTGAACATATTGAGCATTTCCTGTAAAGAACATCATCTTTGCTTTGTCTTACTGAGTTACGCTAATTATTGCTATTCTGATCAGATGAAGTGCCATCTGCCGGACATTTTTTGAACTTTTGTATTTTTTTGGTTCTAATAAAACCCCATGTCATTCCAAGCATGTATGTCAATTTGTACCTTTCTATCAACATTATTCTGCAATGTATTCAGTTTTCAAATTTATACTGACTTTTTGATCACCCGGTATCTAATTAGTAATACATTTCACTAACAACACATCTTATAAACTTTGGCTCCACATACACTACATGCATCCCTGTTGCTACAACAAAACATTCTGGTTACTAAGAAGCTTTACATCTGATTGAGTCTTGTTATCTGAAACATGAATGGTTAAACTATACACTCATGCTAATCAATAATATAATTACCTGAGACATTTATCTTTCAATTGTGTATTATTAGAAGCTGTAATGCTGAACCTTGTATTGATCACTGCATTTCTACAGTTATGTTTGGAAATTGGAAATTTGTGGTAAGGTCTTATGATACCAAACTGCTCAGGTCATCAGTCCCTAAGCTTACTGTAGTAACACTGTTCACGTTTACGTCACAGTTCACTTAGCGTAGACTGGGACTGTGTCCTAGGCATGCCCGATGTTAACTGACTGGGCACGGCCCATGCTGCCGGAGTTGTTGTTGTTGTTGTTGTTGTTGTTATGCCGGCAAAGGTCGTGTCCGAATTCTCGCGTGCCCTCTGGTGGATGGGACTCCACTTGCGGCAACTACCGTCAGTGACGTGCCGTGCCAATGTGCGCCTACCGCGACCTTTCTGGTGGCTACTGCACTCCTCCTCCTTCGGGGGGTGAAGCCACTGTGATCCACTGCGTCGGAAGGTGGAGCGCTGGGCAGGAGCGATGACCCCCACATCCATTGGATGGCCGGAGTCGAGGGGATCTGCCAACTCTCGAGCCGTAACCTTCGAATATGGCTGGAAGTGACCCACACGAAGAGGCCCCCGTCGTCCCACAACCGGAGCCCGGGACAGAACGGGCGACAAGCTGTCGAACTCCGGATCCTGTTCCCCCTCGGGAGGGGCAAGACCCAGTGGCGGGGACGAAGGGGAAGGGACAACCACAGGTGAACCAGCCTCCTGAGAAACCGGGCCTGCTAGGGGCGCCGGCTCTCACTGGGGCATCTCGAACGATGGTGGTGGTGGTTGTTGGGAGGTTTAAGGGGGACTAAACAGCGAAGGTCATCAGTCCCCCATTCCAAAATCCGCCAAAAATCGGCGGAGCAGGTAAAAATCAAAGGGGGAGGAGACGCCCCCCCAGGCGCTAAAAGAACACAAATGCAGCAACAAACACTACAGACAAGAAGAGGACAGAGGAACGCCAGACAGAAAGCAACAGAAGAAAAGAAGATGGCCGGAGACAGGGTGACTGACCACGAGAACAAAAAAGGGAAAGAGTCAACCATCTGATGACACACCAAAACAGCAACAAATATTGAGAGACACAAGGACAAAAGACACAGAAAGGGAAAGGTGCAGGACCTCCCTAAATCGAACCATAAAAAGGACTACCACGGATAAAATTTAAAACGTCATCAGCCTTGGAGGCATTGTCGCTTAAAACCAAAGGCAAAGTGCCCGGGAGATTAAAAGACTGCCGGAGGGTGCGCAGTTGGGGACACTCCAATAAAATGTGAGTGACCGTCAGCCGGGACCCACAACGACACAGTGGGGGATCCTCCTGACGCAAAAGATGGCCGTGCGTCAGGTATGTATGGCCGATGAGGAGCCGACTCAGGATAACAGAGTCCCTACGAGAAGACCGCAGGGAGGAGCGCCACACATCGGTCGTCTCCTCGACAGCCCGCAGTTTATTAGGTGCTGTCATGCCTCACCACTCAGCAGACCACACCCCAAGCACCTTACGGCGCAACACCAGGTGCTGATCGCGAGCCGTGAGGCCGATCTCCAAAGCTGGGGCGTCGATCGCCCCTTTGGCCAGCCTGTCAACACATTCGTTCCCCGGGATGCCAACATGACCTGGCGTCCAAACCAAGATCACCGAACGACCAGAACGGGCAATGGCGGAAACAGACTCCTGAATAGAGGACACCAGAGGAGAAGAGGGATAACAGTGGTCGATGGCCTGAAGGCTGCTCAGGGAGTCACTGCAGATGACGATTGACCTACCTGAGCAGAAACACATATGCTCAAGAGCGCGCAATATGACCACCAGCTCTGCAGTAAAAATACTGCAGCCAGCCGGCAAGGAGCGCTGCTCTACATGGGCAGCGTGAGCAAAAGCGTAGGCAGTGCGACCATCAACCAGAGAACCATCAGTGTAGACAGGCTCACAGTCCGAAAATGAGGCGAGGAGCGCAAGAAAACGGCGACGGAGGGCCACAGGCGGAACCCAGTCCTTGGGTCCCTGTGCCAAGTCCAGACGGACGGACGGCCGGGACAAACACCAGGGAGGCGTAGGTGCACGGACCCGGAAGGGAGGCAGAAGAGGGAATGACCCCAGTTCCGACAGCAGGGACCGGACGCGGACAGCTATGGAAAGCCCAGACCGAGGTCGCCGTTCGGGCAGATGGAGGACCGTGACAGGGAAAAGCAGGCGACGATTGGGATGGCCCGGCGAGCAATGAACGTGGACAGCATATTCGGCGAGCAGTCGATGGCAGCGAATCCGCAGCGGGGGAACCCCGGCCTCCACCAGTAGACTATCCACAGGGCTGGTACGAAATGCGCCAGTTGCAAGCCGAACCCCACAGTGATGTATGGGGTCTAACAACTTCAACACTGAGGCTGATGCAGACCCATAGGCCAGGCTCCCATAATCAAGCCTGGACTGCACAAGGGCTCTGTACAGTCGCAACAGCGTGCAGCGATCCGCACCCCAAGATGTGTGGCTGAGGCAGCGGAGGGCGTTGAGGTGCCGCCAGCACTTTTGCTTCAGCTGAGTAATATGGGGAACCCATGTGAGCCGGGCATCAAACACGAGTCCCAAGAAGCGGCAAGTGTCCACCACTGCAAGCAGGTGGCCGTCGAGGTAAAGTTCAGGATGAGGGTGGACCGTCCGACGCCTGCAAAAGTGCATTACTCGAGTCTTGGCTGCAGAGAACTGAAAACCGTGAGTCAGAGCCCATGATGCTGCCTTGCGAACGGCTACTTGCAGCCTGCGTTCGGCGACTCCCGTAGTCGTGGAGCTAAAGGAGATGCAGAAGTCGTCGGCATACAAAGAAGGATACACCGAAGACCCCACGGCTGCAGCCAGACCATTAATGGCCACCAGAAATAAGGAGACGCTCAACACCGAGCCCTGCGGGACCCCATTTTCCTGTATATAAGATGAACTAGAGGCGGCACCGACTTGCACCCGGAAAGAGCGGCGCAATAAAAAGGTTTGAAGAAAAGCCGGGAGCCGACCACAAAGACCCCACTCATGCAACGTAGCAAGGATGTGATGCCTCCATGTGGTGTCATATGCCTTCCACAGATCAAAAAATACAGCAACGAGATGCTGACGTCGAGCAAAGGCCATACGGATAGCAGATTCCAGCCGCACCAAATTGTCCGTGGCAGACCGGCCCCGACGGAAGCCACCCTGGGATGGAGCAAGGAGACCGCGCGACTCAAGGACCCAACACAGACGCCGCCCCACCATACGTTCGAGCAATTTGCACAAAACGTTGGTGAGGGTATTGGGACGATAGCTGTCTACCGTCAGTGGGTCCGCACCGGGTTTCAAGATGGGGACAATAAGACCCTCTCGCCATTGCGATGGGAACACACCCTCGCTCCAAATGCGGTTGAAGATGGTGAGGATGTGTCTCTGGCAGTCCCTGGAGAGATGCTTCAGCATCTGTGCGTGGACGCAGTCCGGTCCTGGTGCTGTATCAGGGCAATCAGCGAGGGCAGCAAGGAATTCCCTCTCGCTGAAAGGAGCATTGTATTTTTCATAACGACGCATGTGGAATGATAATGGCGTCTGCTCGGCCCGCTCCTTGAGAGAGCGAAAGGCGGGGGGATAAGTTGCAGTCACAGAGCTCTTAGCAAAGTGCACAGCAAGGTGTTCAGCAATGGCGGCAGCGTCCGTGCAGACAGCGCCGTCCAGGGAGATCCCAGGGACACCCATAGGGGTCTGGTATCCATAAATCCGCCGGATCCGGGACCACACGAGCGAGGGGGAGACACGGGAGCCCAGGGATGAGACGTACCTCTCCCAGCACTCCTGCTTACGCCGTGCAATAAGACGACGGGCGAAGGCACGGAGCCTCTTAAAGGCGATGAGGGTCTCGAGAGATGGGTGCCGCCTATGACGCTGGAGAGCCCGCCTACAGTCGCGAATAGCCTCAGCAATCTCCGGCGACCACCAGGGTACAGCCTTCTTCCGAGGGAGTCCAGAAGAGCGGGGGATGCAAGCCTCGGCCGCCGAAATGATTGACGTGGTGAAGACACGGACCACCTCGTCAATGTCACCCTGTGGGGTAGACTCAATGGTTGCCGCGGAAGTAAAAGCTGGCCAGTCAGCCCTGTGGAGAGCCCAGCGGGGCAGGCGCCCAGAAGAATGACACTGGGGCAGTGACAAATAGATGGACCACACAGGTCAGGATGCACTCTCCAGTGGAGAGATGGGACAAGGCCGGGGCTGCAAAGAGAGAGATCGATGGCCGAGAACGAGCCGTGGGCCACACTGAAATGTGTGGGAGCACCGGTGTTCAGGAGGCTAAGGTCGAGCTGAGCCAACAAATGCTCCACGGCACGACCGCGGACATCGGAGACAGTCCCACCCCATAGAGGGTTGTGGGCATTGAAATCGCCCAGCAACAAGAAAGGTGGCGGCAGTTGGGCTATCAGAGCAGCCAGGACATGCTGCGCGACAGCACCATCCGGTGGAAGGTAAATACTGCAGACGGTAACAGCCTGTGGCGTCCACACCCGAACAGCGACAGCCTCTAAAGCTGTTTGTAGAGGAACAAACTCGCTGTGAAGAGAGTTAAGGACATATATGCAGACGCCACCAGACACCCTTTCATAAGCTGCCCGGTTCTTAAAATAACCCCGATAGCCACGGAGGGCGGGGGTTCGCATTGCTGGAAACCAAGTTTCCTGCAGAGCAATGCAAAGGAAAGGATGAAGGCTGATAAGTTGGCGGAGCTCAGCTAGATGGTGGAAGAAACCGCTGCAGTTCCACTGGAGGATGGTATTAGCCATGGATGGGAAAGGCGTGAAGGGACTGGGGGAAGCAGATTACGCCTCCGAGGCCCCTGCTGCTACTGAGTCACCACCTGGAGAACAGCCAGCCAGTGCGTCCAAGGGACTGGCGAGATCCATGTCCTCAGCAGACGCCAGAATCTCCACCTCATCCTCAGACGCAGAGCTTGTAGGAAGCGGTGGAATGGGTGCCACCGCAATGTCGGTAGCCTTGGGGAGTTTCTTCTTCTTCTGCTTCTCGCGCTGTGCCTTTGGTGGTTCAGGCTGGGAGGGCGTCACTGGGTCAGTCTCAGGGACAGACGACGACCGTGTGTCCCGACGACCAGGGACCGGCGGTTGTTTGAGCCACTTGCGGCTGTCGGCTTTGGAACCGATCGGAACTTGTGAAGGGAGGTCCCCAAGGGACCCCTTCCGTACGAGAGTAGCCGAAGAAGTCTTACGCTTCTCCGGCTGGGAAGGTGGGACTGACGTCCCCGATGGTTGGGGGGGTGTTGCTCCTGAAGTAGATGGAGCAGGAGCAACAGGGGGTTTAGTGCCCCTCACCATCAAGGGGGCAGGTGTGGGACTTCGACTCTGAGAGCTGACTGGAGCGGATGGAATTGTAGGAGTGACAGTTGCGGCATAAGAAGCTGTCATGCGCACTGGGTGAAGCCGATCATATTTCCGCTTCCCCTCAGTGTACGTCAGGCGGTCGAGAGTCTTGATTTCCACGATCTTCCGCTCCTTCTGCAGAATCGGACAGTCTGGCGAGCAAGGCGGATGGTGCGCACCACAGTTCACACACATTGGAGGCGGGGAACAGGGATGATCAGGATGGGATGGTCGACCGCAATCGCGACAGACGAGGTCGGAAGCACAGCGTGAAGACATGTGGCCGAACTTCCAACACTTAAAGCACCACATCGGGGGAGGGATATACGGCTTGACATCACAACGGTACACCATCACCTTGACCTTCTCAGGTAACGTGTCACCCTCGAAGGCCAAGATGAAGGCACCGGTGGCAACTTGACGATCCCTCGGACCCCGGTGGACGCGCCGGACGAAATGGACACCTCGACGCTCCAAGTTGGCGCGCAGCTCGTCATCGGACTGTAAAAGGAGATCCCTGTGGAAGATAATGCCCTGGACCATGTTCAGACTTTTATGGGGCGTAATAGTGACGGAGACATCCCCCAGCTTAGTACAAGCGAGCAAGGCCCGCGACTGGGCAGAGGATGCCATTTTTATCAACACCGATCCGGACCGCATCTTGGACAAGCCCTCCACCTCCCCAAACTTGTCCTCTAAATGCTCTACAAAGAACTGAGGCTTCACGGATATAAAAGATTCCCCATCAGCTCTGGTACAGACAAGATATCTGGGCGAATACGTTTCACTTTCATTCAACGCCTTTCGTTCCTCCCATGGTGTGGCCAGGGATGGGAACGATTTGGGGTCATAAACATTACCCTTAAAATGAGCCCTCGAACGCTTAGAGACTGCTGATGGCTGGCCGCCAGCGAGATATGATGTACCACGCTTCATTGCGGGTCATCCGCCCTGATGCCACCTACTCCGACCAAGGGCCCTCCCCACGGGCGCCACCCAGCCGCAGCAATAGCCACCTGGCAGGATGGCCATTGCCGGGAGTCCTGATGCCCCAGAGAGATGGGCATCTACTCCTTGGCATACGTGGGGAGTTAACGGCGCAGGCATCAGTAGAGCGATCCCTGTGTTGTCAGGGGGTTACAACCAAGAGGGTACATGGCGGCCCCACCACAACGGACTGGCTACCGTGCTGGATCTTAAGTGCAAAATGTCCAGGGTCGTTGTCGCAGTTAAAAAACAACACCGCAGATTGCAGGGTGGTAATCGCCCAAGAGATGGAAAACGAGCGGTACACCATTGCAACGACGAAAAAGCCGGCTAAAGGTCTCAATGCACGACGGATACAGTGCACCATGTAAGGCGCCCTTCCACAATTGGCTCGCTCTTCGGAAGAATTTAGAAAGATGGAGGTCAAACCCGAGAGAGGACCATCACATAAGGCCGAAACATTTGAGACTCCTTTTAGTCGCCTCTTACGACAGGCAGGAATACCGCGGGCCTATTCTAACCCCCGAACCCGCAGGGGGGGGGGGGGGGGGGGGGGCTGCCAAGGCTGAGAACCATCGCCGTGCGGCAGAGTCACAGCGGGGAGAGGAGGTAACGTCCCCTGTGAAACCAACACAGGTGCCGGCAATGGGGAAGCCGGTGTCCGAGAGGTCGGAGGGTGGGTGCCCAAACATGGACGTAGCTGATTTTTGTGACGACGTACCACCCGGTCCCCCACCTGCAAGGTATAGAGCCGGCGGCCATTTCGGCACAGGACCACCGCCGGTATCCAACGTGGATTGCGACCAAACCCACGGGCCCAGACCGACATACCCAGTGGAAAACCAGGTACTCCGTTTTGTGAAGACTGGCGAGGACCAGGCTGGAGGAGGTGCAGCAGAGTCCTAGGTTGACGCCCATGGAGGAGCTCTGCGGGGCTGTGTTCTCCCATTGGTGTGGTCCGGTATGCCGTCAAGCAAAACGTCAATGCTTCCTCTGCAGGAAATTCGTGCACATACTTTTTCATCTGCATCTTAAATGTGCGCTCCATGCGCTCGGCTTCCCCATTCGATTGTGGATGGAAGGGGGGAGAACAAACGTGCCGAATACCGGAGCGCCGACAAAAATCCTGGAAGGTCTGCGAAATAAACTGCGGTCCATTGTCCGAGACCAGGGTGATTGGCAGACCTTCCACAGAAAAGATTTTTGCTAGTGCCTGGATTGCAACTTCTGAAGTGGTTGAGGAGCAGCGAACCACATATGGGAAGCGCGAATAAGCATCAATGACAATGAGCTAAAAGCCATTGAGAAACGGGCTCACAAAATCGATGTGAACACGTTCCCATGCTTGGGTTGCCGGCGGCCATGAAGAGAACGCTGCCCTGAGAGATGCTTGTTGGCTCGCACACTGGGAACAGGCGGCCACCAAGTGCTCAATTTCTCTGTCAATACCGGGCCAGTACACATGTCTGCGAGCCAAGGTTTTAGTACGGGAAACACCCCAATGCCCCGCATGTAATAACTTGAGGACCTCCCTTCGTAAACTTGCAGGAACAACCACGCGAGGAGCTGTATCATCGGTAGCCAGAAGGAGACCTCCTTCCAAGACCGAGAGGCGGTCTCGTAGAAGAAAATAATTACGAAGAGGGTCCGAGGCCCGGCCCGGAGGGCGGGATGACCACCCCTGCTGAATGAGGCGAACTACTTGCCGGAGAACCGGGTCAGCTGCCGTTTCCCTGGCGACTCGAGAACTAGTGATTGGGAAGCCGTCAACCGCTTGGCGGGACACCACATCCAAATGAAAACACAATCTCCACTCGATCGAACGTAGGATCCGGGCCCACCGGAAGACGGGAAAGAGCGTCTGCGTTGGCATGCTGTCCTGTAGGGCGAAAATGAATGTCATAATGGTACTTAGAGAGGAACAAGGCCCAGCGCTGTAGTCTGTGGGCCGCCCTATCCGGAATCTGAGAGGCGGGACCAAATAACGATATTAACGGCTTATGGTCAGTGATTAACTGAAACTTCGTGCCATACAAGAAAGGGTGAAACTTGGTAACAGCGTAGACAATGGCCAAAGCCTCTTTTTCCACCTGGGAGTAATGGGCCTGCGCGGGACTAAGCGTTTTAGACGCAAACGCCAGTGGTTGCTCGGAACCATCTGTGTTGCGATGGGCCAGGACCGCCCCCACCCTATACTGCGAAGCATCTGTAGCCAGGACCAACGGCTTATGGGGATCAAAAGTAGTCAAACAAGGGGCTGACGTGAGGAGGCTCTTCAACGAGGTGAACGCTCGCTTGCATGCAGGCGACCAATCAAAAGGAACACCCTTGTGCAGAAGGCAGTACAGGGGGTGGGCTATAGTGGAAGCCCTGGGAATGAACCGGTGGTAATAGGCTATCTTGCCTAAAAAAGCTTGTAACTCTTTCAGCGAAGCGGGCCGAGGAAGGTTGACGATACCTTGGACCAAACTTCCTAGTGGCTGGATGCCGTGCCGAGAGATGGTGTAACCCACATACTCAATGGACGGTTGGAAGAAGGCTGACTTACGCAGGTTGCAACGCAAGCCCATAGACCTGAATTTGAGAAAGAGGGTGCGAAGGTTGTGCAAGTGTTGCTTCGTGCTGCGGACTGTGACAATTATGTCATCCAGGTAATTAATACAATGAGGGATTGTCGACGTGACGTGCTCAAGATAACGCTGGAATATCGCCGGGGCACTGGATATTCCAAAGGCCAACCGCTGGTATTGGTAAAGGCCAAACGGGGTGTTGACGACCGCCAGCCGTTTGGAGTCCTCATCAAGTGGTATCTGATGGTAAGCCTCCGACAGATCGATTTTCGAAAAATATTGGCCTCCCGCCACGGCGGAGAACAATTCATCAGCACGAGGCAAAAGATAAGTGTCCACCACCAATTGGGAATTAATGGTGGCCTTGAAATCGCCACAAAGACGTAATTTTCCCGAGGGCTTCCTTACAATAACGAGGGGCGAAGCCCACTCACTGGAAGAAATGGGAAGAACGACCCCTAAGGCTGTCAGCCGGTCGAGCTCTTCCTTTACCTGAGGGCGGAGAGCCAAGGGGATCTGCCTCGCGCGTAGAAAACGCGGGCGAGCCGACGCCTTCAACGTTAAGTGAGCTTCAAAATCTGAAACACGCCCCAGGCCCTCCTCAAAAATATCTGGAAAGTCTGAGATCAAAGATTCCAATGATTGATAGGGAACGTCTTCGGAGACCAACTGTATGGTGTCAGCGATAGCAAAACCGAAAGCTTGAAAGGCATCCAGGCCAAAAAGGTTAGCGGAGCTCGCATCACTGACAACAATAAAAGTAATAGGCCGAGTGACTGATTTGTAAGTCACGTCGGTAGTGAATTGACCCAGTAGGGGAATGAACTGTTTACCATAACCGCGTAGACGCCGGTAAACTGGCGCCAACGGGGGCGATCCAAGGTCGGAATAAGTTTGTGCATTCAAGAACGAAACGGCCGCGCCCGTATCTACTTGCAGTTGTAACCGGCGCGACCGAACCGACACCTCGATAAAGAGTTTGCGTGCCGATGCGTCGGGAGCCTGGCCCGATGAAACTTCCTGAATGTCAACGTCCATGTCCTCTGTACCTGCTTCCTTCGATTCTTTTGAGGCTGAGCGGCAAACTTTAGCAATGTGACCTTTATTACATTTGCGACAAACCGCCCAACGCTGGGGGCACTCTGACCGGTCGTGATGTATATAGCACGACGCACAGGACGGCAACAGGGGCCGGCGGCCGGAATTCTGTTTACGCGCCGTGCGGGAGCGGCCGTAACGGCCGGATTGTACCGCTCGCACGTCGTCCACCCCGGACGCAGTGGACGCGGCCGCGCCGCCCTGAACCGCCGCGACGTCGCACCACGCTTCCAGCTGTTGACCTGCGGCGTGAGAGACTTCGTACGATTGAGCAATGGACAGGACTTCCTCGAGGGAAGGGTCTTCTAACTGCAGAGCCCGTTGCCGGACCTCCCTATCAGGGGCCGAACGAACAATGACGTCGCGCACCATAACGTGGGCATACGACTCTCGCGACTGCTCCGTGACAAAATGACACTTGCGATTAAGACCGTGCAGGGTAGCGGCCCACGCCCGGTAAGACTGATGGGGCTGCTTCTTGCATTGATAGAACTCGACCCTAGCCGCCACAACATGCGTGCGGCGGCGATAATATGAAGACAGCAATGAACACAATGCGTCAAAAGACAAGGACGAGGGTTCCTGCAACGGCGCTAGCTGCCGCAAAACCTGATACAGCGAGGGAGATATCCAAGACAAGAAGAGAGCACGACATACCTCCGCATCGTCAACATGAAACGCCTGGAAATGCTGCCGAAGGCGATGTTCATATGCGTCCCAATCCTCCGCCGTCTCGTCATACGGGGGAAAGGGAGGAGGGAAATGCGCCGGAACAGACGGCGTGGAGAGCAACGCCGGAAGCACTTGTTTCATGGTGGCCATGAGCTCCGTCTGCTGCGCAACCAAAACTTGCACCAAATCCTCCATGCCGTGGAGAAGCTGCGAAACCGGAGCAACGACGCAACACGCGAAAGAACGACCCTACTCGTCGCCAATTGTGTAGTAACACTGTTCACGTTTACGTCGCACTTCACTTAGCGTAGACCGGGACTGTGTCCTAGGCATGCCCGATGTTAACTGACTGGGCACGGCCCGTGCTGCCGGAGTTGTTGTTGTTGTTGTTGTTGTTGTTATGCCGGCAGAGGTCGCGTCCGAATTCTCGCGTGCCCTCTGGTGGACGGGACTCTACTTGCGGCAACTACCGTCCGTGACGCGCCGTGCCAATGTGCGCCTCCCGCGATCTTTCTGGTGGCTACTGCACTTACGCACTACTTAATGTAACTTAAACTTACGCTAAGGACAACATGCACACCATCAGAGGGTTGGATCCCCTCATTCGAAGGCGCCAGATTGCAAAGCCTGGGCTACTCTCAGGTTGGAATCTCCGCTTTCGAAGATTGTGTCTGTCTGTCTGTCTGCCCGTCTGCCCGCCGCTTACTGCTGTAGCTG
Organism: Schistocerca nitens; assembly: GCF_023898315.1. Lineage (NCBI taxonomy): Eukaryota > Metazoa > Arthropoda > Insecta > Orthoptera > Acrididae > Schistocerca > Schistocerca nitens. Next base: position 270,152,698 of record NC_064616.1, read on the forward strand.
TTCGTTCGTTCGTCCGTCCGTCCGTCCGCCTGCCTGCTCGCTGTCCGTCTCCACCGCTACCGCTGCTGCCTGCTGTCCGTCCGTCCGTCTGTTCGCCGTCGCCGCCGCCGCCAGCCGTTTCTCGCCGCCGCCGCCTGGTCGCCGCCGCCGCCGTCGCCGTCCGACCCTGGTCTTCGGCCGTCCTCGTCTCCCTCCGTCTTTGTCTTCGTCTGCCCCGGTTTGTGTCCTTTCCTTTTCGTTCTGTGCGTTATTGTTTCTCCCTGCCATCATGTCCGCCCCCACCACCACCGCCACCACTACCACCACCGCCATAGTTTACACTTCCCCTTCCGCCGCCTCCACCACTATAACGTGATGGGCCAAGTCCCACCCCCCTCCTTCCATCCCACCTCACTCTCCCTTCGCCCTCGCTCTTTGTCGCCCCCTCTCCAGCTTCTTCCTCCCGCTCCTCTCGATCTGATCCGTTCCCCCCACTCCCCCAGCCTGTCACTGCAGCTCCCGCTAGGGTGGTGGCCCGTCGGGCCACTGTCCATGCCCTGCTCTCACCGTCGCCTTCGCCATCACCGCCGCCACCGCCACCGCCACCGTCATCGTCATCGTCGCCTTCGCCTTCACCGTCACCGTCACCATCTCCGGCACCGACTCCTGTCCCGGGACCTGCCACTCCCCGCCACGTTCCAGTTGTTCCCATCCCCCACACCTCCTCCGCCGCCGTCAAGCGCCCCAGTGGCACCCCTGCCTCGTCTGCTCCAAAAAAGGCTCCGCTTCGTCCCCCTTCCCCCACCCCTGATGCCATGGATGTCTCCCCGCCCATCCCTGCCCCCTCCTCCTCCTCCTCCTCTACCCCCTCCTCCTACCGCTACCTCCTCTCCCGTCCAGATCCCTCCCTCCTTGAAGCCCGGAACCTCACCCTCTTCCTTCGCCAGAATTGTCCTGATGCCCCCATCTCCCTTCTCACTCCTCGCTGTGATTCGGTACTCATCTCCTCCCCCAGCCCTACCCTCCACACAGACCTCCTTTCCCGCATCCCTGTCACCCGCTTTGGCCCTCATGCCTCTCTCACCCCTGCTCCCTCGCCACCTCCCTCCCGCCAACCCCAACCTCCACGTCGCCCGCCGACCCTCACCGCCGTGATCACTCGGCTCAGTCCAGTGGTCACGGAGGAGGAGGTGTTGGCGGAGCTTCAGGCCCATCCCCATCTGGAGGTGCATGCGGTTCGCCGGATCCATAACGCTGCCGGCCCCACTTGCCTTATGCGGGTTTTTTCTGAGCACGCCCCCTCCATAGACCGTCTCCTGAAGGAGGGTGCCCTCCTTTTTAACAAGCGTTATAAGGTTGACCCCTCCCGTTCCCCTCCTCAATCCCTGCGCTGCCAGAGGTGTCTGCGCTATAACGCGCACCCCACAGCTGAGTGCCGCGAGGCCCCCACCTGCCCGGATTGTAGGCAAGCGCACTTCCTCAGGCAGTGCCCCAACCTCCAATCCCCTCCTTCCTGCAATACCTGCAATCTCCCCCATCCCACCTACTCCCAAAAGTGTAAAGCCCGACCCCCTCCGACCACTCCTGAACTCACCGTCCCTGTCCGTCCTCTGGACGCCCGACCCCCTCCGACCACTCCTGAACTCACCGTCCCTGTCCGTCCTCTGGACGCCCCCACCCCTCCTGGAAATTCCCTTCGTCCCCCCCCCCCCACCGCTGAGGACATTATCTGGTTCCTCACCATCGTCCTCCAGAATGTCCATCCCTTTCAGCGCCCCCACACCCTCCAACAGATATCCCTCGCCGCCCGTTCCATTTTCCACCTCAAAATGTATGCCACCCACTCCAACAACCAGGCCCATTTCACCTTCTCCCGCCTTGACACCCTCGTCTAAATCCCTGTCATGGCGCGACAGCAACGTATCCTTTTCAACAACATCCGCTCCCTTCCCGCCAACAAGAATCTCTTCCTGCACACCCTTGCCACCCACCGCGTGGATGCCTTCCTCCTTAATGAAACCTTCCTCCAACCCCACCACACCATCCACACTTCGCCCTATCTCCTCCACCGCTCCGATAATCCCCTCCCAATTGCGCGTGGCGGAGTTGCCATTGGTCACCACCGCCAGATCCCCGTTCGGCTCCAACCTCTCCTTCCCGACCCCACAGAACACCTGATCCTTAGTCTCTTCTTCCCCGGCCTTACCGTTACCTGCACCACAATCTATGTCCACCCCAACGCTCCTATTCCCTTCGACTTCCTCTCCCACATTGACCGTACCTTCTCCTCTTACGTGATCGCCGCCGACCTCAACATCCATAGTCGTTCCGCCGCCCAGTTACGGCGGTGGCATCAGTTCCTCTCCTCCCTTCAAGGCGACCTAATCCCCATCCCCCAGCACACCCGTCCCGAATCCAATTCCACTCCTGATGTTATCCTCTCCTCCCCCAACCTCCTTGGCCGCATAACGGTGGATGTCCTGGAGCCTATTGGTAGCGACCATCTCCCTGTCCTCCTCACCGTTTCAGACGGTCGTCGCCCCCGGCCCGACCCTTGTAATGCCCCTCCCCCTAAGTATGTCCATGACTATTCCCGTGCCGACTGGAATGCCTACCGGGATACCCTTTCCGCCCAGGTCGATAGCCACCCCTTCACCTACCACCACCCTGACGATGTCACCCATGCCGCTTCCTTTCTCCAGCAGACCTTGTCTGAGGCCGTGGAGGCCCACGTCCCTACTGTCGCCATCCACCCAAACTGTCCTACCTTACCCCCACCGGCCGTCCTCCTCCTCCGTGAATCCCGTCGTCTCTACCATGCCTTCCTCCGCACGCGTGACCCGGACACACTACGACGCCACCGGCAACTCCAGCGACACATTCGTAATTTGCTCGCAGCTAAGAAATGCCGGGACTGGTGACAGACATGCACCCGTTTAAATGCTACCCTACCAATTAACTCGTCCAAGTTCTCGTCGGCCTTCCGTCGCCTTACCGGAACTAAACCCTCCCCCTATTATCCTCTTCTCCATGATGATCACCCTTTCCCTGACTCCCTTAGTAAGGCCAATCATTTTGCCTCCTACCTCTCCGATGTATTTTCCATCCTCGATGATCCGCAGTTCGATTACTCCCTCTTCCCGGATATCCGCGATTGAACTGACACCTCTGTCCCTCCCCTCGCTCCTGGTTTCCAGTACTTGGACAACATTGCACACACGGAACTCAATGCCCCTATCACTACACAGGATCTCATTGCTACACTCCGCACAAAACGCAACACCACTCCTGGTCACGATCGTGTCACCTACCGTCACCTTCGTGAAGCTCCTGTCTCTTTCCTCTCCACCCTGGCCAGGCTCTACAATGTAGTCCTGTCCACCGGTTACTACCCCGACCTGTGGAAAACCTCCCGTATCCTCATGTTCCTTAAACCCGGCAAACCACCGTCCGCCGTCTCCTCCTACCGCCCCATCAGCCTTACCTCGGTCTTCACAAAGGTCCTGGAATCTATCCTCACCCGCCGCATCCACCAGCATCTCGCCTCCTTCCCGTTACCCAGTGTGGCTTTCGGCCGTCCTTCTCTTCCGACGACCTTCTCCTTCACCTCACTCATCTCCTTTCCGACCAGCTAAATTCCTGTCGCTCTGCAATCTTCCTCTCCCTGGACCTCGAACGTGCATATGACTGCGTATGGCATTCTGGTCTCCTCTTCAAGCTCCAAACCTTCGCCCTTCCCATTAACTACGTCCGTCTGATCGGCTCCTTTCTCTCCCGCCGTCCTTCCTATGTCACCATCCATAACACGGATTCCTACACCTTTTTCCCCTCTGCCGGTGTGCCCCAAGGCTCTGTCCTCTCCCCCCTTCTGTACCTTTTGTACACGGCGGACATGCCGCCGCCGTCAGCCCCCGTCCACCTTCTCCAGTTTGCCGATGACACCGCCTTCCTTGCCCTTGCCCCCACCCTGCAGCGCTCCCAATTCCTTCTCCAATCCCATCTTGACCAGTTCACCGCTTGGTGCAACCAGTGGTTGCTCAAGGTCAATCCCTCCAAAACCCAGGCGATCATTGTAGGCAAAACCACCCCTTCCTTCCGCCTCCTTGATTTCTACATCACCATCTATGGCCGTCCTATCACCCTCACTCCCACCCTTAAGTACCTTGGCGTCACCCTCGACCGTCGCCTCTCCTGGACTCCCCACCTCCGGACAATCCAAGCCGAGGCACGCACCCGACTCAGTCTCCTCAAGCTCCTCTCCGGCCGTACGTGGGGTCTGGACCCCTCCACCATCCTCCACACCTATAAATCCCTCATCCGCCCTATCCTTTGTTATGCCCATCTGGCTTGGATCTCCGCCCCCCTCCCTTTTATAAATCCCTCCAAATACTTGAACGCCATGCTCTCCGCCTCGCCTATCGCATCCGTCTCCCCTCCCCCATGTGGATCCTGTATGATCTCATCCCCTTCCCCCACCTCCTCCTTTTCCTTGAAAGGATACGGATCCTGTACACCTCCCGTAAACTCGACCCTCCTCACCCGCTCGTCTCCCCGATCCTCTCCCACCCCCGCCCGCTGCTGCGCCTGTATTCCCACGTCCCACCCGGTCTCCATCTCTCAACCCTCCTTACCCTCTCCCAAGGTGGCTTCCGCCAGCTCCCCCTCCCTGATGATGTCCTCCTCCCCTGCATCTACCCCTCCTATCAACTTTGATCCTCCCCCCCAACTCCTGTGTCCTTTCCTTTCGGCACCCTCCCTCCCTCCCTTCCCTTCCCTTCTCTTTCCTTTCCACTCTCCCTCCTCCCCTCTCCCCCGGGCTTCCCCTCCCCCTTCCTCCCTCCCCCTCTCTCCTTTGCCCATGGCATCTCTGCTCTCCCCTCTCCCATTCCCCTTCCCCTTCCTCCTCCTCCACCTCCTTTCTTGGCAGGTCCCCAGACTCGTACACGCTCAGTGAACATTCGCGCGCCGGAGATCATCGCCGTCAGTGTTTCGTGTGTGTGCCTTCGTTTGTGTGTAGTGTTGTTCACTGTCACGCCACCACCGTTCACGTGCCGTCGCCATCATCCATGTTCTGTGCACCGTGTCGCCCAGTGTTAGTGATGTTTCTCGTCCAGCGTGAACGGCTCCATGTTTTTTCGATTTTTAGTGTCCACATTTTTTGCCCACCGTTTTTACTGTCTACTCTGTGCCACCTTTATGTACTAATTGTTGTCACACTCAAGGCTGAAGAGCGGCGTATTGTGCTGCTGACAGCCCGCCTTTTCTTCTTCTTCTGCTTTTACGGCCTCATTGGACCACTTCAGTCAATCATTTCTGGTCCTCTTCTTTGGTATTTTCCCCTTCCGAGTGGCCCAGTATCTCTTCATTCGTTCCGATGCTTTTCGTCGTTCCTTATCTGTAAATACCCTTTTCATTGTAAGTCGTTTGTCAATTTTTGGTTTAAATCTTATTTCTGTGTCCCTCAACTTCTTTAAATTTGGCGTTTTGTTCTGCAAATCATCCAGAGTTATTTCCAGTTCTTCCATATCCTCTCTTATTTCCTTAAGCCATCCTCCTTGTTGTTTCAATTTCCAGAGTTTCTCAATAATTTTTCTTGATAATCTGGTTTCTGGTGTCCTCAGAATGTGACCACAAAAAGAGATCCTTTTCTTTCGTATAGTATCAGTGATGGGCTCCAGTTCTCTGTATACCACTTCATTTGGAACTATCCGCCATTGCCCAGCTTTTTGATATTTCTTATTTATGCATGTTCTAACAATTCTTCTCTCTACTTTTAAAATTTTGTCAATTCTGTTTTTCTGGGTGACTTTAAAAAGAGTTTCACTTCCGTATGTAACCTCTGGTTGAACCACCGTCTTGTAATGTTTTAATTCTGTTTTAATTGATAGACATTTTTTATTGTACGTAGACCATGTTAGTTTTTGAGCTTTTATCATTTTATTAGTTCTTGCTCGCCATGCAGGTTTCTCGTCCAATTTATGTGTTATAATTTCACCCAGGTATTTAAATTGTTTCACTATTTTAATTTCCCTATTATTCACTGTGATGTGATCTATTACAAGTGGATCCGTTACCATTATTTCAGTCTTTTCAAATGATATCTGGAGTCCTAATTTTTGTGCTATATTTTGTAAGCTTGTTATTTGTTTCGTGGCTTCCTGAATATTATTAGCTAGTAATGCTAGGTCATCAGCAAATCCCAAGCAATTTAGGTTTATTTTATCTTTCTTAGTTCCAATTTTAATATTCATAGGATTTTCCTTGTACCATTCTCTCATTACATATTCAAGAGCACAATTGAATAGCAATGGTGATAAACAATCTCCCTGTCTCAACCCTGTTTTAATCGTAAATGGTTCAGATATTTCTCCTCTAAATTTTACTTTGGATTTGGTGTTTGTTAAGGTTAACTGTATCATTTTTATTAATTTAGGATGAAGTCCAAAATTCCTTAATATTTTCATCATTGAAGATCTATGGATGCAATCATATGCCTTTTTGAAATCTACAAAGGTTATGACTAGTTGTTTTTGCCTTCTTTTGTAGACATCCATAACTAACTTCAAGGTGATTATCTGTTCTGGGCAGCTTCTCCAGGATCTAAATCCTCCTTGATATTCTCCCAGTTCCAGTTCTAGTTGATCTTTACAGCGGTTGTATAGTATTCTTGACATGATCTTATACGTGCAGTCCAAAAGGGAAATTCCTCTATAGTTGTCTGGATTTGATTTTTCCCCTTTCTTATGTAATGGATGTATTATAGCAGTAGTCCAATTTTCTGGTAATTTCTCTTCATTCCAGATTTTTACTATGCATTGGTGTAATGCTATCTTTACTCGTTCTGCTGCATATTTCCAAAGTTCAGCAAACGTTTGATCTTCTCCACTTGCTTTGTAGTTTTTGAGTTCTTTCAAAGCTCTGTAGACCTCATTAATTGTAGGTGGATTTATATTTTCTGCTGGTGTTTTAATTGGGGTTTCTGTGTTTATCTGAAGAAGTTCTGGGGGATCTTCACAATTTAGTAACTTGTTAAATGTTTCTGCTAGAATTTCTGTATTTTTACTGTTGCTATGGGCTAGGTTATTATCTTTATCTTTTAACATTAATGTTGGAGGATCATATCTTTGTAATTGTCTGCCAAATATTTTGTAATAGTCTCTTGAGTTCGTTTTTTCACTATTTGTTTCTATCATTAGAAGTATATCTTTTTGGTACTGACGTTTAACTCTCCTTATTATTTTTTGTGTTGTCTTCCTTTGTTTTGTGAGTTCCAAATATGATTTTTCTGTTTTTTCATTTTGATGCCTTAACCAGGCTTGGTGTCGATCCAACACTGCTTCATCACATTCATCGTTCCACCACTGGTGTTTTTTCCTTGGATTTATAGGGGCAACTTGTTCAGCTATTTGTTTCAATTTGGGAATTATTTCTTCCAGATCATCTGTTATTTTTATATCCCTGGTTTGTGCTTCATAATCCTCATTTTGTATCAGTTTATGAGGGTCATAGGTTCTCTTCTTCTTCTGGTGGGATTTTTTCTTTGCTAATGGGGTTAATTTAATTTTAATTTTTATCATGTAATGATCTGATCCGGTATCTGTCCCTCTCAGTACTTTCACATTGTAAATTTCCTTGTGGTAATTCTTATCCATGCAGACATGGTCCAGTTGCCATTCTCCTTTTTTCCAGTCTGGATGTTTCCAAGTTTTTAGTTTACTTGGTCTTCTCTTAAAATACGTCGACTTTGAGATCATGTCATGGTTTCTGCAAAATTCCACTAGTCTTATGCCATTTTTGTTTGTTCTTCTTTGTGCTGTCCATTTCCCTATTATGTCTCTATATCTCTTTTCCCTTCCTAACTGGGCATTGAAGTCTCCAATTAAAATTTTGATGTGATTTTTATTAATGTTATTCGTCGTTTGATCTAAGAGCTCCCAAAATTTTTCTACCTCTTCTCTGTGTTCTTTTTTATTATTTTTCTCATTTGTCGGGGCATGGGCATTTATTATTGTGTACATTTTATTTGCAGCTTTTAGAGTTAATATTGAGAGCCTGGGAGATTGTGCTTTAAATTCTATTATGGACTCTATTATTTTCAGACTCACCACGAATCCTGTTCCAAATTGTGGACACTGTTTCATGACTCTTTTCCCTGGTATTCCCTTATAAATCCTATATCCTTGTGATTCTATCGGCTCCTGATCAGTATTTCTCATTTCTTGAAGTCCGGTTATGAGAATCCCCTTGCGATCCATTTCATCCGTCAGAATTTTGAGTTTGCCTGGTTGTATGAGGGAATTTATATTGTGTGTCGCAATGTAGTTTATTTGTCCTGTCTTGAGTTTTGGTCGTCTGTCCGTTTTGGGTATTTTCAGATGCTCCGACTCATCCAAGTTATCTTTCAGGTGACTGCCCACCGTATCCGAGTGCAGTCTTCCTTGGTTATTGCCAAGCGGTGGATTATTCCTTGAAAGATTTCCTTCCATGTTTGACTTTCAAAGGTAGTCAACCTTGTATGGAGCAAGCTCCGAGTTACAACTGCAGTTGTTAGCCGTAGAGGTTGTTTAGTGTTTGGTCCGCGAGAGCTATTTTATTTCGCTCAAGTCCGCCGGTAAACCGGTGAGGACCCCCCTATCTGCCACCTGGGACGCGCCACGTCAGAGTATCACCTCTCCGCCTGCTACGGCACCGTAGTAGGTGTTAAAAAAAAAAAAAAACATGCACACCCATGCCCGAGGGAGGACTCGAACCTCCAACAGGGGGAACCACGCAAGTTATGTTCTGACAGTGTGTTATTTCATAGAAAGACAAAGCATCTGAATGAAATTGAGGAGAAGTAAGACACTGAAAGGTGATATTTCAAATACGAGTATTGACAGTGCTTGTGAGTTTATCGAATAAAGAAAGATCACTGAGAAGATGACTATAAAAAAATGTGTTAACAATCTATATAATGGTATGTACATATGTTTAAGCTGTTCTTTGTATAAAATTTCTGTGTAATATAAGTAACAGAATAGAATTTGTCACTGTTTTGTTTCACAAACAAATACTGACACTACAATCATTTTTTACAACAAACTTCTTATTCTAAATCATGCATGCCATCACAAAGTCTCAACCATAATTCTTATGTGCAATAATTTGAGCTCACCCATAATTCTTATGTGCAATACTTTTGGGGAGGGGGGGGGGATGTCTATAATGTAACAAAATGACACAACATTTAACAAAGACTACGATTCTGAAAATATCGAAGAACACAATGCTGCCAAGCAAAGTTTATGCTACGTTACATACATGCAAGAACTTGAATTGGAACATTGTTGGATTACTGTATCAGTGAGAATATGTCAACCTAAGGTGAACTGTGATCAGTTAAGATGAACTGTAATTAATTTATAAAGATACTTAACTACAATCTAAAAATATGTCAAAAATGATTAACAGAAAAGCCCAGCTTGTCATTTGTGGGATTCATTTGTAGAAAAGTGATAGTAATTACCACACAGCCAACTGTAAAATCCCAATGTTTTTTTAAGCAGTTAAAAAAACAATTAAGCTATTGTTAGGATGTATAGTTCAGATAATATTGATATGAGAACTGTAATATTTCAACATGATAATTATTTAAGAAACATTGTGTGCATTCAATGAGAGTGCACTCACTAGCTTTATGGTGTATGTGCAAACAACCATCATTTGCATGCTCAACTTTGAATTTGTTGGTACCTATACATAGACCAATGTCAGTAACCATGATATGTCAGTCCTAAATCATGTTTAGGGCAAAAACTGTGTCCATTTTATTTGTGCTGTGATGCAGTAAACGTTTTTTATTGTTTCAGCTAGTTTATCTATTTGATTAACTTGACAAAAATTGCCTGAAATACATAAATTGAACCCAGAGGTTATTTCAGGTGGAGGAAACACAAGAAATCTGAAATACATACCTCAATCATGATCTTCAATTATCAGCAAGTTAAGTAATTAAAATGCAGTCATGAAAGCTGTTTAATTTTAGGGTGTTGCCATATATGTTACGAACAATACCATATGTGGAACAATAGATGTATAGTTTTTGTTTTCTACAACAATATTTGAAAGAATGCCATCAAACTACCTTTAAACAATCCTTATTTATCAATTTTAACAGTATGTAGGGTACCTCCAGAAAATTTTAGTCTCTTTTTGAAGCAGATAGATTTCATCCTAATATACGTCATTAAACACAGAGGAGACGTAATTGTGCTGGGGAACTTCAACGTAAATTTTTTGACAAACTCCATGGGGAGATCAGACCCATGTTCTTATACAATATATCATCTGCAGTCATTTTCCCTGTTGCAACAGCTTCATGTAAAAGCACAGTAACTGACTAAAAAAGCTGATGTAACTACTAGGCAAATCTTGAAAGGCCTCTCTTACCATGATGCACAAAGACTCACTATTAACAGTGCAAGTATTTATGAGAATAAAAGTTGAGTCCACTGGAAAGTAGCTTGGACAGTTTATGATGGAATTATTCAGACTTTTAAATTATGTCTCCAAGACATAAATTGGAGACCTACATACAATGTAGACGGTTGTGACTTGGCAAGACAGCCAAGCCACTATGAGGTGAAACCGAAAGGCACGCGTTAAGGCTCACGCAGGCTGGCGTGAGGTCTGGAAAATGACAAGGTCTTTATAGTAGCAAAAATAGTACATAGCTTCTGGAATACTTAACTTTAATCCATAATTGGTGAACATCTGTCTGACGGTACATGCATCACAAGATAAATAGCAAATGATAATGGCGCCTTGCTAGGTCGTAGCAAATGACGTAGCTGAAGGCTATGCTAACTATTGTCTCGGTAAATGAGAGCGTAATTTGTCAGTGAACCATCGCTAGCAAAATCGGCTGTACAACTGGGACGAGTGCTAGGAAATCTCTCTAGACCTGCCATGTGGCGGCGCTCGGTCTGCAATCACTGATAGTGGCAACACGCGGGTCCGACGCATACTAGCGGACCGCGGCCGATTTAAAGGCTACCACCTAGCAAGTGTGGTGTCTGGCGGTGACACCACATAGACAATGCCAGTTCCAAGTGCAATTTGTCCAGCAATAAAGTTGTACTAATACACTGCCAGAAAAAAAATTAGTACACTCTTTTCAAGGTTTCCAGTTCACTCCAAGATTTATTGTTGCAACAGTGCATATGGAGTACATGAAATGATTACATTTACAGATCAATAGCACAAGTGGTTCTGAGGTACCAGAAATCAACCCATGCTGAAACATCGATATTGGTATGTGGTATAGCCTCCACAGACAGGAATGCTGGCACTGACTCAGACACGTAGTGAATCGTACAGATGGTGGATACTGTCCTGGGATATGTTACACCGTGCCTCCTTGACCTGTTTGTGTGGTTCTGTAAGAGTTGTTGGTTGACAAGTCACATGAGTCACTACTCATCCCATCATATCCCATACATGCTCAACTGGAGACAAGTCCAGATCGTGCTGGCCAGCAAAGTCATTGCACATCTTGCTAAGCATGTTGAAGTTCATGGGCAGTTGTGGGTGAGCGTTATCCTGTTTAGGACCAACACATTACCTTTCTGTTGCAATAACAGCAAAATAATGTGTCTAACAACATTCTGCACATACTAAACATGAGTTACCATCCTCTCCAGTAGCACCAAAGGTGAATAAGAGTTGTAGCTTATCACACCCCAGACCATAAGGTCTGGGGTGGGGCCAGGGGGAATACATTCAATGAGAGTGCACTCACTAGCTCTACTGTGTATGTGCAAACAACCATCATTTGCATGTAGGCAGAAATGTCACGCCATTCCATTGCCCAAGTGATCCTCTGACTACACCAGTTGATTGTGTGGTACGAGTGGAAGATGGGCTAGAGGTGTGCGTGCCCATAACCCCACTGCTAACAACCAGTTTACAACAGCTCATGTTGACATGTCCATCAGCCCTCTTATCTCTGTTGTGGTAGCTGTATGATCTGCCACTGCTGTCCTTACAACATGACAATCTTGGTGGGTATCTGTGCTGCGTGGATGTCCAGAACCTCATCTATGGATGTGCAAATTTTCACATGACCATTGATATGAGCATCATTGCACAACTGATGTAGCACATCCAACTTCTGTGGTAATTCTCTGAAAGGACCATCCTGCGACTCAGAAGGCCACAATTTAACCCCTTTCACACTCGCTCATTTGGCTATAGGAAGCACGAGTGCATCTCAGTGGCATGGTTGCCTATTTGCTTCACACATTTCCACCACACTGAGCCTTCTTGGCTGTGAGCATTCCCTATTAAAGGGTAGACGCAGATGGCACTCTGGTAGCTACGCCACTACACTATCTGTTTGCAGATGACATTGAAACCATTATCAGTATGTTTACTTTCCCCCAAGTGGTATATGCTGTCATTGGATCAAAATCAATGTCATATTTCCAATGTACTAATTTTTTCTGACATTGTATGAGGTGCGACAGTGTTCATAGCATAATTTGACTTGTGCAGTACATTGATGAACTGCAGGAATGCATGCCAGCTTGTGTCGCATTCATGTACTAATGAACTGCCATTTCAAGTGTGACAGCGATATGGAGCAGTTCACAGCATAATGCCTTTGCTGCTGAAAGTTATTTCAAGAATAACGATTCTGTTATTGCTACCCAGCGTCTATTTCGGCAACATTTCAACTTGGGATGTCATGGGAAAGTTCCTGATAGATGGATCATTGTGAGGTGAGTACGTGCATTTTGAATAACAGGTTTTGTTTGCAATGGCAAACCAGGAAGAAGTGAAAGAACTGTGTGGACACTAGAAGCCATGGAAAATGTTCATGCTGCACTATCGCGTAGCCCAAAAAGATCTGCTCGTCATCACGCGCAAACTGTGCATATGTCTGATCGCTCATTCAGGAGAATAATGCATGAAGATCTCCATTTTCACCCATATAAGCGGCAGATTGTTCAGGAAATTAAGCCTCACAATTGGGTTTCATGCGAAATGTTCTGTTTAACCATGTGTGATTTTCTTCACCAAAATCCACACATGTTGCACACCATCTTGATGTCAGATGAAGCTCATTTTAAGTTATGTGGTTCAGTGAATAAACAGAATATGCGTTATTGGAGTGATGTAAACCTGCATGAACTACACATCAAGCCCTTGCACAGTTCTCGTGTCACAGTGTGGTGTGGAGTTGCTTCCCTTGGGATTATTGGCCCTTAATTCTTTGAGGATGACAGTGGTGTGGCTGTAACTGTCACCAGTGAATGCTACCTAAAGATGCTGCAAGACTTCATTCTTCCCCAGTTAGGTATGGTCGATGTGGATGTGGAACAATTATGGTTTCAACAAGATGGAGCGACCTCACATACAGACAGAATTTCCATAGATTTCTTGTGACAGACATTTCCCGGTAGAGTAATTTCCCATTATGGTGACATTTCCTGGCCGCTTCACTCACCTGACCTTTCACGTGCAGACTTTTTCGTATGGGGCTGCCTGAAGCAAAAAGTGTTCCAAACACATCGTGCCACCATTTCTGAGTTGAAGGATCACATCAAAGTCCCAGGGAATACGGTATGCCAAGTTATGGAAAGCTTCCAACACCACCTAGATGAATGTGTTGTGCAGAGGGGGCATCATTTTTCAGGAGTCGTATTCAAAAAGTAATCCATGCAATGGACAATGACTTACACATTAGTAAATGGCATACCTTTAACTATTAATTGATGTAAGAGGTAATAAATAAATTACAGTTACTGCCTGATTGTGTGTTTTTAATATCCTACTATGAAAGCTGCCACACCCTTTATCTTAAAGTACCTTCCTAAAAAGGATATATATGGCCTAAACTAAAGAATCCACCAAAAAGTCATTGTTATAAGGACTTCATGCAAAAGAATCCAAGAGCTGTACAAAAAATTCAGTCACCCCATTAGTTAAATCACTACAATAGTATTGTAAAATATTAAATAAAGTTATTCAGAAGTGTGAAAATTAGTATTTAAACTCCAAACATAATAAATCCAATAACAAACTCAAAACAATATGGGAGAAACTAAAAGCCTATTGCAATCAGTTAAGTGAAGTCCTGGCTCATATGTTCAACACCTCCTTTAATCAAGATATCTTCCCTGACAGGACAAAATGAGCTATTGTGAAGCCCCCTACAAAAAAGGTGATGTCGCAGATGTTACAAATTATCATCTTATCTCCCTATTGGCTGCACTTTCTAATGTCCTCAAAAAAATAATATGTCAAGAAGTCAATCATTACACAAATTTGACATAATTAGCAAAAACCAATTTGTATTTAGAACAGGTATCTTTACAACCAAAGACACATTTTTATGTACAAATAATGTTCCAGAATGCTTTGACAAGAAGACATAGCTTGTTGGCATTTTTTGTAGTCTGTCTAAGGCTTTTTGCTGTGTCTATCATAGGAAACTTACAGAGAAAGTACACTACTATACAATCCCAGGGCAACTGGGTAACTGGCTAAAATCCTATCTACAGGACAGACAACAGAAAAGAGCGTTAGATGGAAACAACATGGGAGTAGGAGGAACAGAGTCCATCTGAGGAGTGAGACGTTATGGAGCCCCACTAGGTATTGTTCATGGTCCCTAGCTATATCTTATACACAATGACAACTTACCGCTATCTTCCAACAAAGTGTAAGGTTGAGCCAGATAGTAGGGGATTCTATCATTAATTTATTTCAAAAGGATAATTTCATTCCCTCTTTACAGTCCAGCATTAGCCGGCAGCTTTGGCTGCCTGTAATTTTCTCGTCCATGGTCTAGCAACAGCAAGTCAGCACTGGGGTGGGCAATCTCGATCATGCGCCTCCCTCGTGTGCTGACCAGATAACACCGCCTAGGCGACACTGACCAGGCCACGCTTCGTAACATTCCATGATGCCCCCATGGGTTTCTCGGCTTCTGACCAATCAGGGCGGAGGAAGCTGCATGATCAAATTGTCCAAATGATTTATTTCCACAAACCGCCTTAGTCGTCCGGCAATCTTGAACACACTGGTATCAGAATCGGGATACATTCCTATAGCAACTTTGTCGCTAATCCAAATTTTTCTGGTGAATATATCTTGCCAATAGCCCCATGCCACAGCATCATGCACTCCGATATGCTTCTAGCATCGAGTAGTTCACGCGTATAGAACGTGCTAGCCATCCGATACGTTCGCACCATATAGGCTCCTGTTGTGTTAGTAGAAATGCGCAGGGCGTGCGCTGCAGTGATGCAGCCATCCGAGCCCAAGGGACCAGCCACACAAGCCGGCCGCCATCGCCGCCACCTGCTGCTGTGCCAGGGGCCTGCGGCTGCGTGCCAGCCGAACCACCGTCACCCGCCGCCGCGCCAGGGGCCTGCAGCCACATGCTGGCCGAACCACCATCGCCCGCAGCCAATGCATCCACTGCCACCCGAGGGTCCAGTAGCTGGCCACCCGCATCTATCACGGCCGCTGACGGTCCTGCCGACTGCCGCTCCACCACACTGTCGCTGCCACCAAGACGTCGCGCCAACTCAACCTTCATGTAAGTTGCAGTGCCATTTCAAACTTTAACATCATGAGCTGTCCACCACTGGATTAGGTTATTTTGTGACCTCTCTTTTTGTAACATTCACTTTTGGGTCACTAGCACCCCCTGATTTTGTAAGCATGCCGATGGGAACTAGAGCAATGGAACAGGATACTCCCGAAGAGTCAGCTGCCTCGCAAGACCCACTCGAAGCTATCAATACTAGAATGAACCAATTGTTCATCCAAAATCAAGAGTTAATTGAGCAAAACTGCATCTCGAAACAGATGCTGGAAGCCAGTGTGCAAACTTCTGTAGCTGTGGCCAGCTCCACACCTGTAACAAATGTACAACACATGGCAACTAATACTAATTCCGTCATTAATACAACTGCCACAATTTCAGCTAACATGGCAACTGTAAATAATTTTCCTGCATCTTCTTTCATTTCCACCTTTTCTGGTAAGTCCCATGAAAATGTGGTTATGTTCAAACAGAATATTCGTGATGTGGGTCGCACTTGTGCCTGTCTGGATGATCTATTGGTCAATGTAGCCAGATTGAAGTTGACAGGGGAAGCACGAATGTTTATAGAGACAGTGGAAAAATTGCGTGATACGCAAGACTTTGAAGTGTTTGCCTGTGGATTAACTACGCGTTATTCTGACACCAGAGGTACTGGATTTTACCGAGACCAATTATCTACTCTTAGGCAGAAGCCTAATGAGGATTTTGGTGCTTTTGCATATCGCCTATGAGCTGTATCTTGTACCTACAAGCTTGCTGAAAACACCAGTGAGAATAGGATTTTGTGCTTGGAGGCAGAATCTTGAGCTATTGATGTGTTTGTTCGTGGTATTGACCCCCAAATTGGCGGAGAAGTTAAAGTGGCCTCCGCTGCCTTGCTGTTTGAAGCTGTTCATTTGGCAGTAGTACCCAAAGATGTATTGCGCTTCTGCGCTGCTGTACCGTGTCCGCCGGATCCATTACCGGTATCAGCGAAGAAAGTATTTTGTCATCATTGTGGGAGACCCAACCACACGCCCATGCACTGTCGTGCACCATTCTGCACTATTTGCCAGACTATAGGCCATATCAGTAATGGTTGTCCAACGAAGTCACTATTTTCTAACCAGATGTGCAGCCACTGCTGCAACGTGGGGTCGAAACAGGAATACGAGTGGGGGGCAGGCTCCGCCACCCGCCTGCACCCCCAACTAGAATAATACACCCGTTGAGAACCGAAGAGAATGAAGAGGTGGAACATGTTAGTTTAAGTGGCATACTTGGGAACAAATTATTCAGGATTTTAATTGATACTGGTGCACAAGTTAGTGTATTATTTGGAGATAAAAATGACTGAAGGGTGCTGCAACCACCCTGATTTCATATTAGTGGCCTTGGAGGTTCATGTGTGGTGAATCTGCAAATAGATGAGAATAAATACAGTCAGGAGATGGAAGTAGTGAGACTAAAGAAATGTGATTTTGACATCATATTAGGGAATGACTTCTTGCACTGTTATCAGGGGATAGTGAATTATCGAACGCAAACTGTGCAGTTTGGTGAAGAAATTCATCGTTTCAACAGTGCATCAATCCAACAGACATGAGGAAGCTGTGAAAGGCACCATTCACAGTCTCCCATGAAACTGCGGATATGGACAATAAAAACCACTGACCCTGTAAGGTAAGAGGCGGAAGTGGAAAAATTCTTTGGATAGATGTCAAGAATCGAAAGCAGCCAAAGACAGACATTCTGGTGGAGCCACTCACCCAGAATGATGTGTTAGATCGTCAGTCTGTGCATATTGAGAGAAGTATCTGCAACCGGAAAGAAAACAGAAGGGTTTTGCAATACCAGTGACTATAGATAACTTTGGTGTGAAAGATGTTGTGATACCGAAAGGTACTATTGTTGCTAGTGGACAGGAGATTTTGGAAACAGTAGGAGGAGCTGGGATTCAAAGAAGTAAAAATGAGAAGGGACAGAGGAGAAATAAGTTTCTGGTTAGAAAAGTGCATTATGTAGCATGGCCATTACGGAATTAGTTGACAGAGAAGTTAAGTCATTTAAGCATTGAGGAGAAAAAGATGCTACAGCCATTGTTAGAGGAATTTTCTTGGTTGTTTGAAGAGAGGCAGTTTCTACCAGCCACAGATTTGGTTCAGCATGAAATTCCAACTGGTGAAGCTCGGCTGATCATGTAAAAGCCATATCGTATACCATATCATTTGCAATCGGTAGTTGAAGATACGATTCAGAAACAGCTGGCAGCAGGAATCATTCAGCCCTCCTCAAGCTCATGGGCATCTCCCGTGGTAGTCATGCTGAAGAAGTCAGTAAATGGTGAGAAAGCCTGTCGTCTATGTGTCGATATGAGGGTGGTGAACTGAGTAACTACTCCGGACACACACCCCCTACCGCGTACTGACGAAACCTTCGACAGACTAGGCAACTGTAAGTTTTTCCTCGCCCTCGATTTGCACTCTGGATATCATCAAATCCCAGTGGCACCCCAGGATCGCCATAAAACTGCTTTTGTTGTACCTACAGGACTACATGAATTTGTAAGAATGCCATTTGGTTTGAGAAATGCACCTGCCACTTTTCAAAGATTTGTAGTTGCGCAGACTGGAACCCACAACATGTTTAGTACATTTAGACGATATTATCATTTTTTCCAAGATGATAAAAGAACATGCAGAGAGACTGAGGGATGTATTGGAAGGGCTGAAAGCAGCTCATCTGAGTGTGAAACTGGAGAAGTGTGCCTTTGTCCAATCGCAGGTACAATATTTAGGGCATATAATAAGTGAGGAAGGTGTCAAACTGGATCCCCATTTGACCACAGCAGTAAAGAACTTTCCAACACCAACAAATATCAAAGAACTACAGTCATTTCTAGGCCTTGTAAATTATTACATACGTTTTGTGTACAATTATGCTACCATTCCTAAGCCCCTGACTAATCTATTGAATAAGGGATTTAGTTTCACTTGGACCAAGGGAAGCGATCCAACAATGCAACAAATTCAACATATTTTGACTAGAGCCCCTGTACTAGCCTACCCAGATTTTGAAACACCATTTATTCTGTCAGTAGATGCCTCAGATTATGCCGTAGGAGCCATTTTGTCGCAAGAAGTTAATGCAGAATAGTGACCAATTGGTTATGCATCTTGACAGCTTAACAGACCAGAACTGAATTACAGTACAACTGAGAAGGAACTTTTAGCGCTCATGTTTGGCGTAACCTACTTTTGATCCTGTTTGTATGGGAGGAAGTTTACTGTCATTACAGATCGTGCCACATTACAGTGGATGTTGAGCCTGAAAGATCCTAGTAGCAGGTTAACTTGTTGGGCTTTAAAACTGAGATAATTTGAATAAAAAGTAAAACATAAACTTGGAAAGTTGCATCTAAACGCTAATGCCTTAAGCCGGAAAGTTAGAGTGATTGTTACCAATGATGTTTCTATTTAAGAATTGAGAGAAGCACAGCAAAGAGATGTTGAATGTTAGAAGTATGAAACGTTACCTGGATTTTCTGTTGAAGATGGGATTTTGTATCGAAAAACCCCACTGGGTAAACGAGTAGTAATCCCAAAAAAATTATGTCTGAATATAATAGCACAATTTCATTATAGCCCGCAAGTGTGTCATAATGGTCTTCGCACCACCAATTGTCGAATAGCCACCTGTTATTTCTAGGAAGGCACATGGCAAGACGTACAAAAGTATATACAAAATTGCCTGCCCTGCATTAGGAGGTCATTGCCACCTCAAGCCTGCCCTGCATTAGGAGGTCATTGCCACCTCAAATAAAGGTACCTTTGCAACAAGTGCCAGAAGCCACATGTCCCTGGACCTTAGTAGCCGCAAATATTGTCGGCCCTTTTCCTTTGTGTCCACAAAGTAACAGGTATATATTGTCAATAATACACTCCTGGAAATGGAAAAAAGAACACATTGACACCGGTGTGTCAGACCCACCATACTTGCTCCGGACACTGCGAGAGGGCTGTACAAGCAATGATCACACGCACGGCACAGCGGACACACCAGGAACCGCGGTGTTGGCCGTCGAATGGCGCTAGCTGCGCAGCATTTGTGCACCACCGCCGTCAGTGTCAGCCAGTTTGCCATGGCATACGGAGCTCCATCGCAGTCTTTAACACTGGTAGCATGCCGCGACAGCGTGGACGTGAACCGTATGTGCAGTTGACGGACTTTGAGCGAGGGCGTATAGTGGGCATGTGGGAGGCCAGGTGGACGTACCGCCGAACTGCTCAACACGTGGGGCGTGAGGTCTCCACAGTACATCGATTTTGTCGCCAGTGGTCGGTGGAAGGTGAACGTGCCCGTCGACCTGGGACCAGACCGCAGCGACGCATGGATGCACGCCAAGACCGTAGGATCCTACGCAGTGCCGTAGGGGACCGCACCGCCACTTCCCAGCAAATTAGGGACACTGTTGCTCCTGGGGTATCGGCGAGGACCATTCGCAACCGTCTCCATGAAGCTGGGCTACGGACCCGCACACCGTTAGGCCGTCTTCCGCTCACGCCCCAACATCGTGCAGCCCGCCTCCAGTGGTGTCGCGACAGGCGTGAATGGAGGGACGAATGGAGACGTGTCGTCTTCAGCGATGAGAGTCGCTTCTGCCTTGGTGCCAATGATGGTCGTATGCGTGTTTGGCGCCGTGCAGGTGAGCGCCACAATCAGGACTGCATACGACCGAGGCACACAGGGCCAACACCCGGCATCATGGTGTGGGGAGCGATCTCCTACACTGGCCGTACACCACTGGTGATCGTCGAGGGGGCACTGAATAGTGCACGGTACATCCAAACCGTCATCGAACCCATCGTTCTACCATTCCTAGACCGGCAAGGGAACTTGCTGTTCCAACAGGACAATGCACGTCCGCATGTATCCCGTGCCACCCAACGTGCTCTAGAAGGTGTAAGTCAACTACCCTGGCCAGCAAGATCTCCGGATCTGTCCCCCATTGAGCATGTTTGGGACTGGATGAAGCGTCGTCTCACGCGGTCTGCACGTCCAGCACGAACGCTGGTCCAACTGAGGCGCCAGGTGGAAATGGCATGGCAAGCCGTTCCACAGGACTACATCCAGCATCTCTACGATCGTCTCCATGGGAGAATAGCAGCCTGCATTGCTGCGAAAGGTGGATATACACTGTACTAGTGCCGACATTGTGCATGCTCTGTTGCCTGTGTCTATGTGCCTGTGGTTCTGTCAGTGTGATCATGTGATGTATCTGACCCCAGGAATGTGTCAATAAAGTTTCCCCTTCCTGGGACAATGAATTCACGGTGTTCTTATTTCAATTTCCAGGAGTGTAGATCATCCAGAACGAGATTTTCACTCTGCAGCGGAGTGAGCGCTGATATGAAACTTCCTGGCAGATCAGAACTGTGTACTGGACCGAGACTCGAACTCGGGACCTTGCCTTCCGTGGGCAAGTGCTCTATCATCTGAGCTACCCAAGCATGCCTCATGCCCTGTCCTCACAGCTGTACTTCTGCCGGTACCTTGTCTCCTATTTTCCAAACTTTACAGAACTTGCAGAACTAGTACTCCTGAAAGAAAGGATATTGCAGAGACATGGCTTAGCCACAGCCTGGGGGATGTTTCCAGAATGAGATTTCCACTCTGCAGCGGAGTGTGCACTGATGTGAAACTTCCTGGCAGATTAAAATTGTGTTTAAGCTAAACATTCACACATCAATACAAACACTGTTGCAAAGGAAAGAACAATTCGATCTGCAGGCTAGAGAGACAGTAGTTTTGGTTAACAAGAATACATATATCTAAGCTAAATAGTTAATATGTTACTTTGAAAGTAAAAGGAGCCCTCCCTAAGTGCTATTTTATTGTTTTCTCAATATGCTGCCAGATAAACAATGAGGTAAGTTTTCATGATACTACGTGTTGCTGCAAACCAAATGCATGATGGAATGTTATTTCTTGCACACAAATGCACCCGCAGCAATCAAAACACATTGCCAACTGCCCTTCAGCCTCGTGTATGAACAATGTCAGCTTTCCACCAAAGAGGAAATACCAAATTAAAAGTGAAAATCTTGTGGTTAACGCCAGGCAAGACTGCCGCCCACAGTTTGTTTACAAATCGCAAGCCTCGCCCTTCCCTGCCGTCTGGTGACACGACAACCAACACTCCCTCCCCTCCCTCCTACCTGCAGGCCTCTCCGTCAAGTGAGCGGCCCTTAGAGTCCCCGCCCCCCCCCCCCCCCCCACATTGCCCCTCTGCCCGCTACCTTGTGATACGTACCCAGCTCCCACCACTGCCACTGGTGCAAGCAGTGTCTGCAACTCTCCCCACCCCGTCTTAGCTACTCAGACCGACTTCTCATCTTCCTCCTACACAGAGACACTCCAGCGTAACCAGCATATCCAAGAAGATAGTTATGAAAATAAATCCACCAGCCTAATATTGCCCTACAGATTGTACTAGTTTTACCCAGGGATAGAGATCTATTTGTGTCATCTATCTGAATTCTAAGTAAAGAACACGAAAGAGAAAAATTGAAGTTTTTCTTTTTTTTACATTCTGTCTAATCCACCAAGATTGGAGATGTTGGGATCTCAAATCGGGCTCCAACTACATTGTAGTGCCATCCTTGTGCTTAATAAACAGATCTATATGGCAATATGGCATCAAAGAAGCCAGCCCTTGCCTTGATATTTATTCTGTAAGTGACTGTTGTTTGGGAAACATGTCAGCCAAAAGGATCGAGTTTGAAAGGCCATCATAAAATAAAGTAAACCAAGTTAATACCAATCCAGAATAACAATTCTATCTGCATACCCCACTGTCAATCTCAGAACTTATTAGCCCCGAGTTTCAAGTAAACGATATTTGAGAGAGCTATGTCGTCATGACAACTCATGCAAATTATAAATTATGTACATTTTTGAAGAACAGAGTATCTAAGTGAGTAAATGAATCATGATAGTTCCACGAACTTTAATGATTGAGTTACCCGAGTCCCTTGAAAAGAAGATCCTTCATGAAAAACTGTTGTTAACAACATAAGCTAACTCTGGGAGAAATTTAGTGACTGCCCAGAGGAACTTGACTCAGCACACAGCAAGGAAGGCTGCTCAGCCCCCACATACAAAGGCCCTATTCTACCCTCCACCACTTCCCTCCCCCCTGTCAGGGCCAGGTCCAGCCATTTGTTTTGTATCCAGCCCCAGGCAAAAGAAACGACTGCTGAGAAAGTCCACATACCTGTACCCCTGAAGCATCTGAGCCATGTCGCCTAGTGCGAATCAATCTACACCTTATAAGCAATCATTTTTACCTTCGCTAATACTACTACTACTGAAATTAATTTTTAATCATTGACAGTGTTTTATGTATGTACTAATCAGGAGTTGTAAAGAAGGGAAAGATGAAAGCCCCAATTGAACACTATGCAAGTAACCTTCAACAGAGTAATAATCAGAGTAAAATATGGAACTACCATATACTTCAGTTTGGAAAGAGAGAAAGAGACAGCCCCTACTAACATTGAACCCATGACCTGCAAAGAGGTACTTGAGAAGTCATCTATGCCTCTATCTGTGACATTAGGTATATAAGTTACATTGGCAGTCACCATTAGTACTATAAAATAATCACTGGACCCGCCTTTCGCAGGGAATTATTCTAGAGTTATTTAGTGCTCGACTCTCTGCCAGTAGGACAGATCCAGTGGTCACGACTACCAGCACTGCTCTCACACCGATTAGAGCTGGTCATATCTGTAATATCAGCACTCTGCAATTGTATGAGCACGTCACCTGCTGCATCTCCAGTGCTCCAAGTAACACTGATTCTCAACATGGAACTCGTAACCACTATATGATGAATATTTTGAATAACTTTACGCGCATTTTCAACACTAAGGGAATTACCATCCTTCCTATACACTCTACACATGGCTAATGGGCTCCAATTTTATTCAAAAGCCAAAACGCCGACAGGTAAGTTTTGTCGACATCATTGAGATGAAATGGAACAACAACAATAACCCAGCACAATTGGTTAGGAGGCTGCCAACAACCTACATTATGTAGTTTCAGGACAAGGAGTACAAAATAATGCAGGAAATATCATACAAAATGTTTAATAATATCCAGGAGGGTAATGAGGGTGATGGCAATTATTGATCTGAAAACCAAAGGAGATGTGAAACTACCTTAAACTAAAACCTTGCTAGAAGGAGTACTAACATGACACTGTACTATTACACTGCATTACTCATAACATTCTCAGTAAAGAACATGAAAGAGAAAAAAAGTTTTTTTTTTTTTTTTTTTTTTTTTTTTAACTCTGCCTAATCCACCATGATAGGAGACAGCCCACCTGTAGGTAGACATACCAAACACATGTCAATCAATATGGAGATATAACAAGCATAACAGAGGATACTTACACTTATTTTGCTATGAAAGGTAACTGGAGAATAAGGGAGTTTTGTGTAAGGTAAATGGTATTTTGTACTTTTGCTTGTATTTTGATTTTGCCACCGCTTGTGTCACTGCGATGGGTTGCCAATTACTAATGTCTATGTACTATTTTAATTATTCATTATTTCTGTCTTTTACTCTCAGTTATATACAGACTTTTGCTCAAGTTTTGCCAGCACCAGTAATTTAGTATTTGTGTCTATGAACCTAGTATATCCATGTGTTAATTTGTTGCCAGACTAAGTTCCTGAGTATCGCCCATTATTTTGGTGTTTACTCATAATGTCCTAGGTAAGAAACTATTTTGGGAGGGTAATTTAAGATGTAATCCTGCCTTATTTCATTTGTGTCTGAATGCTTATTTAGGGGGACATATCACATGCCTTCCCACTGTAGATAATGTAATTGGAGTGACTAACTCCCACAGAGCAGGAGACTTTAGCCGTATGTCTTGTTTGTTAGGCAAACCAGAGAACAATCTGAAGGATGACTGACTATGGCAGTAGTATTTAACTGTATTACATGTCTCAGGACACTGCGATATACCCAAGGATAGATGTGAGTTTTAAGCAACTAGCTGGGCCTGACAAGGCCACAATAAGGAGTTATAGAGACACCGAATTTAGTCACAAAATGGTGAGAGGATGAAGACGGCGAATTTGGTCAAACAGAAAAAGTTTTCTTTTCTGAGAGATGTTGAGTTTTAAGAAGAAGTATGTAGCAGCTATCTTGGAATCACAGTATTGTCATATAAACAGTTAAGTCGGCAATACTTTCATGTTAACAATGCGCTGTACACCATACGTTCATACTGGAAAAGTATTTCCTCTAGGGCCGTGTACCTTACATGTTGCGATTAGTGCCCGCAGAGTGCCCAGCAGATGGGTTTATTCTTTTAATTTTTGGTTTCGCAAATCAATCGCCTACCTATCTCTTTCATCTGTACATCATTGCCTTTTATATTTCACTATGACTACTAAAGTCGGAATTTCTCTGTTGTCGTCATATTCAGCCTTCTGCCTCTCTAGCAGCATTCATCCTGCACAGCTTACAGCTCTGGTGAGGTTTTTTCAATGCTTATATGAAACATTTTCTCAGGCTACGCACCCATTCTTGCTCAGGCCCTGCATGGAAACCTGACTGTACCATCCAGTTGCAGCCTTTTATATGTCAATATTTCTCTGTTGTCCCTGCGTTCAGCTTTCTGAGCCCCTCTTGCAGCATTTGTCCTGCACCCTGCCTACTCTTAGGCCATTCACTCATTGGAATCAGATGTTTAATCAGTATCATGCAAACTTGACTGTACCATCTAGTTACAGACTTGCTCAACCAGTGTCAATGTACAACTGTGGTAACACTGCCCAGCCCCCCAGCTCCCCATCCCCTCTTTTTCCTGGCCAGAGGGTTAAGCAGAATTGCTTCACAGCACTGCTACCCTCTACTCTTTCCTGACATCAGAGTTAATCACAGCTGTTTCTCAGCCAACAACACAAACATACATTCACACACTAGTAGCCCCAAATATTTGACACTGTCCTCCAACACTAACTCTTCCTACTGTCAAGGCTATGTGACTTTCATAGTCCCAGGCAATGAGATGCCCCACTCCCAAACCAGCTAACACGTGGTTTGTGACTGATTCTACTGTATGGCTCACGAGCCGCCCAACAAATTTTCTTGAAATTCCACCACTCATCTTCGTATGGTATTAGTAATTGCCTGCACCCCTGAGCAATTTGCTACACGATCATTACATTGCAACTGACTCACACCTGTGCCCCATCTATCTTGTTTCGAGGCCATCATACGTCATAGGTGCTATGTAGTCAATTCACTGCTGATTAACTAAGACCAGACCTGTTTTGACCCACGGTAAACCCAGTTTAGTAGAGACCAAATTTCGTTGACTCAGTTCCTTACTCTCCTGCTAGGCCGGGGTAGGTGACTGATTCTGCTGTGAAAGTCCCTGTGGACGGTATGCCCTACTGGCATATTAGTCGCTGCAGAAATCCCCCCCCCCCCCCCACCCTCAATTTTTCTTACCCTACTGCCGGGTCAATGTTTCTATTCTGTCTTTTTCCTGTCTTCTGTCAGGGAAGTGTAGCTTGGCTATGCCTTCTGGCAGGACCTTGAGAACTAATATAACCTTGTGTATTAGACACGCTTTTCCAGCCATTTTATAGAAGTATCGCTCCTCCCTTCATTGCAGTGTCCCATTAATTACTTCCTGAGGTATTGCCGTTGGGAAAAATCTGCGCTTCAGCTAGTTATCTGAGCAAGTCCAATCACTCAGTGGACATGTGTGTTCAGTCTCATATCTTTGTCCCCTGCAACTGAGTCAGTTTTCACATTCTGAATCACGTAAATAAACATGTGAAGTTTCCGTTCTGCAAGTAATTGAGAGTGCAAAGTACATTCAGCCCAGTAAAACAGCACCAGTATACCTTATTGCCCTCTCGTTTTTAGACCCACCACTGATTTCCTGTGTAGTGTAGTGACATTGCACGAGAAGCGGTCTTGAAATCATCTAACGTGAGCCGCTCTCACATAGCTGCCGCACTGACCTTGGAGTCATCTGCCGTGAGCCACTCTGACGTAGCTGTTGCACTGGCCCCCGCCTGCGATACTAGTCCTACCAAGATGTTAACACTTCATTGCTAAGACCATAATTTCCAGCAAACACACAAGATAGAAATCTCGAACCGTAGATTTTTAGCAAGCAGTTCCTATTGTGATGTTATCACACCACTTATAACCTTTCATGTGAGCATGGCTTACTCTGTTAGTATTCGCCCCCATTTACCTATGGTTTTTTCTAACTGAAAGTTCATTTGTGGTTCCTTTATTAACTGAATTACCAGCTTTATCTAATATATCAAATGATCATCTTTTAACGACAATCGATGACCTCTTAAAACATGATAAAGGACAAATTTCTTTTGATCGCCTGTTAGCACAGTTAAGTGAACGGCAGACAGTCACTAAACTACATACAACCATTATACCCTGTGCCACGGTAACCCCATTCACTGCCATTCTTATTATTGTACTAATATGGATCTTGTATAAAAAGCGGTTTTGCAAACGCTTATGACCATCCCCTCCAATAGTCCCAGAACCTCAGCCTCATGGCGAATATCGCCCATGAAAGAAAAAAACCTATCAGGGCATGTGCCCTCCTTTAGTTTTAAGAGTTCAACTATGTTATCTACCAATGTGAAAACTTGTGCAGCATAGTTAAGTACTCCCCTAGTGTTAACCCCCTTTTTAAATGCGTGTGAAACTTGTGAACCTCCCCTCATACTCTACTGCACTGAGTTCCAATGAACAACCTGGCAACTTCCACGCCCCTTTCCAGCCAGCAGCTTGTGCGCTGCCCTCTGAGGACAACACAATGTGCCGCATTGCACCACTCAGTCCTGTGTGTAACTTCAGTGGTGATATGTATGCTCATTTAAAAACAAAGACACTTGGCGTGTATGCCCGATTCAAATTATTACTTTATAAGATGTTTTATTCACACTTGTTAACTTATGTAATTTTGTTTTGATGTTTTATACTATTTATTCCTTGTTCTTGTGAAAACATAATATTGTTGAAGTGTGTAAACCCCTTTGTGACCCTAGGAGGTCTTCAAAATCTCTATACCCACCACTAGTTTAAGGCCCCTGCTGTTTTCTGTGGGAACCTTTAACTTTGATGTCTACTTTGTTTTGCAAACTAAAATTGTCTACATTTAAATAACAATTACATTGAGCGAATTCACATATGTTCTCCGCTGCCACAGAAGGGGGAGGAGTGTAAGGTTGAGCCAGATAGTAGTGTAATCTATTCTCAATTTATTTCAGAAGGTTAGTTTCATTCTCTTGTTACAGTCCAGCATTAGCTGGCAGCTTTGGCTGGCAGCTTTGGCTGCCTATAATAATTTTCTCATCCCACGGTCTGCCAACAGCAAGTCAGCCCTGGGGTGGGCAATCTCGATCATGCGCCTCCCTCATGTTTTGATGAGATAACGCCACTGACCAGGCCACACTTCGTAACTTTCCATGATGCCCCCATGGGTTTCTCAGCTTGTGACCAATCAGGGCAGAGGAAGCTGCATGGCCATGCTGGATGTACCCTGCCACCCATCGGTGAGACGCCTTCTCTGCTGTGTGCCCTGTAGCTGTGAACACCACCTGCCTATCCTGGTGCTGTGGTGCCGTGGACTTTGTCTCTGTAGCCACCACACCATTCGGACTTGTCCGAATGGCAGACGCCACTATTCATTAACTTCACCCAGGTTTGATGTGAACTATGCATCACCTACCACTACACTCTTGCTCACCCTCACCTCCCTAGACCTGACTCATGTTGCCCATTTGAATGCATTTTCTGCCAATAAATGGCCTTCCCATACAAAAATTGTCCAAATGATTTATTTCCGCCCACCACCTTAGCCGTCTGGTGATCTTGAACAAAAGCAAGCAACATCACAGTATTTGTATATTACACAAGCATCGTGATAGACAATAAAACTTTCACAAATTTAAGAGTTTAATGGCAACCAATTATTTGGAGATATTCTCAACTTTTTCACAGTAACCCCTCTGCCATTAAATCTTAGCAACACAATTTATGTATAGCTCCATTCTTATCATAAAAGTTTGCAGTAGATTGTTATTTCAGATGGTAGAAGCAGATACAGAGGATATACTGCTCTAAATTCTTAGGAGTCCACTTAGATAATGAGCTTAACTGGGAACACCACAACTTTCGGACCTGAAAAGACTTAGGTCAACAACATTTTCCATCAGGATAATCTTCAAATCAGACACATCAATGTCTCAAAATATGTTTTGGCTACTTCCATTTACTGATTTGTTATGGAATCATCTTCTGGGGCAATTTACTGCTTTCAAAAAAAGTCTTTACCATTCATAAAAGGTAGTCAGAGTAAGTGCACCTGTATGTGTAAAGTGTGTGAACCACAAATCAAATTGTTTTGCACCACTCCATTGTTGTTTCAAAATTGCGAACCCATACCTACTCTGTCGTTATTGCTTCAGCTAACACAGTGATAAATTATGTTATCATGCATTAAAGTAAGTGGCAGTTACATGAAATAAATGGAGAGCTACACAAGAAAATATTTATGATCTGTGCAATAAAATGACCGAGGTTGCAAGCTATTAGCACAATTCCACAATAAGGCAGATGTCTACAAGATAATTAGTAATTGAATAAGCAGTTGTCTGGGAACTCGTGCAACTGCACTGTTTAATGCTTCAAAAGCGCCATTACTGTGAGGTAATACTGTCTGTGGCAAAAGAGTCATATAATGAAAGTTTATTTCATTATTGTTTAATTAAACTGTGCTTTAGCTCATATTATGTAAGTTTATTTTATCATTGTTTAATTAAACTGTGATTTTGTTCATACATCTTTACCTTGACAAGATAAACACAGCTATTCTTTACACGTGCCCCTGCTTGTGTTATGACAAACGGCATGGCTGTTCTAGGGTTAAGCAAGTAGGAATATTAACCACCATCTCACTGTATCTCTTTCTGAGTCTGACATTCATACTTCGATGTCCTTCTCAGTATGAATGAAGAGCCAAATCACCATCATAACACAAGAAGAAAATGTGACATACACTGAGATCTGAAGAGTTTGTTTCTGGTGCAAAAATTTGTAAAATTCACTAGCACAAAAATCTTCAACTCACTTCCAAACATCACTTAAAACTTCCATGCTAATTTCATTTCATGATCACCCTCTTGGTAAAGATGTTCCACTATGACCAATTTATCCATATCTCCCAGGCAGCAATTCCCCTTGTGTTCAACCACATAGGTGTTAACACTTCTTTTTGTGGTGCCTATATCAACCAGACCACAGCTACAAGGAATTTTATATATACCCAGTGTAGTCAAAGGGTGTCGTATATCTTTCACCAATCTTAAACATCCTTTATCTTCCTGTTGTGTCTGAAGATTGTTTCTGTAAATACTTGCTCAATACTTCCCCAATGCAGTCTGTAATTGTATTGATGAATGGAAGGAAAACTTTCCCTTTGGGTGGATGTCATTCCTCATCAATCCTGATTCTCTTCCTAAGGTGAAGTGCTCGATCTGCTTGCTTGTTTGAATAACCATTCTTCTTGAAGCTCAATCATAGATATTCAAGCTCATTTTTAAATAAGTCAGTTCACAAATTTTGTGCACCCTGTCTACCAAGGTCTTAATCACACCTCTTTTTTGTCTGAGGTGGTGATTAGAATCTTTGTGCAGGTAATGGTCAACAAGTGTGGCTTACCTGTGTACCCTATGGCCCAACATCCCTTCCTCTTGCTTTATAAACGACACATCCAAGAAATTCAGTTCAACATTATTCTCCGTCTCCATAGTAAATTGTATTTTTGGATTGATATTTTTGAGATGTGTCAAGAAGGCGCAGGTGACGCCCGTATATAAGAAGGGTAGAAGGACGGAGCCTCAAAATTACAGACCAATATCCTTAACATTGGTTTGTTGCAGGATTCTTGAACATATTCTCAGTTTGAATATAATGAATTTCCTTGAGACAGAGAAGTTGCTGTCCATGCATCAGCACGGCTCTAGAAAGCATCGCTCCTGCGAAACTCAACACGCCCTTTTTTCGCATGTTATCTTGCGAACCATGGATGAAGGGTATCAGACAGATGCCATATTCCTTGACTTCCAGAAAGCGTTTGACTTCGTGCCCCACTGCAGACTCCTAACTAAGGTACGAGCATATGGGATTGGTTCCCAAATATGTGAGTGGCTCGAAGACTACTTAACTAATAGAACCCAGTACGTTGTCCTCGATGGTGAGCGTTCATCAGAGGTGAGGGTATCATCTGGAGTGCTCCACGGAAGTGTGGTAAGTCCGCTGTTGTTTTCTATCTATATAAATGATCTTTTGGATAGGGTGGATAGCAATGTGCGGGTGTTTGCTGATGATGCTGTGGTGTACGGGAATGTGTTGTTGTTGAGTGACTGTAGGAGGATACAAGATGACCTGGACAGGATTTGTGATTGGTGTAAAGAATGTCAGCTAACTCTAAATATAGATAAATGTAAATTAATGCAGATGAATAGGAAAAAGAATCCCATAATGTTTGAATACTCCATTAGTAGTGTAGAGCTTGACACAGTCATGTCCGTTAAATATTTGGCCATAACATTGCAAAGCGACATGAAGAGGGACAAGCATGTAATGGCAGTTGTGGGGAAGGCAGATAGTCATCTTCGGTTCATTGGTAGAATTTTGGGAAGATGTGATTCATTTGTAAAGGAAACCACTTTTAAACACTAATACGACCTATTCTTGAGTACTGCTCAAGCGTTTGGGATCCCTATCAGGGTGGATTGAGGGAGGACATAGAAGCAATTCAGAGGCAAGCTGCTAGATATGTTACTGGTAGGTTTGATCATCACACGAGTGTTACGGAAATGCTTCAGGAACTCGGGTGGGAATCTCTGGAGGAAAGGAGGCGTTCTTTTCATGAATTGCTACTGAGGAAAGTTAGCATTTGAGGCTGACTGCAGTACAATTTTACTGCCTCCATCTTATATTTAGCGGAAAGACCACAAAGATAAGATAAGAGAGATTAGGGCTCGTACAGAGGCATATAGGCAGTCATTTTTCCCTTGTTCTGTTAGGGAGTGGAACAGGGAGAGAAGATACTAGTTATGGTACAAGGTACCCTCTGCCACGCACTGTATGGTGATTTGCAGAGTATGTATGTAGATGTATGTAGATCTGCCCATATATTCAGCACTCGCTCGAGTTCTGGTTGCAGTTAGGTGCTTTACATCTGAAGATGTCTCCTGCACTTGGAGATGAAACATAAGGAGAAACTTTTATACATCAACCATGGCCTATTAGCCTGGAAGTTTTAAGTGATTTCAATACAAGCCATGAAAGCTCACATATTAAGTCCTTATAAGGTAATAATTGATTATTTACAAGTAAACTAAAGGAGTTTTTGCTTGAAAAATATTTATATTCTCTAGATGAATTCTTTGACTGAGACACATAAGGGTGTTTTCCCACTACTTTATGCATTTTTGATGCTGTTTCTTCTTTCTGCTTTTGAACCTTATATATCATATTATTTGTGTTGTAAGTCATGGAAATGGTCCCCACTACAGTCCAGGCATATTTTCTTTCACAACAATAGTTAGTTTATGATATCCCTGTGAGCCAAAACTTGGTTAGTGAAATAAATTAATACTGTAGAAAATCCACAATTTAGTGTATTGTTATAAAGTTGTTCTACCAAGAAGTGATGAGAGATTCAATTGACATGTATATTAATGACCTAGCAGACTGTTAGTAGTAATCTCAAACTTTTTGTAGATGATACAGTTATCTATATGGAAGTACCATCTAAAAAAGCTGCACAAATATCCAGTCACATCATAATTAGCTTTAAAAGGATGTAAAGATTGTTCACTTATTTCAAATGCTACTAAATGTAAAATTAGTCATTTCACAAAATGCAGAAACATAGTGTCCTATGACTGATATCAATGAGTCATAATTGTAATCAGTCAACTCATACATTTACCTGCGTATGACAACTTGTAGGGATATAGGCCTATATTGCATCAGTCTAAATTCTCTGTCAGGCAAACTTTGATATGTTCTTCATGCCTTCCAAATTTGTCTTCTGGGTCAAAATGTTTCTTGAGTGGTTAGCCTTTTCTATTACTTTCTGAATAGTATTGGATAATGCAAAGGCTTTTTGTCAACATTTTCTTCTGGCACTCTTAAGGATGGGGAAATGTACTCTGTGTGCAGAAGCTCCCAGTTTCCTTCTTAACATCATAATGAGAGAATTGTGTGTTGCTCTCTGAGTCTGCATAGTGAGGTAGTATTTTTCAGATTATGGTTGCTAGTTCTCTCTCCCGAGGTGAATCCCCAGTGTTAAACATATATACAAGCTGACGCTCTTGAAGTATAATGTCTATATTGGAGCTGGCTCCCACACTGTTTCAGTAAGTAGGAGGGTTACCAGGAAGATTATGTGCATGCCACTGCAGCTCCAGAATCACTTCTTTCAATTCATAAACTATCATCTGGTGTGCCACAAGACAGATTTTGTGTTTGCATCAATTTTACTTACCAGCTTGCCATAAAGAGACTGACAAATGTGCTTTAACTTTTTGATGTGCATGGATATTTCATCATTGTACTGGCAGTACAAACTGACAATAAACCAAATGGTATCCACAGTTCTAACTTGCATGACTATAGCAAGCTCACCACAAAGCTGAATGATTTTTATGGCTTTTAATCTCTTGTTGAGTACTACTATAGTTACCATTGGGAATCTTCAAGACACTACTGAGGTTAAGGCTCTACAGTCTACCTAGTCCAATTTGTTACTGACATGCACTGAGCATCCCCACTCAAGTGCACGTCCCCCACTACAGTCCAGGCGTATGCCAATGAACTGTGTGCAAGGAAACGGAAGTAAAGGTTGGCCCTAACATGTGGGCCGTAGATGTGAGACCTGATAAACATTTATAATTAGTAAGTAGTGATGAGAAAAAAATCAGCTACTGTAGGGAAACAAGAATTACTAATTGATTGCAAATTCAGATGATAGCGCTCAGAACAAACATTGGGTCAAATAACTCATTATAAAAGAATGAGTGCAGATATGTATATCAGCGTATGATAATTATGGATCACTGGGTACGAAGGAACAGGAGATATTCTAACAGAATATACCAGATGGGTAAGAAACATGTCCACTTATGGAAACTGACTATTCATTGCAAAATTAAAAGGCTGATGATGACTGCATAGGAAAATTATTGAGTAAAAGAAAAAGAACCTCAGAGAGCAAAATCATGGTCGAGAGATCCCCTACAAATCACTGATCAGTTAATATGAAGCAATTCACCTATCATCCTGTACAATTTTCATATGCCATTTCAATGTGAAGCTTACATCAATTGTGAGAGACGAGGCACTGTGAGGTCACAGGTCGAGATGGACTCTCACATGGCATGACCAATCTGCTGTCTGCCAGCTGCTATGGTTGAGGTACTTCAGTGCAGTGCCACGCAGCTGCTATGGTTGCAGCTTCAAATCCTACCTTGGGAATGGATGTGTGTGATGTCCTTAGGTTAGTTAGATTTAAGTAGTTCTAAGTCTAGTGGACTGATGACCTCAGACGTTAAGTCCCATAGTGCTTAGAGCCATTTGAACCAATCTGCTGTCCAGATAACTGCTGACTATCCTCTGAATTGCTAAAACCGAATTCACTTTTCCTCTTCAGTTCCAGGCAACTGCCTCTGCCGAACTCCGAACATCGAGTTCCTCTGTAAGCTTGTGCTCCCTGCTCCTTTGCAGTGTGATCCCACCAGAACTGTAGTTTAAGCAGATCTGAGACTGTGTACCTTATTCTCCAAATCAGAAAATTTAATTTCAAAGGTCTGTCAGCACTTTTTGGAAGACTTCTTGTGCTGACCTATGACAACTCCCTACGGCCTATGGCATATCACCACTCCCACAGTTGCAACCACCAACCAAATATCCTAACCCACCAAAATTTTTTTTTTTTTTTTTTTTCTCTCCTGTGTTTATCATTGTAGCACCAGCAGCACAAGACAAAAGACTTACCTGTTTAGGCATCCTGTGACTCCTACCTAACAGTAAGATGTTACTTTATGAGGCATGCAGCATTGTGTGGGGGGTAGAATTACTTTTGGATGTAGCTAAGTATTCATATTCACCACTGCAGTGAGCACTGAGGGTGGAAACGGAACATACAGCATGGATATGCTGTGTCCTGCATGCATTGCTAATCTTGTCAAAGGCTCATGCCACACTCAGCCACAGAGAATGGGCTGAGGGCCTGCTCTTAGGAGCTCAAGCAAGCTGGTGTATTCCCCTTGTCATGCGACCAGTAACTCTCCGGCCCTGCTGAGGCTAGCATAAACTGCGGGCCATAGTTCTGCTCTCTTCTAATTACCTCCTCTTCAGTCATCATGTGCCCTCATAGTGTGTCAAGTCTGTGTTAAGATAAACAACTCCTTTAGTCAAGACAACCTGAGTATATCCTCATAGATATTGTACAACTGCAGGTATTTTATACTTCTGGAAAGGAACACTATTATCACTTTGGGTGCTATCATCTGGACAGAAGGGGCTGGCATATCAGCTGAATTGTCTCTCTGAATTGCAACATAAACCACCTGCCTTTTGCTAAGCAAGTGCAGAGCCAATTTAAATTTTAAAGCACACAGTTTATCTCTTAATCTTTAAGAATGGGATTTATGCTGCCTAGGTCTGAGGGGTGTATTTTCACTATCTGGTAGTTTATTCACAGGCTGAAGTAGTGGTTTAGTGAATTTATCCATAATCTATCCTTTCAATTTGTCTTTTCAACAGCATTTGATAGGTATGACAGTGCACTTCTGCAGTGCATTTTTTCCCCTGCTGGGTTCATTTTCCTAAGACACTTTCATGATCATTTCCCCCACAATACCTACATATTATTATTATTGTTGTTGTTGTTGTTGTTGTTGTGGATAATGATGAAAGAACAAAGATGAAAAGACCATGAGCTCTGCCATGCATGCTTATTTAAAGGTTTGGTCACATGAACACTCCTCGATTCAGTGCAGATACTTTCATACTGGCCACCATTCATAATTTTCATAATAATTTCATATAAATACTTACAACAAAACACATAGAAATCTTTGCAGTCATTTTGCACCCTCTTAATAAACTCACTTATGCATTATTTCAACAATGCTAAACAACCTTAAAAGATATAAATTGCCACATCTGGTACTCAAGTCAAAACACAAACTTGGCCCATTTTATGAATCACAACTATAATTAAATACACTGAGAGGTTACTGGAATAGTAAAGTAGGAAACTCATGATGGTAAGATCATTTTTGTCTCTTGGAGGATGCCATAGTTATGGCACTATTTAAGTAAATAAACCAAATTGTTTATAACATTTTATATTTATTTAATTAGAAAAACAGTCCATTCATTATATTGCAGACATTAGTTAAGTGTGACTTCTGTGATGGGTTCAGCTGTTACAATTTGTTATAAATAATAATGGTAAAACGTTAATAAAGTTTTTAACTATTAGAGCTTCAGACATGGAGCTCATCTCACTGCTGCAGTTCCAAAACTGTAACTGGCTTTTCTCTAGCATACTTGTAACAAATTTTACATATTTCCATTAAAATTATATCAGTGATGATATTCCAAGTCAAAGACTCCTCCATCTTAGCTCATCCCATGACCATGCTACCAGAACACAGACCTCTTTCTGCCTGGGAAAGCATTGATCACTACTAGGCGTCATTGCTTGCTAGCCATTTTTACCTTGTCTCAGCTCACCTGTCACAGTCCCTCTGAAAGGTGGCCACCCCAACAAACATTCATGCTGGCCCACAGCTGACCTGTGAGATTCAGCCCATCCTGCAGCAGTCAAACCAGCTGCTTGTAATGTTAAATTGTCACAGCTCCTTCAAAGACACTGATTCAGGCCTTCTACTCAACTCAGACAAAGGGACCATGATCTTTTCTGGGGGCAATGCTGCAGATTGCAAACTTATTTGAAACTCCATGAGCAAAGCTGGTATTTTCAACTTTTTCTGCCAATCACTGGAGGCGGAGGAGGAAGAGAAGGAGGAGGAGAAGGAGGAGATTAGAATTTAATGTCCCATTGACAGTGAGGTCATTAGAGACAGAGCAAAAGCTAAGACCAGGGAAGAATGGGAAGGAAATTGGCCATGCCCTTTCAAAGGAACCATCCCAGTGTTTGCCTGAAACGATTTAGGGCAATCACAGAAAACCTAAAGCTGGATGGCCGGATGTGGGTTTGAACGGTTGTCCTCCCGAATTTGAGTCTAGTGTACTAGCCACTGCGCCATCTTGTTTGGTGCCAGTCACTGGAGTGATCCAAGTATGACCTCAGAGCCCAGATGACAAGCATCATTTGTTCCAATATGCACGACAATCTGCAGTTTTTTGTACCATGTTCCCTCAATTGCTGCTGGTACAGCCTCTTCAACATGTTGAATGAGGCCCTTAAGGATACACACTGAGTGCGTACACTGTTTCTTCATATCCTTTGGAGCAATTTCCCTAAGAGGTTTGAACTGCCAATAATTAACAGACCACTACCCTTTTGTGTTTGCCTGCCCTTTCAAGGGACACAGTAGTTTTCCAAACAGGTGAAAAAGTCTCACTGGCTCTTTTTCAGTTTCAGTGGAATTCAGCACCTCAAATTTGTCTTTTAGGGAGATGGGTACAACATCCTGAGTTCCCCTTGGTCCCTATCTCCCCAGTACAGGACGTCTAGCCCTGCCACTGACATGTCACTCAAAGTCAAGTGGATGAGTAGTGAGAGGTTCTGAATTTTCTACAAAACAGACAGTATCCTTAGGAGATAATGCTACTGGAGATACTTTTGGTATCTCTGGCACATTAATCTCAGTAGCCCTCCCAACACACCCATTTGCAGCAACTTTCAGTCACTTGGAAGTAGTTAGGGCAATTTCCAGCTAATTACCAATGGCAGCTAAGTGCTCCTGTGCACAAGAACAGCAAAG
The DNA here is from genome assembly GCF_023898315.1 of Schistocerca nitens. Classification (NCBI taxonomy): domain Eukaryota; kingdom Metazoa; phylum Arthropoda; class Insecta; order Orthoptera; family Acrididae; genus Schistocerca; species Schistocerca nitens. Next base: position 270,190,369 of record NC_064616.1, read on the forward strand.
GATGTGACTGCATTGTACCTTTGCAATACTTTACAGAATGGCAAACAAATAATTTTAAACTATACTTCTACTCTTTGTATGGAAACTAATTACCATACAAATAACAAACTTGGTAGCATTAATGTCAAGGACATGGGGAAGAGAAATAATGCAGAATCATTTCAATTGAAACACTTAATGTGCTTCTATGGTACATCATACCATTATATACTGGTACCATTACTGCTACAAAAGGGGCTCAATATGGTGCCCATCAATATCCAGAAGAGTCTGAAAGCACAAGATTGCATTCTGCATAGCAGAATGAAGTATGTCCATAGGTATTCTGGCTACCTCTCTTAATATGCTGTGCTTCAGATCAACATGTGTGAATGTTCCCCAGATAAACTCTGTCCCTCAGGTAGCCCCACAACCAGAAATCACATGGAGTGAGATCAGGTAATCGTGCTGGCCAAGCATTTGGAAATGATCAGCTGATAATTTGATCATTTCTAAATGTGTTCATCTTGCATGAAAATTGTTGAGTTCAATGCATTTATCTCTTGTAGGGTGGGTACGACATGCTTGCAAAGCATATCACAGTAATGCTTGTCATTCTCATGCATGTCTTTGGTCCTTGACCGCCATCCTGTTCAAAAAAGAATGGGCCGATGATGAATGTACCTGTGAAGCCACACCATATGATGATACATTCATCATACAGAGGAACTTCATGCACATTGACTGGAGGTAAAGATCCCCACACTCAGCAATTCTTTGTGTTCACCTCACCTGCCAGAGAAAAATGAGCTTCATCTGTCTATAGGATGGTCCAGGGCCAGCCCTTGTCAACTTCAATCCTTGCGAGGAAGTGGAGAGTTAATTCAACATGTCGTCTTGCATCCTGTGGTGCAAGCTGCTGTATGATATGGATCTAGTATGGATACCATTTGGGAATGGTTTGAGGCACCTTCTATACAGTGGCCCACAGGATGTTCAACTGTCGAGACAGAGCACATGCACTGTCTGACAATCAGTAACTGCATGCAGCATTGTCTACCCTAGCAACAGAAATTTCATCAACTGCCTATGGTGCAACCAGTTGTTGGCCTCATCCCAGAGTGACATCCAGTTCTCTAGTTGATTCAAACTTCTTTATCATGCTCCTCACAGCAGGTGGAAGACGAGGACCCTTCCATAATCCTTTCAGCCAGCAGTATTCTCAAAATACAGTGCGTGGGGTCCAGCAGTGGCATGTGGCAGGAAGTGGACACTTGGTAGGCGAGGGGAGAGGGGGGGGAGCAAGAGAGGGGGGGAAGTGGGAGAGGGGGTGGGAGAGAGAGGGGGATGGGGAGAGAGAGAAAGAGAGGAGGAGGGGGGAGAGAAAGAGGAGGATAGGGGGGAAGAGAGAGATGAGGATAGGGGGGAAGAGAGAGATGAGGATAGGGGGGAAGAGAGAGATGAGGATAGGGGGGAAGAGAGAGATGAGGATAGGGGGGAAGAGAGAGATGAGGATAGGGGGAAGAGATAGGGGGGAGAGGTAGGGTGGGGGAGAGATGTAGGGTGGGGGAGAGATGTAGGGTGGGGGAGAGATGTAGGGTGGGGGAGAGATGTAGGGTGGGGGAGAGATGTAGGGTGGGGGAGAGATGTAGGGTGGGGGAGAGATGTAGGGTGGGGGAGAGATGTAGGGTGGGGGAGAGATGTAGGGTGGGGGAGAGAAGTAGGGTGGGGGAGAGATGTAGGGTGGGGGAGAGATGTAGGGTGGGGGAGAGATGTAGGGTGGGGGAGAGATGTAGGGTGGGGGAGAGATGTAGGGTGGGGGAGAGATGTAGGGTGGGGGAGAGATGTAGGGTGGGGGAGAGATGTAGGGTGGGGGAGAGATGTAGGGTGGGGGAGAGATGTAGGGTGGGGGAGAGATGTAGGGTGGGGTAGAGATGTAGGGTGGGGTAGAGGTAGGGGGGTAGAGGTAGGGGGGTAGAGGTAGGGGGGTAGAGGTAGGGGGGTAGAGGTAGGGGGTAGAGGTAGGGGGTAGAGGTAGGGGGGAGAGGTAGGGGGTAGAGAGGACTCTTAGGAGCATTATGGGGAACAACATGCCAATGCTCTCCTCTGAGGCACCAACTGGACAGAGCCAAAACATATTCCTTTCTTTAGCTGTAGGCCTCTGGGTGCAAAAATGTGGGAATTTCATTGGTCAGCTTGGTCTGACATAGTTGTTTTGGAAAATTATTGAGAAGTGGGAGGCCACTCTGGGAGATTTATAACTTGTCATTGGTTGACTGCTAGACAGAGGTTAGGATTGGCTCTTGATGAAGGGCTGAATGTTATGAGGGAAGACAAGAGTAACTAAGGTGACACTTTGTCCACTGCTAGTGGGTCATTTCACTCTGTAGCTCCAACCAGAGTATGGCACAAAGTTTGTATAGCTGTTTTGGATTCAAAGGCATCATCTGTCATAGTGGCCCCCAACAGCAGCACTGGCAGACAACACAATGTTGCTGATAAGACCTGTTGTTGGTTTTGGCATGTATAGGTTGCAATGTACCGAGTTAATGTTAGAGTGTTAATGAGTAGGAGGAAGATGCCCTTTTGGCATACATAATTTTATGAACTCAAATTTTGGCAGTCACTGTTGTCAGATGACAGAAACAGATCAGTGTGCAAGTCAGACTGCAGCTCTTGGCTGATATACATCCACAGAGTGGCAAGTTAAGTTTTTATCTTTTTCTGCCTTTTCCTCATAGTATATTTATTAAACTTTGGTGCATGGTTCTGTTTAAGACGTTTAATCTGACGTTTTTATAAGGACAAATTTATTCAGTCTGTAGCACAGTAGTTGCTCATTTGTTTTGTTTTGAAGACAAGCATCCTTTCTTTTAGTAAGCCAGTCATTAAGGCCACAACTCTTGGCTGATATACATCTACACAGTGGCAAGTTAAGTGTGTCTTTTTCTGCCCTTTCCTCATTGTATGGTTATTAAATTTCGTGCGTATTGCTCTGTTTAACAGGTTTAATCTCACGTTTTTGTAAGGGTCAATTCACTCAGTCTGTAGCACAGTAGTTGCTCACTGAACAGCCAGCTACATAGCTCATTAACACATCAGCGTCTATTTGTGACACATCAGGAGGCTAGCAAGTTGCATATCTGGAATTCTGTCTGATTTTATAGTTTGTTTCGTCAGTTAGTCTTGCTAGGATGGTTAGGATGTGTGCATGAGGTGTGCAGACACAGGACGAGCTGGCTGCAGTTCACAAACAGCTGAGTACACTTTTGGCTACAGTCAGTCACCTTCAGGCTGGTGCCTCAGGGTTTAGAGGTGGATGAGAATCTGGCATATCACATTGGACGCCTCAGCTATCGCTTGTTTTGCCCATGGGCTCTGCTACCGAGGCACTTCCTAGTGTACCTGACATGGTGGATCCGCCCTCACCACAGGGTGAGTTGCAGAAGGTCACATGTTTATGCCCTTGGAGGTGGAGAGCTGACCTGGAGGTTGGCTGTCATTCACCCTGTGAGTGGCCAGGCAGCCGCTGCATCAGCAGGGTCCAAGCAAGCACAAGGGGAGGAGTGGGGGAGGGGTTTACTAGTTATTGGGAACTCCAACACTATGCATTTTATGGAGCCCCTTAGACAGATAGCATTTGGAGCTGGAAAGAATGCCAATGTGCACTCTGCACGACTGCTGGGAGGTCTCATCCGAGATGTGGAGGCCACCCTGCCTGTTGCTATCGAGTGTGCAGTCATCTGCAAGTTGTGGCTTATGCCGGCACCAATAATGCATGTTGCATGGGTTCTGAGATCATCCTCAGTTGATACAGGCGGCTGCCAGAGGTTGTGGAGACCGCTGGCCTCGTGCCCGGGTTGCAAGCATGTTTCACAATTTGCAGCATTGTTCTCAGAGTTGATCGGAGCCCTTTGGTTTGGAGCTGAGTGGAGGATCTCAACCAAAACATTCATCAACTCTGTGCAGGTCTTGGCTGCAGTTTTCTAGACCTGTGTTATCGGGTGGGGATTTGTAGGACTCCCCGTGATAGTTCATGGGTGCAGTACATATGAGGGTTTTGATGCTAGACTAGTTTGAGGTACTCTGATGATCACTCACTAGCTGATATACAGCAATAATCTCTGCAATACTATACCGAAAATATACAATAATGATGTTGCTAAAGTACTCAATGTGTAGTAGTAAAAATTGAATTATGATTGCAATCATATATCGAACCGCTGTAGGAAAGGGGGGGGGGGAGAAGAGGATATGTGCTGATATTCTTGAGTGATCTCGCACATTTTTTGCCGATCAGCATTGCCTTTCTTCATAACGCTGTTCGATGTATGATATTGAGGTGGTGGTTGTTGTTGTTGTTGTGGTCTTCAGCCCTGAGACTGGTTTGATGCAGCTCTCCATGCTACTCTATCCTGTGCAAGCTTCTTCATCTCCCAGTATTTACTGCAACCTACATCCTTCTGAATCTGCTTAGTGTATTCATCTCTTTGTCTCCCTCTACGATTTTTACCCTCCACGCTGCCCTCCAATGCTAAATTTGTGATCCCCTGATGCCTCAGAACATGTCCCACCAACTGATCCCTTCTTCTTGTCAAGTTGTGCCACAAACTCCTCTTCTCCCCAGTCCTATTCAATACCTCATTAGTTATGTGATCTACCCATCTAATCTTTAGCATTCTTCTGTAGCACCACATTTCGAAAGCTTCTATTCTCATCTTATCTAAACTATTTATCGTCCACGTTTCACTTCCATACATGACTACACTCCATACAAATACTTTCAGAAACGACTTCCTGACACAAATCTATATTCGATGTTAACAAATTTCTCTTCTTCAGAAACGCTTTCCTTGCCATTGCCAGTCTACATTTTATATCCTCTCTACTTCGACCATCATCAGTTATTTTGCTCCCCAAACAGCAAAACTCCTTTACTACTTTAAGTGTCTCATTTCCTAATCTAATTCCCTCAGCATCACTCGATTTAATTTGACTACATTCCATTATCCTCGTTTTGCTTTTGTTGATGTTCATCTTATATCCTCCTTTCAAGACACTATCCATTCTGTTCAACTGCTCTTCCAAGTCCTTTGCTGTCTCTGACAGAATTACAATGTCATCGGTGAACCTCAAAGTTTTTATTTCTTCTCTATGGATTTTAATAGCTACTTCGAATTTTTCTTTTGTTTCCTTTACTGCTTGCTCAATATACAGATTGAATAACATCGGGGAGAGGCTACAACTCTGTCTCACTCCCTTCCCAACCACTGCTTCCCTGTCATGCCCCTCGACTATTATAACTGCCATCTGGTTTCTGTACAAATTGTAAATAGCCTTTCACTCCCTGTATTTTACCCCTGCTTCCTTTAGAATTTGGAAGAGTATTCCAGTCAACATTGTCAAAAGCTTTCTCTAACTCTACAAATGCTAGAAACGAGGGTTTGCCTTTCCTTAATCTTTCTTCTAAGATAACTCGTAAGGTCAGTATTTCCTCACGTGTTCCAACATTTCTAAGGAATCTAAACTGATCTTCCCCGAGGTCCACTTCTACCAGTTTTTCCATTCGTCTGTAAAGAATGCGTGTTAGTATTTTGCATCTGTGACTTATTAAACTGATAGTTCGGTAATTTTCACATCTGTCAACACCTGCTGTCTTTGGGATTGGAATTATTAGATTCTTGAAGTGTGAGGGTATTTCGCCTCTCTCATACATCTTGCTCACCAGATGGTAGAGTTTTGTCAGGAGTGGCTCTCCCAAGGCCGTCAGCAGTTCTAATGGAATGTTGTCTACTCCCAGGGCCTTGTTTCGACTCAGGTCTTTCAGTGCTCTGTCAAACTCTTCACGCAGTATCGTATCTCCCATTTCATCTTCATCCACATCCTCCTCCATTTCCATAATATTGTATCAAGTACATCGACCTTGCACAGACCCTCTATATACTCCTTCCACCTTTCTGCTTTCCCTTCTTTGCTTAGAACTAGGTTTCCATGTGAGCTCTTTATATTCGTACAAGTGGCTCTCTTTTCTCCAAAGGTCTGTTTAATTTTCCTGTAGGCAGTATGTATCTTGCCGCTAGTGAGATTAGCCTCTACATCCTTATATTTGTCCTCTAGCCATCCCTGCTTAGCCATTTTGGACTTCCTGTCGATCTCATTTTTGAGACGTTTGTATTCCTTTTTGCCTGCTTCATTTACTGGATTTTTATATTTTCTCCTTTCATCAACTAAATTCAATATTTCTTCTGTTACCCAAGAATTTCTACTAGCCCTCGTCTTTTTACGTACTTGATCCTCTGCTGCCTTCACTACTTCATCCCTCAGAGCTACCCATTCTTCTTCTACTGTATTTCTTTCCCCCATTCCTGTCAATTGTTTCCTTATGCTCCCCCTGAAACTGTACAACCTCTGGTTTAGTCTGTTTATCCAGGTCCCATCTCCTTAACTTCCCACCTTGAGGTAAGAATATTATAATATATGAAGTAGCACGTAGTTAACGAGTTTCGTGGTAAATATTCATAAATATAATAGGTTAAAATTATGTGAAAGATGTACTGTGCGTAGTGTATTTTGTGTTTTTGCGTTCCATGCGTTCGAGGACGCTGAAACAACGACGGCGGACTGGCAGCAGCACGGTAACGTCAGCTTGGGAAGTTGGTCGCTGTACGAGCTAACCTGACAGCCATGCCACGCCATAGGACGACGTCGTTGAGCCAGCAGATTCGACACAGAATAAATTATAACATTGTTAATTTGAGAAAGAACCTGTTACTATTGTAATTTTGTTCAGTTCATGTCTGTATTCCATTGAAAGTCGTTGGATGGAAATGTATACCATACTACGTGTATTGTTAAGAATTGTCAATAAATAAACGGGGAAGGTAATTATTGTGAAAAGAAGAAACCTCTTCAAGCTGTCCTGGTGGACATGTTGTAAGTAGTCTTCACGGGTTTTCCGCAGCATCATGTTGTGCAAATTCCAAAATATTTCCTCAGAGCAACTGTCCGACATCTTCTGGTGGCTAGATACGACTAACGGCATCCGCACGTCGGCGTCCCGTTTCTAGAACACGCGCGCGAAGAATGCGCATGCGCGGAAATCAGACATGCCCAATGTTGCAGACAGGTGCTGCCATACGCAAACGCCCTCTGCCGATAATTGCCAAGCGGCTCTCCTGCGCGTGAGCCGTACGCTGTGTTTATTAACTGTGCGGCCAGATGTTACTAAAAACCGTACTAGACCAATGTTATGACGGATCTGTCATCGAAAAATCCTGATTTTCGCGTAGTGCTTTAATAGCAACCAATGCATGATTCCAAGCTGTGCTCAGTTGAAATCCCGCATCTCTGTTCATGAGATTATTGGCTGTACGGGTATGTAGTGCTTGCTTAATGACGCAATCCCCGAAATATGATGCCGGCGACAAAAATTCCGTCTTTTCATAAATCATGTGATGTCCTGTATCCAGACAGTGTTCCGCAATTGCCGACTTTACCGGTTGACGAAGGCTTGTATGACGCTGATGTTCATTGCAGCGTTCTTGTACTGTGCGACTTGTCTGGCCTATATATGCTGCCCCACACTGACAAGGAATCGTGTACACACCACATTTCCTCATGCCAAGGTCATCCTTATCCGAACCCAACAGGTTTCTCAGTTTTGCAGATGGTTGAAAAACACACTTAATGTCATATCTTCCGAGGCCTCTTCCGATTCTTGGTGGCATGGCACCAAAATACGGCAAAAAGGGCAAAGTGGTAGGTGTCTTCGTACCTACCGCTCCATAGATTGAACGCGCTTGGGCCTGAATGCATTACGTATCTGTCTCTCAGAATAACCTTTTTGTCGGACCACTGTCTGCAAATGTTGTATTTCACTCGACAGGCTTTCATGATCAGATACCACATGGGCTGTATGAACTAACGAACGTAATTTACTACCGCATTGTGCAGGATGATGGCAGCTCTTGGCTTGCATATATAGATCTGTATACGTTGGCTTGCGGTAGACGCTGTGCCCCAAGGTTTCGTCTGCTTTCCTCCCTAGCAAAACATCAAGAAAAGGTGAAGTACCATCTTTTTCCACTTTGTGAAGTTTATATTCGGATGGAGCGAATACAGATGCTAAAGATACGTAGGTAGAGTATCACGTCCATGTGGCCACACCACAAAGGTATCATCCACATACCGCAGAAAACAAGATGGTTTGAAAATGGCCGACTGTAGTACTTTTCCTTCAAAGTCCTCCATAGAATAATTGGCCACCACAGGAGACAGAGGGCTTCCCATGGCGACACCGTCTACTTGTTCAAAACATTGGTCATGAAATAAGCAAAAAATGTGTGAATTCCTAAAGGACCCATGCCTGAGGGAGGACTCTAAACTCCAGCGGGAGTGGCCGCGCAGCCCGTCACAGGACACCCCAAACCTCGCGGCCAAATATGAAGTATGTTGAAGTAAGCACGTGTTTACATAATGCTACTATGTCCTCCTCAAAACTATTGCTAATGAGCTCTTGAGAGTCCCATCCGAGATGGGATTAGTGGAATAGAGCAGGCTGTTTCGAAACTTCCTAACGATGCTGCCGAAGAGGATAATGCGGCATCTTGGCTCAAGCATCACCTTAGAAGTCCAACTTTCCCCCCATCACAGCTGAAAGAAATGCTCTACGAGAATTGAGAGGAGACCAAGACATTGTCATCTTACCTGCTGACAAAGGAAATGCTACTGTGCTTCTCTCACGCACAGGATGATATGTCTGCGCAAGCAGAAGAAACTAACTATCAAAGTCCAAAAACAATTTATTGGACTGTTCAGTTAACCAAAACAAATTCTCCAAGTATAACACCAACACAAAACAGTGATCCGTCTTCGAATCACAACTACATACAAGAATAATATAGAAAACAACTGAAATAATTTCCTATTAGTCTGCACCAGAGGCTTCTTCGATATACCAAGCGTGATACAGAGATCAGCGAGAAGATCCAAGTCGGGCTGTCGGGGCGGCAGCTATCCGTGTCTACTGGCGGTCGATGAACTGCCGATGTGCTGCCGAGCGCCGGCCTTTATAGCGCTTCGGCGGATGAGTACCTCGGAACTATTTTCCATCACGTGGTTTGACGTGTGAAAATAGTTCCGGGATCTGCAGCGACCTCTTCCTTATGTTTATGTGGGCCGGTAGTGGCCCCTGGTGGCCGCTGGTGTCTTTGCTGTGGTGTTGATGTTGTGGTTGTTGTTGTGACCGTTCATCAATATTACCTGTCGGTTGTGTAGTGCTTCGGTGTGCCTGCGAGGCAGGCAACCCGCGGCTGCAGGCTGTCAGTTTGGTTGCTGATACTCTAGCTGCCGTGATGTCTGGAGGAGAAGGCCACAGCATAGGATATAACAGCAAGGTATACGAACTACTCGACAAATCTGCATACAGTAAATTAAAAAGTGATCCGAGGGGTAGGATCCAATAAAAGGCTCTGGAACTCATCGGGAAGAGCTCGATCCCAGCGCAAGTCGCTAAGGGTTTGCGTCAACAGGCTGCAGTTCCTCCTAGACTCTACAGCCCACCCAAGATCCATACAAATGAGGTACCTCTCTGTCCCATTGTAGGCACCTACTTATTTTGTTGTCAAATATCTGACATCACTATTGGAAACTCTTGTAGGCAAGCGCGATCACCATATTCGAAACTCTGAAGATTTCACAGGTCGCCTGAAAACTCTTAGATTGCAATCGTCGGATCTCTTAGTAAGTTTCGATGTTGTGACTTTATTTACGAAGGCGCCCTTGCAAGACTCTTTAGAGCTCATTAGCAGCTATTCTGAGGAGGACATAGTTGCATTATTTAACCACGTGCTTACTTCAACATACTTCTTATTTCATGACCAATAATTTGAACAAGTAGATGGTGTTGCCAGGGGATGCCTTCTGTCTCCTGGGGTGGCCAATTATTTTATGGAGGACTTTGAAGGAAAAGTACTACAGTCGGCCATTTTCAAACCATCTTGTTTTCTGCGGTATGTGGATGATACATTTGTGGTGTGGCCACATGGACGTGATACTCTACCTACGTATCTTTAGCATCTGTATTCGCTCCATCCGAATATAAACTTCACAAAGGAAGTGGAAAAAGATGGTACTTCACCTTTTCTTGATGTTTTGCTAGGAAGGAAAGCAGACGAAACATTGGGGCACAGCGTCTACCGCAAGCCAACGTATACAGATCTATATATGCAGGCCAAGAGCTGCCATCATCCTGCACAATGCGGTTGTACATTACATTCGTTAGTTCATACAGCCCATGTGGTATCTGATCATGAAAGCCTGTCGAGTGAAATACAACATTTGCAGACAGTGGTCCGACAAAAAGGTTATTCTGAGAGACAGATACGTAATGCATTCAGGCCCAAGCGCGTTCAATCTATGGAGCGGAAGGTACGAAGACACCAACCACTTTGCCCTTTTTGCCGTATTTTGGTGCCATGCCACCAAGAATCGGGAGAGACCTCGGAAGATATGGCATTAAGTGTGTTTTTCAACCATCTGCAAAACTGAGAAACCTGTTGGGTTCGGTTAAGGATGATCTTGGTCTGGGGAAATGTGGTGTGTACATGATTGCTTGTCAGTGTGGGGCAGCATATATAGACCAGACATGTTGCACAGTACAAGAACGCTGCGATGAACTTCAGCGTTGTACGTGCCTTCGTTGACTGGAAAAGTCAGCAATTGTGGAACACAGGTATGAGACATCGCATGATCTATGAAAAGACGGAAGTTTTATCTTGGGCTTCATCTTTCTGGGATTGCATTATTAAGGAAGGAACGCATATGCGTACAACCAATGATCTTATGAACATGGATGTGGGATTTCAACTGATCACAGCCTGGAAGCCGTAGCAGACATACATTGGTGTTTTTTGCGCTCTAGGAAGTAGGTCTTGCTCATATATTAGATATATTATTATGACGTTGCATTAAATGAAAGCCGCGCGGGGTAGCCGTTCGGTCTCAGGCGCCTTGTCGCGGTTCGCGCGGCTCCCCCCGTCGGAGGTTCGAGTCCTCCCTCGGGCATGAGTGTGTGTGTTGTCCTTAAAATAAGTTAGTTTAAGTTAGGTTAAGTGGTCCATAAGCCTAGGGACCGATGAACTCAGCAGTTTGGTCCCATAGTCCTTACCACGAATAAAATAAAACTGAATTAAATGAAACTTTAAGATATTCAAATTTATTAACAGCCATCAACGTTTGACTCAATCACGCATTAGCTATGTAGTTTTCATTTTAGAAATCGTGTACAGTCACAGCCTCTGCACTGTTATGCTCCGATTGTCGCGCTGTTGATGCGCAGTACGAAAATGACTGAGGCTGTTTCCTGTTCCGTAGTGAAACACGCGTGTGGAACACGGTTAGAAAGTGCCGAGAAGTAGGTTGTTCTTAAAGTTTTTCATAAAATTACGGAGATAGTCGGCTTTGAAGTTTTCCGAGGGACTATATTAGATTCAGTTGAGATAGAAATACATACTGGACGTGTGGCGGAATTGGTAGCGTAATTGACAGTTCATGGTGTGCCGGTTCACATGTCGTCTTAGTCATATACATGGCGTAATGTTTACGTCATGTTTATTGTTACAATGAACAGCGGGTGTCGACGTGCGGTATCGTCAGTCGTACCTAGCCACCTGCAAGGTTGAACCATCTGAAGATGACGGACAGTTGCTCCGAGAAAATTTTGTGGAATTTGCACAACGTGATCCAGCGGCAATCCCGTGAAGACTATTTACAAGGAAAAACCTGCTGTTGGATATATATATATATATATATATATATATATATATATATATATATATATATATATATATATATATATATTAAGTGTGCATGCTGAAGATTGCTTATCATAACTGAATTAAGATCCTAATCGACTAAAAAGGAGAGATGAAGGGTTAAATAATACACATCTAAGAAACGTTGGACTACCATATGATGGCACAGTTTGTCTTTGCTTAAATACGTGATTAATTTGTTCTCATGATTGTGAGTGAGTTTTTTTTAAAACAGTGAGTATAGCTGAAGTTAATCTGAAAGTTATTGACAGTTATTTAACTTTTATTTAAAGTTAATAGTGAAAAGTTAAATATTTTGACAGATGCACTATGCGAATCAGAGATATGCTTAACGCTATTGAACACTTGACTGTTTAGTAATACACGCAAACATCTCTGGTTGTCTTGACAACAGAAACAAACTGCAATATATCTGAATATGGAAAGTAGCTTGAACTTGATATTTACAACATGAATCTTTACGAGAGTAAAAGCTATTACTTCTTGTTCGTCCTTTTTGAAAATACGCACCCGAAAAATATAACGAATAAGTCTTCAGTTGAGACGACATTAAATATCGGCCCATTCACGCAATGTTACCGGCTATATCGGTCCTATTGCGCAGCTTCGGCAAATTCAGAAGCCTATCAGTCGTCTTCACGCCCATCTGTTTTCATAGCAGCCTTGTACTCGCAGCAGTCACTCCCAGTGTCCATTGCATGCTTAATTATATTTTGACATGAGAGACCAACCAGTGGAACCATACAGCAGAGTGTGTTTGCCTACATTGATATCCCTCCACTCACAGTAGCCAGTCTCATCTATACGTAAATTCCAGTTAGGTTCCCCAGGCCTGTTGCCCACCAACCTGAATTCATATTAATGAAATGTTGTACAGTTGAAGTTTCTGTTTTTATATTTGTTCTCTCTTGACCCTGATATTAGTTACTAAATCTCTTTCAACGACACCCATTCTCATTCCCTACAATGTCATTTATTTTGTTGTGGGTTTGAAGGAATTAAATTAATTTTATGTCAAGCTAGTCAACTCATTAGGTGGTCTACACAGGGGCCATTATTTAATGAATGTCAGATTTCGTTGCACTATTGATAAATGTGGCGCCTCTTAGGTGCGGTGGTTACGACTTTTTAGTCGTTTGGCAGACGGAGAACTGCCGCCACCATAGGCGAGCTTGCATATTGGTGACCCCCCAGTGATCGAATTTTCCCCTCGGTTTCCTCTTATAACAGTAATCAGTACATAATTACATTTGAGTTTTCCATTTTGTGCTTCAATCCTTTTTTTTAATTCCGCGGTAGTATTTAAAGCTGGCGCGAATGTGAAAAAAAATTCTCTTTTGCTATGTAACATATGTATCTGTGTTCATGTTTTGATTTTTTGGGTTCTGTACCACATCCACGAATTTGGCAGATCAGCGTTGCTACCTGTATTGAAAAAACTCTTTTTTTTGGGGGGGGTATTTTGTGTATCTTTGTTTAGTATATTTGAGAGATATTATCAGGTGTTCTTAGACATGCATAGGTTTTGTTTTGTGTTCCGTTTTTTTCTTCTCTGTTGGGTCATGCAAAATAATTTCTTTTTTTTTTTTAACCTCCGCTGTCGTGACTGTTGAGAAGGTGTAAAGCGAAGTTACTTCGTGGCCAAAGTCTAGTAGACTCGGAAAATAAGATGAAACACGCTAATAACGGTGACGTCAACGCTTCTGGCGTGTGTTGGAAGGGGTTTTCCATGGATCAGTTGGGCCCAAACACATATGATAGGCATTCGGTACCAATAGATGATGCGGGTTCGGAACAGGGAATTAACAGTTGTGACAATTCTGATGACTGAGATAACTATGGCCATTTAGACGTATTAGTCACGGGTAGAAATTTAGAAAGGGAGACAGAAGGCAGACACACAGTGCGTCGCCAGTGCAGCTGTGCTCGGGAATCACAGGTTGCTTCACCACGCATTATGAACCGGAACCTGATAGTCATCGCTCTCGTAGGTCAGCTTAACAAGCAGATGGATGGTTCAATTGGCTCTAAGCTCCGAGGTCATCAGTCCCTAGACTTACAACTACCTAAACCTAACTAACCTAAGGACATCACACACATCCATGCCGGAGGCAGGGTTCGAACCTGAGACCGTAGCAGCAGCGCGGTTCCGGACTGAAGCGCCTAGAACCGGCGCAGATGGATGGATGGATTAGAAAGAAAACGAAAGGAGGAGGTAGGAGAATTAGAAAGAAAATGAAAGCAAGAGGTAGAAGAATTAGAAGGAAAACGAAGGCAGGAGAAAGAAGAATTAGAAAGAAAACGAAGGGAGGAGGCAGAAGAATTGGAACGAAAAAAGGAGTGTGAGGCGATTGCATTAAAAGAGCAAATTAGCGAACGCATGGACGAGTTTGGGGCAAAACTTTCTGGGCACGCAAACTTGGGACGGAGGCGAAGAAAGACGCTAGCCTTACCCAAATAGAGGCAGCAGGTGCGAAGATGATCGCTCTTGATGCTGACATCCGAGCAAAACGAGCGAGTTCCAGGCAAACATAAGTTCAAAAGCCTTGGCGCAGGTACATAAGACAGTGATCGTCAACACGGAGAATATTGCCAAAGTAAACGGTCGACTAGCTCAAGTAGAGGAAAAGTTACAGACAAAGACTTCGAGACCTTGCGCGGCGGAACAATTACGTAGCTGTGAAACTTCATGGCACGAGTGATGCCATCGTGTGGTTCACGGAGCACTGGGACGCAAAGCCACGTGTTGTGCGCATTCACGCGATACCTCTCAGCCGATGGGTAGGAATACGCCGGACACGTTCCCGGAGAATTTTGGTAGATGTGACGGCCACAGAGGACACGAGGTGTCCATCATCTGGGCAATATCCTCGTGACGGAATCAGACAGATTCTCAAGTGCGAGGGTCGAACCTACCTTCAACCAGAAGCATTTTCTCTGTCCTAAAATTTGAAAATTTTAGGGAAAATGGCGGCAGCTTACATCCTTAAATTAGGATTGGACAATTCACCCGGTCGTTACCATCTTCATGGCCCCTCAGTTGAAGCTGACCTATTGGTCACGAGAAATGCAGGATAGAGCAAAACAGGAGATTACGGTGTGGCCTCAACTCGAATCTTCGGGATGCAAAGGACAGGTAAAAATGGTCGAGGCGTTATTAAAGAGGAACCAGTTCTTGGACGCACCCTGCAACCCGTCGGAAATTATTCGTTTCTGTTTCTCGAAGCTTCCCATGCAGTACCAATAGGCACTCGTCGGTAGGTGCGGAGACAACATTGAAACTTTCAAATATCTACTCAGCGAGCTGGAATGAATATATGAGAGGCAGAATGTAAGGGATAAATGGAGAAACAATGACAGCAACGACCAGCAACTGCGTAAGAACAGGGACTGGCGCACCGAACGCCACAGTCCATAGGGAGAAACAGAGGAAAGAGTACCTCAACTACACCACGGAAATTATGGGTACCGGAGCCAAGCAAGGGACAATGTGCGGCACTACGATCGTAATTGGCGGGAACGGGAACAGAATCAGCAAGCTTTTGCAGGTTGGCTCGGTACAGACAAGAATCAGTGGGTAGGAGAGGCGGTTGAGATTCGTCCACCCAATCCCTCTCACCACACTCGTAACCATAGGCCTCCACGAAATTGACGCCACGGGGGCGCGAAAGAGGTTCGCAATCTCCTAGTGCGCAGAATCGCTCACGAGAACGCCCTGGAATTGGAATTACTGAAGGCGAAAAGGTCGATCGGCCTTCACCACGTTTTTCACGTGAAGCCCTTTATAGAATAGGATCTTCGTAATGTATCACACATCTGTTTAGTAGTAGAAGTTTTAGGTATTGTTTCTTTTACGCTCTGTAAATGTAATTGTGTAAACATCAGTTGTTATGTAGGGTTTATTTTTGGTTATATGGGTTGAGTGAAAACAAGGTTGTGATGGGCATTTGTGTCTGACTACTGTATTTTACCTATGTCATTTCTCAGCGTCACATCCACCTTAAAGTAGCTTTTTTTTCTTTTGCTTTTTGTTCCGTGACTGCTCTTCTTATGGTCCACTGATCTGGAATGCGAAGGCCATAATTATAAGTGGTACTTATGGGTGTTTGGGCGAATGCATTCTCTTTTTGGGCTCGTGACTGATATATGGATAATTTCTGCCTTTGCGTCCTTGATGGGGAAATCGTCATCTGGCATGAGTGAACCCTGGGCCGGCCTTGTGTGTCTGGTGGTGTTGTGGGGTGCGTACCACTCTTATGAATGCTTATGACTATGAATGAGGCACGCAGTCGTTGCGTTGCACCTATCTCCTGATCAGTTTGGAGTGCGTGTGGGCACGCCCCTGAGCGCTGCGCCAGTATTTTGTGGTGTGTTTTCGAGTGTACTTAGCCACGCCTGAATTGCGTGTGCTGAATTCGGATTCGTGAAATGCTAAGGAGGCCGCCGAGCCTGTCCTCGTCCCTATGCGTTGCGTCATACTTTCGTGTTGGACTGCGTATTTTCAGGCATTTCAGTTACGTCTCGTTGTAGCGATAGTTCCGTTTTATTGCTTGTGTTTCTTGGCTCTTGGTATAACCGAACACGTCTGGACGTTTGTCGGACTTTCCTCGTGGAGTTTCAGAGTCTACTAGGCATTTCGTCCTCAAGGTTACAGGAATATCTAATCACAAACATGGAAACCTGGAGAATCAGAGAAGAACTGCCGTCGAAACATCAAAATCTCGGCGAGACAGGCAGGGGTGACGACATTTCGCGACTCGGTTGTTGCAGATAGGGCCAGATGGTCACAGAAATGTCGAATTTTATTTCCCTTCATGCAGGTTGTACCGCCGGTATTCACTGTCTCTTTCTTGTTGCCCCTTTGTTTTGTTACTGTGGACCCATGTGCTTGTCTTTAAAATGTTCACCGATCTCCCCAACGCCGCCACCACGTAGGAAGACTACGTTTATAGACTTACTGTTGCATGTTGGGCTTAATCATGTAGTTTTGCATGTAAGATTTGGTCTCCGTTTGTGTTTACCACTGTGAATGCCTGAATGTTTAGGATATAAAAGTTGTTGGAGGGTAGTTTTTAAGCACAGTTAGAGTCTAAGGCATCCGAATTTATATAGGAGGTAATTAGTAAGAGTACCCCTGTCTACACTGGACTCGCATTCGGGAGGACGACGGTTCAATCCCGCGTCCGGCCATCCTGATTTAGGTTTTCCGTGATTTCCCTAAATCGCTCCAGGTAAATACCGGGATGCTTCCTTTGAAAGGGCACGGCCGACTTCCTTTCCCGTCCTTCCCTAATCCGATGGGACCGATGACCTTGCTGTCTGGTCTCCTTCCCAAAAAAACAACAACCCCTGTCTACTGTTAGATATTAGAGTAATTTTTGTGACTTTTCATGTCTATTGCTAAGTGCCACATTTTTGTATTTTTTATCTATATATACGGTAGTAATCCGTGAATAAATATTTCAGTGTTTTTAGTATAATCTAGATTGTAAATAAATTAGTTTCTTTTGTGAGTCAGAATCCGATGCACTACTGTAACTATGTACAAGATTTAGTAAAAGGTGTGGATAGTGTACCAATTGGGTTTCGGTGAGGACTGTAAAGGCACTGTTCGTTGAGGTACGAGGACGTCGGACGAGAAACCGGCCACTACAGGATGAGGTTAAGGACACTGAAGAGAAGCGGGTGGTGTAACCCACCAGGCAGCCGGCACGGTAGACAACTCTGCAACAGGCAGACGACCAGGGCTACCCCTGCCGGGAGAAGCAAATAATGGCGTTTGATTGTGTGAATCACAGCATTCTTTTAAGTAAATTAAAATATTATGGCATCACTGCTAGTGCTGCATAGTGGTTTCAGTCATATCTTACTAATAGAAAACAAAGGGTGTCATTACGTAACACTTCAGCAGTAGGCAATCAGACATCATCTGACTGGGAAGGAATTACATTTGGTGTTCCCCAAGGTTCCATACTAGGTCCACTACTGTTTCTTGTGTATATTAATGACCTGTCATCTGTTACATTACCAGATGCCAAGTTTGTCTTATTTGCTGATGATACAAACATTGCAATAAATAGTAAATCAAATATAAATTTAGAAAGGGAGGCTAATCAAATTTTTACTGTCATTAATAAGTGGTCCATAGCCAATTCACTGTCATTAAACTTTGAAAGGACCCACTATATGCAGTTCAGAACTTCCAAGAGATTTCCTTCTGGTGTGTGTATAAAATATGATGACATGGAAACAGAAGAAGTTGAGAGTGTAAAATTCTTGGGATTACTACTTGATAATAAATTCAGTTGGGAGCAACATACTAACGAACTGCTAAAGCACCTAAACAAGTTTGTGTTTGCAATGCGAATGATGTCAGACATAGGAGATATAAATATAAAAAAACTGGCATATTTTGCTTATTTTCACTGAATTATGTCATATGGTATCATATTTTGGGGTAACTCCACAAACAGAGAAAAAATTTTTAGAGTACAGAAGCGTGTAATAAGAGTAATGGGTAGTGTAAATCCAAGAACATCATGTCGAAACCTATTCAAAGAATTGGGCATATTAACCACAGCTTCTCAGTATATTTATTCCTTAATGAAGTTCGTTGTAAATAATACATCTCTTTTTCCAGCTAACTGCTTAGTACACAATATCAATAATAGGAATAAGAACAATATACATAAAGATTTAAAATCACTTACTCTTGCCCAGAAAGGAGTCCAGTATTCAGCAACGCATATTTTCAATAAGTTACCAGCAACCATTTAGAGTTTAGTTTCAGACAAGGCACAATTTAAACATAATTTAAAAGAATTTTTGGTGGCTAACTCCTTCTATTCTATCCATGAGTTTCTCAACAAGTGCAGTAGACCATTTTAATGAAAATTTTTTATATTTTAAGTTTTGACAATACTTGGTTGTAACAGCCCAGTAACTACCTACTGTGTGAATGATGGACGTATGGAAAGCAGATGTAAGTCTTAAGTCTGTAAATAGTGGAAGTTTAATTTTAAATCTTGTACATAATCTGACTGTTCTTAACTGAGGATCACTGAAATGAATAATTTACTTTAATTTTTGACAATACTTGGTTGTAATAGCCAAGAAACTAGCAAATGTCTGAATGATGGATTTAATGAAAGCAGATTTAAGTATTAAACCTGTAAATATTAGAAATTTAAATTTAATTCATGTACGTAATTTTATTGTTTGTTGACTGAGGATCATTAAAATTAATGAAACTCAAGTTTTTCTAATTACATTTTTGTAATTTGTTTATCTGACATGTTCCACACCCAGGAGGATTCCCTCTTTTATGGGTCTATGGAATGAATAATTAATCTAATCTAATCTAATGTGCCGACAGGTGTCGCAAGAGAAGTGACCTTCGGGGATCCCCGCGCGTCTTGCGTCACAGCCACCAAAGCCGACACCCACCGACTGACACGTGGGCCCGGTCTGTAAGACTGCCCACAAGTCTCACCAAGACTACTGTGCTGCCAGCCTGTGTTATGTAGTGTCTTGTGTAAACAATTCTGTCAACACGTAAATGAGATAGGTCGAGCCTGAGGACGCTACCATCCACAACTTATTTCATGAACAACAACAAAATAAAAAATAAAAATGTATTTCATTGTTGTATGCACAAATGTTCAGTGACACTTAGTTTCTGGTCATCATCTAACTCACCGATGAACATTACACGCTATAATGGTCTGTTTCCTTCCTTGCCATTGATTTAAGTAGGTCTCATTTTGTTTTGGTAACCACTAAACCGCAACTGGCCACTGTCAGTCAGTCCTTGCTATAAACATTCCTAGTTTTGTATTTTCATGAAAAGTTACTATGAGGTTTAATTTTTTTGTTTTTATTTTGTGTAATCTGGATAATTTATTTTCGTATGTGTCCTCAACAGTCATTCACTTACTGTTAGTCTTGTAATACAACATGTTTTTCATGTATAAATTGTGATACACGTTTTGTAAATCCAGCTACACATGTGTGCCCTCCATTTATTGATGAAAGGTGAACGCAAGTTGCATAATAGACATGTTTCATGAATGAATCAGTGCGAAAGGACAATAGGTCACGTCACTATGGCTGTCTCTTTTCTTTGCTCAGGGACACTGAATGTACTTGGTCAAAGAGGGAGGAATATCCTTTGTAAGGATATCCCCTATCCTTCTTCTACTGAATGTGTGTGTCTGCTCTGGGCACAATTAAACTATGTATTGTTAACGAATTAAAACTGGATGTTTGCTGGAAGATTTGGCCCATGGAACTGACAATGCCCCAACACCCAGCAGTGATCAACTTTCTTGCAATTGGAAGAGAGGATGCCTGTGCATGTGGGTATCCCTGCAAATGAATTGGCTGTAAGGTTGGCAATATTCGCCTGTATGATCTCTGCCCTTCCTTGCTTCACCAGAAACTAGTGGCTGTTATGATGCTTTAATTGAGACATTTTCCTTGTGTTCTGTCACACTATCCCTTGCCTTCACTGAGCCACAAATGGCAAAAAATTATCTACTGTAAGTGGGGTGAGGGAGGGGGGGTTAGTGAAAGACGGCAGTGCCTCCCGGGCAGGCCACTGCCATGATAATACCCGCCAGGCACTTCCCCTTTCATTTTGTTTCGGTCATTATCATACAATTTCATTAGCCTTTGGTGTATCTAAATTTTCCATTGATAGTAATCTGATGGACTATTAGGGTTAGGGTAAACAAGGGATTGATCTCACAGTACTTTCACGACTTGAAAAGCATTAGTAGAATTAAATTCGGCGGTAGAAACAGATTTTTGAACGCTGGAGGTGACCATTGCATTAGGGGCAGCTTTAGAACTTCCCTCGGCCAGCAAGAAAGTTCGCCTCCCTTTGTAGTCACCGAACCTGGCCTTCAGGGCAGTGGTTTATGGGTCGCCATTCTGGCGGTTGGGCTTGTTCTGCTAGCAACCAAAGCAAAAAGGTGGGAATGCCATGGCTGAATGCAAAATCACACTTCTTTAGAAACTAGCGGCGACGGGCATCATGGCGCTGGCCTAACCGCTTTATTAGCGAGTGGATGTGATGTGCGAGTCTGGTCTCCTTATTCCGTGTGAGGGTCCAGGTAAAGCGGCTTTGGGCTGGCGCCCAGCTAATGTGTTTATTACAAGAACAGCGTACCTTGTGAGACGGGATGACGAATTTCTTTGGATGTCGCGATTCTTAGATGCCGCCGCGCCTCGCCAAAACGGCGGCCAATAAATTGTTTTATGGACGAAACAGAGCTTGTTTTCGCTAGGAAGCTTGCCTCATCTTGTGAAATGCGCCGGAGGTTTGGCTGCAGGACATCTAGCATTGTGTGCTATTTTTCGGATAAGAGAATGTGTACTGCACTGCAGTGATTGGTTGAGGAAGATCGGGTCTCCTTGCTAGAAAACATGATTGGCACAGTAACCGCTGCTGGGCCATGATAGGTTTATTCAAGAACGTCGTGAAAACGGCTGTTTCTCGGAAGGTTTTGAGCAACGGGTGAGGCAGGGACTTGCTTCTCATCTGTTGCGGAGTGCAATCGCTAGAGCTCTTCTGTCGCCTGGACACCCAGGCGAAACTATATTTTTGTGGATGTGAGACAATCACCGGTGGACGTGCAGTCATCTCCCGAAGTACGACATGCCATAGAACCTAGCAGCTTCGACATTGCCAGCATGCATCTTGTCTTTCACCGGTTATATCGGTAGTATTGCACAATGCATTGTTGCCAGATGAATCCAAGATTGCGGCGATGACGTCATCCAAGATGGCGGCGTGTAGACTTAGCAACAGTGCATGATGTCATCCAAGGTGCAGGTTGACGTAATCAAAGATGGCAGATTTCTGCGGGAAGATAGGTCAATTGGGCAGCCTCCACTAACCTAACCCCCCCTCCCCTCCCCTAGAAAAATGGCGGGAATTTCAAATTCCAACAATATAATGCATCACAGCATGCTTATCGCTACTAACCTAAGAAAATCGTGGGAAGATAGGTCATTTGGACCACCTCCACTAACCTAAGTTACCTGACCACCACCTCCTCCTAGGGATCTGTGGGAAGTTTGAATTTTGGCAGTAAACAAAGGTCACTTTGACTATCTCTTCTAACTTTAGAAGATGGCAGGAAAGAAAGGGTACTTGGGCTATGGCCACTAACGTAAGTCACCTGACTGCCACATCCTCCTAGGTATCGGCGGGAAATTTTAATTTTGGTGTAATGAAAGGCCACTTGGGCTATCTCTACTAACCTAAGAAAACGGTGGGAAAGAAAGGGCATTTAAACTACCTCCACTAACCTAAGTCACCCAACCGCCACCTCTTCCTAGGGATTGGTGGGAAAATGACTCGATGACTGCTGGACTGCTGGAGAGAGGAAGCAGTGTACTTTATTTATTTTGGAAGAATTTATTTAGGGACCGATTTGAAATAGTATATTTATCACACTGATACAAAACACAAGCTCTGACATGCTTGGGGTCACGCCACACAGCCCACAGACCTGTAAACTACTCCTAAATAACGCTCAGCAGACTCACAAACAACTCCTAAATTACCGAAATAATTTCAGTACAGACATGCAAACTCCTCCTAAATAATTCAGTACACAGATGTGCAGACACGAAATCAACTCTTAAACTGTCCAAATAACGCATAGCACAGCCTTCAGACCTGCACGCAAAATAATGTAACAAACACGCAATCAATGTACGCAAGCACTGCCCGCCACCCCCTGTCACAGGAGGCTAGCAGCAGCCCCCATAAAGTGACGTGGACATCATCTGCCAAGCCATGCACAGGTGCCTGTTTGGGTCCCTCAGGCATGAGCTGGTGGCATCCCCTTCATACTTAGCACCTGAGAAATTCCTCTCAAAATACATGCTCACCTGGGCACTGTTGACGACGTGACCAGACAGGAGCAAAGATCACTATTTACAGAGCACAGACGCTCCAAGGTGGGCTGCCCTCACATGTGTTTGTCTCTGCTGGTGTGAACCCTCTCTCTACCTGTGGTCCAGCAAAGAGCTAATTGCTGAGCAACACTGTAGAAATCTGTTCCAGAATAGCACAAGCTGCTTTCTCCCTAGCGATTCTAATGGACCATGCATGACATGTGGCTGACGCATCAGCGAGCATAGCTACATACCATCGCAAGCGCATCTAGCAACATTCTCAATCTTATACGGAAGCAACATGGGTATCTAAAATAATAACTTAGTCGAACTCTAGTAAATTGCATAGTGTCCCAGAAATACTTAGCATGCACTTTTGTAGGTGTTTTCGTGATGTCTCAGCTTGTATGCACGGAAATTCTTGCCCTAACAGAACCTGTTTACGAAAATAGCGCACAATAACATCGACTGCACTCTTCCTAGCGGTCCTAATGTGATACCCCGTCCATCACATGTTACCCTGTCTGCTTTCAACACACACAAACATTCCCACCGCTATGTAGAGACTCCTGTATCCCTGCACAAAGGATGTCATGTGAATGAATCGACCATTATGATTGGCTCTTATCAAATTTACCCGTCGAATTACTGATGTCACTGGTATCGAAGCACCATCAACCTTTTCTTTCTTTCTGCAGACTAGACTATCAGAGCTAAAAAGTATTTTACACAGATCGCCATATTGCACCGACAATTAAACCCTGCAAAGTGCCCCTATATATCGTCAAATACAGAAAGACCCTTACTCAATTACACTGCTCTCCCACTGAGGACAGGAGATTGAATATTATAATGTGAAACCGACCTGTGACCCATCAATATATCACCGTGAACCCTACATATCGTCAAATATAGAAAGACTCCTACTCAATTACACTGCTCTCCCACCATGGACAGGAGGTTGCATATTGGAGCATGAAATCGATCTCCAACCCAACAATATATCACCACCTATTGTCTCGATGTAGTAAACATACAATTTGTATCCTGCACCATACAAAATCAGCCCTTTTACATCACTCGTGCATAGACAACAAAGACAGACACCGTCGTATATACCCTTCGCATCAGTAGATGTTTACTGCAAGGTCGGGCGGGCATCCATGCCCAACGCATGACCAGAGCACCCTCAGTGGGCCGAAGTCACTCTCAGAACCCTTCTACAAATTCGGGCTCCTTCCCACTCGACACAAACACGTTACTGTTTCTGGTCCAGACCTGCTTGCTTGCTTGCATTTTTCTACACCTGTCTCCAGACTCTGGGATTAGAAGAACACATGTATTTTCACATGGTTCGCCATAATACTACTATTTTTTCGCGGTACTTCTCGATATCAAGCACACGGCAGCAACCTACCAGTTGCTCGAACAACACAATACCCAAGATATAGACTGAAGTTATTTTTCTACAAACCCCAAACTTTAGTGAGGTGGAGCGTGCTCTAGACCACAGAGTAACTAGAAACTTATCCCGTGTGCGAGGACATATACGTGAAAAGAACTCAACAAAAGAAAAATAGAGGAAACTGATATTTCCACTCGCTAATACTGTTGTCGGTGTTGTAAGAGATTCCATATTACCCCTATAATTTACAAGGTAAGCTAAGATGTTTCTCATGTCTAGAGAACCGGCAAACATGTATTTCATATGGTGGATGCACACACCACACTCGATCTTCCAGCAACTAAATAAAAGGGCGACATCTGGAGAAGTCAAACGAACAATTTACATGGGACAGAATAAAGGTCCAGTGCAAATGCACCCCCATATTCAATCTTCTCAAAATTCCACGTGATCACGAAAGCTATTCAACTCATACTAAATATTAGTTCGGTATTTGTTCTTCTAGAGGATAACACAGTTAAGTCATCTACATTCTGACAACTCCTACCCTTAACAGGAAACCATTGTACTTAAAAATAAATGTTAGGATCGCGGGCTCAATTGAACGACATTCGACAATGAGTGAAGTATCGGAAATACACCCTGGTGACGGCAGTGGCTCTCGAAATAGAGATAACTTTACCATACTTATGACTTGACATACTCTTCCCTCTGCTATCACAGTATTTCCACAGTCATCTCCTTTGCACATGTCGAAACACAAACACATACTTTATAAGCCTGATGCTCAAGGTGAACCTATCATGCATCCCCTACTACTACTAAGTATAATACTTCGTCAATAACTGATTGCCTATGATACGAAGTAATACTGAGAGAGAAACAGCGTTGGGTAGACATGCCTAATAAGTTTTTATTGTGAGTGCTACCACTGTGTCTTAGAAAGAGAGAGGTAGTCGGCCAGATGTTGAAAAACTCGATTGCAGCAACTACTGTATGTTACCATCACAAGCGGTCTTGGTTCTACAGGGTCACTCAAGTATCCTTGTTAAAAGCTATACTGGCTTTAAAAATCGAGGTGTGGAATTACACCCAAATGAATTGGTTTTTCCGGACAAATACCGAGATGACGATCATAGGAGTGTGTATTATCAGACCATCAGTCTTCTTACACATAACCCACGATGCAATCTCGTCATAAAATGGCACACTTTTGAAAGTGTTTCGGCTAAAGAACGTGGTATGAAATTGCTATCTGCAACTCCCTCACGCCGCTCGATTTTTTTCCAGTATGTGTAACGTATTCTGTCTCGATACCATGTCAGAGGTTCTGCGATATATCCACTGAGTTATAGGCGATGACTGACTGAGAAGGATCACAAACAGTATTAGATGGTGTGCTGTTTGAGGTCGTAAGAAATGTACACTAGCTTTTCAGATCTCTAGTGCTATGCTATCCACTAGAAATGATGTCTATGATTTGAAATCAAGTCCTTCCATTCCATCACATACCTGTGTAGGATCATGGCCACAAGTGGATCATATTTCTGGCACTCTGGCCTATCTGCTACAGTAAAATTCCAACGTGGTTTTAGTCAGTCCCTATGCATCCTGCAACTGCTCCCATTTCTGCAGCATTGCACATGTGATCATCCCAATTTAAGTTGGAACTGAAAAGATGTCGGAGAAAGCCATATCCAGCACATTCTGCAACCCATGTAGAAACAGAACGACCTGAGTTAGTTCAACATGGCGGTGTTTTGACCATTCGGTGGAAATGAGCGAATTGTGATGCATCTCCAAACTAGATACAGATAGTACAGTCCGAAGCAGATCCGCATCCATTCACATCTATCAGCCAAACATGCCATCATAGTTCTCTGTACCATGCAACAGAGAAAAATTACGAACTATAAAAGCTCCACTAATTCCATATGATATACACTCCTGGAAATTGAAATAAGAACAACGTGAATTCATTGTCCCAGGAAGGGGAAACTTTATTGACACATTCCTGGGGTCAGATACATCACATGATCACACTGACAGAACCACAGGCACATAGACACAGGCAACAGAGCATGCACAATGTCGGCACTAGTACAGTGTATATCCACCTTTCGCAGCAATGCAGGCTGCTATTCTCCCATGGAGACGATCGTAGAGATGCTGGATGTAGTCCTGTGGAACGGCTTGCCATGCCATTTCCACCTGGCGCCTCAGTTGGACCAGCGTTCGTGCTGGACGTGCAGACCGCGTGAGACGACGCTTCATCCAGTCCCAAACATGCTCAATGGGGGACAGATCCGGAGATCTTGCTGGCCAGGGTAGTTGACTTACACCGTCTAGAGCACGTTGGGTGGCACGGGATACATGCGGACGTGCATTGTCCTGTTGGAACAGCAAGTTCCCTTGCCGGTCTAGGAATGGTAGAACGATGGGTTCGATGACGGTTTGGATGTACCGTGCACCATTCAGTGTCCCCTCGACGATCACCAGTGGTGTACGGCCAGTGTAGGAGATCGCTCCCCACACCATGATGCCGGGTGTTGGCCCTGTGTGCCTCGGTCGTATGCAGTCCTGATTGTGGCGCTCACCTGCACGGCGCCAAACACGAATACGACCATCATTGGCACCAAGGCAGAAGCGACTCTCATCGCTGAAGACGACACGTCTCCATTCGTCCCTCCATTCACGCCTGTCGCGACACCACTGGAGGCGGGCTGCACGATGTTGGGGCGTGAGCGGAAGACGGCCTAAGGGTGTGCGGGACCGTAGCCCAGCTTCATGGAGACGGTTGCGAATGGTCCTCGCCGATACCCCAGGACCAACAGTGTCCCTAATTTGCTGGGAAGTGGCGGTGCGGTCCCCTACGGCACTGCGTAGGATCCTACGGTCTTGGCGTGCATCCGTGCGTCGCTGCGGTCCGGTCCCAGGTCGACGGGCACGTGCACCTTCCGCCGACCACTGGCGACAACATCGATGTACTGTGGAGACCTCACGCCCCACGTGTTGAGCAATTCGGCGGTACGTCCACCCGGCCTCCCGCATGCCCACTATACGCCCTCGCTCAAAGTCCGTCAACTGCACATACGGTTCACGTCCACGCTGTCGCGGCATGCTACCAGTGTTAAAGACTGCGATGGAGCTCCGTATGCCACGGCAAACTGGCTGACACTGACGGCGGCGGTGCACAAATGCTGCGCAGCTAGCGCCATTCGACGGCCAACACCGCGGTTCCTGGTGTGTCTGCTGTGCCGTGCGTGTGATCATTGCTTGTACAGCCCTCTCGCAGTGTCCGGAGCAAGTATGGTGGGTCTGACACACCGGTGTCAATGTGTTCTTTTTTCCATTTCCAGGAGTGTAGAATTCACCTAGCCGCCATTGCAGGTGCGACGACGCATAGCTGCGATGTGGATCCAACGCTGAGAAGGAGTTTTGCAATGGTTCCCAGAATAGCATTCCTAGCAGGACAGCCTGTCCGTCATTGAATTTACCTGTCAAACTGCTGCTGCTGCCGATGTGGGACGATCCTATTAAGTATACAGCTTTTGATCCATTGCAGAGGGCAGATTAAGGTTTCATCAAACATACTGTAGGAGGAGGACCGTATCCCACAGACTATACTGTAAGTTCCAAGAGACGCTCCCAGTGACACTGTGTCATTGTTTGAAACTTTGTTTTCTAACATGCTTTGTACACTGCCATACATTTTGTTTTTCTGCCACGAATTCGAGGTCTGTGTCAGGTCCTAAACTGCCATTAAGACGCTCTGATCCACGGCCTATCGCAGAAAACTATACATCGCACAATGTAAATCATATAACACGACAGAAACACTGGATGATTTTAAGTAAAGGAGAGTTACAACATAAGCAAATTGGGGGAGTTTTGCGGCATTGTGGACGGTTTCCAAACTACAGTCCGAAAGTCATTCACGACCTCTACATTAAACTCATCTGTCCTGGTCATGGAATAGCTAATGACTCTACATTCCGTTTCGACTGATTCATCATACTGCAGTCATGTACGCGATCACAGTTTTGGTGATATGCATCCCAGAAGGTGTTGTCCATCCACCAAAACTCTTTCTCCACCTAAAACAAGCAATGTCAGTCAGTCATTATGTGGTGCCAGCGTGCCAGTGGTCGGATGGGGTGTAAAAGAAACCATCGATGTACTCTAATAACAAGCATTACGTGGTGATAGTACGAACAATTTTAGCAATTTTAGAGTAATTTCAACACCGACAAATGATGCGACAGCATGTTTCCCTATTTCAGAATCATAGCTCAACCACCCCTTCTGCATTTTGCGAGTATCATTGCGAACGTGGATAGATGACTCTGCAGTATATCCATTCATTGGTAATTCTCGAACACATACACCATCAAGTTATATCAGACAGTGCTCTACATGTCGAGTATAGTGCTTAATTTACTATCTATGTCTCTGTGTATGGAAGTCACAGAGCACCTCAGGATTCAGGAGGTTAAGGTTTCATCACCCATACTGTAGGTGAGTTCTCCTCACACTGTCATTGACCAAACCGCCCCGCAGCACCCTTACCGATTTAATCTGCAACTGAACAGAAGTAGGCCGCTACACTTCGCGGGCCGGCCGGAGTGGCCGAGCGGTTAAAGGCGCTACAGTCTGGAACCGCACGACCACTACGGTCGCAGGTTCGAATCCTGCCTCGGGCATGGATGTGTGTGATGTCCTTAGGTTAGTTAGGTTTAAGTAGTTCTAAGTTCTAGGGGACTTATGACCACAGCAGTTGAGTCTCATAGTGCTCAGAGCCATTTTTTTGAATACACTTCGCGTCTCGTGAATGAATGGAGCTTGCCAAGTCCTCACCCATCCCAGCGCACAAGATTTCTCGCAATGCGCCCAAATCGATTATAGTAGCAGATTTCAAAGTGGCGTGATGTAATAGCAGAAGGTTAAGAAGAATAAGAAACGAATGATTTTTATGCGCGATGGAGCTCCCGACGGATGAAGTTCATCGCATTTTTACGTAAATCAACCAAGCTATCAACTCTGAAGTATTGTTCTAGAGTCTAGGATCAGTACCTGAAAGGTACTGGTATGAGAGAACATAAAGACAAGCACTCCTAAGGCTACAACGTTCCGCACTTAAAACGGGCTATAATGCTAGATCGCTTCTGTTTCCGATCTATCAGTCGTGTGGAATGTAGCGCTGTTAATATTCCAATGTAAGAAATATATTTCAAACGGATGACGTACATCCTTCTTTCCGGTTTCTCTACAATAAACTATGTTATCGAACAGTAAAACGAAAAAACTACTTCCTTAAAACATTGGCTCTGTGTGATACGAGTACAATATAGCTTTCCGGAGATGTATAGCGCCGACTATTTACATCCGATTTCGGTTTGGAAATTATACTATGCCTGCATCAGCCCTGTATAAAATGATCGTTAGTAACGGCGAATACCTCTTACAAGGAAGCAGATAAACGCATAGCACCAGCGTCTGACGTGTGAAAATTACGTGTCATTCTGTCACTAACTCTGTAAACAGCACATCTGTGAGGCAAATGTATACACGGGGATTGCAGCGACTAATAAGCACCTATCGCTAACTTAGTTATGAAGCTGAAGTCTTGATTTTACACCCCAAATTGGACGGGGGGGGGGGTGGAGTACATTTCATAAATCATAGTTTGATTAGAGGAATGAGCCACGTTTAATCACACATGAGATGGAAGTCCTCTGATGACTGACAGGTTTACCGTTAACGATCGCAAGTAGACAATGCTTTAAACCACATACAGAACACGTGGCTGTATATGAGTCTAACGCATGCAATGTCACGCGACTGATGCATCCTGACAGAACAGTGGAAAAATTGACCTGCAGCAACGTCCCACATCTCTAGAATGCATCATCAGTCTACCATTAAATCGTACTTCGTTACAGCTCCATCTCAATCGATCACCCCATCCACGCTCCGTTGTCCTTTAACACAGATGCATGTAAGTTTAGAGGCGGATGGTTCCCGGTCTTCCTGAAAAGCGTCAAATACAGTAGTCAACTCGCTTGTATCACTGGTACCTCAATAGACATACAGCATAATGCTGCCTCGATGGAGAAAAAATCGACTGCTTCTCCGATTCCCTTTACTTCCACGTCAACGTTTTCTCGAATTCCTCTTGCTGCCACATACTCGTCCCCACATACAAATTGTTCTGCGTGAAGCAGATGATATGCAAGTACTTCCTCAAGTTCCCGGCATTTCGGTGTACATTCAGTCAATTTATAGCTATTCCTCCATCATTTTTCGCAATTCTATCGATTTTTCTATGTCAGTTCTATCCATGCGATCTTGACATAACCTCTCGCTCTGTGTTCTAAAATTTCTTGAAAATGTAGGACAGCTGCCAACACCTAGCCCAAAGGCACTGATCGGGAGGTGTAGTATAGCACTGTACTCGATTTTGTCCAGTCACCTCCACATTTGGATGATGATGATGATGATGATGATGATGATGATGATGATGAATTGGGTCATCAGCCCCCTGACGAAAAGTCAACATGAAATCTCATGGGTGGGGACAAAGGCTGTCCCTTCATTCAGAGAAGTTTATAACGTACTAGAGTCTGCCGCCCTTCCCCACCAGTTTAGGGATGAGGCCTGGTAGTTCACAAAACTTCACCTTCTGTTAACACTAGTATCGGTATCTGCGAGGACGGTGGGCAGATCTCCAGCGAGACCAAGGACTGCCCTAAAATCAGTATACAAGACACACGTAGCCACAATATGTTGAACTGAAAGGGGCACGGCACAAATTTCACAGAAAGGTGGATCCTCCCCCTGGAGGAGGAAGCCATGTGTCAAAGGGCTATGCCTGATGTGCAGTCTTGTAAGCAAAATCTCCTTCCAGCGGCGAGGCTGACACGAGGTCTGCCAAGCTTTTGTGGTCAGTTTGAGTGACCGCAGTTTGTTGTCCGACACCTGCAACCATTCAGTCTCCCACTGACGCGTGATGCATCTGTCAGAAAATGAGATAATGGCGTGCAATGGGATGGGACATTGATGGACAACACCATCCCAACATGCTTCCTTAGCAGCTTTATCAGCCATGTTGTTACTCTGTATCCCATCGTGACCAGGTACCCAGAAAAAGATCACCTCCTTGCCACGGTGTTGGAGCCGCTGTAAGGAGTCTCCACATTTGGAGAGCGTTTGCTCTGTTTTCTGTATGTCTGTGTATATGCATGTGTCGTGGAAGGCTCCCGGGACACAACCCCTCTGCTGGTGGACCAAACTTCGAACACGGTATATGTGTTTGGATGTAACACGTGGTTGGTCCACCTGTGAGCCTTATCCCAGATGCGACATGTGGTGGATCTGCCTGTGAACAGCAGTCCGGATATATATATTGTGCAGTAGATTCACACTCAAATGCTAACTCAAGCCTACTATGGGTCCGTCAGGAGCTCCATCGTGCATAAAAATCATTCGATCCTTGTTCTTCTTAACCGTCTGCTATTACATCACTCCACTTTGAAATCTACTACTATAACCGATAAGGAATGCTAACCTCCTGATATGGGCGCATCTCGAGAAATCTTGTGCACTGGGATGGGTGAGGATTCGGCAAGCTCCATTCGTTCACGAGACGTGAAGTGTAGCGGCCTACTTCTGTTCAGTTGCAGGTTAAATGGGTAACGGTGCTGCAGGGCGGTTTGGTCAGTGACAGTGTGAGGAGAACTCACCTACAGTATTGGTGGTGAAACCTTAACCTCCTGAGTTCTGAGATGCTCTGTGACTCCCATACACAGAGAGATAGATAGTAAATTAAGCACTATACTTGACATGTAGAGCACTGTCTGATATACATTGATGGTGTATGTGTTCGAGAATTACCAATGAATGGACGTACTGCAGAGTCATCTATCCACACTTGCAGTGATACTCGCGAAATGGAGAAGGGGTGATTAAGCTATGATACTGAAATACGGAAACATGCTGTCGCATCATTTGTCGGTGTTGAAATTACTCTCAAATTGCTAAAATTGTTCGTACTATCACCACGTAATGCTTGTTATTAGAGTACATCGATGGTTTCTTTTACACCCCATCCGACCACTGGCACGCTGGCACCACATAATGACTGACTGACATTGCTTGTTTTAGGTGGAGAAAGAGTTTTGGTGGATGGACAACACCTTCTGGGGTGGAAATCACCGAAACTGTGATAGCGTACATGACTGCAATATGATGAATCAGTCGAAACGGAATGTAGAGTCATTAGCTACCCCATGACCAGGACAGATGAGTTTAATGTAGAGCTCATGAATCACTTTCGGACTGCAGTTTGGAAACCATACACAATGCCGTAAAACTCCCCTTTATTTAAAATCATCCAGTGTTTGTGGCGTGTTATAGTAGTCACAGTAACAATATGATTTACATTGTGCGATGTCCAGTTTTCTGTGAGAGGCCGTGGATCAGAGCGTCTTAATGGCAGTTTAGGACCTGACACAGACCTCGAATTCGTGGCAGAAAAAAAAGTATGGCAGTGTACAAAAGCTGTATATTTAATAGGATCGTGCCACATTGGCAGCAGCAGCAGTTTGGCAGGTAAATTCGATGACGGATGGGGTGTTCTGTTGGGAATGCTATTCTGAGAAGCATTGCAACAACTCTCTCCCTGTGACGGATCCACATAGCAGCTATGCATAGTCGCGCCTGCAATAGCTGCTAGGTCAGTTCTATATCGGATGTAGTTAGTGGATCTTTTATAGTTCGTAATTTTTCTCTGTTCATGGTACAGAATAGCAATGATAGCATGTTGGGCTGAAAGATGTGAATGGATGTGGATCTGACTTGGACTGTACTATCTCTATCTAGTTTGGAGACACACATAACAATGTGTTCATTTGCACTGAATAGCCAAAACACTGTCCTGTTGCACTAACTCAGGTCATTCAGTTTCTACACGGGTTGCAGATGGTGCTGGATATGGCTTTCTCCAACCTCTGCTCAGTTCCAACTTAAATTGAAATGATCACATGTGCAATGCTGCAGAAATGGGAGCAGTTGCAGGATGCATAGGGACTGACTAAAACCACGTTGGAGTTTTACTGTAGCAGATAGGCCAGAGTGCCAGAAATATGATCCACTTGTGGCCATGATCCTACACAGGTATGTGATGGAATGGAAGGAATTGATTTCAAATCATAGACATCATTTCTAGTGGATAGCATAGCATTAGAAATCTGAAAAGCTAGTGTACATTTCTTACAACCTCAATCAGCGCACCATCTACTACTGTTTGTGATCCTTCTCAGTCATCGCCTATAACTCAGTGAATATATCGCAGAATCTCTGACATGGTATCGAGACAGAATACGTTACACATACTGGAGAAATATCTAGCGGCGTGAGGGAGTTGCAGATAGCGGTTTCATACCACGTTCCTTAGCTGAAACACTTTCAAAACTGAGCGATTTTATGACGAGGTTCCATCATGAGTTACGTGTAAGCGGACTGATGGTCTGATAAAACATACTCCTACGATTACTGTTTCGGTATTTGTCTGAAAAAAAAAAAAACAGTTTATTCGGGGGTAATGCCACACCTCGATTTATAAAGCCAGTATAGTTTTTAACAAGGATACTTGTGTCCACCTGTAGAACGAAGACCACTTGTGTTGGTAACATACAGTATTTGTTAGCATTGGGTTTTTTAACATCTGGATGTTTACATTTGTCTTTCTAAGAGACAGTGGTAGCACTCACAAGACAAAACGTATTAGACATGTCCATCCATTGTTGATTTTGTATCAGTATTATTTTTATTGCAGGCAATCAGTTATTGGCAAAGTATTATACTTAGAAGTAGTAGGGGATGTGTGATAGGTTCACCTTGAGCATCAGGCTTATAAAGTATGTGTTTGTATTTCGACATCTGCAAAGAAGATGACTGTGGAATACTGTGATAGCAGAGGGAAGAGAGTGTCAAGTCATAAGTATGGTACAGATATTTCTATTTTGAGAGCCACTGCCATCAGTAGGGAGTATTTCCAATAATTCACTCATTGTAGGACGTCGTTCAATTGAGCCTGCAATCCTAACATTTAGTTGTAAGTACAATGGTTTCCTGTTAACAGTAGGAGCTGTCAGAATGTAGTTGACTTAACTGTGTTTTCCTCTAGATGATCGAATACCTAACTAATACTTAGTATATGTTGGATAGCTTTCGTAGAGTAAATTGAATATGGAGGTGAGTTTCCACTGGACCAATATTCACTCCCATGTAAACTGTTCGTTTGGCTGCTTCTGCACATTTCTCGTCTTTATTTTGTTGAGAGAAGGTCGACTGTGGTGTTTGCATCTAGCATCTGGAATACACACTTGCCAGTTCTCTAGACATGAGAAACACCTTAGTTGACCTTGTTAGTTATAGGGGTTATTTGGAATCTGTTACAACATTGACATCAGTATTAGCGAGTTTCCTCTTCTTTTTTTATCGAGCTTTTTCACATAAACGTCCTCGCACATGGCATAAGTATCTAGTTACTCAGTGGTCTATAGCACGCTCCACATAACTAAAGTTTGGGGTTCGTAGAGAAATAATTTCCAGTCTATTTCTTGGGAATTATGTTCTGCGAGCGATTGGTAGCATGCTGCCGTGTGCTTGATATCAAGAAGTACCACGAAAAAAAGTAATATTCTGGCGAACCATACAATAATACATGTGTTCTTCCAATCCCAGAGTCAGGAGGTAGGTTTAGAAAAATGCAAGCAAGCAAGCAGGTCCGGACGAGAAAGAGTAACGCGTTTGTGTTGAAGGGGAACGAGCCCAAATTTGTAGCACAGTTCTGAGAGTGACTTCGGCCCACTGAGGGTGCTCTGGTCATGTGTTGCACGTGGATGCCCACCAGACCTCGCGGTAAATATCTACTGCTGCAAGGGGAATATACGATGCTTTCTCTTTTCGCTGTATATGTATGAGTGATGTGAAAGGGCTGATTTTGTATGGCGTAGGTTACAAATTGTATGTTAACTAGATTGAAATGTAGGCAGTGATATACTGTTGGGTTGGAGATCAGTTTCACGTTCTAATATTCAAGCTCCTGTCCTCAGTGGGAGAGCAGTGTAATTGAGTAAGAGTGTTTCCGTATTTCACGATATGTAGGGGCACTTTGCAGGGTTTAACCCTTTAACTGCTCTGGATGTGGTAACGCGCACGCCTTGGTACCTGTCCCTGTGTGCTCTATATGTCTTTACGCGCGCCTCCAGTCCTTCTACCTGGTACCTGGTACTCTGAACGTGTGGGAACGTTTGTGTGTATTGAAAGCAGGAAGAGTAACATGTGATGGATGGGGTATCACATTAGGACAACTAGGAAGAGTGCAGTCGATGCTATGCTGCGCTGTTTTAATAAACAGGTTCTGTTAGGGCAAGAATTTCCATGCATACAAGCTGAGACATCACGTGTAGCTACGTTCAGAGTACCAGGCAGAAGGACTGGTGGTGCACGTATACATGTTCATATCCCACAGGGACAGGTACAAAGGAACATACATTAACACGTCCATAGCAGTTAAAGGGTTAATTGTCGGTGCAATATGGCGATCTGTGTAAAATACTTTCTACCTCTGATAGTCTCATCTGCAGAAAGAAAGAAAAGGTGGTTGGTGCTTCGATACTGGCGGCATTAGTAATTCGGCAGTTAAGTTCGATAAGAGCCAATCATAACGTTCAATTCATTCACAAGACATCCTTTGTGCAGGGATATAGGAGTCTCTACATAGTGGTGGGAACGTTTGTGTGTGTTGAAAGCAGGTAGGGTAACACGTGATGGATGGGGTATCACATTAGGACCCCTAGGAAGAGTGCAGTCGATGTTATTCTGCTCTATTTTCGTAAACAGTTTCTTTTAGGGCACGAATTTTTGTGCATACAAGCTGAGACATCACGAAAACTCCTACAAAAGTGCACGGTAAGTATTTCTGGGACACTACGAAATTTACTAGAGTTCGACTTGGTTATTATTTTAGATACCCACGCGGCTTCAGTATTAGATTGAGAATGTTGCTAGATGCACTCGGAATGATATGTAGCTACAAGCGGTTATTCATCAGCCACACGTCTCACATGGTCCATTAGAAATGCTAGGGAGAAGACAGCTTGTGCTATTCTGGAACGGATTTCTGCAGTGTTGTGTGGCAATTAGCTCTTCGCCAGACCACAGGAAAAGGGGGGTTTCACACCAGCAGAGGCGAACACAAGTGCATGCGACTCACCTTGGAGCATCTGTGCTATGTAAATAGCTTTTCATTCCCATCCGGTTGCGTCATCAACAGCGTGTAGGTGATCATGTATTTCGAGAGGAATTTCTCAGGTGTCAAGTATGAAGGGGATGCCACCAGCTCATGCTTGAGGGACTCAAACGGGCACCTGTGTGTGGCTTGGCAGTTGATAGCCACGTCTCTTCACGGGGCCTACTGCTAACCTCCTGTGCAGTCCAGTGGACAGGGGGCAGCGGGCAGTGCCTGTGTACATTGCTTGTGTGTCTGTTGCATTATTTTGTGTGGAGGTCTGTAAGCTGTGCTATGCATTATTTGAACAGTTTAAGAGTTGATTTCGTGTCTGCACATCTGTGTACTGAATTATTTAGGAGGAGTTTGCATGTCTGTACTGAAACTATTTCGGTAATTTAGAAGTTGTTTGCATGTCTGCTGAGTGTTATTTAGGAGTAGTTTACAGGTCTGTGGGTTGTGTGGTGTGACCCCATGCATGTCAGAGCGTGTGTTTTGTACCAGTGTGATAAACATACTATCTCAAATCGGTCCCTAAATAAATTCTTCCAAAATAAATAAAGTACACTCCTTCCTCTCTCCAACAGCCCAGCACAGGCTGCATCAATTCGCCCTCCGGACAGGCATCTTGGGTTATGTCACGGAACAGATGACAGCGCCCTCTCTTGACAGTACTGTGTACTAGGTCCAGACTTCGTGGTGGCCACACTGTTTCCCGCCATTTTCCTACCATCTTGGATTACGTAATGGAATGGACTACAGCACTCTCTGGTGGCAGTACTGTGCTCTATGTCCAGTCCTCATGGTGGACACACTGTTTCCCTCCATATTGGATAACAGTACTTGCGCCATCACCTGACGTCATGGCCACCATCTTGGAATACGTCATGGAACAGACGACAGCGTCTTCTGGTGGTGGTACTGTGTACTATGTCGGTTGGGCTCTGGACCTTGTGATGAACATGCTGGATGCCGGTAGTGCCTCAAATTGTTTAAATAAAGGCTGGTGCATGATTTCGATAGTTGATGATTAGCAAGCATGTCAGCAGAGTCTTTTAGTGGTTTGCAAGCCTGTAGGCTGTGTGGCTTGATACCAAGCATGTTAGAGCATGTGTTTTGTATCAGTGTAATAAATATACTATCTCTCAAAACCCATCCCTAAATAAATTATTCAGAAATAAATAAAGTACACTCATTCCTCTCTCCAGCAGGCTGAGACCTTTTTCTGCCAATCCCTAGGAAGAGGTGTCGGTCAGTTGACTTAGGTTAGTGGAGGTAGCCCAAACTCCTTTTTTCCCGTCATTTTCTTAGGTTATTAGAGATAATCGTGGTGTGGTGCATTATCCTGATGGAATTTGAACATCCTACCATTTTTCTGGTGGAGGGGAGAGGGGTTACGTTACGTTAGTGGAGGTAGCCCAATTGACCTTCTTCCAGCCAAAATTCAAATTTCCCGCCAAAAGCCGCCATCTTTGATGACTTCACAGTTGCCATCTTGGATGGCATCATGCGCTGTTGCCAAGTCTACACGCCGCCATCTTGGATGACGTCATCGCCGCTACATCTAGCAATAATCCAGAGTGGGTCAGAAGAGGTCTTACTCCAATACTATCAGTAATGTTGCGCAGCTTTGGCAAATTCAAAAGCCTATTAATCTTTTTCACACCCATCTTTTTTTTCATGGCAGCCTTGTGCAGTAGTCACTCCCAGTGTCCACTGCATGCTTACTTATACACTCCTGGAAATTGAAATAAGAACACCGTGAATTCATTGTCCCAGGAAGGGGAAACTTTATTGACACATTCCTGGGGTCAGATACATCACATGATCACACTGACAGAACCACAGGCACATAGACTCAGGCAACAGAGCATGCACAATGTCGGCACTAGTACAGTGTATATCCACCTTTCGCAGCAATGCAGGCTGCTATTCTCCCATGGAGACGATCGTAGAGATGCTGGATGTAGTCCTGTGGAACGGCTTGCCATGCCATTTCCACCTGGCGCCTCAGTTGGACCAGCGTTCGTGCTGGACGTGCAGACCGCGTGAGACGACGCTTCATCCAGTCCCAAACATGCTCAATGGGGGACAGATCCGGAGATCTTGCTGGCCAGGGTAGTTGACTTACACCTTCTAGAGCACGTTGGGTGGCACGGGATACATGCGGACGTGCATTGTCCTGTTGGAACAGCAAGTTCCCTTGCCGGTCTAGGAATGGTAGAACGATGGGTTCGATGACGGTTTGGATGTACCGTGCACTATTCAGTGTCCCTTCGACGATCACCAGTGGTGTACAGCCAGTGTACGAGATCGCTCCCCACACCATGATGCCGGGTGTTGGCCCTGTGTGCCTCGGTCGTATGCAGTCCTGATTGTGGCGCTCACCTGCACGGCGCCAAACACGAATACGACCATCATTGGCACCAAGGCAGAAGCGACTCTCATCGCTGAAGACGACACGTCTCCATTCGTCCCTCCATTCACGCCTGTCGCGACACCACTGGAGGCGGGCTGCACGATGTTGGGGCGTGAGCGGAAGACGGCCTAACGGTGTGCGGGACCGTAGCCCAGCTTCATGGAGACGGTTGCGAATGGTCCTCGCCGATACCCCAGGAGCAACAGTGTCCCTAATTTGCTGGGAAGTGGCGGTGCGGTCCCCTACGGCACTGCGTAGGATCCTACGGTCTTGGCGTGCATCCGCGCGTCGCTGCGGTCCGGTCCCAGGTCGACGGGCACGTGCACCTTCCGCCGACCACTGGCGACAACATCGATGTACTGTGGAGACCTCACGCCCCACGTGTTGAGCAATTCGGCGGTACGTCCACCCGGCCTCCCGCATGCCCACTATACGCCCTCGCTCAAAGTCCGTCAACTGCACATACGGTTCACGTCCACGCTGTCGCGGCATGCTACCAGTGTTAAAGACTGCGATGGAGCTCCGTATGCCACGGCAAATTGGCTGACACTGACGGCGGCGGTGCACAAATGCTGCGCAGCTAGCGCCATTCGACGGCCAACACCGCGGTTCCTGGTGTGTCCGCTGTGCCGTGCGTGTGATCATTGCTTGTACAGCCCTCTCGCAGTGTCCGGAGCAAGTATGGTGGGTCTGACACACCGGTGTCAATGTGTTCTTTTTTCCATTTCCAGGAGTGTATTTTGACGTGAGAGACCAATCTGGGAAACGATACAGTAGAGTGTGTTAGCCTACATTGGCATCCTTCCACTCGTAGTAGTCAGTCTCATCTCCATGTAAATTTCAGTTAGGTTCTCCAAGTCTATTGCCAATCTACATGAGTTCATGTGAGTCAAATGTTATACAGTTGAAGTTTCTGTTTATACGCTCGTTGTAGCTTGACCTTGACATTAGTTCATAAATCTCCTTGTGATACCATAGTTCCCTGTTATTAATTTTTCAACGACACACATTCTCATTCCCTACAATGTCATCTATTTTGTTGTGGGTTTGAAGGAATTAAACTAATTTTATGTCAAGTTACACTATGTGATATCTGGACACCTGGCGTCGTTTGGCATACTTAATTAATACAATACGAAAATAGTTGAAACATGGAGGTCTATGACTGAATGGGCACATGCTGTTAAGAAAGCTTTGTCCACCACTGATGATAAGATTAAAAATGCTTTGACCGATCAAAGTACCGCCATTAATAACGCTCTGACCGCTCAAAGTGATGCTACGGATGAGAAGATTAAAAGTGCCATAGAGAATGCTTTCATCTCGCACAGTAGTGCCATAGATGATAAGATTAATAAGAGTCCTTTGAGCGATCATAGTGCTGCCCTTATGGATGCTCTAGCCGTTCAAAGTGATGCTATGAATGATAAAATTAAGAATGCTTTGAACAATCATTGTGCTGCCCTTAGCAGTGTTATGGCCATTCAAAGTGACGCTATGAATGATAAAATTCAGAATGTTTTGATCGATCATAGTGCTGCCCTGGAGAATGATATGACTGATAAGATGAGAAAAGTGTTTAAGAACGAGTTCAGGAAGTAAAGATAGGAATCACAAGTTTTGGAATCGATATAGAGGTTGTGAATAGACGACTAGAGAAACATATTACTGATTCTAGGGATGAAAAGGATAATATGCAGACCCAAATAAATCGAACAATTGAAGAACTTCACAATTTAAAGATTACTGTCTAACAAGAACACGGTGTTGGTATTGAAGAGACTAAAAATGATTTAGATAGTAAACTCGATCAGGTAGTAGATCATATAGATGTATCAGTTAATAAAATAAGAAAAGAGAATGATGACCGTTTCGGTGAGGTGATAAAACCAGCGGTAGCACCGATATGCGTCACAGTAGTGTAAAAGAAGACTCTAAGATAATCAGGGGTGATGATCAGGAGAGAGACCACATCCGGTCAGCTGGAGAATGGTGGGAAGAATTTTAGTTTGAAAGCAACAGTGGACTGTCTAGAAACTTGTGGAAATTTGAACCAGGAAAAGGGTTACACCCTGCAATTTTTTTTGAAAAGATTTGTAAGTGCAGTGCTAAGTTCATGGAATGATGAGCGGAAAATACAATGGGCACTAGCACACTTGGAAGGAGAAGCTGCGAACTGGGGTAAACTGCATTGTGATAAATTTACTGACTGGGTACAATTTTGTAAAATGATTAAAGAAAAGTATTGCCTACAGCTGAGCAACATAAGTTGTTATTAGAACTCATGACGCCCAACCCATATGAGGGAATATGGGGAGGGGGGAGTGGTTTTCAAACAATATTTCAAGCGGAATCTAGACAAGGCACAATTGTTAGATGAGAAATTAAATATACCACAATTAATAAAAACTCTGATTAGTCAACTACCAACAAACCTCAAGGGAAAATGATAGGTAAAGCTTACACCAAAACAGATGAAATTTTCCACTACGTGGATGAGCTATATATTTTAAGTACAGTGAAGGAAGGCGAATGGGCTCGAAAAAACAAGAATGGGGTTTCGGGTCGCAGTTGTGATGTAAGTGTAAAGACGGAAGGTGACAGAAAACATAGCCAATTTTGCGAAACTACGAGAGTAAAACATAATAATAATAACCATGGTAATCATCAGGGAAATCAATGGTTAATAAACGTCCGAATAAAAGTGCTTATCAAAGATAATACGGGAGAGATCAGAAGATTTGATAGGAGCAGTCGTGTTCGAATCAGTGGAAAATGAAAACGTCTTTCAGTAGGGCCCATGCCGCAGGACCTACACTATGTGATCAAAAATATCCGCCGGACACCTGGTTGAAAATGACTTAAAAGTTCGTGGTGCCCTCCATCGGTAATGCTGGAATTGAATATGGTGTTGGCCCACCCTTAGCCTCGATGAAAGCTTCCCCTCTCGCAGACACACATTCAATCAGGTGTTGGAAGGATTCTTGAGGAATGGCAGCCCATTCTTCAAGAAGTGCCGCACTGAGGAGAGGTATCGATTTCGGTAGGTGAGGCCTGGCACGAAGTCGGCGTTCCAAAACATCCCAAAGGTGTTCTATAGGATTCAGGTCAGGACTGTGTGTAGGCCCGTCCATTACAGGGATGTTATTGTCATGCAACCACTCCACCAGAGGCCATGCATTATGAACAGGTGCTCGATCGTGTTGAAAGATGCAATCGCCATCCCTGAATTGCACTTCAACAGTGGGAAGCAAGAAGGTGCTCAAAACATCAATGTAAGCCTGTACTGTGATAGTGCCACGCAAAAAAAACAATGGGTGCAAGCCCCCTCCATGAAAAACACGACCACACCAAAACACCACTACTCCGAATTTTACTCTTGGCGCTACACACGCTGGCAGATGATGTTCACTAGGCATTCGCCATACCCACACTCTGCCATCGGATCGCCACATTGTGTTCCGTAATTCATCAC
Source organism: Schistocerca nitens (assembly GCF_023898315.1). Taxonomy (NCBI): domain Eukaryota; kingdom Metazoa; phylum Arthropoda; class Insecta; order Orthoptera; family Acrididae; genus Schistocerca; species Schistocerca nitens. The sequence continues at coordinate 270,232,687 of NC_064616.1, forward strand.
TCCACACAACGTTTTTCCTGTGTTCAATCGTCCAATGTTTACGCTCCTTACACCAAGTGAAGCGTTGTTTGGCATTTCCTGGCATGATGTGTGGCTTGTGAGTAGCCGCTCTACCGTGAAATCCAAGTTTCCTTACCTCCCGCCTAACTGTCATAGTACTTGCAGTGGATCCTGATACAGTTTGGAATTCCTGTGTGATGGTGTGGATACATGTCTGCCTATTACACATTACGACCCTCTCCAACAGTCGGTGGTCTCTGTCAGTCAACTGATGAAGTCGATCTGTACGCTTTTGTGCTGTACATGTCCCTTCACGTTTCCACTTCACTATCACATCGGAAACAGTGGACCTAGAGATGTTTAGGAGTGTGGAAATCTCACGTACAGACGTTTGACACAAGTGACACCCAATCATCAGACCACGTTCGAAGTCCGTGAGTCCCACGGAGCGCCGCATACTGCTCTCTTACGATGTCTAATGACTACTGAGGTCGCTGATATGGAGTACCTGGCAGTAGGTAGCACCACAATGCACCTAATATGAAAAACGTATGTTTTTGGGAGTGTCCGGATACTTTTGATCACATGGTGTAGGTGTAGAAGTAGAGGGCCATGGTTGCTTAGTGTACAAGCCTTCAACCAAGACCGATTGTTAAGATAAGAATTGTTGGATGAAAGAGAATTTGAGTGGCACGAAGAGCTGATAACACCGGTAATATATGTAAAAATAGGCTCGACAACAAAAAATCCAGTTGTTTTTAGACACGGATATCGGTATTAGTGTTATAAATAGAAGCACTTGCAACCAGTTGAGACAAAGTGCACATTATCCCACTTTACCAGTGGAAGGAATACGAGTAAAAGGTATTTGCGGGAACCGAAGGAAACCAATTAAAGAGGAGGTGTTATTGACAGTTTTTTGGGAAACGTAAAATTCACCCATTATTTCTTAGTTATGCAAAACTTAAATGTTCCCATATTGCTAGGCGTAGACTGATTTGGTAGAAATTAAATCATATTCGATTTCGAAAATAGGAAGATAAAATTTCCCTAATTACAACTAATACAGGAAATTAGTTTTAGTAAAAGGGAAAGCATAGAAAGATCATGGAGTAAAACAGACGAAGTTTGGGCAGATTCTAACGTCTGTGCGATGTCGTTCATTAAAGAAAATAAAGGGGAAGTAGACATAAACCTGTCGGAAGGCACACATAGCATTAACGAGAAAATAAGTGAAAGCCAGGCACTTAATGAACAAGAAAAGGAAGAGCTAAAAAACGTACTGAGTAAATACCAAGAAGTATTTTCGGACAAGTCCAGTATAATTAAAGGGTACGAATGTAAATTAAAAATTGCGGCATTACAGCCATTCTTTAAAAAACCATACCCAATACCTCTATCATTTAAGGAAGACGCTTCCAGGGAGATCGATAGACTGTTTGGTCAAAGTATAATAGAGAGATCTATTAGCGGATTTAATAATCAAAAAAATTGGTTCAAATGGCTCTGAGCACTATGGGACTTAACATCTATGGTCATCAGTCCCCTAGAACTTAGAACTACTTAAACCTAACTAACCTAAGGACATCACACAACACCCAGTCATCACGGGGACGGACTTAACATCTATGGTCATCAGTCCCCTAGAACTTAGAACTACTTAAACCTAACTAACCTAAGGACATCACACAACACCCAGTCATCACGAGGCAGAGAAAATCCCTGACCCCACCGGGAATCGAACCCGGGAACCCGGGCCCTGGAAGCAAGAACGCTACCGCACGACCACGAGCTGCGGACATTTAATAATTCCTTGTTGGTCGTAAACAAACCATGTGGAAGTGTGAGATTAGTTCTGGACGCCGGAACATGGAATCAGTATACTGAAATGGAAAGGAACCAACCACTACCAATAGAAGAAATTTTCATCAAAATTAGAAGACGTTAAGTGTACGACATTATGGACCTCACGTTGGGGTACTGGCAGGTCGCACTACATCCTAGCGCACGAACTGTAACGGCCTTCATATTTGAAGGGACGTCATACCAATTTAAAGTGCTACCTTTCGGGTTGAATGTCACAGTTAGTGAGTTCATGAGAGCAACTAGTCCAGAAAATAATTTTGTATGTAGATGATGTGCCAATGGAAAAAAAAAATCCTGGTCTGAACACATCAAACTGTTACAACAAGTGTTACAAATGTTTCTTGTGCGGGAATTACTATAAAATTGAGTAGGTTTGCATTTGGGGCAAAGGAAATAAAATACTTAGGACACATGTTTGATAGTAAAGGGGTAAGACCAGACCCAGAGAAACTGGGCCGGCCGTGGTGGTCTAGCGGTTCCAGGCGCTCAGTCCGGAACCGCGGGACTGCTACGGTCGCAGGTTCGAACCCTGCCTCAGGCATTGGTGTGTGTGATGTCCTTAGGTTAGTTAGGTTTAAGTAGTTCTAAGTTCTAGGGGACTGATGACCACAGACGCTAAGTCCCATAGTGCTCAGAGCCATTTGAACCATTTTTTTGAAGAAACTGGAATCCATAGTGAAACGTCCCTAGACCAAGAAAACAAAGTCATTTCTAGGAAAGGTGGGATCTTATAGTAGATATTTACCAGGAATGAATTAGTGCATCTGGATATTGTTACCTTACCTAAACAAAATACTAAATGGAATGAGGTCAAAAGGAATGTGAAAGATTTAACCAGATAAAACGGGATTTACTTACGTCTGGTTTATTGCACCATCCCCATATGGACGAGTATTTTAAATTGTCCGTTGATGCATCTTCCCATGGGATAACTTGCTAGATGTTTCAAGGGAAGTTCTCTAATGTAAATAGTGAACATAGAAGATTGCATTTGCAAGCCTAGTGTTAAATTCCCATGAAATGAATTATACGCTTAAGGAAAAGGAAGCATTATGAATTGTGTGAGAGCTTAAAAGATTTAGATACCTATTATCAGGTAGAAAGACCATAATTTATACAGACCATCATTCACTCACATTCGTAATGAAAAGCAAATTATTACATTCAAGATTAATGTGTTGGATTTTATTTTTGCAGGAATTTGATTTTGAAATAAGATGTGCAAAGGGAAGTGACAATGTAGTTACAGACACTCTCTCTAGTTTACCAATGGGATTAGAAAGCTTACCTACGTTAGAAGATGGAGGTAAGGAAAGAAATAATTATTTTATAAAAGCACAGAGTACAAAATTGTATGAAAAGAAGTTAGCTGACAGTATTATGGGGGAACAGAATAAAAATAAGTATCTAACAGGGTAATAGATTTACTGGAAAAGGATAGTATAACTAAAGAAAAGAAAGATCACTGGCTACCATTCAAGGGGATACTGTATTGGCGCAGCCAAGTTGGAGACAGGAGGTGGCGAATTTGTGTCCCTGAGCAGGCACTAGATGAGCTAATACATAAAGGATATAGTCGTTTTGGTATAAAAAAAGTGTCTACAACATTTTAACAAATTCTTCTATGGACGTGGTATGGGCAGGGCGGTTAGAAGCAACATCATGCGCTGCGAAATATGTCAGAAAGCTAAAAGTATAAGTATTCCATATAAATTTATGCTTTACCAGATAATACCTAAATCAATGTGGGATCTCATTGCCATCGATTTCTATGGTCGCTTGGTGAAAGAAAAAGGTGGAGTATCTTATATTTTCGTAGTGGTAGACTGCTAGTCAAAATTTGTAAAACTCTGTACTCTAAAGTCGGCTACAGTTAAAGGAATAATTCGATGTCCTAAGAATGATTACTTTGTTAAGTATCAGATACCAAGAAGGTTATTATCTGATAATGGTAGTCAGTTCTGTAGAGAACAATTTAAAAAATTCTCAGATAATTACAGTGTAAAGCGTGTGAAAATTTCTGTGTGCCACCTATACAGTAACCCGGCAGAGAGAATTATGAAATAAATCGGACGCCTTTGTCGAACATACTGTAACAAGCGACACAGGTCCGAAATGATTGGCGAATTCGAAACCATACTGCATGAACTACGACACCTAAGCACAGATTTATGGCCCCAGGACACCAAACGCAAAAACCTATACAAAGAAACAAGTTATGTAAAACCTTGTTTCAAGTGCGAAGAGTCGATTAAAGAGACCTAATGTAAATGCCAGAACACACAAGTTCCGTAAACGGGATCTAATGTTAGTTAAGGCTCAGGGACGTAATTCAAAACTCAAAAGGGACATCGGTAAATTTTGTTTAAGAAAAAGTGGTCCGTAGGAAGTACTTGGCAAGCCACATACCCAAAAGCATTGAAGCTTAGAGATCCTAAGGCAGGAAAGATTAAAGGTTTGTACAATACAGAGCATGTCAGAAAATACAACGTGAATTGGTTAAACACACTGGAAGATACTAACATCTTGATACTTCTCGTTGTCAAAAGAGAAGAAGGAGGTAGATCAGAATATAAAGTATTCCATGTTCAAAACAAAAAGATAAAAAAAATTAGAAGCTGAGGACAAGCTAAGGACACAAGAAGTAATAGACCACCCTGTGTTAAAGTGCATACCAAGATTCTCTAAAACAAGGACTAACTTAATCACAGCTGTAAATAATATTCATGTCAAATAATGGAAACTTCTTGTGTGTAAGAAATTCCAAATAGCAGTTTATATTCTTGTGAGCGCTGGGGTATAAAATATGAGGTTCTGACTGAAAGGATAATGAGGACGAGGGAGTTACTGTACCTATAGATTCACTAACTGGTGCTGAAAAAAAGCATATACAGTAGGTATGATAAATGTCCAGGGACAAGTAGCAAACACTAGGGATAATGATATTATGCTTGTGAGATTCAATTTACTGATGAAAGGTGTAAACAATGACAATTATTATTTTAATATAGAAGTAAATAGAAAGATAGTTAGGGTAAGAGAATATACAGATATGAATGCCCGAAACTTAAGTAAAAATTATTGTGGGAGAATTATGATCTCAGTGAGTAAGAATAATGGTTTTGTATGCTACTCTCTTTTTTCATTGGATAATGATACAGGGGTGCCAGTAGTGGAGCAACAAGGACGTCACCCCACTCTCCATTGTTGCCAAATTTATTCAACATGGCGGATCCAAGATGGCGGCGATAGATATGGCAATGTCGCAATGGCGTCTTGGTGGCAAGTTCAAATTTTGGTGGGAAGATAGGTCAATTGGACTACCTCCATTAACCTAACCCCCTCCACCTCCCTCCTCGACACCAGAAAATGGTGAGAAGTTCAAATTCCAGCAGGACAATGCAACACACCACGGCTACCTCCACAAACCTAAGGAAATCGTGGGCTACCTCCACTAATCTAAGTCATCCAACCGCCACTTCTTCCTAGGAAGTGGCGGGAAATTGACTCATGCAGTGTTTATTTAAATAATTTGAGCCAGAAACTCCAGCTAGTGTCTTCACCATGAGGTCTGGAGTCCAACTTACGTAGTACACAGTACTGCCACCAGTGGACGCTGTCATGTCCCCCGTGATGTAATCCAAGATGGCGATTTGGACGGGAAAATGGCGGGAAAATGACTCAGCCTGTGCAGGGTTGCTGGAGAGAGGGAGGAGTGTACTTTACTTATTTTCGAACAATTTATTTAGGAAGAGATTTGACATTAACATTGATAGAAAACACTCGCCCTGACGTGCTTGGGGTCATAGATTATTTAGGGATGGATGTTATGTAGGTTATTTATTACACTGGTACAAAACACTCACTCTCGCATGCTTGAGGTCGCAGTAAATAGTCTACAGACCTGCAAACTACTCGTAAATCACAGAAATAATGCAGTACATTGATGCGCAGAGACACAAACAACTCCTCAATTGTCAAAATAACGCATGTAAAATGTTCCGCAGACACACTTTCTAATTGTTAACTGTTGAACTCACCCATTGCAAAGGCTACAGACCTGCTCGCAAAATAATGTAGTGCACAAACACACATTGCACGTAAAAAAATGCTTTCGAACTATTGTCAACTGCGACATACAGTGAACTGTTCCAACACACGCAAGCACGTTGCAGGGCTAGCCAGACACAAGCCAACACTGTCACGCCAATGCCGACAGCAGGTGAAATTCACGTCTACAGGTAGAGTGCTTCGAGTGCTATACTGACGTCACATGTCTATTTAAATAACCGCCAAGTTACCCTCGGGGCCGCGCAATCCCTCTGTCTCCATGTGGTCCAGCGAAGACCTAAGTGCTGAGTGACTCACCCTCACAGATGCTGCAGAAATCTGTTCGAGAATAGCACAGGCTGCATTGTTTCTAGTGATCCGAACAGGACATGTGAGCTGCGTCTATCCATGCATGCATGTTTACCTGCCCAGCAAGGCTGATGCATCACCGCAAGATGTTCGTGCAGTGACCAGGACCTGTTTATGAAAAAAGCCCACAATAACTCCGACTGCATTCTTCCCAATCGTCCTAACAAGACATCATGTGTTTCCTTCCTCAAAATTATGACGTCCTGCTGTCAACATATGTCTCAGAAACTTTAAACGTTCTCATTGGTAAAAGCCTTCATCATGTCTGTGCATGCTCGCGAAAACACCATTAATCATAAAACCATTCTTGTTGTTTGGAAAGAGAGCACTGTCTAAGCACACACGGGGTGAAATCAGAACAATTACAGAAACAGAAATCGAAGCACTGTCCTACAGAAGAGACAAAAGGCGGGAATTTTTGTAATTGTACAGCTACTGGTCTGGAAATGTCCTGACACCACAGTGGTGGATGACTGACGGCATCCCCGCAACAGATGGATGGTCTGCCTCAACTTGTCTTTGAATACTTGCTTTCTCATAACTTTCCATAGATATCTTGCCTCCATCTTGTTCGAATCAGTTTGTAGACACTTCTATGCCCCAGCACAAAGGGCATCTTGTGAATAAATGGAGCATCCTGACAATTAAACCCTGCAAAGTGGCCAACAGATCGTCAAATATGGAAAGACTCTTACTCAATTACGCTGCTCTACCAGTGAGGACAGAAGTTCGAATATTAGAGCATGAAACTGATCTCCAATATATCACTGCGTACCATGTCGATGTAGTAAATATGCAATTCGTATCCTTTGCCATACAAAATCGCCCCTTTTACATCATGCATATAGCTATCGACCGCCAGAGACTCGTACAAATACCGCGAAGACAGACAGTATAAGCACATGCACCGTAGGAATACTCATCGCTGCACTAGATATTTCCTGCAAGATCTGTCAGTCAATCACTCCTGACGCATGACCAGAGCACCCTCAGTGGACCGAAGTCACTCTCAGAACTGTTTTACAAATTCGTGGTCAGCTCCCCTCTCCACAAAGGCGTTACTACCTCTGGTCCCGACCTGCTTGCTTGCTTTCTTGCTTGCTTTTCTACACACATCTCCAGACTCTCAGATTAAAAGAAAACATGTATTTTCACATTGTTTGCCAGAATATTATACCATTTATGTGATAGTTCTTGATACCAAGTACATATAGCAGTATCCTACCGATCACTCACGCAACATAATTCTGGAGATATACACTGGAAATTATTTCTCTAGAAACCTGAAACTTTAGCGAGGTGGAGCATGCTGTAAACTACTAAGTAACTAGTAACTTATCCCATCTGCTAAGACCTTTACATGAAAACTCGAAAAAAAACTGAGGAAACTGATATTTGCACTCATGTATACTGATGTCGGTGATGTAACTGATTCCAATTCATCACTATAATTCACAATGTCAACTAAGGTGTTCCTCATGTCTAGAGATCCAGAAAATGTGTTATCCACATGTGCTTCAACTGCTAGATGCACACACCACAATCGATGTTCACTCAACTAAATAAAGGTGCGAAATGTGGAGGCTGCCCAACACATACTAACTATTAGTTCGCTATTTGGCCGTCTACAGAACGACACGGTTAAGTCAACTACATTGCTGCACAACAGGCCTCTCCATTTGGACGGCTCCTGCCATTAATGGGAAACGTGAATCATTCCCTCCACAGGCCACTATGGCTGCATGCCAAGCACACATAGGCAGAATCATCATAGGAAATTGGTCACATTTATATTTGATCACTATACTTATAATTAAATGTTATGTTTGCGGTCTCAGTTGAACGACGTTCGACAATGAGTGAAGTATCTACACCCTGCTGACAGCTCTGGCTCTGGAAATAGAAATATCTGTACCGTTCTTACGACTTGACATACTCTCCTCTTTGCTATCACAGTATACCACGTCAAATCCATACCTTCCTTACGACTGGACATAGTCATTTCCCTTGCACATGTTGGACCACAAACACATACTTTGTCAGCCTGATTCTCAAGGCAATAACTGATCACTGGCGATAAGAAATAATACTGACAGAAAATCACCGATGGTTGGACATGTCTCATAAGTTTTCTTGCAAGTGGTACCACCGTGTCTCAGAAAGAGAGCCGTGATCGTCTTACAATCCGCCAGAAGTTAAAAAACACAACCATATTACCATCACAAGCGGTGTTGGTTCTACAGGTGCATACAAGTATCCATGTTAAAACCTATACTGGCTTTATACATCTATGTATGACATTCTCTCTGAATGGAGTGGTTTTTTCCAGAGCCGGCCGTTGTGACAGAGTGGTTCTAGGCGCTTTAGTCTGGAACTATGCAACTGCTGCGGTCGCAGGTTCGAATCCTGCCTCAGGCATGGATGTTTGTGATGTCCTTAGGTTAGTTAGGTTTATGTAGTTCTAAGTTCTAGGGGACTGATGACCTCAGATGTTATGTCTCATAGTGCTCAGAGCCATTTGAACCAATTTTTTTTCCCAGACAAATACCGTGACACTGAATATAGTTGGTGATAGCTGGAATGTATAGTATCAGACCAACAGTGCAGTTACACATCATCGATGGTGCAACCTCGTGATAACATTACCGAATTTTGAAAAAGATTCGGCTAAGGAGCGTGGTATGAAACCTGTATTTGCAACCCCCACACGCCGCCGGCGCTAGATATTTCTCCAGTATTTGCAACACATTCTGTCTCGATTCCATGTCAGAGGTTTTGTGATATTTCGACTGGGTTATAGGCGATGGTTGATTGAGAAGGATCACAATCAGTAGTAGACGGTGTGCTGATTGAGGTTTCAAATCTCTAGTACAACGCTTTCGGTAGAAATGATGTCTATTATTTGGAATCAAGTCTTTCCATTCAACTGCATACCTGCATTGTATCCAATGGAGAAATCCTTTGATGATTACAGCCATTAGTGAATCATATTTCTGGCACTGTCATTTCTCTAAATGAGTCACCTTTTCGAACCTATCTGCTACAGTAAAATTTTAGATAGTCCCTATGCATCTTGCAACTGCCCCTCAGACTCTGCACTACCATCCCAGTAGCTTTGCGTATGTGATTGTTCCAATTTAAGTCGGAACTGAGTAGAAGTCAGAGAAAGCACCACTTTCTGCAACCTGTGTAGAAACAGGCTAAGCTGAGTTGGTGCAACAGGACTGTGTTTTGACCATTCGATGGAAACGGGAACATGTTGTCACAGCCCAGCCAACTGCGCATGACAGTAAGGTCAGCACCAAACCCAGTCCTGTAACATGAGGTAGACGGTACGGGAACTGGTAGAAGGACGAGGATTTTGCTCCTGCAATTTTGTGCATCGCCAAACTACGTACAGATACTGCACTCTGAAGCAGATTCGCGTCTTTCAGGGCCCATTCACATCTATCACCACAACATTCAGTCATCGTTATCCTGCACCATTCAACAGACAAAATTACGAGCTATGAAAGCTCCACAAACTTCATCCGATAGAAACTTCAATAAGATTTTTACTGCAACTCTCTCCTCCCAAATATTGAAAACAAATACCGTATGCGTGCCAGCACCGATCACATGTGGTAATCCTATTAAATATACAGGTGTTGATCAACTGCACAGGTCAGTTTAAAATTTCATCACCTGTACTGTAGGAGGATGACTACATCCCACAGACTATACTGTAAGTCGCAAGAGACACTCCCTGTGACGCTGTGTCGTTGTTTCTACTGAAACATACTTTGTACACTGCCATACATTTTGTTTTTCTGCTACAACTTCGAGGCCTGTGTCAGATTTTAAACTGAGATTAACACGTTTAGATCCATTGCCTCTTGCAGAAAACTAGACGTTGCATGGTGTAAATCAAGTTGTTGCTGTTGCTACCTTAACATACCACACACACTGGATGATTTTAAATAAAAGACAGTTACAACATAAGGAAATTGGAAGAGTTTTGCAGTGTTGTGGAGCGTTTCCAAACTGCTGTCCAAAGGTGACTGACGACCTCTACATATAAACTTATCTGTCACAGTGACAGAATAGCTGATGGCCCTGCGTTCCGTTTCGACTGATTCCTCATATTGCAATTATGTATGCGATCACTGTTTCAGTGCTACCCACTTCAGAAGGTATTGCTCCTCCACCAAAACTCTTTCTCGATCTCAAACAAGTGGTGTCAGTCAATCATTATGTGGTAACCAACAACGTACCAGTGGACAGATGCAGTAGAAAAGACACCATTGATGTACTGTAATAATTAAGCATTACAGTTGATAGTGGGAACAGTTGTAGCAATTTTACAGTAATTTCTACACGACCAATGATGCAACAGCATGTTTCCCAATTTCAGTATCACAGCTAAACAGCCCCTTCTCTACTTTGCAAGTATGATTGAGAATGTACATAGATGACTCTGCAGTACATCCATTCATTGTTAATTCTCGAACACATACATCATCAAAGTATACCAGACAGTGCTCTACATACACTCCTGGAAATGGAAAAAAGAACACATTGACACCGGTGTGTCAGACCCACCATACTTGCTCCGGACACTGCGAGAGGGCTGTACAAGCAATGATCACACGCACGGCACAGCGGACACACCAGGAACCGCGGTGTTGGCCGTCGAATGGCGCTAGCTGCGCAGCATTTGTGCACCGCCGCCGTCAGTGTCAGCCAGTTTGCCGTGGCATACGGAGCTCCATCGCAGTCTTTAACACTGGTAGCATGCCGCGACAGCGTGGACGTGAACCATATGTGCAGTTGACGGACTTTGAGCGAGGGCGTATAGTGGGCATGCGGGAGGCCGGGTGGACGTACCGCCGAATTGCTCAACACGTGGGGCGTGAGGTCTCCACAGTACATCGATGTTGTCGCCAGTGGTCGGCGGAAGGTGCACGTGCCCGTCGACCTGGGACCGGACCGCAGCGACGCACGGATGCACGCCAAGACCGTAGGATCCTACGCAGTGCCGTAGGGGACCGCACCGCCACTTCCCAGCAAATTAGGGACACTGTTGCTCCTGGGGTATCGGCGAGGACCATTCACAACCGTCTCCATGAAGCTGGGCTACGGTCCCGCACACCGTTAGGCCGTCTTCCGCTCACGCCCCAACATCGTGCAGCCCGCCTCCAGTGGTGTCACGACAGGCGTGAATGGAGGGACGAATGGAGACGTGTCGTCTTCAGCGATGAGAGTCGCTTCTGCCTTGGTGCCAATGATGGTCGTATGCGTATTTGGCGCCGTGCAGGTGAGCGCCACAATCAGGACTGCATACGACCGAGGCACACAGGGCCAACACCCGGCATCATGGTGTGGGGAGCGATCTCCTACACTGGCCGTACACCACTGGTGATCGTCGAGGGGACACTGAATAGTGCACGGTACATCCAAACCGTCATCGAACCCATCGTTCTACCATTCCTAGACCGGCAAGGGAACTTGCTGTTCCAACAGGACAATGCACGTCCGCATGTATCCCGTGCCACCCAACGTGCTCTAGAAGGTGTAAGTCAACTACCCTGGCCAGCAAGATCTCCGGATCTGTCCCCCATTGAGCATGTTTGGGACTGGATGAAGCGTCGTCTCACGCGGTCTGCACGTCCAGCACGAACGCTGGTCCAACTGAGGCGCCAGGTGGAAATGGCATGGCAAGCCATTCCACAGGACTACATCCAGCATCTCTACGATCGTCTCCATGGGAGAATAGCAGCCTGCATTGCTGCGAAAGGTGGATATACACTGTACTAGTGCCGACATTGTGCATGCTCTGTTGCCTGTGTCTATGTGCCTGTGGTTCTGTCAGTGTGATCATGTGATGTATCTGACCCCAGGATTGTGTCAATAAAGTTTCCCCTTCCTGGGACAATGAATTCACGGTGTTCTTATTTCAGTTTCCAGGAGTGTATTTCTAGCACCTCAAGCATAGTACATAATTTACGATCTATCTCTATGCCAGTGGGAGTCACACAGCATTCTCGCAGTCTTAGGATAAAATGAGAGACTTTAAGACCCCCACGCACTGTCTTTGACCAGCCCGAACTGCAGCACCATTACCGATTTAATCTGCAGTTGACCAGAAGTAGACCGGTACATTCCACGTCTTGTGAATGAATGGACCTTGCTGAGTCCTCGTCCATCCAAGTGGACAAGATTTCCCCCAGATGATCCCATGTCGAGGAGATTACCACTCCTTATCGATGTATAGTAACAGATCTGAAAGTGTTGTGATGTAATAGCAGACAGTCAAGAAGAACAAGAAACGGGTGATTTTTACACATGATGGAACTCCAGACAGATGGAATTCGAAGCATTTTACTTAAATCAACTACGCAATCAATTTTAAAGTATTGTTATTGTGTCTGGGATCAGTACCAGGAGGATATTATTGGTAAGAGAGAACATTAACACACACACTCCTAAGGCTACACAGTTCTACACTTAAAACAGGCTATACTGTTAGATCGCGTCAGTTTCCGACTTATCAGTCATGTGGAATGCACCGCTGTTAATATTCCAGTGTAAGAAATATATTTTCGGCACATGACATACATCCTTCTTGCAGGTTGCTCTACAATAAAATATGGTAACAAACAATAAAACGAAAAAACTACTTCCTTAAAACAGTGGCTCTGTGTGATACATGCACAATATAGCTTTCCAGAGATGTATAGCGTCGACTGTTCATATCCGATCTCAGTTCAGAAATTATACTATGCCCACATCAGTCATACATAAAATGATCGTTAGTAATGGAGAATACCTCTTACAAGGAAACAGATAAACGAATAGCAGCAGTGTCCGACATATGAAATTACAAGTCATGCCGCCACTAACTCTGTAAACAGCACATCTGTGAAGCAGATGTATACACAGGGATTGCAGTGTTTCAAAAACACCTATCACTAACTTATAATCATCATACATAGTTATGAAACTTAAGTATCTATCCCCCCATCCAGATGCGACAGGGGAATGGAGTACACCGCATAAACCTCCGTTCGTTCATAGGAATGTGTCATGTTTCATCACACATGACATGGAAGTCCTCTGATGACTGTTAACGATCACAAGTAGACACTGCTCTAAGACCCACACAGAACACACAGTTGTAGATGAGTCGAATGCAGGCTGTGTCACACAACTGATGTGTCCTGACAGAACATCAAGAAAAAATGGTCAAATGACCTGCAGCAACCTCTCTCTCTCTCTCTCTCTCTCTCTCTCTCTCTCTCTCTCTCTATAGAATGCATCACCAATCTACCATTAAATCGTATCTCGTTACAACTCCATCTCAACCAATCAATCCATCCACTCTATGACATCCTTTAACGCAGATGCAAGTAAGTTTCGAGGCAGATGGTTCTCTGTCTTTCTGAAAGGCGTCAAATATAGTAGTCAACTCGCGTGTATAACTATTACCTCAATAGACATACAGTAGAATGCGGCGCGACAGAAAAAAAGTGACTGTTTCCATGGTTCCCCTTGCTTCCACGTGGACGTTTTCTTGGATTCCTCTTGCTGTCGCATACTTGTTCCCATGTACAAATTGTTCTGCGCCAACCAGAAGACACATAAGTACTTCCTCAATTTCCCCCATTTCGGTGTACATTCCATCAACATATATGTATTTTTCGCAATGCTATCGATTGTTTTATGTCAGTTCTACCGATGCGATCATGACATAATCTCTAGTTCCATGTTCTAAAATTGCTTGTAAACGTAGTACAGCTGCCAACACCCAGCGCAAATGTAGTGCTCCGGAAGTATAGCATACCACTGTACTCAACTGTATCCAGTCACCTCCACCCCACATATTCCACATTTACAGAGCGTCTGCTCTGTTTTCTGTATGTCTGTTCATGTACATATTTGACGACCTGTAGGCCACTTTAAGAGTTTAAATGTCAGGGCAATATGGTGATCTGTACAAAATAGTTTTTGCTGTTGAAAGTCTCATCTGCAGAAAGAAAAAAAAGGTGGACCATGCTTCCACACAAGCAGCATCCATAATTTGGTGTGTAAATTCAATAAAGGCCAATCAGAATGCTCCATTCATTCACATGACGCCCTTCATGCTGGGGCATAGGAGCGTCTACCAGCTGATTCGAACAAGATGGAGGCAAGGTATCTATGGAAAATTCTGAGAAAGCAAGTGTTCAAAGACAAGTTGAGGTAGACCATCCATCTCTGGCGGGGATGCCGGCACTCATCTGCCACATTGGCATTAGGACATCTCCAGACCAGTAGCTGTAGGATACCGAAAATTCCAGCCATTTTTCTCTTCTGTAGGACAGTGCTTCGATTTCTGTTTGCATGATTGTTCTGATTCCCCACCCCCCAGTCTGTGCTTAGACAGCACTCTCTTTCCAAACAACAAGAATCCTTTTATGATTAATGTTGTTTTCGCGAGTGCACACAGACATGATGAAGGCTTTTAGCAGTGAGAATGTTTAACATTACTGAGACGTATGTTGACAACAGGACGTTACGATTTTGAGGAAGGAAACACATGATGTCTCGTTAGGACCATCGGGAAGAATGCAATCAGAGTTATTCTGGGCTGTTTTCATAAACTGGTCCTGGTCACTGCACGAAGATCTTGTGGTGATACATCACCCATGCTGGGCAGGTAAGCATGCATGCACGGCTAGATGCAGCTCACATGTCCCATTAGGATCACTAGGAACAACGCAGCCTGTGCTGTTCTGGAACGGATTTCTGCAGCGTCTGTGAGGGTGAGTCAATCAGCACTTAGGTCTTCGCTGGACCGCATGGAGACAGAGGGATCGAGCCAACAATGGTGACCACGGCGTGCGGTCCAGAGGGTGACTTGTCGGTTATTTAAATGGACATGTGACGTCAGTATAATATTCGAAGAACTCTTAACTGCAGACGTGACTTTCACCTGCCATCGGCAGTGGTGTGACAGCACTGGTCTGTGTCCAGCTGACCCAGCAAAGCGCATGCTCACGTTGGAACAGTTCACTGCACGTCGTGGTTGACAATAGTTCGAAAGCATTTTTTTACATGCAATGAGTTTTTGTGCACTGCATTATTTTGCGAACAGGTTTGTAGCCTTTGCAATGTATGATTTCAACAGTTGACGATCAGCAAGCATGTCTGCAGAACGTTTTAGATGCAATATTTTGACAATTGAGGACTTGTTTGCGTCTTTGCACATCAATGTACTTCATTATTTCGGTGATTTATGAGTAGTTTGCAGGTCTGTTGACTATTTACTACGATCTCAAGCATGCAAGGGTGAGTGCTTTGTACCAGTGTAATAAATAAACTACATGACATCCATCCCTAATTAAATTGTATGCATTATTTGGACATGTGATCGGAGGCTTTCCAGGCATATGTGTTGTTTCCAGGGCTCTCTGGTGTCCAGCTAGATGCGATCGTTGAAGTCCCACGATATTTCAGTGAATAACCTTTCCACCATCATCAGGTGGTTCCATCAGAACCACCTGATGATGGCGGAAACGTTATTCGCTAAAATATCGTGGAACTTCAACGATCGCATCCGGCTGGACACCCGAGAGCTCTGGAAACATTATTTCGACAGTTTATGATTAGTGAGCATGTCCGCACATCAGTGTACTTCATTATTTAGTAATTTACGATTTGTTTGTGTGTCTGTATGCTGTGTATTGCGATGTCAGGGCGAGAGTTTTGTATCAGTATAATAAATATACTATGTCAAATCCGTCCCTTTTGTGGGGGAGGGGAGGGGGATGGGGGGTTAGGTTAGTGAAGTAGCCCATTTGACCTATCTTCCTGCCAAATTTTGAGCTTTCCGCCATGACGCCATTGCAACATTACCATATTTATCGCCACCATCTTGGATCTGTCGTCTTGAATAAATTTGGCAACAATGGAGGGTGGGGTAACATCCTTGTTGCTCCACTACTAGAGGCTTCCTCTTAAGAGTATGCTACTTCAGGTCACATTATGATAAAACAGTGATATAGCAACAGTATCTTTGTATTAAAAGGAATATAACAAGGGTTAATATAAGTATTAATATGCATAAAAGAAAATCAGAAGCAGTCTAGATTTCTGGTATACAAGTTACTCGACTACGAATTTTCCTGGAAGATGGTAGATGTTATTTAGTATGCCTAGCAATAATAATACAGTAAGAGAATTACGGAATTCTTATGGATGAAAGTATAAGTGAGATTACATTATAATCATTCTAGGGTATATGTAGCACTAACTGAAACAGCCTTAGAAGGTTAGATGATGTGAATAATTAAAATTGCTTCCACATTACATTACTTGAGAACCAAAACACTGATCTCAACTAAAGAAACTAAATACAAGATTATTAGCTGATAAGAAATGGCAGTAACTATAAACTTAAAAAGATGAAACTGTCTGTATTAACAAGTCGGTTGGACAAAGATAATTAGATGCCTACAATCGATTAGGAAAAGGTGCATAAATAATGGCGCACACAGTATTTATGTAAAGACTTAATAAACTCTTTATACAAGGTGGTCCTTTGATCGTGACCGGGCCAAATATCTCACGAAATAAGCGTCAAACGAAAAAACTACAAAGAACGAAACTTGTCTAGCTTGAAGGGGGAAACCAGATGGCGCTATGGTTGGCCCGCTAGATGGCGCTGCCATAGGTGAAACGGATATCAGCTGCGTTTTTTAAAATAGGCACCCCCATTTTTATTATATATTCGTGTAGTATGTAAGGAAATATGAATGTTTTAGTTGGACCACTTTTTTCACTTTGTGATAGATGGCGCTCTAATAGTCACAAACATATGGCTCACAATTTTAGACGAACAGTTGGACAGGTAGGTTTTTTAAATTAAAATACAGAACGTAGGTAAGTTTGAACATTTTATTTCGGTTGTTCCAATGTGATACATGTACCTTTATGAACTTATCATTTCTGAGAACGCATGCTGTTACAGCGTGATTACCTGTAAATACCACATTAATGCAATAAATGCTCAAAATGGTGTCCGTCAACATCAATGCATTTGGCAATACGTGTAACGACATTCCTCTCAACAGCGAGTAGTTCGCCTTCTGTAATGTTCGCACATGCTTTGACAACGCGCTGACGCATGTTGTCAGGCGTTGTCGGTGGATCACGATAGCAAGTATCCTTCAACTTTCCCCACAGAAAGAAATCCGGGGACATGAGATCCGGTGAATGTGCGGGCCGTGGTATGGTGCTTCGACGACCAATCCATCTGTCATGAAATATGCTATTCAATACCGCTTCAACTGCACGTGAGCTATGTGCTGGACATCCATCATGTTGGAAGTACATCGTCGTTCTGTCATGCAGTGAAACATCCTGTAGTAACATCGGTAGAACATTACGTAGGAAATCAGCATACATTGCACCATTCAGATTGCCATCGATAAAATGGGAGCCAATTATCCTTCCTCCCATAATGCCGCACCATACATTAACCGGCCAAGGTCGATGATGTTCCACTTGTCGCAGCCATCGTGGATTTTCCGTTGCCCAATAGTGCATATTATGCCGGTTTACGTTACCACTGTTGGTGAATGTCGCTTCGTCGCTAAATAGAACGCGTGCAAAAAATCTGTCATCGTCCCGTAATTTCTCTAGCGCCCTGTGGCAGAACTGTACCCGACGTTCAAAGTCGTCGCCATGCAATTCCTGGTGCATAGAAATATGGTACGGGTGCAATCGATGTTGATGTAGCATTCTCAACACCGACGTTTTTGAGATTCCCGATTCTCGCGCAATTTGCTGCTAGTGATGTGCGGATTAGCCGCGACAGCAGCTGAAACACCTACTTGGGCAGCTGTTGTTCCATGTTTCTCTGGAGATAGGTTGTTTTATACTGTTTTTATTGCGTCTATTGTCTCTTTCAGTGTTGGCAGTGCAACTACACTGAGGTGGCAAAAGTCAGGATACTTCCTAATATCGTGCTGGACCACCTTTTGCTTGGTGAAGTGCAGCAACTCGACATGGTATGAACTCAACAAGCCGTGGAAGTCCCCTGTAAAAATATTGAGCCATGCTGCCTCTATAGCTGTCTATAATTGCGAAAGTGTTGCAAGGGCAGGATGTTGTCCACGAACTGACCTCTCTATTATGTCCCATAAATGTGGAACGGGATTAATGCATGGCTATCTGGGTGGCCAGGTCATTCACTCAAATTGTCCAGACTTTTCTTCAAACCACTCATGAACAGTAGTGGCCCAGTTACATGACACTGTAGTTTGGGAACATGAAGTCCATGTATGGCTGCAAATGGTCTCCAAGTAGCTGAACATAACCATTTTCAGTCAATGGCCGGTTCAGTTGGACTAGAGAACCCAGTCCATTCCATGTCAAGATGGCCCACACCATTATTTAGTCAGCACAAGCTTGCACAGTGCTTGTTGACAACTTGGGTCCATGGCTTTTGGTGTCTGCGCCATCGGCTCTTAGCAACTGAAATTGGCATGCATCTGACCATGTCAGGGTTTTACAGTCGTCTAGGGTGCAACAGATATGGTCACGAGCCCAGGAGACGCACTGCAGTCGATGTCGTGCTGCTACCAAAGGCACTCGCATTGGTTGTCCATTAATACCAAATCTCGCCGTTATGTCCTAAGGGATAAATTCGTGTTAAGTCCCACGTTGATTTCTACAGGTATTTCACGCAGTGTTGTCTTTTAGCAATAATAACTCTACACAAACGCCGCTGCTCGCGATAGTTAAGTGAAGGTCGTTGGCCACTGCGTTGTCCGTTGTGAGAGATAATGCCTGAAATTTAGTATTCTTGATACTGTGGATCTTGGTACATTGAAGTCCCTGACGATTTCCGAAATGGAATGTCCCATGCGTCTCGTTCCAACTACCATTCCGCATTCAAAGGCTGGATCTTTATCCTGTTCCTCCATTTCCGTTCTTCCATCTTCAACGTTTAAAAACTCATCAAAATATTACTTCAAAATTTCCATACCTTTTGTTTTTTTTCAGAACTCTACTGACATTTTTATCGAGAACTTCCGAATCCTGAACTGTACTATGGGTAATTGCTTAAAGGAAAGTTGAACAAGCTATATAGTAAGGTCATTTTACGTGAATGCCGTGGCCCGTAAGGTAAAACGTAAGAAAAAGCAAGGTTACTTGACGAAACGTTTACGTACAATGCGGGCCAATTGTTTGGATCGCCGCTACATGAGTGTGGAATGAAAGAGAATGGTATCTTAAACGTCCATTATTTTCACTTAAATGAGAAAGCTTTTAGATGGGGAAAAAAAAAACCAGTGGTACGGATCACATTTTTGTTTTCATTTAAACACAAAATCTTAAAAGTGTGTCACAGAAACATAGTTCGCCACACCCGAATCACATTGCTCAATTAACCCAATAGAGCTAATCAATAAAGAAAAGAATAATCTACTTACTACCACACTAATACCTTCGAAGTTATCTTGTTGTAGTGAATAAAAAAATGAAGAAAGGAATACTCTACTGACTACCACACTATTACCTTCGAAGTTATCTTGTTGTAATGAATTTAAAAAAAAAAATGAAGTACTACCAAACTCAGTCTGTGGAATTTTTAAACATTTCTTTCTATATAATTTCACTTTTCCGAGCACACATTGGAAAACAGTTATTCTAGATCACCTCAATTGAACTACTTTAATTCTTTCACTTTAATGCACAGCATTTTTGATTATTTTAGCACTACAATATCACAACATTAGAAACCCAAGCATTTCACTTGTCTATTGCCCCTTTTTAGGCACTATCATGGACCCAACAGCTCAAAAAGTCCTCTGTAATCATAAGTTAAATCCCTTTTTGCAAAGTAAAGTAGCATAACTGGAACCACCAAATGAAAACTTTAAAGAAAGTGGTTAACATGTGTTATAAATAGAGTTAACTTCTTGTTCTGTCTGATGTAGTCAGTTCAGAAGATATGTAAGACTGTGTTAACGTTTCTCCATTTTCAACTCTCTTTTGTAAAAAACATTTCTTTGGTTGTCGACAGAAATAATGATGTTGACCAATTTGAGATATTAAGTAATAGATGGCTAACTATGCTGGGGAAAAAAAGAGCATTTCAAGCGGACAGGTGCACAACATACAGTTTATAGTAGCTTGATACTCGTGACAGATGCACAATATCAGTGCATTTTATCTCAGTCAGATTGGGGTGCCCAAACATGGATTGTTCTGTCTCAAAGGCCATGCAAATCCCGAACCTATCACATGTCACTGTGGCACAGTTTCATTACAAGTACTACAATTTTGGGGGCCAGCAATATATTGATGACATGAGCTGCCACTAGTTATTTTGACTTGTAAAAGCAAACAGATGGCCAAAAGTAACACGAAATCACTCATCAACTGAATACTGGAAAATAACAGGCAAGTAGCCCTACCATCCATAGACATCACCTTTACCTTAATTCACAGTCACAGTAACTCGACACTCAAAGTACACAAAAAGGCATCTGAACTGATGAGTAATTGTACCCTAAAATGGCAGAGTATGAAGAAAGAAATAACTACACGTGGCGATGCATTCTGCTTGCCAGTAGGGCTCCATTTAGGTAGGTACTGGAGGTATTTTTGAGTTGATTTTAACATAGGACAAAATAGGTTACCTTAAATGTCCACCATTGTGTTTCATAGGCGAGACACAAGAACCCACCACCCTATTGTGCGTATAAATTTGATTCCTTACAAGTGAGCTGTATCTTAATTATGTCAGAATGGTTTGCAAGATGGTCCTTGTATCGAACACATCTGCTAGGTCACCTGACCTAACTCCCATTCAGAACACCTATACGTTATCAACCAATTTTCTGTAGAGTAGAGTGACTGAGTTGTCATTGATCAGGGTAACTCTCCAGTGCATCCCTGTCAACATCAGTTTGTGCGTCGACAATTCTGATCCTCATGAGTATAAGTATTGCCCATCAATTCAGTCCCTAACCTTGTGCTCATTTCAATGTTCCTTGATACCATTTCGGGATAATCACCTTTCTTGATAACTGATTTCATTATAATTTGTGTTCTTCAATAGCTATGGACAGATGTCCAACTTGCATAAATCACTTGGTTTTTATAATTCATATCTTCATTTATGCTGGGAAGTTGCCACATAAAGATTATTTCCTTTGATTCAAGAATAGTGCCTTGCTTCCACATCAGTTTTACAGGGCTACCAATCTGAATGTGTTGTTCCACAGTCCACATCCTGTAGTTATCACCTTTTTTTTTTACATGTATGACTTTGCTAATACTTTAGCATTTTGTGTACTTCCCTAGTATTACTGATTCCTCAGTTGATATCAATAATTTTAATTCATCATTTGCTTTCTGTGTTCCATGGAGTGAACTCTTTACTTGATAAATAAAATAAAATATTTGCAAGGAATAAATTACATCATAGATATAGGATTATTTGCAATAATAAAAGTTATACGCTTTCCCTTAATCTCCACACATGACCTCAAGCAGGAAAATCTAAAGTTCAATGCCATATTACTGCTTTCTCTATGCCCTCTATACCAAATCATACCACAGCAATTTGAATTTGTGTTCACCATAATAAAGTTCCCAATAAAATTTTTTACATTATCAAGTAATTGCTACTGTAGGGCAATGACTAAATTTGAAACTACTCTGTTGCAATGGAACCTGAATGTTAACAAATGTTAAAAGTTGTGAATTCTTCTTCTTCTTCTTCTTCACATTCTAAGTGGGTGTAGACTGCCAAACCCCTTTCCACAGACATCACATCCTTTTTGGTTTGGAGCAGAATAGACACAAAGGATGCGGCTACTTGGGTAGCAAGTGCTTGGGGAATGGACATGGGACTTTTTTAGGCTAGGCGGTAGTTTGAGGTCCTCCGATGAATGCTTGGCATCTGATAGGCAGAGACCGAAATCAGACTGCGTACAAAATAAAGACAAAATTTTAACAATACATTGTCAAAGTATTTGTAACAGGATTCATGAACTTAGTGCCCTCCAAGAAAGTTGCCGCACTCAAATTATTCTTGGAACCAAGAGCTGGCTGAAACTCAAAGTACAAAAATCTGAAATATTTAATGAGGCATGGAATGTATACTGGAAAGACAGATTAGAGTTTCAAATCACTCAAAGAAAAGTCTACACTCAGTAGTGTGAAAATATCCAGATCAAATATATTAGCTGGAGGCTACTTTAATCTATTGAGTCTAGATGGGGACATCTGTGGATTCATTGCACGTGGTATAGACAGGCAGTCCAAAAACTGTCTTGAGCAGGTAGTTTGGCAGCCCACATGCAAAGGAAATATTTTACACCCTGTAGCTACAAACAGACCTGACCTTACCAAGTGAGTCTGTATAGAGACATGGATTAGTGACACTGGTGTAACAGCAATTATGGTTACTAAAGTTAATAAATCCATTAAAAAGGTTAGGAGAGTATTTATGCTAGAAAGAGCAGGCAAACAATTGATAGCAACACACTTCAACAATGAATGGGCATTGTTTAGTTCCAATATGATAGACATAGAGGAATTATGGGCAGAGTTGAAACTGATTGCAAATCATACAATGGAAGAGTATGTGGTGAGTAAATGGATTAAGGACGGAAAAGACCCATTGTGGCTTAATAATAAAATTCAGAAAGTACTAAGGAAGCAGGGTTTGTTGTACTTTCAGTTCAAAAAAGAATGCACAAATGTTGAGCTGCAGAATCAAAAAGAAATCCATGTATCTCTTACAAGAGTATAGATGCACAAAGCATACAATGACTTCCACTGTAATACCTTAGAGAAAGGTCTTACCAAAAATCTGAGAAAATTCTGGTACCGTGTAAATTTGGTAAGCAGGTTGACAGCTTCTATCCAGTCACTCGTCGACCAGTCTGATGGTGAAACAGAAGATAGCGAAAGGACAGACGGAAGTTTTAAATTTTGCATTTAAGAAATCATTCACGCAGGAGGCTCATACAAAGTATCATAATTATCACAGCACAGAGAACATACCAATAAGCATCCTTGATATGGACAATGAACTGAAAGAGTTGAAAAAAATTTACCATGCCCGGATGGAATTCCAATTTCGTTTTATGGAGAGTACTCTGTGGCATTCGCCCCTTACTTAGCTTGCATTAATTATAAATCTCTTGTCCAACAAGACGCCCCAAGTGACTGCAAAAAAGTGCAGGTATCCCCTTTATATAACAAGGGTAAAAAAACGGACACACATAATTACAGACCACTATCCTTAACCTCAGTTTGCTGCAGAATTCTTGAACATATTCTGAGTTGGAATATAACAAATGTCCTTCAGATAGAAAAGCTTCTGTCCACAAATCAGCACAGGTTTTGAATGTATCACTCGTGGTAAACTCGGCTTACCCTTTCTCACACGGTACCCTGCATGGAGGGCAACAGGTAAATCTCATATTCCTATACCATCAGAAGCAGAGCCACCTGTGAAAACAGCTATGCGATATAGCAGCTATGCAGCAATTTGTGCATAGCATTTTATGCAAGTATGAACACCAACCATCTGTCAACCACTATGAATGGCCACCACCAAACTGTGGCCTTGAACAGAGTTTACCACCCAGTGGTGGAACACGATGTTGAGCACAACTTGATTTAGTTCGATTGTTGCTTCACAATCTGCGCCAACTGGATCCTCCCTCCTCTATAGCATCCCAGATGCAGGCCATAGCATTGAGGCATGGTCACCTGGACAAAATCTACATTTATTCTCCACAAGCTAGTAGTAGTAATGGAAGTGTGATTACCGGGGGGAGGGGGGGCGGCATGATGATGGGCACTCGAGCTTCTGTCATTGGTTGGTATTTTGCCCATTTTCTAATCAATTCGCAAAAGATGCCCCACAGAATGATTTTAAGCACTTATACAAACTCACATTTTACACTCATTGACATTTTCCAACAAGTATATGGAAGTAGCTTGTTGCTGACGTCGTCTTAAAGTGTAAGCCTTCCAACATTTAACAGTAAACCCTTCCATAGCACTCAGGGCCTCTTGCAGCTCAAACACATTGATTGGACAAACTTCACATTTTTCAGTTAAACAAATCAGTGATGAAACATGCTGCTCTGCTTTTGGTCAGCAATTTGCTGGTAATGGTTGCATACTGATGAGAAATCCTCAATAATCAGTATAATGAAGGACGTAAGTTACCTTTTTCAAGACTGAATTACATTAAGGGCCCTATGTTAGTGAGATAAAGTGGGTGTTTACTGATAAATCCTCAAAAAGTCAGACTTCACACAGCTTAACCACTAACTGTCTGTCAGTGTAAATATGCCAACACAATTTAAATTTTCCACGCAGTTTTTACACTTTTATTACATGTTTAGTTTAGAATGCCAGTGCGTGTCCCTTACCTTTTCTATCCTGTATGCTGAATGAGACACTGCATTGAAATTTATCAAGGAGTAGTTAAATCACAATAACAGTTCTGCTGTGTTGATTCAAGTATCATCAAAACCAACAAAGGTGTGACACATTCCTACCTATCTAACCCTCCTGTTGTCCAAACTGAATTATAAAAGGTAATCAGATGTGAATGAGATGTATGGAAAAAAGAAAGTAAACTGTTTGTTATTTAAAAAGTAACTATCACACCTGTTAATACATGTATTCCACTGTTAGACAAGATTGTCAATGTCTTAAAGGAAAAATGTATGAGGTTGCAAACAGAAAGCTGATTGTATCCAGGTGTTCACATCTTCTTCTGAAGCAAATAGATGGCCACAAATGTCTTTCCTGCGGGCTCCAAAAGCATGGAAATCACATGGGGAGATGTAGGGACTATATGGAGAAACTGTACGAGCTTCCCAGTGAAAAAAAGAACATGTGGGCACACCCACACGTTGCCTTGGTTGTTTTGAGTATGCTGCAGAAGTTTCACTGAGAAGCCATTACACAGCCTCCATACAGTCCTGATCTCTCCCCATGTGTTCCATGTTTTTGAAGCCATAAAGAAAGACATTTGTGGGCATTTATTCACTTTGGACAAAGATGTGTGCGACTGGATACAATCATTGATTCCATAGGCAACAGTAAACATTTTTCCATGAAGGCATTGACCAAGAATGTGCCCTGAAGAGAGAAATTTTTAGCTTCTGATGAAAAGCTGTATCCACATTTTAACAGTGTATCCTGCCAATATGTTTTACTGTATTAGAAAACTGTTGCTTATTAGAAAGTGTCACAGCAGATGCACTGACATTATCTGAACACCAGTACCTTTACTCAAGACATTTCTTAACGATGAACTGGACATTCTCATTCGTAAAAACTGTTAAAGTAATCATACCAGATTTAAATTGTATCGCAACCATTAAGCCTGAACAACTTACATAATGTTGTGAAAATACCGAAATTATACATCAAGGTTAGTAATTAATATAGCAAGAAAGTACGTTTCCTACTTGAAACTAAAGCATTTAATGTTCTAAATTTTTCTGTCATGGGGGAAGGGAGTTATCAGAAAATAATGTTGAACTATAACTCAAAAACTGCGATGATCAGAAACCTCTTACCACAGTAATTAACATCTTGTAAATTCCCAGTTTTAAAGTAAAACTTGACAACAAACTGCATGTGCACTCTTCAAACAGAAAGTTGATGCAGCCATTCAATAACATAAAAAAGTGGTTCTTACCTTATTGAAGACATTGCCAAATTAATGTCATCAGCAACATACAGTTATCTTCAGAAGAATCTTACTGAGATGAGACACTACTCTAAGTAAACTTTTGTATCGAATGCATACGTGGTAACAAGATACTTTTGACCAAACAAAGGTAGAAAAAAATTCCTGCTATGCAATATTGACCAAACAAGGGTAGAAAAAAAAAATCCTGCTAAGCAATAAATAGCCCCCCCCCCCCATGAACCATCGACCATACCATTTGTGGGAAGGCTGGCACGCCTCAGTGATACAGATAGCCATATCGTAGATGCAACCACAACGGAAGGGTAACTGTTGAAGTCCAGACAAATGTGTTGTTCCTGAAGAGGTGCAGCAGCCATTACGGTAGTTGCAGGGGCAACAGTCTGGATCATTGACTGAACTGGGTGTAACAAGGTTTTGCTGTGCTGGTACTGCAACAGCTGAAAGCAAGGGGAAACTACAGCTGTAATTTTTCCCGAGGGCATGCAGCTCTATTGTATAATTACATGATGATGGCATCCTCTTGCATAAAATATTTCATAAGTAAATAGTCCACCATTCAGATCTTTGGGTCGGGGGCGGAAGAGACTACTTAGAGGGACATTATTACCAGGAGAAACACAACTGGCGTTCTATGGATCAGAGCATGCAATGTCAGATCCTTTAATTGGACAGGTAGGCTAGAAAATTTAAAAAAGGAAATGGATAGGTTAAAGTTGTGGGAATTAGTGAAGTTCGGTGGTCAAACGAACAGGACTTCTTGTCAAGTGAGTATAGTGTTATGAATACAAAATGAAATATGGGTAATGCAGGAGTAGATTTAATAAAGAATAAAAAATAGGAATGCTGATAAGCTACTATGAACAGCATAGTGAACACACTATTGTAGCCAAGATAGACACGAAGCCCACAACACCACAAGTAGTACAAGTTTATATGCCAACTAGTTCTGCAGCTGATGAAAAGATTGGAGAAATGTATGATGAGATAGAAGAAATTATTCAGACAGTTAAGGGAGACAAAAATTAGTCATGGGGGACTGGAATTCGATAGTAGGAAAAGGAAGAGAAGAAAAAGGTGTAGGTGAATACAAACTGGGGGAAAGGAATAAAAGAGGAAGACGCCTGGTAGAATTCTGCACGGAGCTTAATATTGGAAGAGAAGAGAGGAGATGTGGTGCTATAGAAGGATGATGAAGATCAGCTGGAGAGACAAAGTAACAAATGAAGAGGTGCTTAGAAGAGTACAGGAAACCAGATCTCTGTGGAGGCATATCCAAACAAGAAGGGAGAAATCTGTAGAGCACATTCTACGACACGACATCATCATTGGAACAACAGCAGGAGCAGCTATTGAGGGAAGGAATTGACGGGGGTGACCAAGGATATCATACATGCAACAGATCATGAATGACGTTGGATGTAACACATATGTGGAAATGAAGAGGAATGGCACTCTGCTGCAAACCAACCTCATGGATGAACACTAAAAGAAGAAGAAAGAAGAATACTTGGTTTAAGAATCCTGAAAGAAGGTTGTATACATTGAAGAGATCTGGAGACACCAGAAGGTTTCAGACAGATTATATAATGGTTAGACAGAGATTTACAGACCAGGTTTTAAATTGTAAGACACTTCCAGGGGCAGATGTGGACTCTGACCATAATTTAATTGTTATGAATTTTAGATTAAAGTGAAGAAGCTGCAAAAAGGTAGTAATTTAAGTAGATGGGACCTGGATAAACTGAAATAACTTGAAGTTGTAGAGAGTTCGCACAGAGCATTAGGGAATGATTCACAAGAATAGAGGAAAGGGACACAGTAGAAGAAGAATGGGTAGCTTTGAGAGATGAAATACTACAGGCAGCAGAGGATCAAGTATGTAAAAATACATGGGCTAGTAGAAATCCTTGGGCAACACAAGAGATACTGAATTTAATTGATGAAAGGAGAAAATATAAAAATGCAGTAAATGAATCAGGCAAAAGGGAATACAAATGTCTCAAAAATGAGATCGACAGGAAGTGCAAAATGGCGAAGCAGGAATGGCTAGAGGACAAATGTAATAATGTAGAAGCCTATATCACTAGGAGTAAGATCAATGCTGCCTACAGGAAAATTAAAGAGACCTTTGGAGAAAAGAAAACCACTTGCATGAATATCAAGAGCCCAGATGGAAAACCAGTCCTAAGTAAAGAAAGGAAAGCAGAAAGGTGGAAGGAATATGCAGAGGGTCTATACAAAGGAGATGTACTTGAGGGCAATATTATGGAAATGGAAGAGGATGAAGATGAGATGGGGGATATAATATTGCGTGAAGAATATGACAGGGTACTGAAAGACCTAAGTCATAACAAGGCTCGGAATAGACCACATTATGATAGAACTACTGACAGCCTTGGGTGAGCCAGCCATGATAAAACTCTTCCATCTTGTGAGCAAGATGTATGAGACATGTGAAATACCCTAAGATTTCAAGAAGAATATAATAATACAAATTCCAAAGAAATCAGGTGCTGACAGGTGTGAAAATTACTGAACTATCAGTTTAATAAGTCATGGTTTCAATATACTAGCACCAATTTCTTTACAGATGAATGGAAAAACTGGTAGAAGCCGACCTCGGGGAAGATCAGTTTGGATTTCACAAAATGTAGGAACACGCGAGGCAATACTGACCCTACGACTTACCTCAGAGCATATCTTAAGGAAAGGCAAACCAATGTTTATAGCATTAGTAGATTTAAAGAAAGTTTTTAACAATGTTGACGGGAATACTCTCTTTCAAATTATAAAGGCGGCAGTGGTCAAATACAGGGGGCAAAAGGCTATTTACAGTTTGTACAGAAACCAGATGGCAATTATAAGAGTCGAGGGGCAGGAAAGGGAAGCATGTACGGATGTGAAATATGGACGAAAAACAGTTTAGACAAGAAGAGAACAGAAGCTTTTGAAATGTGGCACTATAGAGGAATGCTTAATATTAGATGGGTAAATCGTGTAACTAATGAGGAAGTACTGAACAGAACTGGGGGAGAAGAGGAACTTGTGGTAAAACTTGACTAGATTAAGGGATCGGTTGGCAGGATATATTCTGAGGCATGAAGGGATCACCAATTTAGTACCGGACAGTAAGCAGATCCAGAAGGATGTAGGTTGCAGTGGTTACTCAGAGATGATGAGACTTGCACAGGATAGAGTAGCATAGAAAACTGCATCAGACCAGTCTTTGGACTGAAGACCACAACAACATGCAGTATTGTTAACGTAATCTTTAGTGTTACCTTGATGCAGTTGATTTCAATCCTAGTACTAGTACCATTGTTTTGCACCTTCATAGGTGAAACTATGCATTGACAAAGTTCTTACCATTCACGTAGGCTCATCTCACTCACAGCTGTGAGACTTGCCTCCAACCCTAATTTATTGTATTTTTAAATTTTTATAACTGTCCATTTCTCTTATCCTTTGAAATGTTCTTTTACTGTCCTGAGCTTTTTCTCTTTCAATATCTTCATATTCAAATCCCGTGTGTTTCCTCTTCCCTTGAGCTACATCTTTTTCAGTTTTCCTATCTCATCTTGATGTGATGTATATTCCCCTTCCCCTCCCTCAATGTCTGAGGGCAGATGCAACGCTTCAAGAGCTTTGCTGCCTAGCACTAATCATCTTGAAATGCTGGCACCTGTTAAGTAGTCTTTTTTCCATATTTACTCAATTGTACCTTTATTTTGTACAATGTTCTTTCTATGCAAATTACATAACTCAAAACCTCTAACTATACTAAAAAAAGCAGGTAAAATGTTACTACACTTATCAATGTACCTCTTACAAGCAATTTTTATAGCAAAGTATTGTGATCCTTATATTGCTAGTTTTCTCCTTCTGACAGCAATTTATTGCGACAACTGAAAGTAAAACTCACAGAAATGCTGTTATCAGCATAAACAGGGTAAAGATTATGGACAATTTGGCACACAAGTACTTTCCTGAAATGAAATGTATGGAAGGTAATAAATATGAAGTCTTCTGTGTGGTACTGTTTACATGTCAGTAATATTTTGAGCAGTAAAAACAATTTTTATACAAATGACTGTTCATAAAAAAGATACCTATATTAAGTACAACCAGTGTTCAATGAAATATGATGCCATTGTTGTTATACTGTTTGTTACACTATCATCATTATGAACTGACTACATCAGATTCTTTCTCCAAAACTCTGGTAATAACAAAATAAAAACAAAACAAAGAACCTGGGATACCTCAATATTCCATTTTGTGGTACACACATAACACAAATAAATAAAAAATTATACAAATCAAATAATATATACACTCTGTATCTAACACTTGAAATGCTTTTGGAACAATAATCCAATTGTTCTGTTTTATTTTATAATTTTTTATGTGGGGTAATTTCACTAATTGCAGTAGTGTAGCTATCATACAATGACAAATTAAACAAACTTTCTGCCAAAGGCTAGGACACAGCCAAACACATTTTTGTTATTCTCCCAAGGAGACATTTAAACGTGACCACCAACATACCAGGTACCAATGGTATCAGAATAACAAAACTGCTGCAGGCACATGTTAGCAATATGTACAGTAACTCCCATATAAAAATTAAACATTCACTATGGTTTACTACTTACAACTAAGTACACAACTTATAACCAGTTTCACCACTGAATTTATTTACATTTAGATTATCAACATCTAGCAGACAGACTTACACAGTTTCTGTACACAGTTGCATCAAATTTTGCACAGTAATAAATGCCACATTCCTCCAAAGGGAAAATGGGCACAATTGTAGATACAAGAATTGTTCTATAAACACTATACTGCAAATTTCTTAACTTACACAGTCTTAGGAAACTATGACTTGAATGCACAAGGATGCAAACAGAACAAATTAAACACCTAGTCATTCTTTTGTACTTACCATAATCACAAACTGTTTATACAAAATTGTACTACTATAAACAATGCAAATGGCACTGAGCTCTCTGTATAGAAATACAGAATACATTAATCAGCCAAAAATTATCAAAGTTTTCATCAAAATACTTATCTTGTTTTCACACCTTAAGAAATGTTGAAAATTTTGAAATAATGTAACCTGTGTGTGTGTGTGTGTGTGTGTGTGTGTGTGTGTGTGTGGACCGCATCCATTTTGGCAAAATTTGTAACATAAATTCTGGCTTGGATGGAAAGTTCTCTTTACACAGTATGTTCTGAACTTCCACTGATTTATGCATTAAATAGGAAAAAAGGGCATGCATGATACAGTCAAACAATTTTACTCAGTAATTTTAAAACTGTTTTGATCTGTGGTCAATCAAGTGCAGCACTGGTTGCTCAAACTTGCATATTTACATTTGATTAAGTGGGGGAAAAAAAAAACATTACACATCTATAACATTGGGAAAATACCCACGACACACACACACACACACACACACACACACACACACACACACACACACACAGAGAGAGAGAGAGAGAGAGAGAGAGAGAGACTATTTCACAATGCTAAGTCACCAGTCACTGATGAAGAGTCTGGAAGTTAGAGTACACCAAACAGAACTCCTGTTTTGAGCATCCAAATCAGTCAAGTTCTTCCTCGTAGTACCGAATTCAGGGAAAATCTTGACTGCTAACATCCACAATCATCTCTGTACTACAGTATTTAATATTGTGTCTTGCTAACAAGGAATGTTGGAACCTTTAACACGGTGAGAAAAAGGCAATGATGTCATTAGAGACTGGAAAATATCTGACACTAATAAATGGAGACACTGATGAAGCATCGAAAATTCTCAGGAGAGTTAGCACAGTGAATGGCAATGCTCAGGGGAAAGGCAGTTGGATGAAAGTGGCATCAAGTACTTAGTGTACATAATATGTGGATGAGAGAAGAATATGTTAATAGGCAAACAGGGATAAAGAGCAAGTCTGACACACAGGAAGAAACATTAAGCTCAAAATAAATTGAAAGAATTATGGGAGGGGGATGGAGAGTGCTTGGAAATGTGCAATTGCTTCCTGGGAAATTAATTTTTCTTTCACTTATGATTATGAAGGTTTGATTATCACTGCATGTGCTGAGACACAAATTGTAGTTTGAAGTTCAGAACACCATAACTAGGAATTTGGAAATAAAAATTGGTAGGCGCACAACATTTTCACACCTAGTGCTTTCTTAAGCTGTGAGGCAATGCAGAAGATTGTAATGGCATCTGTGAGGGAAAATTTGTACATTTAGAAATACTACCAGCCATAAACAAACTGTATTTCACCAGTCTCTATTTACTAATGTCACTCTTCACAACACTTGCCTTTTTATTTCCGATTAAATCAATACGACTTTCTTTTACCACAACTGTTGGGCAATGTTCAAACAAACAATTAACACCTAATCATTGAGGATTCCACAGCTGCTTCTATATATGCTGTATGTTGGCACTGTTCTCAGGTACTTCAGACATGGCTAAATGACAGTCAAAGATCCCAAGAAGAATGCCAACAATTTCTACATTAATTAAGGACAAACTTAGACACTTCTGAATCGCAGACACTGTGTACACTTTTCTAACTTGCTCTTGAATACAAAGAGAATGTGAAAACTCATGTTTCAGTTCTAGTCAATGTACTCTAACACCTTCTGCGCCATTCACCAACAGGATGGTAACATTAATTCCTGGCACACACTGTTTTCCATCAGATGTCTATGGCAATACATAGTGTTATACAGATCATGCAATCATCAAATCACTATGCAGTCTATTTTAAGTGCCTGACAAATATACGTAATTTCATCCAACAATGCATACAAATGGGATAAAAATACCTCAAATGTTAGATCATTTATGAAGTATCTGTAAGGTTTAGTCTAGCCACAAAATACCTCAAAATAGAGATGCAATACATAGAATTGAATTTAAAATTCATCCTGAGCAATGAATTCTTAAAGCTTTACACAGAATATAATATCCCAAAATATATAATAATTGTCAACATATGATTATACTAATGTATACATTATAAAACAGCAAGGGAACACAAACTACAGCTACTACCAATACTTTGGCAATGCTACGATACAACTCAAATCTGTGTTGTGAAATGTAGAACAATGACAAAGACAGACACTCACAAGAAGAAACTGAAGATCTTTTCTTTTTCATTTCGGCCCTATGATGTCCCACTGAGGCTGATTAGTTGTGACTACATTTGCCATATGGATATGGAAAATTCTTCAATTTCTGATTTTTGTTTTGTGTCAGCTTTTTAATTTTTCGCACATATGCTTATAGGAGGATTTTTCTAAGAAATCGATCAACTAAGGAACATACATGCTGCACTAACCATATCTTCAAACCTTAAAGCCATATTTTTCAAGTCCATCAGATTTCAAATTTAATCTTTGTGTCACATATTTCATTAGACTCAAACAAATTATCACTGCAAATATGTCATATGCTGTAAAATAGTGTGTGCAGAATTTGCCCTATGAGGGCGCAACAGGAATTTTTTGGATAAGGGGCACAGTTATTGCCAAAGCTGACTTCTCTACATAATGAACTACCACAAACACATGATGAACTGTCAAATACTAATGTCTGGTGGAGAGACAAAAATGGTTCTGTAACTGGTGTGCAATCATTGCCTTTCCATACTTCCTACTTTTCAGCTATGTAACCAATGAGTATGAAAGCAGGTCTAAATGCATCTATAACGATGAAAAGTTACACTTGGATGACGTTTGTATCTACACGAAGATGACTACATTAAATCGGACTAAATTCTAGACATGGTGGAAATGTTCCCTTTTACATAGCATCACTCTACACTCAAATTCATCCATCTCATACAAAGCAACTAATACACTACCATGAACTAATACCACCACCTAATCAGAACACACATCCCAAGTACACCAATAAAATAGCAGCATACATTTTTAATTATGTTTGACATTAAAAAATAATTTCAGTGCCAATCTTCATAAAACTTCAAGGTGATTGTGTATAACATACTGCGTGTATTCTAAACCTAGATCTGTATACATAAATGGAGACAATACAAAATATGCATTGCTATTGAATAAACATGTCAAATAATGAGGTTACTTTTATTTGCAGTGCATTAGTAGTGACACGGTAACAGCAGCATTACACATATAGTAAAAACCTATTATACATACTAACTATTGTAAATTACGCTACAAAACAGCTGTAAAATAAATGTAACCAACCTGAAAGTGAGAGATCTACTACTGCGCCTACGTTAATTGTGTGTTTACAATGGTTTCCCTATTTACATAAATGGGTGTCAAAATAATGGAGAAACTTAAAACTGGTGCCTTATATTTTGTAACCATTAAATTGTGAATTCATCACCTGGAAGCAACTACTACACTGTAAAGTGAAGAATTTTAATAACCTTTTGTAATAATATGTATGTAGCAATACATATTTCCTTAGAATTGTATCTGTGCTTATATTGTACTGTACAGAGAAACTAATTTGCTGTTCTGGTCCCTAAAGATATAAGGAAATGCTTTCTTGTGAGCAACAAAAAGGACTGTTTGTTTCCTGTGAACACTATAGAATTATTTAACATGGTGCAGCATGCATTCCCCCAGAGAATTATGAACAATAGCAGCATGACCTAACTTAAGAATAGACACTGGAGCAAACAGCTGAAACTACATGACAAATGTCCTTCACTCCAGTACTCAAACTTATTGACACCTGTTAAGACAACTGTTAACACCAGGAAACTATCCCAATGCCTTTGTAAGAAAAATAAAAAAGGATGTAGATGTTTAGATTTCACTATGTGACCAATAAATTAGTGGCAGTATAACTATCATTTCCAGAACATTCATTGCTATTAAAGCTCAAGTGACCAATGAAAATAAAAACTATGCTGTTTTAAACAGCATGTCTACAACTCATCTTCAAAAGACTAAATTAGATTAAAAAATGGAAACTATCCTCACCTCTATTTTGAGCTGTGCCTTTTTTGGAAGTAGTGGCAAATGGGGAAGATGATGAAGAAGAAGATGAAGAAGAAGAAGAAGTATTTCTTCAAAGTATAAAAACAGACAGAGCAGAGCCATCAGAAGCAAAGTAGAGACAGAACTGTATCTGACGAAGCTACTTCTACCAAACGCAACAACTACAGAAATTTAAGAGAACTGTTAAAAGATAAACAATATCATGTACAACGTAGAAAAGCATCAAAATGATGGAATAATATAAATGTTATTTTCTATGCCAGTTGTAGATTAAATAGTCAATTAAAGTCACTTGTGATTTATGTATTTGTTACTATGGGGGATGGCCTATTTGACTAAATGAGTCACAGAAATTTTCGATATAAAAAATAAAATCTCAACTAAAAATTCAATAGAGCAGCTAGTGCTGATATTCTGTGTATGTCACTGTTCTGTGAAGTCATCCTTACTGAAAATGGCTCTGGCCCAAAAACAAGAAAATAATTTTACAAACTGCAGATAAGATATACCACATCCAATAATTAAAAACATGTAATTATGAGTACAACTCATTTTGAAGTCCACAGATGAGCAGCGGTCTTGCCCAAAATGACTAGAGCAATGGGTATTAAGAAACTGGTATACACAGAATGCATTATTCTACAGGTTTTATCATGATTATGGGGTAATCGAACACTAATGTAGATCAGAGGGCATAACTGTAACAAAAATATGAAAACAGTTATTGAAAAGAGCCATGATAAGTTTGTTATCAGCATCTTCCTGCAACAACCCTTTATGTAAACTGTAGAAAGAGCTAGTTTTTGTTTCTCCTGGTGGGAATTGTATCTCGTAGTATGGACGAATGGTATTACAGGAGCCCTCAAGTTCAAAATCAGTCTTCATTATCGCATACTATACATCAATTGCCCAATGTTATTTCAGACTAGACAAACCTTAATTCATACCATTCTATGTCCAGCTCTGTGATGTGTGAATTACCCTTCTATATCAAACTATTTGCTAGAGGGTCAAATAGTGTTAAGTCCAGGATAGAATAACAACAATATGAAAAGGATAGATCACTACTCACTACACAGAGAACGTGTTGAGTTTCAGACAGGCACTGTAAGGAAGACTGCTGAAAATTTATGAAATTTTGGAAACCACACACACCCACACACACACACGGCTTCTGTCCTCAGTGCCTGGAGATAGTAGCCACGTGTGTGGGTGTTTTCTATTCCAGGAAAATGAACTTTTTTTGGCTAAAAGCTTAAACGTGTAACAGTCTTTTTTTCACTGTGCCTGTCCACAACTCAAGGACTCCCCTATGTAGTGAGTAGTGCTCTATCCCTTTCACATTATTGTTATTTCCAAGAGGTTATCAGACTGCCTGTAATAGTGTTCAGTTCAGCAACAATTTTTGACTGAAAACTGAAAATGGTTAAATGTTAGATTATATGACCATTTACTGCAATAAATGCCATCCACATCCCACTATTATAGACCCTTTATAATGACCAATGTTAGAACACAGCATACAAATAAAAACCTTTTAGCATTTGTTACATTCATGATAGCACTATAAGAATTAGACAAAATGCCTGTAATAAAAGTGACTTCCAGTTAAGAAACTGCAACATTAAACTGAAGGAGAATTAATTTTGTATTAGTCCTCAGAATTGATTATGGTATTTTGTCATAAAAACTGGTCACTGTCCAAGTCCTGCTATTACCATGGAAAATTTTAATGTTCAAACTGGGTAAAATTGACTTCACAGTGATCAGCACATCAGTATCCACTGCAATACAAGTTATAACTAAGAAATATAGGTGACAGGAAGGTCAATGTATAACTGGCAAATCGAACAATTTATTATCTTTCTCCAACTTCATACTTCCAAAAGCAAGTCAATTTACAGGAAATTGGAATTCACAATAAACCCTCACATTTCCTTTCATTCAACACGAGCCACTCAAAATGGCTCTAGTCTGTTAAAATTACAAGCAAATATTTACCCAAAAACTGAAGACTAATTCTTTCAGTAAACACACTTCACACTTTTTTACTACAGAGGGTATTCTGAAATAGGGATGACATGCCAGAAAATTTTTGAGTTTTGGAAGTATTGAACAGCCACAGCTGTATCTGCACTGGTCCAACTGACAAAACATCTTGGTGGGTGAAAAGTACTATCTGCAGAATTTATATGCTGTCATATTTAAATATGTGGTAATACATACAAATATTAAGTAATAACTGCAAAAAATTAAGACATCTGAAACTACCATATGCACTTTGTCTACAGCTCTGTGCAAAATTGAGTTACAAAGCATTTTCGTACAGTCAGTTGACTGCAGACTAGAAAAAAATTCATCAAGTTATGACTTACTAGGGTTCCTAAAGGTCTCCAGAGAGGAAAAAATACTAGAAGTTACACTCAATTTTGAAGATAGAGCAGAACTTAGCCTTGCTTACTTCATACAGTAGATTACTACAGCATTCACCGTGGCAATAAAGTAACAAAACTATGTTCGGATTTCATAGCAGATTTTGTGATTTAACAGCTAGCATCATAATTTATTCCTCATCATTTTGCTAATTCCTCCACAGATTCTTAAATGTACGATACTACTATGAAGTTTACAATAATTAGCTAGAGATATACACAACCTGCTTTCGTCACAAGTCAAACAATTTTATCACGATGGTAATTTCAGAGTTGCACAAGTGGGTTTGCTCCAGTGAGACATATTTCACATGATTTGGTGGGCCTACAAAGGCAGGCCTCATCAGATTATTTGTAGGAGGTTTTCAGACTCAATGAAAGAATTAAGTAATATGAAGAGGTGTTAATTTTGACAGTACAGGTGTCAAATACAACCAAGTTAATGCCACAATGGTTCTTCCTACAAAGCCATGGACAGTTGCTTTGCATGCAGTGACAACACAGGTGGTATAACGTCAAGAACACACAAAGAACACAACAGAAGTATCCGGTGTAACATCATGTGATGAAATTTATACAATGTGTGCCTTGTTGCACATTCTAAATTGTGTTATGTATACAGTGTCTGCAGAAGGTGTAACATCAAAGCAACAAGACGAAAAAGTTTATTTCATAGGTTTCTGTCAAGAGTTTCCTGTTTCAATTGAGGCATAAAACACTAAATCCATAACATGTATCAGCAGATTTAACTGATCACTACATAACTGTAAAACACTAAAACAACCGGGGGAATTGGTTAAATACAAATTAATAATCACTCCAACAACAATGAAGCTTAAGACTAGTATAAGTGGGTTTCATTTTACAACCCCCGGCTTGTTTCTTTGAGAATGTCCCCAATTGTATTTGACTGGTGTATTATGTTAGATGATAAAATACTTATATTCGGCATTTTGTTGGGAGATTTTGTTTATTTTTTGTTACTGATTCTTTACTTTTATTTTATTGTGCTCAAATAGCCATTTCCATTTCATTATGTAATTTCAATGCCTCGTGCATCCAGCCTTCCAGTTACTTTCATCAGCAAGGCTTTCTGACACACTGTGGTCACCCCATATATTTGCAGTGAAGCACGTTCTTTAGTAAGGTGTCGTGCATAAGAACTGGTTTAGTGCTTCCACTATGTCCTGCTAGTTGAGTTGTCTCCTCCACATTTGTGTGCAGAAATATTTTTTACTTCTCTTCATGAAGGTCTAATTCTTAAGAGTTGAGTAACAACATTCCCTGGATAAGTATCTTCATTTTATTCCTGCCAATGGATTAGTCAACTAATAACTTCTATTAATGCTAAAATATTGTTTAACTAACACTTTTATTCGTATCGCAACACATCACTGCTACGTGACATGAATCTACTGAATTCAATCATAAGATTTTGAAGTGATTTGCAATGCCATTGCCTACAGAATAGGGCATGGTCCCTATAAAAGTGGTGGCATCCAAAACCCACTGTTAAGAGGGACATGGGCACACATCCAATGATTACAGAGTGAGCATTTGCATGCACAGACTGTCCACTGCAATCAGTTGTGCTGAAAACAGATAAATGGAGGCTTTAGAAGAAGAACAAAGGAGTGTAGTTCATTTCCTGACAGTGGAAGGGGGATGAGGAATGAAAATTCATCAAAGGATGGCACAGGTGTATGAAGAGCACTGCATGTTGGTTGCAAGGGTCAAGGCGCGGCACAAGCGATTCAAGGAAGGGTAGATGTCATAGGCCGATGATACACAATCTACACCACCACAATGCATTACTGATACTGTTGCCCAGCAGCAGGATGCCCTCACTATTGAAGACTAGCGAGTTATAATGGCAGCCATTGCCCTAGAAAGTCAGACTGGGTGTCGAAATTGCAACAGAAATCAGTGCTTTCCACATACTTGCGCCATTCCTCAATAAATTTCTGTTCCTCACACTACTTCGGCTGTGAGGAAACACACTACACCCCTTTGCTCTTCTTTTGAAGTCCTATTTCTTTGTTTTCAATACTACTGAGTGCAGTGTATGGTCGACATGTGAATGCGCTCGTTCTGTTGTCATGTGGGTGTGTACCCAGTTCCTCTGGCGGCAAGTATGAGGCCTCAGCACTATTACAGAACAGATTTTCTTCCATAGGTAATGGCTTATGAGCCCTTCTGCAGTTTTTATTTTACATCTTCTGGCTTGTTTCTTTTTACATGAGCATAATACAACAAATGTGGCCACAGTTAATTTATTGCCTTTAGGTTCTGTTCCCTATGAACCTATGCATGTCAATGGAAACTTTGCCTCAAAGCTGTCAACTTGACAAAAAATGTATTTTATAACATTAGTGGCAGTATGACTTAGAACAAATATTTTTGTATCTGATAAAGTAATTATGTAAAATTGTATAAAATGCTACACGGTGTAAGAATAAAAAACATAATACAAGGAAATTTTGTAGATGCTTTGATGACTATAGCTTAAGAATACAGAATTTGTTAACACACACCAGTAGCGATGACTGTCAACAGAATTGCAACTTTTAACAATAGCACAGCAATGATATAATCTCAGTTAAAGAAATAAACATGCTATTGAAGATGATTTCTGTAAAATGTCACAGGGGATAAGTTACGGCATGCTGTTGAAACTTAATACATGTAACAAATTGGTGGCCAACCAGGGAAACAGACACTGATTAACAAGCCATAAAGTATAATGTACATAAAAACAAGCAATGTGTCACTCACACAAATCAAGATGTAAAACATATCCTTTGAATTTAGTAAGCAATGGGATCATAATTTTGACTTTTAGCCCTTCGTCTGATGTGTAGGAACTAACTCGTCATGCTCTGCTGTTCCCCGATGCTGTGCATGTTTTTAAACATGGCCCCTTAAGTGCTCCTGACATGTTCACACATCCAGTTTTGCTGACCCTTTCACTGCTGTGGACAAGTGAATAAAGCAAGTTCGAGTATTTATCATACAACATAGGTGCCTCTTTGCATGCTATTATTTGCAAGAAATCTTGTTTCGATATCTTCAACCATTCATGAAATATGATGATTGTTATTATCACATGCTTCCTGATGCACAGGGACAGAAATGGGAGAATGACGCATGACCGTCCACCTGATATAAAAACTAATAAATTGAGAATGAAATATCACTCTGCTCTCAATTTTAAATAAAATTTTTCTATCTTATTTACACTTCATAACCAGCAATGTATGGGGGCTAAAATCAACCATATGCAAAGTTTATGTGATGTGTTTTTACCTATGCAAACTCTTTAAAATTTTGTGCAAAGTTTTACTTAATTTTCTGCAGCACACTAACTATGATGAATAGTGAAAAGAAATTCAGTCTTTTTTTGAACAAAGACATCAGACAGGACGAAGTGCAAAAATAAAATTTTTTCATGTTACAGTTTTCTTAAAATTGGATGATAAGTATTTCATCTCTCAGCACAGGTAGCACCATCAGGCAAGCAGAGTAGCAACAACAAACGCACTATAAAC
Source organism: Schistocerca nitens (assembly GCF_023898315.1). Lineage (NCBI taxonomy): Eukaryota > Metazoa > Arthropoda > Insecta > Orthoptera > Acrididae > Schistocerca > Schistocerca nitens. The sequence continues at coordinate 270,273,715 of NC_064616.1, forward strand.
ACGGAATATAGAAAGGACACCTGTAGCAGCAAAAGGGTTAATCTAACCATAGATATGACTCTTGGGAAAATGTTAACTGTGACATATACTCCACTCAGAGTAAAAATCATGTGTAGATGGAAAAAATAAGTATTCTGCTTCAGCACCAGTGAACTGGTAGCACAAAATTTAACAAATAGTAGAAAGGCAATGAACATAAACATATCACACCTCCCACCTCACTGCGATTCTGTTTATTGATTGTTACAAGGTACATAAAGAAGGGGATAGAGTAGCAAGCTTTTATACAGCCCACAGAACAAGAACAAACAAAATGTCAAATAGTTGTGCTAATTTCCAGTCACCAAATACAGCATGTTTTAGATGTGGCAATATAGTGACCCAGAAGATTCAGTTTATTTAATCTGATTTCAAGGAGGGGATTTGAGATAGGAGTATGTGGGAATTATACACTTCAACAATTTTCTATAATTTATGAGAAAACAAACGACTCTGTGGTTGGGGCATATGCAGCTGTGGCGGTACATTTTAAAGCAAGAACTCTGATTCAAGCTACAGCTGTTTGCAATTTTATTAAGGCACAACCAGTTTCATGCCTAATAGCCACTAAACTGCTAGTGGCTTAACAGAATTGGGTCAAGATACAGCTGTTTGCAGAGTTCTTGCTACGAAATGTACAATTTATGAGTGAAAAATAAAAATCCTGAGGACCTATACATATGTCTTAAGCTTTTTTCAGACTGAATATGCATTCATCTCAACTTTTATGGAATGGCATGGATTACCTGGACAAATGTTTTGATGTTGTCAAGAAGGCGGCATCATCTGACTTACCTACTGGAGCACGAATGTCTATAACATGTCTGACACTGATGTATTCTTGCTGTACTTTTCTATGTTTTTGAGACACATTGCAAATGTAGCATGAGGGCTTTAGATTCTTTCTGTGTGAGTTCTCTCTAAAAAGTGATCTTACAATATATGGATGAAGAAAAGATCAAAACATGAACAGTAATTCTGAAAAGATTTTGAATTATTTCAACAGTAAAAGTTTCATTAAAAGAAACAGTTTTTCTAACATCTTTTGGTAATTTGAAAGAAATCAAGACACAAAGAATAAGGAAAAAGTCAATTTGTATTCTGTTTGATTACTGTTCTGCTAGTATTTAAAAACGTAGAGGTTTTTGAAATGTGTGAAAGGCACTCTCTATTCCTTCAAATTTCAACAGTATGTAGGTTTACCATATGATCTTTGTCACGATGATCCATTATGATTTTGCTTTGGTTATTGTTAATTTCGACTACCAATTACCTAGTTCCTTAATGCTGAGACTATATGCCTGCATTCCGTAGGTCTATGATTCTTCATAGTGTCACATCTTTTCAATAGTAGCATGCAAGACACAACCTGGCATGATGTTCACATTCCATTTATAGTGAAGGCACCTCCATTGACAGGAATATTCATTTCATAATACACAATGTGAATTGGCCATTGAGATGGCATTTAAACCAAGATAATGAAAATCTACTAACCAAAACTTCCCAGACTGCTAATTTTTATAAGATATTTGTATCTATTTTACAGACTAGCTTTAATTTTGGAAAATGTCTGCAGTAAATACCATTAGAGCTTTCTTTATTTTTGACATTCTCATTGTCCACTTAATTTCAGGGTCCTATATGCTGCTATTGGTTGCTTTTTACATACTTCAAAATACTTCAATTTCTGCTATCCTCCTCACATAGATTTTAGTTTCTATCTCCGACTAACCATTACAAATGAATATAGACTTTTTCTCATTGTAATATTACTTTTAGACATCTCAGTTTTATGATAAATTATACAAACATTCTCAAATGTCTGTATCTATGAAGCAAACAAAATTTACTACTAATGCTTATCGAAGACTGTTAATCCAATCATGCAGGAATTCATTAACTACTACATTCTGCAAAAAGTTGCATCAAATTGTGTGAATTTCTTGACAAAAGTATTATCACAATATTTACACAGACTTTGTAAAACTGACTACCAGCAAACAATACATAATTGTTTTATTTTCCAATTCAATGGAAGCTGAAAGCCAGACTGCAATAAACATTTCAAGATTATAACAAAAACATTCTTTCACATGCTTCATCAACCCCCTCCCCCTTTTTCTAATATACATTTGGTCTAATAACTGGTTAAACATTTCATTTGTTTCACTAGGGTTCTGGTGCTCAGAATACTGGTCTGAAGCTTACTTGCTTTGCCATTTTTTATCACAGGGACAAGTAAATGTGCAGAACTGTCATTTCAATTTCATGTCAATCCCACGGAGATGGGAACATAGGCATCATGAATATTACCAGGATGTATTACAATTTCATACACTTATATTCATATTCTTTAATGTACTGACAGTTCTTTGTTATATTTAAACTCTACTATCAGAAGAGGATTTTTAGTTCTTCATATATTATCATCTATACCACTTGCATTATTACTAGAAACATTTTGTTTAGTAGCTTCCTCTATCAAACTGTTTTTACCAAAGTCATGACACATTTTATCTCCCTCCATTGTTCCTTATTAGATGAAATTCCTTCCTCATAAAATTAGACTATAATTACAAATATTACCACAGTCACTACTCCAAAAATTATTCCACAGTTTAACCCATAAGAAGGTGTAAGAACAACTGCTATTTCACTATGAATAAGATAATTACTTGTGCTTCTTCAGGAAGAAAACATACTGCTGTTTAAATGCATCTTAACTACAAGTTACCTTCTTTACAAGTAGTTTCATCCTTTCACCAAATATTTTTTCTCATTCAAATCATTTTTTTCTGCCATTAGCTTTTAGTTGTCTTATCATTTGCTTTTGTATCACTTTTTTATGATTTTTAGTGATAGTGCTCTGTTAACTGTTATGTCGAATTCCCACTACAATAATTTAAGTTTCAGGCACTTTTCTTCAGCAACATAATGTTTCAGGGCAACACATGTGCTAGAGGTGGATAGTAGATGGGTATGTATGCTGAACACATATATGCATGCTAGCAAGTATAAACAATAAAACTAGTGTTTCGATTGAATTCTCATCCAAAAAATTGCTACACTGCAATTAAAGATTAACCCTTTTGCTGCTGTGGGTGTGTATACACACCCTGCTACACTGTTCCCCAGGTGTTGTGGATGTGTATAGGTGCAATACTTGGGTCTACCTACAGTGCTATGGATGTCTAAATGCGTCCCGAATTGCCGACCTGACACTGTTACAGCCGAGTTACTTCCATATATATCGGTGAATAAGGAGTTTAAGTATTTATCATACAACACATGCCTCACTGCATGGTTTCACATGCAGAAAACCTAGTTTTGATATTCTGAATCACTTGCGCGATATGACAGTTACTATGACCACATAATTCATGATGCGCAAGGACACGAATGGGTGTGTCACGCACGACTGTCCTTCAGATATAAAACCCAATAAATCAAGAACGAAATGAGGTTTTGTTCTACTCTCAATTTTAAATAAAATTTAGATATCTTATCTACATTTCATTCATTGCAATGTATGAGGTAAAATCAACCATATTTGTTCACCTACAAAAACCTTTAAAATTTTGCAGGATGTTTCACCCAATCTTATGCAGCACAGTAACTATGATGGGTAATGACAAAAAATTCAGTCCTTTATGGAGTGAAGATATCAGACTGTAAGATGTGCAAAAATCAATTTTTTTCGTCAATTAGTTTTCAAAAAATTGGATGATAAGTATCTCATATCAGTTGGAGTGCTGTTTCTCAGGACAGGTGTGAGCCTTTGGCCAGCAGTACAGCCATAACAAAAGCAGCCTCAGCACAGAATGCAAAGAGCTCATCTGCAGCAGTGAAAGGGTTAAGGGTTTTCTGCAGAATAATAATTTTGTAAAAGACAGCTATCCATACAGGTGGTTTCTGAAAAATCCACACCAACCATTTTCCCACATACACTGTTCCCATTTTATGAGCCCTTTTGGAGACCATAAATCGATGTTTTACTATATTATGTGTGAATTCAACCTTCTTTCTGAACTCCCCATGGGTCATTTAAACATACTGGTTAGCTACTTATGGCAGATTACACAGATATTTCCATTTGTTTACTTTTATAGGTGTGTATCCCTAAACCCCAATTTCCTGCTATACTGTTACTTAACCCAAGTTTATACCAACAAATGAAACAGCAAAAGCTATGCATTTTGTCACTATCTTGAATCATCACATAAGTCATTAACAGCATGATGAAGCTGGAAACTATGTTGAATACAAGGACATATTAAATTAATGAAAGCTTTTAATACAGAGTGATCATCAGGAAACAGGTAATCAATCATCTTTATAATGGATGAGCTTTTAAAATACTTAATTTGTTTTCCTGGCACTAAACTCCATGAGCCGCATTTTTCGCAACACCACTTTTATAACATTATCACAAACAAGAGAATGATTTCAAAGACAGACTGAATTTAGATTAATATCCAGCATACAAACACTACACACACAACTTCCCTTAGCATATTAGTTGTAAAACTTTAAAAACTCATCATGTTTATTTCCCATCGTCACTTTTTTAGTACCATTCAGCCAACTTGGAACTTAACAGTTGGAAATTCAAGAAAACCATAAAACACACAGGATTTCTCACTAAAACCATAAAACACAGGAATCCTCTAAGTGATGCTTTGATGATATAACCACACACGTATAGGCACACTAATTATGTCTAATACTTATAATTGCAAAAAACAAAATTCCACTGCTACTCTAAAATTCGTTTTGCTCATAGCTACATATTTTGTACTGCCACAAATAATTGTCAGATAGCTTTTGTATGATAATGAAAGAGACACTGCTTCACAACCTATCTACATATTGAAAATATGAAAGTCACCATCATAGCACAAGATACAAGTAACTATTTATGGATACTAATCTATAAAATTTGTACATTTTTACTGGAAGGCAGAACACTGTAAAATATATTACTACAGAACATTTCCAATATTACTTACAAATACTCAAACATACTCGTGCAGCTGCAATTTCACTTCTAAGAACGTTTCTACTCAAGCATGCACCCCTATGATTTCTAGACTGGACACCACAGAGGCCTCTGAATAAAGTTGCACAACTTTACTGTAAAACTATTCAGTAGACATGTGTAAATACTGGCAGTTTCACTATTTACAAAAATCATTTGAAAGGAAAAATCTTACAACTATGCATATAAATTGTAAATTGTTCAGCCACGAGAATGTAATTTCCCTGGCCAGTAAACCTTGCTCATAGTATATGTTGCACCAAAACACATTTACATCAATATGTTTTAAAAAAGTAACATTTATGTCACATTTAAAAATAAAAAATATATGTATATAAAACTATGTACATCTGATGTACTTTTAGCACAACTTTGTCCAATAAAGATTATACTCACCTGCCATTAAAGAGGCTGTAAATTCTCTTATAACACCAGAATTATCACACAGTTGCTCAGAATTGGATTCTCAACATTATTAAATACCTTACAAAAAAGCAAATGCTGCAACATTGTAACTGAATATTTTAAGAGCACGATTTAACATACCTAAGAGAATAATAAACAAAAATATATGTTTGTAAAACACACCACATTGTATGTGCTACTGTTATTATAAATATGTATTCAGTGCTGTACAAGTATCAAAACTTCACAATTTGTGTCAGACCTACAAGATAGTAACACTGGCATGGGAAACATTACAGTATGACACTATGAAACTGTTCTCTTCATGGGTTTTCAAGTTTGACTAATGCAGCTGAAGCAGTCCTCAGGAATTGTGGTTCCTTCTGCCTCGAGGAGCCACTATCAGATAGCTGCCGGTAAATGTAGTTACCTTGGACAGTGCTACGACTTCGTTTTGGTGAAGGTGCAATCTCGATATTATCAGGTGCTATTGTAATTCCAATATTTAATTTGTCATCGCGTTCAAATTCTTCATACATTCCTTCGGCTACCTGTAACCAATGTCACTTGTATGAAACTAAATACAAATGATTATCTTACTTACTATGAGAAAAATTAAAATGAATAGGTTATCTAGATGGAATGAATACATCAAAGCAAAATTCTACTGAGTAACCAAAAATATTGTGAAACGGAACTGCTGGCCAATATTTCCCATCAGGAGGTGAGATGCTCAATATTACAGACAGATACATATATAAGTAGAAGTGTCAACACTATCCTAGCTTTGGAACTATTAGTTCTTTCCACAGGGAGTGGAGTGGGATATGTTGCGGAATGTTTAAAATGAAGGTCAGGTCACTCAGACCCCAGGGATAAGAAATCCACATGCAATGAGGATGAAGGTAACTAATTAGTGTCCAAAGCCATGACAATGTTCCACCTTCACATTACAGAAAATATGAAGATAAAATATTAAATGAAAAACTTGAAAGTGAATCAGTGAATTTCTTCAGATGTTTCGATAATATACTTAAATAAAAATAGTAAAACATAGAAATAAGCACAATTGTAAAATCAGTATAAGTAATTCATGAGCCAAATTGTAAAGATAAATTAACCTCTGTACAAGAGCATATCATAATCTGTGGAAGACCTATAATGTTATCTCTGTGAACTACCTATAAGAAGATCTTTGTAACTGTTTTGTTTATATAAGATATTTTCGATGTGTAAAATGTACAAGTTGTGTGTGATGTTAAGTGTGTGTGACTCTCTACACAAATGGACCATTAGAAAATTGTAAGTACAAATTGTTCTCAAACTTTAGCCACTAACCTCACAGAAAATATTGATACCCAGCTAAAAATCGTGTTTCTTATGTATTACAGTAAAAGTCAACAAAATGAAGCAGACTCACACACACTGACAACATCAAAAGAAATGGCTTAACACACATCAAAAAAACGCACTTGAAAATGGGAATTATTTCTCGAAACGCGTCGTGCAAATAGTAAAATAAAGAAAATCGTGACTGGTAGCAGAAGATTTATTTATTTATAAACAAACCTATTATGACGAGAGATGACACATGCAGCTGTTGTACAATGGGCACTAGGATTGTTTTAATACTTACTTTACTTATCTTTAGAAAAACATGTCTTCACACCTTCCTAAAGTACATGCACTTATGCATCTGTTGATGAAAATCTTTGTGTTACACTTATTTCACGTCTTTTTCAGCACTAGTCTTATGCACAAACAGCTACTTTTGAGAGACAAATAAGATGATCGGAAATGATTTCAGGAAAAGGAAGAAACCACAGAGCTTGACAGGAAATATCAGAACCAGAGATTTAGATTTTTCTGGACAGTGAGTTAGTTTGTTATCATCATTCTTGGTGCATTCAAAAAAGACTGGACGATAAACTCCTTAGTACAAATCTGAAGTTGCAATCTTGCCTTCTTCAACAACAACAAAAACAGTAAATTGACCACTGGAAGCCAAACCTGACACTAAAGTTACTGACTTATTGACTATCCTGCCTAAAAAAACTGACTTTCTGATTTGGACACAGTAAAATGACTAGCCACCGACTCACATTTATCACTATGAATGAACAAGGAGCAGCATTTTTCTTTTTTAAATCAGGCCTCTACTATCCCTGATGCCAGTCATCTCACAGTTATTTATTATTTTAATTGTAATCAACATATAAAACTATTACAATATTACATACAATAATAATGAAAAATAATAAGGAAAATCATTGCACTTTATTATAGTAATACTGACATGTTTCTATTCAGCACAAATAGATCAAAAACTAGGAAAATGCTTTAAAGCAAAGCTGCACAGTACCATTTTCAGAGTAACACAAAAAGTTCACAACTTTTAATTTCTAAATGTAATGTAGAACGTCATCTAGCTTTCTTTACAAAATTAGGTCATTATGTATCACCTTGTTTTTGCTTCTTTCCTTTCCTATGTTTTTAATTTTCTTGACTCCCTCACTTTTGTAACAATCTCCAACACTGCTTGGGACTTACTTCTTTGAAGCATTTGTCTACATCATCCAATAATCCATCAACAAACGATCTTTTGTCCTATCCTCGTCTTTCATTTCCTTCAGTGCCTGCTCACCATGTTCAGTATTTACTTTTTTCTTTTTAAAACTTGCTATCATTTCGCTCTTCCCTGTCTTTGTTTTTTTCAGTCACTATTTTGTCATCTTCACAGTAATGTTTGCATCCGACATGTTTGTGAATTGAAGTAGTTGACAAATGATAATTAGAAAGTGAGACTTCCCTCAAAACATTCACCACAACATCTCTAACAGTCAAATGAGCCTACAATGTTCTTTCTCATAGTGGCATCTTCACTCAAGACGTTCCCCAACATGGGAATCTTTTCTACAACCGCACTGGTACGCGAAAGATCAAGTGCAGCATTCATAATCTTCATAACAGTAGGGTCGGTCTCTCTCTCTCTCTCTCTCTCTGTCTGTCTCTGTCTCCCTCCCCAGAGGATCAGTAGCAGCTGGAGATATTGGAAGCTGGGTGTTGCACCAAAGTTTTAATGTTGCATTTTTATATGAGATGCTTACATGGAAGAAAATTCTTTACCTTGGCACCTTATATTCTAAACACCATTAGAATTCATGGTGTACAAAGGTTACAAAATACAATTTTTAACTCCAATTTACAATCCCAGAAAACGTTGAGAGATATATCTATGATTAAAAATATTTGTGGCAAAGAGCATGCTGGGAGTTATCGAATATCTAGTAAAACTATAATATTACATGATGAGCTACATTTCCTGTAGACCTAAAATACACCTGTCATTTAGAAGACTAGAAATAAGAGGCAAATTATATAAGTACGCTTATTTTTACCTCACTTGTACTGAAAATTTGCCCTCCTGCTTTTCACTGATACAAACTAGTAAGTTATCCACTGACTGAAGTCTGGTATCTCAGTCACAAGATCGCTTTTCAATGGGAAAGCTAACATTCTTCCATGGCTTATAGATTTGCGTAACAATGATTTTATTTTTCAAAGTTGAGAAACACCTTTCTGTTTTGATCTATATTTATGAGGAAATGTCTTCTCTGGGCTGCTGCATATTATAAACTCTGCTAGACTAACAGCCCCAGAGAGTAGTCTAAATCCTTGTGTTAGTTCATTATGTAGTTTCAGCTTATAAAAAAACACACACCTGAACACACTTCATTTAAGATATCGTCAGGAAATTAAGAAAAGTACAAAAGAAACTTTTCTGGAAGAAACAATGATGAAGCTACAAGATGGTCGAGACACTAAAACCATCTTTAGCCTCAGAAATTATCACATCACACACCACCTTTGCTTCTTGTTTCCACTCAGTCTTGTCCAGTTTCTTTTCCTTCATTAACCAATCAGTAGATTCGTTACCACTGGTGATGTCAATTTCTTCTCAGATTTTAATAATATTTTTTTTTTTTAATGCTGAAATGGTCTTATGGGCAGAGCACGCATTTAATGTCTCTATGCTGCAGCTGACTGAAGAGCGCTTCGACTAATACCACGACTTTACCAATGACTTCAAATCAATAATTAAAGCTAAAATTGGAAAAAAAATTTTATGACCTGGAGCCTGAAAAACTGTAGTTTCACTCATCATCGAGTACCCTTCCAATATGCAATTCATACACTCAATTGTACCTTTCTTGCAGTCATGAACTGTCTTTACAGATTGAGATTGAAAATTCCACCTACTAGGAAACGATCGAAGCAGATGCTTTCTCACCACCTCATCAAGGATTGCAGTCCGCTGTGGGCTGTTTGAGAAGAATGCACATATTCGCTGAAAAAAAAAATTATGTTGCGGTTGATTGATACCACTTTGTTCATTATAAGATTAACTTGATGGGTGTAGCATCAAACATATTCTGCATTAGGATAGAATCTTTTCACAATAGATAGTGAATCAGCAATAAGGGATGCCCCACCTATGCAGATAATTTTTGGGGTGTTTCATTTATTTTTTGTTTGTCTAATTCCTCTAGCAAACCTCCAGCTAGAATGCAGACACTGTATTGGGGAGTGTTTCGATTTGTGGCTGCATAACATAATGGTAGAGGCTGGATCTGAACTGCCAGTGCCAACCACAGCAAACAATTGCGCTGTAGGCACTACCAAATGATTTGTGTACTCCAATTTGCTTTCTATTGTGAACTGCTTGTTCTCTTCTTCTTTCGAAATGAGTGAAGAGACTAATTCTGGTGGGTAAAGGGATTTGAATGCGACTCTCATCACAACAAAAGAAATCAGTGATCCCTATGACCGTTATGTCAGTTCTACTTTCATGGACGCAAAGAATGCGGTTTTAGGATGGCAACCCTTCAAGAGGGAAGCAGAGCTTATTCCCCTGCACCACTTCTCAATCCTCAGGCCGTCTAAGTTCTCATTTGTTTACAGTCGCGGTCGATTGCAAGAGTATACTGTTCGCATAATAACATCAGTGTCATGTTTGGAAAGGTAGACAAACTCCAGAACCTTTCTACTGGTTTACCTCTCAATGTGTCACAGTTACAACAGCCATCTGTAATACGTTTGATATATTTCTCGTTTCATCTGCTATAACAGCTAAAAATTTGAATTCCCTAGTTTGCTTGGAAATTTCTTCATGACGTAACTCCAACATAATTTGCAAAAACCATTTTGAGATGTTTTACATGTTCCTTTGAGAACAGTTGCCTTATCCTAGTGCTGTATCCAATTCAGCATTAATTTTAATCAGTCCTCTACAAACACATCAGGGTTTGATGACTGTTCAGTTTCATCACGACCCCTTACGGGCAATCAAAGGAGCCACAGAAACACAATTTATTAAAATATTAATCACATACACATTACGCCAAAGTCCTTCGTTAAACTCCAAGATTTTTCTTCCATATGCACTATCCAACTGTACATCTACACTGATAGTTCCAAAAAGTGCCAGTCTTAAACAATTTCGTATGTGAACAGCTGAAGATTCATGCTTATTCACTTTGGTACTCAAGATTATTTATGGCTGCAACTTTGAATTTCGTCCACGAGGATTCCCCACCAAACAACATGCATCGGATGCAGAATAATGCATTTTTAACTTTACAACCACATAACCAATCACTGCTTTTATAAATGTCCGTCTAAATGTTCTCTTAAACTGCTGATTTCCAGCATTAATATTTTGCACAATATTTAAAATGATAATGGAATTCCTAGTCTCTTTCCAGCAAGCTTCTCCTCATCAGTTAGATGGAAAAAGTCTATACCTTAGAAATTATTTACATTATTCATTTTCACTCACACTTCACAACCTAGAAACTATGTGACGAGCTAGTTCTCACTGTTAAGAATGTATCGGATACAGAAACTCATAGAAAACTGCGGAATCCAGAGTCAAAACAATCACAATGAACCACCACAACATCTATGCACAAGGTTCTCATAAATAATACTCACAGACGTGGTAAACATAAACATTACATCTGGCACAGCACCAGCAATCGCAATAATCTAGTCACCTTACCAAATGTCACAATCTTAGCATTAAATCTAAGCTCTATTTTCGATTAACAAAAATATAAAAGGGCCATTCCATTCCACATTGTCTAATTTTGGAAAAATTTCCTGCATGACCATCACAGATTTTGTTAAAACTCATGGTTCCAATGAATGTCACTAAAGTTGTACTTTTGCCAATTCAATACTTCTGGAAATTCAGTCATTTGTTTGACCCCATAGCGCAGTTACCAACAGTGCTTCCATGAATTCCCGTTCAAGGTCACGAGCTTCGCGTGTATATAAGTAGTTACAGTCATAGCCGACGTCAGTCGGCGAGCAGCAGCGCGTGCAACTGCATGTTCCGAGATGCCTCGCTGCAGCAGAAGATATCGACGTTCCCGTCAAACTGTTTATAAGGCCATAGAAGATCTGGAAGTAAGAGTTGCTAACAAAGGATCACAAGTTATTTTGCAAGGTCCATCAGTTTTTTGTGGGTGTAGTATTAATTTTACACTTACGCAATTAGACGCAGCTCAAGCTGGCAATGGTTGGATTACAGTTGCTGTTGTTCGTTTTGATGGTAATAAAGTGAAAAATGTTACTTGTTTGGAAGCATTTAATGCAAGAGATGTTATTGCTTACCGTACTTTTCATGTTGGAGAAGTGTATAATAAAGATTTGGGACTGTCATACTTTGTATCTAACCAGTCATTTTATTTAAGAACAAGAAATCATCGTAAAATAAGTGAACAAGAGAGTGTGTGTATATGGATGAAAGGTGCTGGAAGATGTGCTAAAGTGCAAGTGACTGGAGATGTAACACATTATTATAGAAATTGAAATAAATAATTTTTTTAATTATTAACTTCTTTTATTTCAAAACCTAATTTAATAATTATTCTAATCGGCAATATTTTCTAAAAAGAAACAAAACTAAGCCATCTCATACACCGTTTCGCTCTCTCTTATGCGAAACAACAACAACAACAACAACAACAACAACAACAATAATAATAATAATTCCTGATCAATTATAATATGGATCATTTGATGCAAAGTCGGCTATCAAAAACAGATTCTCAAAACAATGTGAAGTTTAGCTTTCTTTATTTCCGAAAGTAACTGGAGCATAAACATGAAACTTTGCATGTATGAACTTATCAATATAAGGTCTTAGAACATAAAACTTCATTCACCAATTGATTCCCAATAGTTTAAAAATTAAGGGCAAACTGGATGATTTTCTAAAAATGTCAGAAACGGCTATTTTTGGTCCACTTTTGCAAAAAAAAAAAAAAAAAAAAAAAAAAAAAAAACTTCGGGAAACACTTTTAAACCATTTTCATTAGAAAGACCATGTTCTAAAACACCTAAAAACTAGATCTGATTTTGCAATGCAAGCATATAAAGCTCTAAAGAACAGCAAGATGGAAGTTTTTGAAAATGGGCCCATTTATGTTCTACAATTGTTCAGTACTCTCTGTGGAAGGTAACATCAGAAGTCCTCGTGACTAGGAAATGAGGTCGAGTGAGAAAAACTACAAATATAGGTAGTCTTTGTTTTTTAGACATCTCTACAAAATTCATTTTGTAAAGAATAAAGTGTGATACAGAAACCAATGAAGAGAATAGTTTTCTCTATTTTTTGTGGCTTTAATAATAATCTGTGGTAGACACATTTGAGAGGTGTAATTTTGGGTTCTGTCTTATCAAAATTTCTTCCCAAACATTCTCATCAGTGACATCCTCTGGCTGGCAGTAGAGTTTTCCTCATGATATTTTACGGCAAATAAATGAAACCAGTAAAAAATTAACATAGCTTCAAATAAACATAAGCTTAAGACCCTTCAAGAGACCACTTATACCTTTGGCCTCAGACACCTACAGAAATGTATCATCAGGCTTGGGATTCAGTGTAAAGAAACCCTTATGAGGCTGGGGAACCTGTGATAAGGAAACTCACCTGAGGCTGCTGTTGCACAGCCATCAGGTGTGGCCCCTATTGCAATGGGGACACTGGTTTTCTCATTTTAAATGTGTGTTTACAGCCATGCACCTTGCACCAAGTTGCCATGTGACTGTGCTTGCCCCACACACAAATAGAGGCACATGTGTAGGTTGCATGCCTCTTCCTCAACATGTGCATGTGAGCAAGTCCATTCACACCTGTGTGCACATTGGGCACCTCCACTTCCGTGTGATGCAAGCTACAAATGCATGGCAACTAGCCGCAGGGTGCAAAATTGTAAACGCGCCTTCAAAGGAACCAACAGTGCTTAAGCCACCATGGAGTATAGCAGCAATTTATACATTTTTTCATCAGTACACTAATGTTGCACTTAAACCGCAAACTACGCTAACACAGAGTTACACACCACCTTAAATTGCAATTAAACTAGCAGGTGAATAGCATTCCAACAATAAAAAGACATACGAATAATTTTATATAACATGAATCCATTCCAAAAAAGGCAGGAAGACAGCTATGAATGTCACCAAAATTTACACTACTGTATTTATCCGATTATAAGATGAGGTTTAGCCCAAACTCGTAATTAGGAAAATACGGGGTCATCTTATATCCCCAGATTAAACTACTGCTCCTAACGTCAACATTTTTACTTCTTTTAGTAGATTGATACAGTGGCTGTCTAACATTTGCTGATGAAACTTTGGCTACTGAGGGCACATGCAGATTTATTTTGAAGAACTTGGAAGGTTAGTTTGTGCACAAGACACCCAGCCCGAACAGGCTCAAGATTTCCCAATACACAGTAGCGTTCAATACAGCATCGACCTCCCTGAACAATAGTGATATTTGAATGACATGTCGCTCGTACAAGAGACACACGAGAAACTATTAACTAGTCACTACAGCACTCTATAGCTCTGATTAAAATTTGAAAGTTTTGTAACATGCAGGACTTAGCATTAAATTCTATCATCTCACAAACTCTTGCCATATTTCAACAGGTTTACAATAAAAGTTCTCGTACATGTGTGGATATTGTATACAAATACTTATGCTGATTTTTAAGTAAATATAACACTGAAAGGCAAAAACGTTGTCCTTCAAAAAACATTACTTGATTGGGAATCCCAGGTCAATAATTTATTTGGTTATGAGATACTGCAATGATTTACCAAGTACGTTGAAAATGAGAAATTGGATTGCTGTTCATGTATTATAATACAGGGTAAAAAAGGCCACCTGCTTTTTAATCAGCTTTAGAACAAGACGGTGACATGTAGATGAAAGAAGAAGAAAAATTTAGTATAGAATTAAGGTTTAAAAAAATGGAATAAATCATATTAAACTGACTGTAATAGTTATTGCGAGAATAAATTACAGTGGCAAGACCCGTCGTGGAGATAATACTGACTAAATTGTGGGACGAGCAAGAGTTTCAGAATTGGACTGAATCATGATAGCGATGTTTTAATTATGTATTAGTTTGTGTCACATATAACATGCATTGTAGAAGATGATGCCGCACGCGTTTCATAGTTTCTGAAAGTTTAGCAGGTGAACAGTGACACTACCTTGGCAGAGAACTAAGGTAAGAGGGAAAGTGAGAGGTGAGTGGGTAGCAAATTTCATTGTGCTGCCAACCAAGGGAACCTATACCACGTACCATGGTGTTTTATAAATATCTACCATGTTTAAATCAGTTTGCTTGAATCTATTTGAACTGACTTTAAAACTGGATGAATACCCAATAGTATATATTTCTGCAGGAGACTGTAAAAATCTGGATGGTGGTCAGTGGCATACTTATGTGTTTCCAGCAGCAATGTTATCGACACTCAATGTAAGATATGGCAGGAATGAAAGCGGGTGTGCCAGCTGCTAGTTCTACACAGCCCATCGAGCAGTGGGCAGACGATATGTTGGATGCAAGAAACATTGTAACTGTCTCATGTGAGTAATGAAATGAAATCCGCAGTGTATTCGGCAAAAAACATCTGTGATCTCAAGTCACACCATAACCAGAACCTCAGAAATCACAACATATTCAGAAGAAACAGGCAAATATTTGTGACAACTAAGATACAAATTTCACAGCTGTGCTATTAAGATGATGATGATGATGATGATGATTAAAAATATTGATACCACAGATGACACGCTTAGTAAATTCAAAAGGTAGTGAAGATAAAAATAAATGTAAACACTTTCTTTTTTGTTTCTCCTCATACTATCAACATGTTGACAATCAATAAATGGTACAAATTTAGACTAGGTAAAATGTTCATGTTATACTTTGTCAGTAAAGCAGTTTGTAATTTTGATTAGATATAACACATGAAAAATAATTTTTTTTTCTCAAGAAGCCTCTTCAAAAAATAGAGGGTCGGCTTGTATTTGGGTAAATATGGTATATGAGATGTGCTGTAGCTGTTACGCAAGTTTTACTACCATATTCTCCACTGTCTTGGTAATGCACAGTTAAAATGTGAAATTTATAACCATTTTCATTCTGTATTAAAGAAGAAAACCAGATCGAAATACGTCACGATGTGTCTTGACACAAAGACCCCCTTTTTTTAAAAGTTTCCTTGTCATCAATATTTTTGATACTGTCTTCCCCAGAGAGTACTAAACAACTTTAGAACATAATAAAAGTTGTCAGATTGATTTGAGTAACAGCGGAATACGGGTTCACTTTCAGTGCACCTTCACCTTGTCATCATATTTTAGGGCCTTATACGCTCACACTGCAAAACCAAATCTACATTTTAGGTAGTTTAGAACATAGTACTTCTAATGTAAATGGTTTCGAAGAGTTAGCAGCAAACTTTGTTTGGAAACAGTGGGCCAAAAATGGACAATTTTGGCATTTTTTTTTAAAAACTGCCAACGATGCCCTGAACTTGTGCACTATTGGAAAACAGTAGGAGAATGAAATTTTATTTTACAAGACGTTGTATTGGTATGTTTATACGTGCAAAGTTTTAGGTTTACCCCGAGACTGCTTTTGGAGATATAAAAAGTTATTCACATTTTTTTGAGTATTTTTTTTGTCAACTTTGCTTCAAATGATTCATATTAAAATTGTTCAGGAAATCTTTATTTTTTGCTTAAAAGAGTGCAAAAAGGTGTATGAAATGGCCTGGCTTTACTTCTTTCAAGAAAATATTGCCTGACATATTACGTCTTCACGAATGCACTGTTCGATAGCTGCGCAATGGGGTCAAATAAATGACTATATCTCCTGAAGTACTGAATTTGCAAGAGTAAAACTTTAGTGATGCTTGTTGCAAACATTTGCAAATTTTCATAAAAAATTTCACTAAAATCCGGGAGTGTCATCTGGGAACCTCTGGACCAGTTGACTTGGAATGAACCAAAATGCAGTATGCAGGTGAGAAAACATTTCCTCCTAATTTCACACTCCAAACAAATTTGTGATTAATACAAAATTATTACGACTGCCGCTGAACTATCAACATTGGTAATACTGTGAATGGTAGAATGGTCTAGCCTAGTGGCTTGGGTAACAAATTAATGTTGCAGGAGGAGAGAAAGCTGGGGCAAGTGTCTACCGTAAAGTAGTGCTACACTATGTGACAGAAAGTATCCGGACACCCCCAAAACCATACTTTTTCACATTAGGTGCACTGTGCTGCCACCTACTGCCAGGTACTCCATATCAGCGACCTCAGCAGTCATTAGACACGTGAGAGAGCAGAATGGGGCACTCCACGAAACTCACGGACTTCAAACATGGTCAGCTGATTGGGTGTCAGTTGTGTCATCCGTCTGTATGCGAGATTTCAATACTCCCAAACATCCCTAGGTCCACTGTTTCCAATGTGATAGTGAAGTGGAAACATGAAGGGACATGTACAACACAATAGCATACAGGTCGACTTCATCTCTTGACTGACAAAGACCGCCGACAGTTGAAGAGGGTCGTAGTGTGTAATAGGCAGACATCTATCCAGACCATCACACAGGAATTCCAAACTGTATCAGAATCCACTGCAAGTACTATGACAGTTAGGCGGTAGGTGAGAAAACTTGGATTTCATGGTCGAGCAGCTGCTCATAAGCCACACATCATGCCGGAAAATGCCAAACGACACCTCGCTTGGTGGAAGGAGGGTAAACATTGGACGACTGAAGAGTGGAAAAATATTGTGTGGAGTGACGAATCACGGTATGCATTGTGGTGTTCCGATGGCAGGGTGTGGGTATGGCGAATGCTCGGTGAACGTCATCTGCCAGTGTGTGTAGTGCCAACAGTAAAATTCGGAGGCAATGGGGTTATGGTGTGGTCGTGTTTTTCACGGAGTGGGCTTGCACCCCTTGTTGTTTTGCGTGGCACTATCACAGCACAGGCCTACATTGATGTTTTAAGCACCTTCTTCCTTCCCACTGTTGAAGAGCAATTTGGGGATGGTGATTGCATCTTTCAATGCTATCAAGCACCTGCTCATAATGCACGGCTGTTTTTTCTTCCCTCCAAATGGTAAGTAATTCTTATCTCAAAATGCGTTCAGACTCAATGGAAGAGCACTAACGCAAAATCGGTTCACGAGCGTTCTTATGAGGAACCAATGACCTGGAAGTTCAATATCTGATTACATTATTGTTATTTTGTGAAATTTCTGACTTCTCTTGAAAAGAGCTATCTCAACAGTATTTTCTAATTTTTTAGTTCACCTACAACACTTTACCAACCACAAACTTTTTAAATGTCAGATAAATCTGTTCTAATAGAAGCCAAGGTATAAAACTGACTTCACAGATCAAAACTGAAAAATGCAGATTAAACTGATCACTCAAAAAAAATAGTTATTTTTGCTTATTTTAATGGCCATTTTCAACTCTGGCATATAATTCGATATGCATAACTCCTTTTTTAATCAGTGATTAACATGTTCAGTTGCTACATTCAACCGAGCCACTGTAGAGTGCTGCACTCTCTGGAGGTACATTTTGATTTGCGAATATTTACCTCATTGTGAATAATAAGCAATTATCTCAGCTGTTGTCATTCATTATAGTCTGAATGGATTTGAACTGCTATCCAGTAATCCTAAATTCATGGTCCTCCGGCACACTTATGCTTTACATTTTCTTCTGCAGATGCTAACATTTGAATTTCAATGAAGCAACACTGAGAAGCAGCCAGTAGAATTGAAACGACACATTTAGAAGTTAAGTATGCAGTTTGGCTATCCTTCTTCCTGTACTTCCTACTCACTGCAACTGCTGCTTCAGCTGTAGTCTCCCACCGGTAGCTTCCCATGCTGGACAAAGTCTTAAGAAAGGCATTTGTAACCACATGGTCGGTGGTGAAAGCAAGCCTCAGACAGTTATTAAAGTTTGCAAACGAACTTGATGTAACAGACAAATTGGACACTAGCTAGATCAGTTGCCGAAGGTTTTGGAGAAGTATAAGGATGCACAGCATAGCTCGAATTATTTGAAGATGTAGAAATTCATGCTGAGGACAGATAAATATTCAAAAATATGGTCTTTGAGGTTTTGAAAAAAAATGAGAGCAATTCAGACAAATCATGCCAACACAGCTGACAAAGTTTTGTCAGAAGCTGAGTGTGTCAAAACATAGCATCAAGTTGCCCACCATAAAACTGTGATTATTTAACACATTTGTGAGTTTCTCCATAAACAATGAGGAACTAGAGGACATTACTAAGTACCATCATTTTCTTAGTTCATTAACTGGTAAAGCACACAATGTAATTGCTATCATCCAATTCCTAACTTTAAGACAGCCTTTAATTTGGTCTTGTGGCGAAATGAGTGCTGTATCATTCTGAGAGATACAGAGGCAGGTAAGTGTGCCGGGACAGTTCACTATCTCTAGCACCACATCATCATAACATGCCTGTGTGTAACATACGAAGTATTGCACAATAATGTAAGAGTGAAACTGAAAATTAAAATAACTTTCACAAGTTTTGTCAGTATATTAATGTTAACATATTATTTTTTTAAAAAGTGGTGTTAAATAATGAAGCTAGAAAGCTAAAAATTGTTCAAAATGTGCAAATGTATGTCACCGTAAAAAGTTACAAATCTCAAATTGATTGGGGCAATATTCTGGACAAAATCGGCATTTTAAAAACAACTTGAAGGCGCTAAATATTAGAAAGATGAAAATTTGTATATGGACTCAGTTTGATATTTAAAACACGTTACTCCATTAATCTTCCTTTTCAAATTATTTATTAAAAACTAAATTTGGAACAAAAACATCCTTATTCATAATAGGTGAAGTATCATTTGTATTTGTTATAGGAAGTTCTAATCACAGCACTCTATTACACTGATTAACTAATACACCTGTACCAAGTTTCAAGACTTTACTGTAAATAACAATCATTACAAAGAATCTTAGAGAGGCAGTTCCATGGTCATGTTCTACTGTCACTTCCGTTCTAAAAATTCTAACTGCCAAAGTTTAAGTCTAGTCAAACTGAAACTTTTTCAGTGGTTACAGCAAACTTAACTTTGATTATATAAAAATTATGAAGATTGTGAATTGTTACACAACAAAGATGTTAATGAATACGTATCCGAGAACGGGGCCATTTAGATGCTGCTACCTGTGCCTACAGCGATTGACAGCATACGTTCCATTCAGTGGTCCGCTGTGCCCAATATAAATACAGCCAGTGAGGCAGTAGAACAGGACCTCTCACCGATATATCGAACTGTCCGCTTCAGTGAAACACCTGTGAGCACTGTGCCTCGGACGATGTCACTGCCGGATAGCTGCCAAATGTGGCTTCGGTAAAATTACGAAGTGAACTTGCAAACACTGTACCCCATCTTCGATCACTTAGTTTTCACAGAAGTAGCTGTCTGTATGCCGCCAGTAATGTTGACAAAACTGTGTGGCAAGTGGTGAGATTATTTTTCACTTTTAAGGTGGTGATTAGAGGTCAGGGCAGTAGACCATTTTACCTGCAACTCCGCATAGAGGTCACCTCTGAACTGCAAATAGTGCTGTTTCTGATAGGGACATCATCATCATCATCATCATCATCATCATTAAATTATCAAGAAAATGATTATGTTTGTGTGTGAGTGTGAACTTTATGGAATAAATCAGTTACAACTCAAAATTTTTAATTATAGTCATAGTTCCTGATCCTGCAGACTAAATAGCAAGTAGGAATATTTTCTTTCAATGAATACAATGAGTAATGTGGACTTGCAGACTGGAAATTATGGTCAGTATGTTCTCCATCGCTTTCTGGCTGACTGCAAATATAGTTTTCAGGCTCTTGTAAATGGCGACACTAATTCACATGCCACCCCACAGTCTGTAACAGATACAACAATCCTTGACTGATTGCATCAGCACACTTAAAGAAACTGTTAACACTACCAGCAACGACACAGCTGTGTGCAAGTGATCTTCGTGCACTACTGAACAAGGCTTTAAGGAATGTGTATGTACTGATGGCATTACAGCTAGATGACTCCTCAGGAGACATAATTACATCACAGTTCCTTATACAAATGGCTGAGCAGTCTATAACAGCAAAGTTGGAAGCCAGTCAGAGTTTGAGTAGCTTTCCAACTTTTAAAGCAACTTGCACTTTTCTTGGAAATAAATGCAGGTCTTCATAAAGTGTCAAGGGTATAGTACCATCACATCACGGCATAACTGACAATAAACAACAGAATGTCACAATGGTAAGCAGTTTCAGTATTCAAGGCAGATTTACGTCACTACTAGTGT
Source organism: Schistocerca nitens (assembly GCF_023898315.1). Lineage (NCBI taxonomy): Eukaryota > Metazoa > Arthropoda > Insecta > Orthoptera > Acrididae > Schistocerca > Schistocerca nitens. Next base: position 270,294,964 of record NC_064616.1, read on the forward strand.
TGCATGTGTCGCATGCAATCAGCAGGGTGTATACGTGGACGAGGAAAAAAAAAATTCCCGGATTTCCCGGTTAAAAATGCGCTTTCTCCCGGATGAAAATACATTTTTTCCGTGTTAAGTAACAGTATACCTTGCCTCAGAACTGTAATACTTATCAATCCTTTCAATGGTTGTGGTTTTATACGCTGGCGTAGAATTTCCCGGCACTTTAGAAAATGAAACTCAGGGGAAAAAACACGTTTTGGAAAGATGTCTGATGTGCAGCAACATGTACACTGCATATTTTCGTATTACGAAAGTATAAATACGGATTCCACCAAACACGGCATGTTACTTTGCGAAGGATTGAAATCGAGATTGCGATGCACTATTGTAAGCCAGTCGTGTCAAGCCATCTCGCCAGCCGCTGGCAGCGGACATTCAGAGTATAGGACATGTGATGTAGTCAGCGAATAGCGACATCACTGTTAAGCAGCGTGAACACACAAATAGGAATAGGTAATGGTTTAAATTAATATACATAGCGCTGCTATAAGAAAAGAAAAGCTTTCGCGTATAGTGTCTGATTAATAAGCTGCAAGAGAAGCAAAGCTTTCACACATAATGTTGATCTTTTCTGCGGGTGTTACACTTGAAGATACATCACACAAATGTTCCAGTAAAATTTTTAACGACATAAATGTCTGATCTGGGCGCGAAAATATTCTAAATGGTCGTCCTCAAAGATTTGATTTTTGAATGAGAGTCAAACGCTCTGTGATTTAACAAATTCATCGGACATTCGCGCACAGAGTTCATCTTCTGTAAAAGGAAATTTACTTTACTTGAAAATAACGCTTTTCAAACATCCATTCGGAATATTTTCCCGCGACCTGTTAGATTTGTTTCAGCAGTTGTACCAGATGACAGGCGTCGCCGCACTTGCACAGCTACGATGACGCAGGAAGCCCGAACGTGTAAAACATTAAAAGATCTTACATTAGTTCATAAAAGAAACAAGACATACTCCAAGAGCATGGGAATTCTGTGAACTATGCTAAAATGCATAAGTCGGCTTAAAGTGCACATTCTTAGGACCAGATTCAAATGAAAATTTTCTTGAAGTACCAGTACCATATTATCTCATGTTTGGTTCTTTATTATAGCATAATACCATACGTGCTAGAAGATGAAAACGCGAACTTGAAATGCAGTGAACAGTTGAAAGTAGCCAAGAGTGTGGAATTAAACACTTCGTTTGAAATAAATTGGCCTCAGCAGAAAAGATTAATAACAGTCGTTTTCTTTAACAAACCAACAAAAAAAACTTCGTTGTTCTGCAAGGCGATTAACGTTTGACTGTCAGAAAGGTGGAAACAAAATCTGAAACTAATAACATATTTTAGCCTTCAGTAATTATGTGAATGAATTTTAAATCACTTGATAGCTGCCGGCCACAGAAATCCGTTTTGTTTTCATTTGACGTGAGAGCAATAAATGAAGAGGAAACAACAAAATCACTTAAACATGGGTCACGTGGAGACTACCATCTCCCCACAACTCAGACTGCTCCGTGCATTAGGTCGAGATCTACGATATTTCCGAACCCGGACAATATTAGATAGTGGCGCTCACCCTCCCTCAAGCGTTTGAGGCAGGACGCAAAAAATTTAAAAAATCGACTTTTCAAAAAATCTTCATTTTGTAGTGCACATCTTTCTGAAGAGTCTGCTACATAAATCATATGTTTCACAGAACGTAAGACATGTTATTTGGTCGTAAGTGTGCCGAAGTGCAGTGCCACGCCTCTTCACACAGCATTTTTCCATCGCACGTCTCTGTATTTCGCTCTGTGAAATTCAGACGTGTAATACTTTGTAATGGGTGCCATCAAACTATATTCAGGCCAGTGGAAATTTAAAATGTCCTGTGGTGCCTCTCCTGCCCCAGTCGGCCGGTCTGACATCCTGCCCCTCATAAAATAATAAACACAAAATTAATAGCGGATGGGATTATCTGTAACTGGAAGAACAAGAATTCTTTAGAAAATTTGCACTATTTATTGCCTATTAGCTAATAACTTGCTGTTTTGTGTGACATAAAATTAAATACAGGATACATAAAACCAGTGAAGATAGGAGACAAGCTAGACAGTACACATTTCTACAATCCTGAAGTCCTAGCATTTTTTTCTCTCTAATCTTGCTACAACTTTATATGGCGTGCTTTCCTTTCTAGGAAAGGATCTATTACCTCATCAAAGTTCGTCAACGTTTTGCTACATGAAAAAACGAAATGTCGTTGTCTAATACTAGAAAAGCTGTTAATACAAATAGTACCAAAGACTGGTGTGGCTTCTCGATTTGATTACGTGTATTTTGTCACTGTCTGCTAGATAAAACGAAATAGCCCTGTCTAATATTCCAGCAATTGTTACACACACCAAATAAACGAGACTGTTTTGGCACAAATGGTCATTTTTATAACACGACAGAATATAATCCACGAAGTACCAATATCAAATGCCTATTAGGCCTACTACAAGCAAAAAGTTTTATGTTAGGATATAGTTTCACATTTCATTCATACTCTCTAGCTTTTGAAGCACGAGATCTAAAAGTAGTAGTACGAAATTTTTATATAAATTTGGAATCGTCATAGTCTTTCACAATTTGTGGGAGTCCCCGTTTCTTCTCCTTCCTGGTTCTAAAAAACAATCTTGTCATCGCTAATTCTGTAACTATTCCTGCCAGTGTCAAAATTTATTCTCTGGTTAACTTCACAAAACGTGTCACAATCACCAGTTTAGTTATCCCGCATTTATTCTCCGGTTAGACGTTATTACGTGTTTGTAAAACGCGTTTTCCTCGCTACGTCCACAATAGAACTTTAGCAGCTGCTAGCCGGAGACTGTATAACTGGCCCTTAGCAGTGTAGCGGTCTGGCCAAAAATTTTCTGTCAAAATTTCATTTTCTTGGATCACTGAGAAGACAATACATAACCTTTGTTGCCTTTTATTCCTGTTAGTCGTTTATTTCCACTCTGGTAGTATGAAACTATGGAATTCGCTAGTAATTATAACAAAGCTGATCATTTGCAAACCCAGTCAACACATAAACAGCGATTGTCATTTACCCTTACGTGTGTACGAAATTGCACTGCTATGTCAAAGTAGTCAACAGCGTGTATTGCACGTAGACCCGTCCCCTTTTGTTTGCAGGAAAGTTTATTTCTAGATGCAACGGGGATTCCCCTGGCAAAGACATCACGTACACTATGCACGTGTTCAACATTCAACTTACGATTCATTCAGAAATCAATATAGAATATGATCAAAAATGTTCAAAAACTAACAGGGATGCGTTCAAAATCGTATGAGAAATCGATAGACCAACGTGTCCTGGATGCTAGGCACTTTGTGAAACAAGGTCTTTTTACTCAATAATATGAATTTGCCCCCCCCCTCCCACCTGAAACTGCACCCGGGGGAGATACCCCAGTTTTCCCCCGGCCCTGTTGGGCATACGTGAATCTGGCAGCTTAGGTGCACCTGTAAAATTTTTTCGGATAGCATCTGGCTGCTTGCTGCTATTGCTTGTACAGCTAACTGCCACACTTCTGTAGCCAAACGCGGGAGAAGGTACTACTCATACGCGACTCAACTGCATATGCACATAAGCTCACTTGCAACCGCTCGAAAGAATGTAATGTAAACAGTTATGACGTCACGTTCATCGGAGGCAATCTGTTGTTATGAAACACTGCATAGTCTTCCTAAGGCCTTTGACACATTTTGCTGTTGGCAGACGCTTGTATGAACACTGTGTTTTGTTCTTGTATATGGTGCATAACATTTGCAACTTAAGTTTTACTTTCGTTCGTGTTTTATTGCTGCAGTATTATCCTGCAGTAGCGAGATACAGTAATATTCTTTGTTAGAGTATTCGTTCTCACCAGTCAAAGTTCCAAAAATTTAACTTAAAACTAAAACAATGAAAAATTCCCGGAATTCTAGAAAATTCCCGGGTTTTTCCCGGTTTTCTCCCGGATGAAAAAATTCCAGGGTTTTTCCCGGGTCGTATACACCCTGAATCACCCTCACCAGGGCGTATACGTGGACAAGGAAAAAAAATTCCCGGATTTCCTGGTTAAAAATACACTTTCTCCTGGGTGAAAACATACTTTTTCCCTGTTATTTGACAGTACATTTTCTATTGGAACTGTGTAACTTATCAATACTTTGAATGGTTATGGTTTTATACATCGGCGTAGACTTTCCCGGCACTTTAGAAAACAAAACTCAGGGAAAAAGACATGTTTTGGAAAGATCTTTGATGTACAGCAACATGTACGCTGCATATTTTCGTATTACGAAAGTATAAATTTGAATTCCACCAAACACCGCATGTTACTTTCCAAAGCATTGAAATCGAGATTGCGATGGACTTTTGTAATCCACTCATAGCTCATGTCACGTGATCTTGCCAGCCGATGACAGTGGATATTCAGAGCTTAGGACACGTGATGTAGTCAGCCAATAGCAACATCACTGTTAAGTAGCGCGAACACACAAACAGGAAAAGTTAATGGTTTAAATTAGTATACATAGAGTTGCTACAAGAAAAGCAAAGCTTTCACATATAATATTTGTCTCAAAGGTTAACACGCTGCAAGAGAAGCTAAGCTTTCACATATAATGTTGGTCTTTTATGTGCATATTACACTTTAAGATATATCACATAAATGCGCCAGTAAAATTTGAATAACAACATAAATGTCAGATCTTCTGGACTCGAAATTCATCTAAGTGGCTCATCATCAAAGAGTTGATTTTTTAAGTAAGAGTTGAACGCTCTCTGATTTAAGAGCTTCATCGTACATTCTCGCTCATAGTTCAACTTGCGTAAAAGGAAATTTACTTATGTAGCACTTTTCAAAGCATTTCGCAACATTTTTCTGCGAGCTGTTAGAAATAGGTTAGTTTCAGCAGTTGCAAGAGAGTGCCACATAACAGGCGCCACCTTGTTTGCGCAGCTACGATGACGTAGGAGGCCCGTACGTTCGTACGTGTTAAACATTAAAAGATCTTACATTATGCCATAAAAGAAATAAGACATCGGAGGATACTCCAAGAGCATCGGAATTTCATGACCCATACTAAAATGTACACATTTAAAGTGCATATTTAAAGTACACATTTGTATGTCCAGATTTCCAGTGCAGTAGGCCTCGACCTGATATTAAGCTTTTCAATGTGGTTTTTGGGATGTAAATTTTCTTGGAGTACCAGTACTGTGTTATCTCATGTTTGGTTCTTTATTATGACATAATGCCATACGTGCTATAAGATGAAAATGTGCACTGGAAATGCTGCAAACAGTTGAAACTAGCCAATAGTGTGGAATTAAACACTCTGTTTCAAATATATTGACTGCCTCAGCGGAAAAGATTAATAAAAGAAAATTTCTTTCAAACTGACAGAAATAACTTCACTGTTCTGCAAAGGAATTAATGCTTGACTGTCAGAAAGATGGAAATAAAATAAATTCTGAAACTAATAACATACTTTAGCCTTCTGTAATTATGTGAGTGTATTTTAATTCACTTGATAGCTCACAGGCACAGAAAACCATTTTGTTTTCCATTTGATGTGCGAGATGTAAACGAAGAGGAAACAGCGAAACCATTAAATATATAAACACAGGTGGAGACTACCCACTTCCACACTATAGCTCAGACTGCTCTGCGCATCAGCCTCAGATCTACGATATTTCCAAACCGGGGCAATACTAGATAGTGGCACCACATCTTTCTGAAAAGTCTGATGCATAAAATATATGTATTCGAGGAAGTGTAAGAGATGTTATTTGGTATTCAGTGTGCCAAAGTGCAGTGCCACGCCTCTTCACACAGCATTGTTCTATCGCACGTCACTGTATTTCACTCTGTGGAATTGAAGCGTGTTTATTTTGTAATGGATGCCATCGAACTATATTCAGGACAGTGGACATTAAAATGTCCTGTGGTGCCTCACCTGCTTCCAGTCAGCCGGTTTGACATCCTGCCCTCATTTTCTTCAGAAAATTTGCATTTTTTAATTCCGTATTAGGTAACAACTTGCTGCTTTATGTGACATAAAATTAAATATAGGATACACAAAACCAGTTAAGACAAGCAAGACAGCACACATTTCTTCAAACCTTAGCTCCTAGATTTTTTTTCTCTAATCTTGCTACAGCTTTACATAGCGTGCTTTCCCTTCTGCGAAAGAATCTATTACTTCATCAAAGTTCGTTAAACGTTTTGCTATATGAAAAATCGAATACTGAATCTAATACTGAAAACCTGTTAATACAAATAGGACCCAAGATTGATGTGGTTTCTCGATCTGATTACATCTCTTTTGTCACTGTCTGCTAGATAAAACAAAATAGGCTTTTCTAATACTGCAGCTATTCTAACAAACACCAAATAAACGAGACTGTTTTGGCACAAATGGTCATTTTTATAACACGACAGAATATAATTCACAAAGTACCAATACCAAATGCCTATTAGACCTACTACAAGCAAAATGCTTGACGTTAGGAAATAGTTTCACATTTCACTTCATTCATACGCTCCAGTTTCTCAAGCATGAGATCGAAAAGTAGTAGTACGAAATTTTTATACAAATTTGGAATTATCATATTCTTCCATAATTTGTGTGATGTTCCCGTTTCTTCTCCTTCCTCATTCTAACAAACAGTCTTGTCATCACTAATTCTGTAACTATTCCTGCCAATGCTTCTTCACTAACTCTGCCAGAATCATTGGTTTAGTTAGCGCGCGATTGTTCTCCAGTTAGGCGTTATTACGTGTTCGTTCAACGCGTTTTCCGTGCAATTAATCTCCGGTTAGGCATGGTTACATGTTCGTTCAACGCGTTTTCCACGCTACTTCAGAATAGAACTTAAAGCGGCTGCTAGCCGGGGACCATACAATTGGCCCTTACTAGTCAGAGATCTGGCCAAAAATTTTCTGTAAAAATTTCATTTTCTTGGATACATCAAGAAGATAATATGTAATCTTTCTTACCTGTTATTCCTGTTAGTTGTTTATTTCCACTCTGGTAGTCTGAATCTATGGATTTCGCTAGTAATTACAACAACGCTCATCATTTGCAAAACGTATCAACCACATAATGAGACAGAGCTTGGCATTTATCAGTTCGGCTTTACTCCGCTCAGTTCGTATAGCCCCTCTTGTCTGCAGGATAGTTTGTTTCTAGATGCGACGAGGATTTCCCTGACAGAGACATCACGTACACTATGCACACATTCACAAAGCAACTTATGATTCATTCAGAAATCAACTTAGAATGTGTTCAAAAATCGAGAGGGATGTGCTTCAAAGTCATATGAATAACCTATAGACCAATGTGTGGTGGATACTAGGCGCTTTGTGAAACAAAGTTTTTTCCCTCCCAGATCCAGGCCTGCTGCACATGCATGAATCTGACAGCTTGGGCGCGGCGGTTAAATTTTTCCCAGTAGCATCTACCTGCTTGCTGCGACTGCTTACACAGCCAACATCCACATTTCTGTAACCAGAAGCGGGAGGAGGTACTAGTCAACTGTGCATGCGTATGATCCTGCTCATAACTGTTGAAACGAATGTAATGTATACAGTTGTCACGTCATGCTCATCAGAGGCAATTTGTTGTTACGAAGCATTGCATAGTCTTCCTTCAGCCTTGACACATTTTGCTGTTGGCAGATGCTTGCATGAGCACTGTGTGTCATTGTTCTATATGGCGCATTTTCTTCGCAATTTAAATTTTGTTTTTTCTCTCGTTCATGTTTTATTGCAGCAATACTATTCTGCAGTAGCGGGATACAGTAATATCCTTTGTTAGAGTATCAGCTCTTACCAGTCAAAATTACAAAAATGTAACTGAAAACAAATACAATGAAAAATTCCCAGAATTCTAAAAAATTCCCGGGTTTTTCCTGGTTTTCTCCTGCACAAAAAAATTCCCAGATTTTTTTCCGGATCTCCCAGGTTGTATACGCCATGCTCACACATTGCACATGTGCTATGAATTCAAACAAGCCACATGTAGCAAATAAAAAGCTGCTGGGATATGCACAATAACTTGTGCTACAACTGTCTTGAGCAATCAGAGGGCTTCTAACTGCAGATCAGTTACCTGCCATACTTGTGGGAAATGATATCACACATTGCCACATGCATAATCCCAATGCACACAAGATAGGACAAGGAAGAATTGTCCAAGTGATATGCAACATGAACACAATGGCAAATGTCAGTCAAGTACATCGAATTATTGTTCATTGATCACCCCAGGTAAACAAGTGCTCCCTGTGACAGGAAGACTACAGTTGCAAGCTGACAATGGAAAATGGCAGACTTGTGCTGTATTAGATTCTGAGTCGCAATCATGCTTCATATCAGAAACATGTAAAATGCCTCAGACTTCACAGGTGGCACAGCAGAGTACCAACTCAGGAAATAGGTGCAACCTGCTGAGTAACAAAACACCATGTCTTGGCACTGGTGGGCTCTTGCATAAGTAACTTCGTGCTGTCTGTCGACTGTCCAGTTTTGCCAAAGGTAAATGACACCCTGCTGGAACAACTAATTAAACCACGTACATGGAACTTGTCATATGTTCAACTTGCTGATAGAGAGTTTTGGTCACCTGGCAAGATCGACATTTTGCTATGAGCAGAATTTTCTCCATACATTAGGAAGGCAAGGACTACCTCCACAGGAATTGATCATCCCGTGCTTCAAGAAACAGAACTAGGTTGGGTCATTTCAGGCCAGTATCAAAAGGCAGAGTTTATCACTTTTTCATGGTGGCCAGTTGTATTGTGCTTTGAAAAAAAAAAAAAAAAAAAAAAAAAAAAAAAAAAAAAAAAAAAAAAAAAAAACAACAACAACGGGACACTGATGTTCAAACAAGTTCTGTTCTGGGAGATAGAATTACATCAAGGTATAACGATGAAAGAGAAGGAACGGTATGAGACACACTTTGTGCAAGAAACGAAGAAAAATTCCACAGGCAGATTCATTGTCCATGGACAGCGAAGTCAATCAGGCGGTTCTTTCCACACTGCAGCGAACGCTTCTCTCAGGTTACGCAGAGACAAGTGGGAGAAATGAATATTAAGGGAAGCTACACTAAGTTCATGAGGCAACATGAAAACATTAAGGGGTACTGTGTGTCAGGTAGATAGGAAATCAAAACAGCCACAGTGTGGAACCAAATATCTACAATGCAGAACCCAGCTCATCCAGTGTCATGGAAGAGTATCTCCTGCAAGCATGCAAAAAAAAAAAAAAAAAAAACAGCCTGTAGTGGGATGGACCTGGTTGTCTTAAAGAATGATCTGTAATAGACACCTCTAACCTTTATAAATTTCAGTAGATGCCAGAAGGAGCTACAGTCCTCTGTCACAACAGCAGAGCAATCCCAGACGGTATCATATCGATTCTCGAAGTTGTCATGATTGCAGCGGATAACAATAACTGCAAAGGACAACAGTAACTGCTGAATTGTCTTGCAATTGTAAGCTCAAATCACTGCATCTTATCCTCAATGACATGATATACACTGCCTCTTCACCATCATTTCACAAGACTAATAGTGGAAGGCGATCATCATCATCTTTCTCAAGCTGGGTGTCACCTGTTGCTTACATCTCTCAGGAAGCTATACTGGGTACCTAACAGATCAAAAGCAATCCGGCATATTCTGCAACAGTGCTTGACTTGTCAGCCTTTAAACATATAGAAACTGTGAGGCCTTTCTTCAGTTGTGGCAGTGAATACACAGGACAGATCTATGTGAAAACTGACTCATGGCGATTTAAATTAAAGGAAAAGTGCTATGTTGCTCTATTTGTGCACCTGGCAAAACGAGCAGAGCATTTGGAGCCAGTTAGCAACATGACTACTGGAACATTCCTGTCAGCCATTAGAAGATTTGTATCACGACAAGGTAGGTGCCAAAAATTGTACAGTGACAATGGGTCAAACTTTGTTGGGGCTAGTTGGAGATTCCACCAGTTACAAGCTGCTGTGAGCAGTCATTATCAGAACACACAGGTGAAAAATTTTATGCACAAAGAAGGCATCAACTGGTGCTTCATTCTTCCTACACCACCACACTGGCACAATATGGGAAGCAGGAGCAAAGTCCTTCAAGAACCACACACTGTGAACAATGAGAATTATATACTCAACATTCGAAGAGTTGACAACGATGGGTTGCCCCAACATTTGAAGAGTTGACAATGATGGCTTGCCAAATTGGGTTTGCTTGAACTCTTGTCCTCTAATGCCACTATCTTGCTATCCTACTGATCCCTAAGTTCTAACCCCATGTCACTTCCTGATTAGAACCACAATCAAAGCACCCCTCAAGCCAGATCTAGGTACAGCCAACCTGAGCTTGCTCACAAGGTAGGAACTTCTGCAGCAAGGGATCCACATCTTTTGGTGGCACTGGTCATCTGACTACATACATCACCTGCAGCAGTGGACCAAGTGGACAGTCCACAGTCAGAAAGTGCAACCCGGCGCATGGGTTGTATTATGGGTAGATAAGCTGCCTCATTATGCTGGAAGCTGGCCATCATAAGAGTGCACCCTGGGCACAATGGAATATTGCAAGTGGCTACTATTCGACACCACAAGGGCTTTTCGAGAGACCACTCTGCAAGCTATGTCCTTTACTGAGTGAGGTGATACAAAAGTGAACAGTGCATCCGTGTTTTTTATCCTGTACATTTTCTTTTCTTTGTTGTGTGTGTACCTTGTAGCAGTCTCAGTGCATTTCATCATTTTTTTATGTTTCAATGTATTTTTTCTTTATGTGATGGTGATTGCCACGCACCAGTCATACACCCTATGGACATAATACCTGGTTGAAAAAGTAATGATTGTGTATTTCTTGTGTTCTTTCCCATGATTTACAAGGACTTAGGTTACTTGTATTATGTTGAGAAGAAATTAATATTTCTTTGGTGGCTGTTATATTTGGTTGCTGCATTCGACAGAGCCACCTGAGATAATGCTGCAATCTCTGGAGATATTTCACCTGATGGACAATGGTCAATAGGAAACAGAATGGTACACTCGCTGCAGCGATGGTGAGGACAGTGGGTGAATGGATTCTTGATTGGTCTGCTGTCCTTAGATCATGGATGTGCGCCACATGAAACGGCAAATATGTGTAGGTTGACTTGTAAATATTAATCTAATTGCAAATAATAAGTGATTATCTCAGCTGTCATCATTCCTTACAATCCAACTGGATTTGAACCATTATACAGTATTCCAAAATCCATAGTCATCTGGTACATTTATGCTTTACAATTTTGTATGCAGACGCTAACAAATGTGTTTGGTATTCAATAACATTACATATTTTCAACCCAACGATTCAAATACAGAATGTTATAAATCATCACCAATCTGGTGCCAAGAGTGCACTGGTGGAAATCCTTTTTGATCATTGGCTACACTTGTAAACCAGTATGCTGTGGCCATTTGTCCCAACTAAAAAGTGCCTTCAAGTGCATTTCAAAAACATCTGAATTTATTAAACCAAAGGTCAACTGTTGCTTTGAAAGGTGTAACTTGCCAAAAACACATTGCAAATGCTACATACAATGATTTGCATTCAGTCCTACCACAAAATTTTAAAAAACACATAGAAGTGATCCCTTTTTTACTCGACTGCCACATATGTTGCACACATGTAAAGGAACAAATGAAGGAATCCAGCAAGTCAAGTGAGCAGAATCTTGCGCCACTTGCCAACAACAGGTGCCACTGTCTTACTGAGAAAATAAAATCAACAGGAACTTTCCAACTATGAACCCCCCCCCCCCCCCCCAACAACACAGGTTCATGGTGGTTGTACCAAATCATTCTTGCAGAATTTTTGATTAGACAGCATGCAACCCGTTCCACGGAAAAGGCCAAAAAATTAAATCAGAAGATTTTGCAAGAAAGATTTGGTAGTGATGCCTAAGAACTACAATCACAGAAAAAATTGTGTGTAAATCTATGCTGTCATAAATAATAAAATTACACTGTCAGGCATTAAAATCACAATATCGCGCACAATAGCAAACCTAAAATCGGTATGAAGTTTACTACACTTTTGGATGTGCAAATGATTAGCATTTCACCACAACACACAAAGTAGGTAGGAGTACAGCAGGTTCTTCATTCAGATATCGAATTTAAATGCCGACTGTGTGTGAGAAGATCGTGTTACATCTTATGTAAGATGCAGAAATGTCTACCAGAATGTGTGTGAATTCAACACCAGCAGGGACGCGGGCTATAAATATTATTGTTTTGCAATATTGCTACTCGTGTTGGTGGGATCCTGCAACTGTCACACAAATACAGAATCGGTGGGTTCAGGAGAGCCACATTCGAGCCACACAGGATCTCAGCTGTCCCACCTGGTTAGCATCTGAGAGGGAAGATTTATTGTCTGTCGGGCCACGCAAGACCAAACAGGCACGTCATGTACCTCAATCAGGAAATGTGTTCGTCTGCAGCAAAGCAGGCACACACTGGGAAGAAGCAACAAATCTGGAATAGCACGAGCTGTTGGCACAAACCGTTGCTACAGCTCCCTTTAATGCAGTGGTAGTGAAAGGTACACTGTCAATGGCGCGCCTGATGACAACACTGGACACAGGAGTGGCACCTTTTTTTTTTTTTTAGTCCAGGTTCTGTGAGCAGCATTATGGTGACTCTACTGATGTGTGGCAACTTTGAGGAGAACGAATGTTGACAGATTACTTTTTTCACCACCATACGGGCATCACACCTGGCGTATCGACGAGAGGTGCCATTGGGTAAACAACACATTTGCCTCCAGTTCACATAGCTTGTAATCCACACAGCAGCCATTACATTTCTGACATTTTAAGGACGGTGGTCACACCATGTCTTCTGACATTACATTTTGAAAAGATAATGCGAGACCACATATTGCCTGTGCTATCCCGATCTGAAAAGATGATGTTCAACTGCTGTCTCAGCCAGCATGTTCTCCAGATATCCCACCCACTGAAAACATCCGGTCATGTGTTGCCATTACTGAGACACCACCACTTGCCAGCCACTACAACTAATGAACTCTGGTACAGAGGTGAAACACCACAGAATGTTGTACCCGTATCTGTCATCCAATCTCAGTTTGACTCAGCGCCCAGTGGGAATGGAGCTGTTTTTCTGCATGAGGTAGCAACTATGTGTACTAAATTTCACACCCTGTATACCCCCAAATCACCAACAAATTTAACCGTATATTCCTCGTAATATACCCTATAGGCACAGTAGGTAAAATTTCCTTATTTGCTATCTTTCCTGGTGTTGCAATTTTAATAGCCAGCAGTGTACATGAAATAAACATAATAATGAATAAAGAGGCAACTAAGGACTTAAAACTGAATAAATAAACTACCCACCTCAATATCAAAGTCTAGACTTGATTCATCGAATGAATCACCAGGCACAACCATACTGTTAATATCGAGCTCTGGTAACACATTGGGTGACACTGGAGTGTTAGGCCCATTACTTTCAACTTCATCATCACTTTCTTCGCTACCACCCAACATGCCAGTAGTTGAAAAATTGGTGAATTCTTGCTTCATTTCGCCTCTCTCAAGAAGTTCAAGGTTTTCTGCCAAACGATCAAAGAAATTTAAAAATTATAAGAGAAAACAGACATGTAAAACAAATTGTATAACCTTTTTATTTAAGTATGGCTCACACCCACCACAAGATTCACTTTCACCTTGGCACAAAGTTAACGCTTTATTTTCCTGCTAACACAATTTTATTAACGTGCGATTCAAAATTACTATTTCCATGTTATTTACATTCTTAATGAGTTGCATCAAAAATAACGTTTTTATGAGACACAATATTTTAAAACAACAAGCATGTCACCTAGGGTTTACAAGTTTTACTTATGAATTGAAAAATTCAAATAAAACTTTATGGATACAGTGGCAAGCTCCAAATTCCTACTAGTGATTATTTAGCACATATACAGATCTTATTTAAACTAATTGCAAACACTTTTTTATAACTAATGAAATGCTTATTTCTGATAAAATTAATATACTTGAAATATAACTACATGTTAGTCTATATAATACAGCAGAAGCCCAATATATTGCAGTCTGATACACTGGGGATTCAGATGTAACACAATATAAGTATGTCCCCCAAAATAAAATATCAACACGGAAAAAAGATCTTATTACAGTCTGCATGTAGCCTTTCTGCAATATTACTTACTGCTGCAACCTCCAAGCTCTCTAAGCAATAATCAAAATAGATACACATAACTAAACTCAACCTTTGGTTTGTCTTATCAACCTATCACAATTGTTGCTGGACAGAAGCTCTGAATACACATCTCATGGTTAACATTGTGACATAGTCAACGAAGTGACTATGCCACAGAGTTTGGCAATAGTCAAAATGAGCACAACCATCATGTTGATCATAGAGTATTCACTTATTGTCTAGATTTCTGTGGGCTCGTTATGACATCACAGAAACGAAAACCATATTCTATGAGTGATAAACTAAAAATTAGTTATCATATGGAGGACAATGAAACTAAAGAAAGTTTATCACGTGAGTGTGGTGTACCTGAAGGAACAATCAGCAGATGGCTAAAAAAAAAGAGAATAAATTTAGAAGTTTTGTAAGCACAGTTGAGAGTGGTGTGGGAATGGACAGAGAAAGGACTAAATTATGAAAAGACAGTGAACCAGATGAATGTCTTTACAGGTGGTTTTTAATAAAAAGAAGAGAAGGTGTGCCACTTTATTAATGCTCACTCCAAAAATTTTCACTTTGATGTACATGACAACAAAGTTTTTTTTAGCTTTCATGGATGGTTTTCAAGATGGAAATGTTGCCATGGAATTCGTCAAACAACCACTGAAGGAGAAGCAAGCTGTTGCCACAGTCAGTCTGCTTTACAGTTTCTTGAAATTTTACAAAAAAATAATGGTGGATGAAAATTTAAATGATCATCAAGTGTATAACTGTGAAGAAAAGGCATTTTATTATCAATCGCTTCCAGAGGCCAGAAGAACCCTCCTCTTCACCACAAATAAATCGGGCAGCCATAAACTGAACCCTCTTTGTTTAGGTAAAAGTAAAAGCTCAAGATATTTCACACATGTAAACACCTCTTCATTATAATTCACTTACAGGTGTTCAAAGAATGCTTGGCTGGTGCAACATTTTCACCATCAGGTTTCAAGAAGAGTTTGTTCAGTCAGTGAGAAAGTACCTACAGTCATTTAAGCTAGCAGACACTACAAATCCTTCCTCACTGTCCAAGCTCATCCAGCTGCAATCAGAAGGTCAAAAAACAAGAACTTTATTTTTGCCAAAAAAAAAAAAAAAACCATTAATTCAGCCACTTGATCATGGCATCATACGAGCATTTAAGGCTCATTATTGCTGTGAACTGCTCACCTGAACAGTAAATTCGCATGAGGCAATAGAAATGTTCTTGAAATCTGCATATCTAAAGATTATTCCGTATTCAGTAAGCCTGGGGTAGCGAAGCACTGGTTTGACCTCTATTAGGAATTGCTGGAACAAGTGTTCCACTGAAGAAAATGCAACAGATGAACACTGTAGTGATATAGATTTCAACAGCAGTGACATACAGTCTGCATGTGATGTTCTACAGAGCAATATTGATCTTGAAAACTTGAATCGTTGCGTGGTTGTTGAAAAGGAATAACCGATTTTGGAGATCACAGATGACATGTACATTATTGATGCTTCTCTCAGCATTCGTATATAATTTTCAGCATAGGAATCACACAGCAAACTGGTTGCAAATAACTGTTTGGTACACCGACCTAGGTTTTGACACCTCTAAGGATGTTTTCATCAGAATTAAATTTTAAGAAACTGTAACATTATTTTGTAAGAAAGCAATGGTCACAGTTTTGAGCAGATATGCTCAAGTCAAAAATTAAAATTAAACATGTTCAAGCCTTTGGCATCAGAGTCTGATGTAGTTCCTAGCAAGGCATATGTGCCAAAGGCTTGAACATGCTTCAAGTTTTGACTTCAGAATGTCTTCTCGAACCTTTGGCCACTGCTTTATCGCATTGTACCTTTATGGTATATTAAAATTTCATTCTGATGAAGAGATCCTTAGGAATATTGAAACCTAGGTCAATTTAGTAAACAGTTATTAGCAACTGGTTGGCTGTGTGATTCCTATGCTGATTATTGATGCTGTTCGAAATGAGAGTAGTGAAGTAGCCAAGGATGATGATGATGATGATGAAGAAAGTACAGATTATGTTCCCAGAACAAGTGGAATATTGGATAATATAAGTAAAGTAATTACCTGGATATAGTGACAAACTGAATCAAACCAAATTGAGTTGTTGCACCTGACAACCATAAAATAATACGCACTAAAGAAACTGCATCAAGTGACCCACCAAAGAAAGGTAACAGACTTCTTTAAAGCAGTAGAATAATGATGTACTGCAGTTTGCAGATAGTGTTGTAAATCATGATACTATATTCGATAGTGCACTTAATATAAAGCATTGAAACTCACGTTGTCATTTGGTCAACCTTTGTGTGATGTTTGTCTAATTGCTGTACCCTATTTGGTAAGCTTCATAAATTGTTTACTTCTAATATTCTTTAAATTTAAATATAGTGTAGTGCAGTATGTATAATATTGCCTTATGTTTTCTTCCTAACTTTCTACACATACACTCCTGGAAATTGAAATAAGAACACCGTGAATTCATTGTCCCAGGAAGGGGAAACTTTATTGACACATTCCTGGGGTCAGATACATCACATGATCACACTGACAGAACCACAGGCACATAGACACAGGCAACAGAGCATGCACAATGTCGGCACTAGTACAGTGTATATCCACCTTTCGCAGCAATGCAGGCTGCTATTCTCCCATGGAGACGATCGTAGAGATGCTGGATGTAGTCCTGTGGAACGGCTTGCCATGCCATTTCCACCTGGCGCCTCAGTTGGACCAGCGTTCGTGCTGGACGTGCAGACCGCGTGAGACGACGCTTCATCCAGTCCCAAACGTGCTCAATGGGGGACAGATCCGGAGATCTTGCTGGCCAGGGTAGTTGACTTACACCTTCTAGAGAACGTTGGGTGGCACGGGATACATGCGGACGTGCATTGTCCTGTTGGAACAGCAAGTTCCCTTGCCGGTCTAGGAATGGTAGAACGATGGGTTCGATGACGGTTTGGATGTACCGTGCACTATTCAGTGCCCCCTCGACGATCACCAGTGGTGTACGGCCAGTGTAGGAGATCACTCCCCACACCATGATGCCGGGTGTTGGCCCTGTGTGCCTCGGCCGTATGCAGTCCTGATTGTGGCGCTCACCTGCACGCCGCCAAACACGCATACGACCATCATTGGCACCAAGGCAGAAGCGACTCTCATCGCTGAAGAAGACATGTCTCCATTCGTCCCTCCATTCACGCCTGTCGCGACACCACTGGAGGCGGGCTGCACGATGTTGGGGCGTGAGCGGAAGACGGCCTAACGGTGTGCGGGACCGTAGCCCAGCTTCATGGAGACGGTTGCGAATGGTCCTCACCGATACCCCAGGAGCAACAGTGTCCCTAATTTGCTGGGAAGTGGCGGTGCGGTCCCCTACGGCACTGCGTAGGATCCTACGGTCTTGGCGTGCATCCATGCGTCGCTGCGGTCCGGTCCCAGGTCGACGGGCACGTGCACCTTCCGCCGACCACTGGCGACAACATCGATGTACTGTGAGACCTCACGCCCCACGTGTTGAGCAATTCGGCGGTACGTCCACCCGGCCTCCCGCATGCCCACTATACGCCCTCGCTCAAAGTCCGTCAACTGCACATACGGTTCACGTCCACGCTGTCGCGGCATGCTACCAGTGCTAAAGACTGCGATGGAGCTCCGTATGCCACGGCAAACTGGCTGACACTGACGGCGGCGGTGCACAAATGCTGCGCAGCTAGCGCCATTCGACGGCCAACACCGCGGTTCCTGGTGTGTCCGCTGTGCCGTGCGTGTGATCATTGCTTGTACAGCCCTCTCGCAGTGGGGTCTGACACACCGGTGTCAATGTGTTCTTTTTTCCATTTCCCAGAGTGTAGTTTGTCATTACAGGGCTCACTCTCATTATACCGCAGGTACGCTATAACGCAGTACTAAAGCATGCCTCCAACTACCGTGTTATTTGGGCTCCCACGGTTATTACAAATTTGTAACTGTAGCAGTAGGTTCTTGCCACTGTTTTCAGCAAAGTATAAAAAAGAGTGGTAGGAAACACATACTAGAAGCACTGAGACTGAATCCCCTAAGAGGAAATTTTTAGTGGTATTTGGCCATAGATGTCCAACAGGTAGTGTGTAGGATTGTAAGCAGAGCACATTCAGCACTGTTATGAATGCTTCTGGAGCTAAAAGGGAAGCAAAGGAGATGGGGAAGGCTGAAGCTGGAACAAATGGTGTCCCAAATTGCTGTTGTTACATATGACCTGCACCCTAGATGATACTGCCATCCATGTTTCACTGCTGCTCTAGAACAGCACTATGAAAAGATGGAGGGGAAACACTGACCCAGCTTGGCTGAGAATTATGGTGAGGGCAAGGTGGGTAGTGCTGAGTAGGAAGAAATTTCATCGTGCAGCCAACTGTGGGAATGTGTAATGCATTCTTTGGCTTTTTATGAACATCTACCACGTTTAAACTGTAGTTTGCTGAATCCATTTGCACTCTGAATCAAACCGACTTAAAACTGGACAAATTCTCAACAACAGCACACATTTATGAAAGAGATGCTAAAGGTCTAGATGGGGACCAGTGGTGTACTTGTGTGTTCCATGCACCAATGTTGTAGACTCTTCCCATGAGGTATGATGGAAACAAGTGAAGGGGTGTATCAACTGCTTGTTCAATGCAGTCAGTAAGACAGAGAGGGGCAGATGATATGTTTGGAAGCAAGAGACATTGTAACATTCTCATATCAGTACAGAAGTGAAATCTGCTGTGTCCAAGGAGGGTGTGTGTGTGTGTGTGGGGGGGGGGGGGGGCTTTGTTCTCAGGTCCTACAGTAACCACAACCTCTCAAATCGCAACATCGGATGAAATAAAGAAATATTTGTGACAACAGAGGTACAAGTTACACAGCTGTTCTGTTACGATGATGATTGACAATAATACAAACAACAGGCAGTGAAGATAAAAATTAAGGTAAACAACAATCAATAAACGGCATAAATTTAGAATATGTGAAATGTATACTTATTAGACAGATCACTTGCATCAATAAAAGTTTGTAAGTTTAATAGTCAGAATACGTTAAAAAATAATTTTTTATCAAGGAGCCTCTTAAAAAGAAAAAGGGGGTTGTCTTACAATCAGGATCGTCCTTCACTTGGGTAAATACAGTAGGGCATAATTTTTTTTTACTGTCAACTGAACTTTGCAAAATTAGTTGCCTATTGTTTGCATGAAACTATTTTCATTGCAGCTGGTTAATGTGCTCTCACTGAAAAAACCAGCTGCCCATAGCCTAGCTTCCCACGTCAAAGAGAGAAACTACTTCCGTAACTATCAGACATTCCCACCCAACCTACCTAAACAACAACATTCCCCATACCCATCACCTTGTCACTATCTAACACACTATCCCCCATCGTCCTTCAGACTTAATTCTTTTCACACATAACTAACTAAATACCAACACAAAAATTCTACTCCTCTCAGGGAAAGATATACAAACAAATCCATGGCATAACAAATCTATTTATGGCCCATATAGAGGAAACCTTCCTAGGCACCCAGAATCCAAAATTCCTTATCTGATTTAAGTTCACTGATCATACCTTCACGATTTGGACCCAGGGTCAAGACGCATTATCCAAATTCCTCCACAGCCTCAGCACCTTCTCTCTCATTTGATTCACCTGGACCTCCACAGACCATCATGCCACCTTCCTCTACATTGGCCTCCATCTCTAACAGCTCCATCCGAAACTTATTCATATCAAACCCATTAACCATCAACAGTACCTGCATTTTGATAACTGCCTGTGTTTCCAAACTAAATAGTCACTCCCATATAGTCCAGGAATCTGTGAATGTCACATCTGCAGTGACAAGCAATATCTTGATCAATATGTGGAAGATTTTACTAAGGCCCTCACAGACAGACATAACAAATATAGTCCACAGGCCAATGTCATATCCACATGACCCTATCACCCATCGCTGACAGAAACAACTGGGCCATATCCTTCCCCAGGGCTTTGACTACTTATCATTTTGTACAGAACTAAGGAAAATCCTACCCACAATCCTTCCCACTGTTGTATTCTTCCATTCACTCAACCTATGCAGTATCCTATTCCATCCTTACACCAACCTGCTTCCAATCTCTTGCTTAATGGGTCATACCCGCATGGAAGACCTGTCTGATACACTCGCACACATCCTACTCCAGTCCTGTTATGGGCTTATCCTACCAGACACAGGGCTACATATAGAAGCAGTCCTGCCACACACCAGCTCTGCAATGATTTCTGAACAGTGTTTTGTGTGGACAAGACCAACAACCAGTTGTCCACTGGAATGAATGGCCACCACCAAAATGTGACCAAAAGCAGACTTGCTTAGCACAACGCGCTCAATTTTAATGGCAGCTTCACAACCCGTGGATCTTTCCCAACAACACCAACTTCTGTGAATCACATACGAGGTCTGTTCAAAAAATTCTGGAACTTTGTCCAAAAATTTTATCTTTTACTTATTGTGCATGGTCTCCTTTGAAATACTCCCCTCCACAGTTTGCAAGGAGCATCCACACTATGCTTTTTTTGTGTTCAACTTTGTGCATGCACATAAATTTCCAACAGCAGAAATACGCGTGCACATGCGTAATTTCCTGGAAATGGAGGCTATGCATAAAGCGCATTGCTACCTTCCTTTGGTAAGGATCTTGGTGCTTTTTAGCAGACAAAAGATCAGAGCACCCTGGAACAGTAGCAATGGCGTGTGTCAACACATCCAGAGCATAAGGTTAAAGAATACAAACAGCTAGTGAAGTGTGCTGTCTACCAAAAGCCACGATATGCATCAGAAAGACTTCCAGGACTGATGCAAGGTGTCACTGCATCAGCTGCATCAGAACTTATCTCCATGTGCATCCTGGGAAGACTTGAAGTAGACAGCGGAGGAGCCTATTTTTTATCTGCAATTCTTGATGTATTCACAAAATATATACAATTCTAACCTACAAGAACCATTTCAGCAATACTTCTACATCTACATACACACTGCGCAAGCCACTATATAGCGTGTGGTGGAAGGTACCCTGTACAACTACTAGTCATTTCGTTTCCTGTCCCACTTGCAGATAGTGAGAGGGCAAAACGGCTCACTACATGCCTCTGTATGAGCCCTAATTTCTCGTATCTTGTCATCTTCGTGGTCCTTACACAAAATATACAGTATCAGTAGTAGGATTGTTCTGCAGCCAGCTTCAAACGCTGGTTCTTTAAATTTCCTCTTCAAAAAGGACATCGTCTTTCCTCCTCAAGGGATTCCCATTTGAGTTCCTGAAGCATCTCTGTAACTCTTCCATGTTGGCTGAACCTAACATTAACAAATCTGGCAGCCTCCTCCTTTCGATGTCTTCCCTTAATCCAACCTGGTGCAGATCCCAAACATTTGAGCACAGATAAACCACACTTTCCTAAAATTATCCCAATAAACCAAAGTAGCTCATTCACCTTCACTACCACAGCCCTCACATGCCCATTTCATTTCAAACCACTTTGCAATGTTATGCCCACATATTTTAACACCATGCCTGTTTCAAGCAAAACACTACTAATGCTGTATCTGAACATTATGGGTTTGATTTTCTTACTCATCTGCATTAACTTACATTTTCCCACATTTAGAGCCAGCGGCTATTCATCACACCAACTAGAAATTTTATATCTTGTACCATCCCACAGTCACTTATCTTCAATACCTTCCCGTACACCACAACATCACTAACAAACGACAGATTGCTGCCCATCCTACTTGCCAGATCATTCATGTACAAAGAAAATATTAGTGATCCTATCACACTTCCCTGAGGCACTCCTGATGATTTCCTTGTCTCTGATGAACACTCGTCACCAAGAACTGCATACTCGGTTCTATTACTTAAAAAGTCGTCAAGCCACTCGCATACCTCGGAACCTATCCTGTATGCTCATACCTTGCTAACAGTCTGCTGTGTGTACCATGCCAAATGCTTTTCAGAAATCTAGAAATATAGAATCTGCTTGTTGCCCTTCACCTTCAGTTCATAGTGTATCATGTGAAAAATGGACAAGCCGACTTTCACATGAGTGATGCTACCTAAAACCATGCTGATTCGTGGACATAAGCTTTTCTGTCTCTAGGAAATTTATTATATTCGAACTTGAAATATGTTCTAGAATTCTGCAGTGCACTGATTTTAAGGTTCATTCTTTTACTCTTCTTATATATAGGATCATGTTCACTTTTTTTTTTTTTTTTTTTTTTAAGTGGCTTGGAACTTTGAATTGGATGAGATATTCATGATAAATGCAAGCTAAGTAAGGGGCTGATGTCATAGAGTACGATTTGTCCAACCAAAGTGGGATTCCATCTGGATCTAAAGAACTGTTCCCAACTCTTTCAGTTGTTTCTCTATGGCAGGAATGCTTATTACTGTGTCGTCCATACGGGACTCTGTGCGATGGTCACATGACAACATGTTAGTATGATTCTCCTGCCTTAATGCCTTCTTAAACGAGGAATTTAAAACTTCTTTTTCAATTTTGCTATCTTCAACTGTCACACTAAACTGGTTGAGTGACTGAATGGAAGCCTTAGACCCACTATCGATTTTACATAGAACCAGAATTTTCTTGGGTCCTCAGCCAGATCATTTGCTAAGGTATGACGATGGTAGTAGTTGTATGCTTTGCACATAGATCTTTTCGCAGATACATGAATCTCTACTATTTTCGCCCATCATCATTTGTGCTTGCTCCTTTGAATTGAGTGGATCACACCCTTTGCTTCCTCCGCATTTTTCAAATTTCGTTGCTGACCCACAATGGGTCTTTTCTGTTCTCAATCCACATACTTGTCCAGAACACAATTTACAATCTGTTTAAATTTAGCCCATAATTCCTCTATGTCCAACATACAGGAAGCAAATAATTACAATTTATTGTCAAAGTGAGATGCTAATAACTGCTTATCTGCTCTTTCTAGCAGAAGCACTCTCCTAGCCTTCTTGACTGATTTATTAACTTATGTAACCACAGTCACGATGATGACATAATTAACACTAATCCCCGTCTCTATACTGATGCCATGAATGAGCTCTAACCTGTTTGTAGCTACAAGGTCTAAGATATTTCCATAGTGTGTGGGCCGCCGAACTAGCTGCCCCAGACAGTTTTCGGAAAACTGTGCTCAAAAATACTTTGCAAGACTATCTGTCTGCACCCTCTGCAATGAATCCCTAGACATTCCAGTCCATACTCGATAGGCTGAAGTCCTCCAACTAGTATTGCACGATTTGGGTGTGTACGTAATACTGAGCATAGGCTTTCTTTGAATGACTCTAAAACTATTATAGTGGAATCGGGTATCTGGTAAAACATCCAACAATTAATCTGGTTTCACCTACACATGCTATACACAACTAGGTAAATTCACTGTCACTCTCAATTTAAACCTCAATGGAGAAAATATTTTTGTCAACTGGAGTGAACACACCCCCTTCTATGGATTCCAATCTGTCATTCTGATATATGTTTCAAGACTCGCTAAATATCTCAGAGCTTTTTTCTTTTGGTTTTAGCCAGTCCTCAGTCTCAAAAAAATTTGAGTGTTAGAAATTCCCTGGAGGGCAGTAAACTCGGTAACTTTGTTACAAATACTTCAGCGATTTACTAATTAAAATTTGACATCCAGTGTCTTTACTTTGAACATGGTCTGATGTCCCTATCTGCGTATGAAGTGGCGAGTGTTCATCAGAGTACCTCAAACTACCACGTAGCTTAGCCTAAAAGAAAAACAACCCAATGTGAGGTGCTTGTGTTGTTATGCAGAAACATTCGGCAATCCACAGGGTGTCTTGTCAGACAGCAGCCAACACTTCACTTCTCATGCCTCAATCACTGAGACGCAACAGTGTGGAGTGACAATACACAGAATGAGCTACATCATATGAGTAATCCATCAAGAGACCTTCCAGAGAAGTACGTAAGATGAGAATTCTGTGCCACACGAAACACACTAATTGGGTAGAGTATATTCTGTAGTTTGAGATTACGCCCTTCCAATACTACTGACCTGGGGGAAAAAAGGCTAACAGCATTTAGGAGAATCCAGAGAGACCTGGTCGAGAAGAAAATCTCCAAGTTCCATCTTTTATATGACAGCCATTACTGAGTGGAGGTCTTTTGGTGATGACTCGTATGTAGTTGCAGATCCTACTGATGTTGACAAGAGGATACAAACCACTGGAAACATCTAGCTATTTATTAGTAAAGCTATTCACTTAGTATTTATATCGATACATTTGTGTATAATTACAAGTTGTTGCAAGGTAACTGACAAAACTGGCCAATTCTGCTTTGTAATATGACTGCATGTGCGAGCTATCAACAAAAGTTTTCTAACTGTTATAGTATGGGTATTGTGTTCTGTTTATTTAAGATGTAAGTCAGTAAATTGTTGAACAGTACTGACATCTCAGCCAAGCAAATCAAGAGAGAGGAGTTTACAGAATAAGTCTGTCAACAATGAGCTGCCAACATGGCTGAGAAGCACACACACACACACACACACACACACACACACACACACACACAGACAGAGAGGGAGAGAGAGAGAGAGAGAGAGAGAGAGAGAGAGAGAGAGAGAATCCATCAAAACGGATTAAGAGAAAACAGTGTATATTAAATAAACAAATATATTTTACTCACACATGGTTACAAAAATACCATATTTACCAGAGCATAAGACAACTCAGATTGCAAAATGATTTATTTATTTAAGCAGGCCATTGAGAAAATTTTGTTTTTAATATACACTCCTGGAAATGGAAAAAAGAACACATTGACACCGGTGTGTCAGACCCACCATACTTGCTCCGGACACTGCGAGAGGGCTGTACAAGCAATGATCACACGCACGGCACAGCGGACACACCAGGAACCGCGGTGTTGGCCGTCGAATGGCGCTAGCTGCGCAGCATTTGTGCACCGCCGCCGTCAGTGTCAGCCAGTTTGCCGTGGCATACGGAGCTCCATCGCAGTCTTTAGCACTGGTAGCATGCCGCGACAGCGTGGACGTGAACCGTATGTGCAGTTGACGGACTTTGAGCGAGGGCGTATAGTGGGCATGCGGGAGGCCGGGTGGACGTACCGCCGAATTGCTCAACACGTGGGGCGTGAGGTCTCCACAGTACATCGATGTTGTTGCCAGTGGTCGGCGGAAGGTGCACGTGCCCATCGACCTGGGACCGGACCGCAGCGACGCACGGATGCACGCCAAGACCGTAGGATCCTACGCAGTGCCGTAGGGGACCGCACCGCCACTTCCCAGCAAATTAGGGACACTGTTGCTCCTGGGGTATTGGCGAGGACCATTCGCAACCGTCTCCATGAAGCTGGGCTACGGTCCCGCACACCGTTAGGCCGTCTTCCGCTCACGCCCCAACATCGTGCAGCCCGCCTCCAGTGGTGTCGCGACAGGCGTGAATGGAGGGACGAATGGAGACGTGTCGTCTTCAGCGATGAGAGTCGCTTCTGCCTTGGTGCCAATGATGGTCGTATGCGTGTTTGGCGGCGTGCAGGTGAGCGCCACAATCAGGACTGCATACGACCGAGGCACACAGGGCCAACACCCGGCATCATGGTGTGGGGAGCGATCTCCTACACTGGCCGTACACCACTGGTGATCGTCGAGGGGACACTGAATAGTGCACGGTACATCCAAACCGTCATCGAACCCATCGTTCTACCATTCCTAGACCGGCAAGGGAACTTGCTGTTCCAACAGGACAATGCACGTCCGCATGTATCCCGTGCCACCCAACGTGCTCTAGAAGGTGTAAGTCAACTACCCTGGCCAGCAAGATCTCCGGATCTGTCCCCCATTGAGCACGTTTGGGACTGGATGAAGCGTCGTCTCACGCGGTCTGCACGTCCAGCACGAACGCTGGTCCAACTGAGGCGCCAGGTGGAAATGGCATGGCAAGCCGTTCCACAGGACTACATCCAGCATCTCCACGATCATCTCCATGGGAGAATAGCAGCCTGCATTGCTGCGAAAGGTGGATATACACTGTACTAGTGCCGACATTGTGCATGCTCTGTTGCCTGTGTCTATGTGCCTGTGGTTCTGTCAGTGTGATCATGTGATGTATCTGACCCCAGGAACGTGTCAATAAAGTTTCCCCTTCCTGGGACAATGAATTCACGGTGTTCTTATTTCAATTTCCAGGAGTGTAGTTCGAATAATCATAGTTACGAACTGTTTTCCTTATGTAAAGCACTTGCCTAAAAAGATTATTATTGTGCCTATTCTAAATTTATGCCACTTATTGATAGTCTGAAGTTTTGGCGATACAAGGAGAAATAAACAAAAAGAAATAGTTTACATTCATTTTTATCTTCATTTCCTTCATTGCTTACAGTGTAAGCCGGTCATCTGTGGTATCACTATTTCTGGTTAAAGTCTAGATCTGGGCCAGCACCAGTAATGGTGGTGTTTCTCTTCTCATAGGTTTGTTGACAAGGCATCTATTTCACATGCCCAGTGGGCATAAACAATATCAGGCAAGGAAAGAAGCAATGAATTCCTAGTGGTGAATGTCAAAACATTCTCTTCTTTGCTGTTGTCACAGAAATTAGATTTTTTTTCTGAATATGTAATGTGTTATGAGGTTGCAGTTACATTGGGATCCAATAGCATAGCTTATATTGCTATAAGTGAAACACATATTTGGCTATTTCTGCTGAACATGTTGCAATTTCCCAAGTTGTGGTTGCACTGCAACCCGAGAACACAGCTGTTTTCTTCTGAAGACATAGTGGATTTTTCATCTATATTGTCGTCATACTGTGACAGAATCCCTCTGTCTCTTACTTTCAAACATGTTGTCTGCCCACTGCTCTCTCAATGGCTGTATAGTCCCAGCAGCTGACTCCCTCACCCCTTTCATTTTCCCATCATACCTCACAGACAGTGTTGACAACACTACGGCATGAAATGTGGAAGTATGCCACTGGCCTATATCTAGACTTTTACCATCTTCTGGAGATAAGTGTACTATTATTGAGTATCTGTCCAATTTTAAAGTGAATTCAAATCAGGCTACAAATGCATTCAAACCACAGTTTAAATGTAGTATATGTTCATAAAAAGCCAAGGTATGTGGCATACATTCAGATGATTGGCAGCACAATGAAATTTACTGCTCACCATTCCCCTCCCACATTGGTCCCAGTTCTCAGCCTAACTGGTGTCATTGTTCCCCGTCCAACTCCTCCAAATTCTTCAAACTAAATCTGAATGTGACCTCAAACTAACAAAGCTTCATCTGTAAACATAGATGATCCATATATATTGATCTGTAAAACAAGGAGAAGTCAACCACTCACGTACAGTGGATCGATGAGCGGAGCACGGTAACACCCAACAGTAAACAGCAGTCACACTAGCTTTTGAGCATTAGCATTTTTTCCAGCAACAGTGCACACACAGACACCTAAACACACATTTCATCTAATATACAACATAAAATGTTCACCACATAGACATAACTGCAAATGTAAGATGGCCTTATATTTCTTGAATTACAAATTTTGGAAAAAACTTCGTCTTATAATCAAGAAAATACAATATTTTAAAAGTTGGTATTGCACACAAAGGAACTTCATATTTTACCCACAGCAAGATGACTCTCTGGCAAACTCTTTTCTTGTGAACGTGTCACACCTCATTGATGGCCATGTGTTTTTAATACATAACATATGCACAATGTTAAATTAATAGCGTGTGTACCAGATGCATCAGCCTGTTAAAATTGTGGAAGACCCCAACATAGGGTTGCAGCTGCTGCAGAATATAAAAACAAACATTGTCCACACAGGCCTTGAAAGCCCAACAGAACTGACTGGCTGCCGTTTCACCCTCAGCCCTTAGGTGTCACCAGATACAGATACAGACAGTGGGTATGTGGTCAGCAAAGTGTTCTGTCAGCCATTGTCCGTTTCTGTGACTGGTATTGTTACTTCTCAATGAAGTAGCTCCTCAACTGGCCTCACAAGGGCTTAGTGCACCCTGCTTGCCAACAGTACTTGGCAGACCCAGACGGTGACCCAATAAGTGTAGGCCAAGCCTGACAGCATTTAACTTCAGTAATCTGACAGGAACCAGTGTTATCACTACGGCAAGCCCATTAGCATGAGAAAACAAATTTCATGTTGTTGAACATTTTCACCAGAGCAGGTACAATTCTGGAGAGGTAGAAAAACTGAGGTGGAACAACTTCATGGGGAATCTGTACCAGCACTGAAGAACATTTAGTTTTGGGCTACTGAAAAACGATGATTGAAGAAACAATGCTGATTAAAATTGATCTGATTGTTCAGTTGATCACCACAAGAAAGATAATGGGAGAAATTTACATAATGCAAGCCTACCAAGTGAAAATACCATATTTACCAACTGTCTTACATTCACAGCTTAAGCTGTTGCTACTCAGGTCAATGTTTTTACTTTGTGTTAAAGATTAATATACAAGTCATCTTATAATTACAGGTTAAGCTTGGCAACTAAGGTCACGTGCAGATTTATTTTGAAGAATCTGGGAAGGCTGGAGGGGAAACAACGACACCAGCTTGGCTGAGAATTAGGACAAATGTGGGGATGGAAGCGGTGAGTGGGCAGCAATTCTGTCATGCTCCCAACCATGTTAATGTATACCATGCAACCTAGACTCTCTTATGAAAAACTACCATGTTTAAACTGCAGTTTGCCTGAATCCATTTGTAATCAGATTTGAACTGACTTTAAAATTGCCCAAATACTCAGCAATAGTATACATTTCTGCAGGAGATGGTAAAAGTCTAGACAGGGGCCAGTTGCATTCTTGTGTGTTTCATGCACCAAAGTTGTCAATGTTTATCATGAGGTATGAAGGAAACAAAAGCAGGTGTGTCAGCTATTGGCTCCATGCAGCCAATTAAAGAGGAGCAGGCAGATGATATGCTTGTAAGCAAGAGACAAAGAGATACTGTCACATTCTCACATCAATATAAATGCAAAATCAGTTATGTATATAGACCAAACAGTTGTGTTCTAAGGTCCCAAAATAACCACAACCTCAGATATTGCAACATATTTGGAAGAAAGAGCAAAATATTTGTGACACCCAAAATTATAAATTTCACTGTTCCTCGTATGTAGAAATACATTGCCTTCTTTCTTGCCTCTCATTAGTTGAAGCTACTGTCCCAGATAGTGATAGCAGTGATGATGGATGGATGGATCATCATCAAAATGTAGACAAACAATAAATAGCGTAAGTTTAGCATGCACATTTACTTACTTTCTGTCAATAAAACAGTTTTTGCAATTTTGATTAGTCAAAATATGTTACAAATTAAAATTTCCTCAAGGAGCCTCTTAAGAAAATGGAAATCGTCTTACATTCAGGTAAATACGGTATACGAAATACTCAAGACTGCAGGTGCTTCACCTTCCTTTAGATATAATTAGAAATAGAAAGGTTGTGTGCAATTGTTACAAAGCAATTTCTGCAATGTTTAATCACAATCTGCAGGGCTTTCTGCACAGATCTGTAATTGGATGAATTCTGCACCCACGATTTGAAACAAAAGGCAATCAAAACAATATACTGAGGTCAGAGAGAGTTCCCTGAAAGATAATTAGTATTGTCAACTGGTTAAGTGATGGCCACAATTTCCTTAGCAAAATCACCATACCTCAGATGACCAGAATATGTTAAGCTTTGTTGTTTGAGTATCTACAGCGTGAGTTGACAGGGTGTATACGTGGACAAGGGAAAAAAATTCCTGGATTTCCCAGTTAAAAATACACTTTCTCCTGGGTGACAGTATATTTTCCCTTATCAATCCTTTGAATGGTTACGGTTTTATACACGGGCGTACAATTTCCCGATACTTTAGAAAACGAAATTTCAATGCGCTTTTGTAAGCCGTTCGTAGCTCATGTCACGTGATCTCACCAGCCGATGACAGCGGATATTCGGAACATACGACACGTGATGTAGTCAGCCAGCACCAACATCACTGTTAAGTAGCACGTACACACAAACAGGGAAAGTTAATAGTTTAAATTAATATACATGCTGTTGCTACAAGAAAAGCAAAGCTTTCACATATAATATTGTTCTCAAGCTGCAAGAGAAGCTAAGCTTTTGCATATACTGTTGATCTTTTTTGCGTGTGTTACACTTTAAGATATATCACACAAATGTGCCAGTAAAATTTATAATAATGAGATAAATCTCTAATCTTCAGGCAGACATGCCAACTTTCAAATGTGAAAAATCGGGAGAATTTTAGCAGTGTACTATTGTGAATTACAACACATCCCTGATGATTAAAGTTGCAATAATTCAATAACTGTAACAATTCAATTACATTTGCTTTATTATTTACATGTAAATACTAAATAATGGACATACCTGAGCCTTCGGACTGTATAATTTATCATTCAACATGCTGAACAATATGAATGATGAGCTCTGCAGGTTTCTTTGGATTCACACACATTGAAATGAAGCACTCTCGAGAGAACTACAGTTCAAAATTACGATCCGAGGAAACAAATTAACGTATATCAGATTTCTGTTTTGACATTAGCACAGTTTTTGCATGAATAAATCACTGTTAAATGATCACACGTTTTCATTTCATAATGCAACCCTTATTTGCATGACATCTTTCCCAAATTTAAATCAACTTTATACAGGATGTACATGTTAGGCTTAGCAAATAATTTGAATAGTTTATCAGTCTGAATTTGTCTGATTACGGTAGTTACTTATTCAGCACACCTGTGACTTAGCCTTCTACAAAAACTCTGAACTAAATTTCTGCTCAAAGCACTTGCCTTTTTGAATCTACCAAGTTAAAATAGACAAGCAGCACCTATACCTTGTCATCCACCAATATATCTAAGGCACAGGATTTTCAAATAGTAAGGAAAGTATTTAAACTGCTCTGAAAATTGGAAGATCGGTCTTCACTGTCGGGAGATCAGGAGGAAGAAGGAAAAATCTGGAGTCTCCTGCTTAAATCGGGAGAGTTGGCACGTCTGTTCAGGGTTCGAAATTCTTCTAAATGGCTTGTCATCAAAGAGTTGATTTTTAAATGAGAGTCAAATGCTCTGTGATTTAATAAATTCATGGTACATTCTCGCATGTAGTTCAACTTACGTAAAAGGATATTTACTTTGAAAGTAACGCTTTTCAAACCACTATTTGTAATATTTTCCCGCGACCTGTTAGAAATAGGTTTGTTCCAGCAGTTGCCAGAGAGCACAGATAACAGGCAACACCGCGCTTGGGTAGCTATCATGATGTACGAAGCCCGTATGAACGTATGTATAAAACATTGAAAGATCATACATTATGTCATAAAAGAAACAAGACATCAGAGGATAGTGCAAGAGCATCGGAATTTCGTGAACCATATTAAAATGTGCACATTTAAAGTGCACATTCGTATGTCCAGATTCCCAATGAAACAGGCCTCGAGCTGATATTAAGCTTTTCAGTGTGGTTTTGGGGATGTAAATTTTCTTGGAGCTCCAGTACTGTATTATATGATGTTCGGTTCTTTATTATGGCATAATACCATACGTGCTAGAAAATGTAAACGTACACTTGAAATGCAGTGAACAGTTGAAACTAGCCAGTACTGTGGAATTAAACATTTCGTTTCAAATACACTGACTGCCTCTGCGGAAAAGGTTAACAAGTCAAATTTCTTTCGCAAACAGACAAAAATAACTTCATTGTTCCGCAAGGCGATTAATGCTTGACTGTCAGAAAGGTGGAAATAAAATAAAATCTGAAACTAATGACATATTTTAGCCATCCTTAATTATGTGAATGTGTTTTAATTCACTTGATAACTCCCGACCACAGATATCTGTTTTGTTTTCATTTGACGTGAGAGTAAACGAAGGGGAAATGGCAAAATAACTTAACGTAAACACAGGTCATGTGGAGACTACCCATCAGCCCCGGATCTACGACATTTGCGAACCGGGTCAATACTAAAACAAAAAAAATCGATTTTTCAAAATTGTTCATCCTGTAGCGCACATCTTTCTGAGAAGTCTGAAACATAAAACATATGTATTCGAGGAAATGTAAGACATATTATTTGGTCTTAAGTATGCCAAAGTGCAGTGCCACACCTCTTCATGCACGTCCAAACTATATTCAGGAGAGTGGAAATTTAAATGTCCTGTGGTGCCTCTCCTCCTCCCAGTCGGCCGGTTTGATAGCCTGCCCCTCTTAAAATAATAAACTCACAATTAATAGCGGATGGAATTATTTGTAATTAAGGGAACAAGAACTCTTCAGAAAGTCTGAACTCTTTATTGCCTAGTAGTTAATAACTTGCTCTTTTGTGTGACATAAAATTAAATACAGGATGTATAAAACCAATACTGACAAGAGATAAGCAAGAAATTACACATTTCCTGAAACCTTAGCTCCTAGCATTTTTTTCTCTCTAATCTTGCTACAGCTTTACATGGTGTGCTTTCCTTTCTGCACCAAAGTTCATCAAATGTTTCGCTACATGAAAAATTGAAATGTCGTTATCTAATACTGAAAAAGCTGTTAATACAAATAATACCCAAGACTGATGTGGTTTCTCGATCTGATTATGTCTATTTTGTCACTGTCTGCTGGATAAAACAAAATAGGCCTTTCTAATATGACAGCAAGCTTGTAACACACCAAATAAACGAGACTGTTTTGGCACAAATGGCCATTTTTATAACACAACAGAATATAATCCACGAAGTTCCAATAACAAATGCCTATTAGGCCTACTACAAGCAAAAAGCTTTATGTTAGGAAATAGCTTCACATTTCATTCATATGCACCAGTTTCTCAAGCATGAGATCGAAAAGTGGTATTACGAAATTTTTATATAAATTTGGAATTGTCTTATTCTTCCATAATTTGTGTGATGTCCCTGTTTCTTCTCCTTCCTCGTTCTAACAATCTTGTCATCACCCATTCTGTAGCTATTCCTGCCATTGACAAAATTTGTACACCGATTAACTTCACTAACCCTGCCAGAATCACAGGTTTAGTTACCCGCGATTATTTTCCGGTTAGGCGTTACAGTATTATGTGTTTGAACAACAAGTTTTCGGCATTACTTCCAGAATAGAAAATACGCCATTTCTAGCCGGGGACTGTGCTACTGGTCCTTACTAGTGTAGCGATCTGGCCAAAAATTTTCTGTCAAAATTTCATTTTCTTGGATACACCGAGAAGATAATACGTAATCTTTCTCACCTGTCACTCCTGTCAGTCGTTTATTTCCATTCTGGTAGTCTGAATCTATGGATTTCACTAGTAATTATAACAATGCTGATCATTCGCAAACCCAATCAACCACATAATCAGACAGCGATTGGCATTCATCCATTCGGCTTTACGCCCTCAGCTCGTATAGCCCTGTCCCCTTTTGTCTGAGGAAAGTTTATTTCTAGATGCGACGAGGATTCTCCTGACAGAAACATCGCGTACACTATGCATGCATTCAAAAGTCAACTTATGATTCATTCAGAAATCAACTTAAAATGTGTTCAAAAACCTACAGGGAAGCGTTTCAAAATCATATGAATAATCGATAGACAAACGTGTGCTGGATGCTAGGCGCTTTGTGAAAAAGTTTTTTTCCTTAAGAATATGAATTTGGCGCCCCCTTAACCCGGTAGCATCTAGCTGCTTGCTGCGACTGCTTGCACAGCCAACAGCCACATTTCTGTAGCCAGAAGCGGGAGAATCTACTACTGAAACACGACTTAACTGCGAATGCGCATGAGCCCGCTCGTAACTGCTAAAACGAATCTAATATAAAACCCTTCGACACATCTTGCTGTTGGCAGATGCTTGCATGAGCACTGTGTGTCATTGTAGTATATGGCGCATTTCCTTTGCAATTTCAGTTATTTTAGTTTTTTTCTCTCGTTTATGTTTTATTGTTGAAATATTATTTTGCAGTAGCGGGATACAGTAATATCCTTTGTTAGAGTATCGGTTTTTACCAGTCAAAATTACAAAAATTTAACTGAAAACTAAAACAATGAAAAATTCCCGGAATTCTAAAAAATCCCGGGTTGTTACTGGTTTTCTCCCGGATGAAAAAATTCCGGTTTTTCCCGGATCTCCCGGGTCGTATACACCCTTGTTGAACAAAAAGTGGCCAATACTAGCCCACAAAAAAAATGCTCTTTCAGTAAGTAAATACACTATCTCACACTACAGAACTGGCAATGGCTAATGTGCATTAACTGAACTTTTAATGGGTCTCTTAGCAGTTATATTCTTAATATTTAACTCCAAGCAATTTTGCTACCTAGTCACCAAGTTGAAAATTTGCTTTCACATGAAGATATTTGCATCAAATTAGGAAGTGCAAGTTGCTATTAATGAGTGCTTTGCAGCTCTTGACAAAATACATAATTATATAATATAAATAGAACTTTTTCTCCTTCTCAAAAAGCTTACACACAGCTAAAGTAGGATTGGGGTTTAGCACCCTGTCAACCATGAGGTCATTAGAGATCGAGCACAGCTTTGAGAACATTGGGGAAAGAAATTGGCTGTGGCCTTTTCAAACGAACTCTCACTTCAATCATTTAGGAAAATATAGCAATCTCCAATGGCTCGACAGAGGTTTGACAATTGCACATAGCATATTCTTACAGCAAAGCTGAATAGAATACTATCAAAGAACTATTGAAAAACCACGTTTACAATTTCACTCAGTGATATGGGCAAAAATTTACTCTAGTTTGTGATTGTTTTTACATTTAACACCAATAATTATCTAGTAAAAGAAGTCCCAATGTTTCAGTACCTGGACAAATCATTGCATTTTTAATGGCCATTGGATCCTTCTTGGACCATTTTTGAACTTCTTCATCCATTTTGGCAATTTTAGCTGGATTCATTGCCCAAAGACAACCTTTACGTTGTTGACTTCCATTTCCTGATGGTTTATCAATTTTCTCAAAACATTTATTCAGGCTTAAGTTGTGCCGTACAGAGTTCTTCCATCCATTTGGTGCCGTTTTGAAGTACGGAAAATGTTCACTGAAAGTAACAAGTTTCATACAGATTACAAAAGCTGACATTTAGTGATATAGCAGACAAACCAAAAATTGCAGAGCTAAAATAGCTTGTACATTATACAATAACTGTTTAAAAAGGCACGTTACACTGGCTGTCAGCAGTCTTATTGGGGTGAGGATGGGGAACTACAAAATAATGTAATACAGAAAGGCGCTCCTCTCAATATAGTCCCCCCCCCTCCCCCCCAAAAAAACCTCAAAATTAGACTTCTTTTCCAAAAATTTGTTTCCGTGGGTATTGAGCCCCAAGCACGATATTTGTTTTAACTTTTTAATTACACATTAAATAATGTTAAGTCACGTCTGTTTATTTCAACAGGGTATGCACATTAAACTCCTCCTACAAGCTTTAGTTTTGACAGAAACTTGTTTAATACTGAAACACTGTTTTAGTCTTATTTTAGCCACAACCAACTCGCATATGAGTAACGATGGGCCTCCGCAGGCGAGGACCCATGCATGCGCCAGCGTTAACACCGCGACACTGGCAACTACGACTGAAATGGGCACACGACCATTGGCACTGGACAATGGCGCAGTGGCAGAGTGTTGCAGGGTCTGTGAATCCTGATACCTTTTTCATCATGCCAATGGGAGGGTACAAATCCTTCATCTTCCCGGGGAACATCTATTTGACACCTGCACTGCTGGACAGAGACAAGCTGCTGGTGGTGGCTCCATTACCGTGTTTACTTGAATCGAAGCCACACTTTTTCTCCGGTTTTTGTAATCCAAAAAACTGCCTGCGGCTTAGAATCGAGTGCAAAGTAAGCGGAAGTTCTGAAAAATGTTGGTAGATGCCGCCACAACTAACTTCTGCCGTCAAATGTATTTAGCGCTACACAGGCACGCTTTGCAGGCATAAAGATAAATACTGGCACCAAAACCTCTGCGTCAGTAAAAAAAGAAGAAGAAGAAGAAGAAGAAGGGTGGAAGACGAGCTTTTTTTCTCCGCCCCGAGTTTCGACCACTGCATTTTCATACATTATCCAACGAAGCAAATACAAATTCCGTATTGTTCATCTTAGAATGTAGCAGCATTTCAATGCACTACGAAAATCCGACTGGAAAGACTGCTTGGGATGTTTGTCAATATAGCCAACTCTACGTTCTGAATTTTTTCCTACCTGTGAGAAGAGATGGTTGCTCAAAGGAACTTTTATGCATTGTGAATCACATGCAGTGTTCTCTTCACCATAAGAATAATACGAATATAAACATTTTGCCATTTATTCTTTCGTGTTTGCTGCTATCTCATTTAAATCCTGTCAGCCTAATAAACTACGAAACTAGAGTGAGACAACAGCAAACGTGAAAGAATATACATATCATGTCATGTTATGTTATATTCATATTATTCTTATGCCTAATAGTGATACAGCCACAAATAAAGCACGGCAATTGACTAGATTTTTAAATCTAAGATGACTAATTTCTGTGCCGAATGTAATGTACTAAAGAGGCTACTGCAAAGATTTTCAAACTGAGAAAAATTTTCGTTAAACTCTCGTTCAGAACATCATCTATCATACACAGTCTATTATTTGGTTCTTGTTGATCATTATCAAAGAAAACAGCAGTGTAAGCAACAACAAATAGCAGTCTCTTGCCATTGTTTCGCTAATGAGATGATTCCTCTTTTTTTTTTGTTAATTGTAAGCAGCGGTAGTGTGCACAAAAGCAAGCCATGACGCGAGCAAAGACTCATTATCAGAATGCAACAAACAATGCACGACACAGTACAATAATGCATTTTCAGCTAAGAGTGACGTAAACACCTATAACAAAGAAAACGGCACTTATCAGATCAAAAAAAAATAAGCAATCAATTCAAGCCAGACGAAGCACGTGAAAAAGGAAGGGTACCCGTATAAATACGGGCAGAGTGACTGACGCATAGCAATGGCTACCTGGTAAAGCTTAACTGCTAAGCTTACGACTCGAACCAAGCTACTGTACCTGTATCGTCATTCATTCGACCTAAATTGTGTGTCATATTACAATGGACCAACTTTGTTTTGATTTGGAGGTGCGGCCTAAGACTTTTCTCTCCCCTTGCATTTCGAGTCTCAGATTTCAGGTGCGGCTTAGATTCAGGAATTTTTTTTTCCCTCGATATTTCGAGTCTCATTTGTCATGTGCGGCTTGGATTTGAGTAAATACGGTATGCTCTGGGGAACATTCATGTGGAAATCCATGGGTCCAGTTGGGCTTGTACAAGGCACCATGATGGCCAAAGAGTACTGTACACTCCTTCATGACGATCAAATTTCCCCGTAGGAGTGGCTTTATCGAAAAGATAATGCGCTATGTCACAATGCCAGGAGCATGAGGAGTGGTCCGAGGAACACAGTGGCAAGTTATAATTGAAGTGCTGCCCCCCCTCCTCCCCCCAAACCGCTAGATCAGAACCCGATTGAGCACATCTGGGATGTGACTGAACATGGCATCAGAGCTCATTACCCACCCCATCCCAGAATTTATGAGAATTGGTTGACTTATGTGAGCAGATGTGTTGCCAACTCCCTCCAGGGGCATACCAAGGCCTCACTGCTTCCACACCACACCACATTGCCAATGGTACCCGTGGCGAAGTTGGACGTACCAGGTATTAGATAGGTGGTCATGCTGTTCTGGCTTATCAGTGTATTTATTAGAGCATAGAGCTTACAAACGTAACTAGCTATTTCATTTCCCGATCTTAACACGGAAAAATTAAGTGCTGAAGATCTCTGTTAAATTTAATTTCCTTAAAAGCATCACAGACTCCAAGAAGTAATGCAGAACATGAAGTATAATACTTTGAAAGCTAGATTACACTGTTGCACCAGAAAATTCTCACAAGTACTCAAAGTATTAAGATTTTTCATAACTGGTGATATCTAATTGTTATATACAAGAGCCAAGTATAAACAATAACAGCAGTTTAACCTAGGCTTTCATGAAAAGTAATCTTCTGTGCTGTACGTGCTGTTTCACCAGTTTGTTAAGTCCAATAAATATGCTATATAGCTAGCCTCACTTGTGGACAAAGTCATTTGTTGTGTGAGAACATTAGGGTCAAAGATCAAGTCTATGATGATCTCAGATGCTGATTTTTATATGAACTGCATGCAAGAAGGAGCAACTCGGCTAGCAAAGTATATGTGGGATGTCCTCTCTTGGAACTACCATCGTTAAATGTGACTTTCCCCCAAGAGATAAGTAGATTGTCTGACTATGGCAAAAAAATATACGCCCTTGCCCATTCGAGAAGGAAAAAAACTGTTACGCTGGCACTGACTAACTGCAAGAGCATTCATTTAATGTTCCTAGAATTGTTCTAACAAGAATAATAATTAATAATACCACACTACTGTAAATGAGAAGTTGATTGAAAATAGAAATAAATAGTGTTGAAGACATTAGTTCTAAATTGAACAGACATCATCATAATTGTTTGGACACACTGAAAAATGGTAGTTTAAAAATGAAACAGTATTATTCCTATTTACACTTAATATCTGCAAATTCTTTATGTACTTAGTCAGTAATTTCATTAAATGGAATTACATGTTTCTAAGTGCATTTGAGAGCTTCTAAAAATTGTTATCTTATATAACCCTGGATACAGTTTGCGATAATTCCTCCTTACAATGAAGGGGAAGAATTCGAGAAAAATAAAACTCTAAGAGTGTTGACACACTGTAATCCTATCAATATGACTACAGTATGTAGACATCACACAATGGCGAAGTGGACTTCACATTTAACACTTTCTTGAACACATTTCACAGCAAACAGTTGCAACATATAATATTAAGTACACTCAAATGCTGTGGGGAGAAAAATAACTGAAGTATAGCATAACAGTCCTACAATACATTTGTAAACAAAAATTCAATTGGCATTAACCACACTGAAAATTACTCAACTCACTGTGTGCTATGTTTAGTTGAAAACTTTGGATATTTTGAATTGCTTATTAAATACTATGCATATCCATGTTAAATGGGAGACAGAAAGTTCATCAAAATGCTTTTCCTGACAATGTTATGATTTTTCATGTGTTCCTAATTGGAAATCTGTCGGAGATATCTAAAAGGGGATAATTTGAGTTAAATGTGATGCATACTGCTGTGCTCACATGTCAAAAAACACAGCACTGGGTTTATAATTACCCTGTTACTACTTTTTCAGGTCAAACTTTCTACTTATTTGTAACATAAAAAATAACTGAGCTTGTTAATTAAAGAGAAGAAACTTTTCAGTTTTGAAGAAGGAATGGTAGGGATGACAACATATACGAGCTTAGTATTCAAACAATTATAATGCAAACACTGAGGTTTATTTCTTATCATATGGAACGAGTTCCTGAGGTTAACTTCATTTTGACGCAGTTGCTGATAACACCATTATTAACAAAAATTATGAAAATATAATTCTGCCGTGCTGTTACTTACACCCACCACACTACAAACACCAAATATTCAGCCAATTCCACCTGGGCACCTTCCTTTTAATGACCATGAAAAAGCTTTACTGAAATTACTCCATCACTGTCACCCACGTATATGACATTGTAACTGTCATTATTTAACGATGTGTCAGTTTTTATAAAAAAAATTTTGAACAAGTTCCGTCTGCCATGCTTTACCATGACACGTTGTGAATGACTGATGCTTTTCATCCAGTTTTCAGAGGTGACTTTCCTAACAGCTTTGTTGCCAAGTGTCTCAACTGAAGACAGTACTTTTTAAATTATTATTATGGCAATGCCCTCGTCAAGAGAACAACGTTGAATATTTGACAAAGCTGCTCCTGACAAGGGAACCTCCCCATCGCAACCCCCTCAGATTTAGGTGAAAGTTGGCATAGTGGATAGGCCTTGAAAAACTGAACACAGATCAATCGAGAAAACAGGAAGAAGTTGTGTGGAACTATGAATAAAATAAGCAAAATATACAAACTGAGTAGTCCATGTTCAACATAGGCAACACAAGGATTAAGTGAGCTCAGGAGCGCCGTGGTCCCGTGGTTAGCGTGAGCAGCTGCGGAACGAGAGGTCGTTGGTTCACATCTTCCCTTGAGTGAAAATTTTACTTTCTTGATTTTCGCAAAGTTATGATCTGTCCGTTCATTCATTGACGTCTCTGTTCATTATCATAAGTTTAGTGTCTGTGTTTTGCAACCGCACCGCAAAACCGTGCGATTAGTAGACGAAAGGACGTGCCTCTCCAATGGGAACTGAAAACATTTATTCGCAAGGTCATAGGTCAACCGATTCCTCCACAGGAAAACACGTCTGATTTATTCTATACGACACTGGTGACGGCATGTGCCTCACATGAAAGGAATATGTTGTCGACCCACCTAACTTGTACACTTGGCGAATGGGTAAAAAGATTCTTCTACCTTTCCCGATTTAGGTTTTCTTGTGGGTGTGATAATCACTCCCAAAAAAGTGATGAAAACATAAGAGTTTGTCACATAAACTGCAACAAATGAATGCAACAGTTTCACAGTTGCACAGTTTTCCCTGTGCTCTGTCAAATCATGTTTTTAACATTTTCATATTTTTCCGTGTGTAGACCGTCAAATCCTGCATATGTCCAAGCAAATCTGAACATGTCCTGGAATTTGAGAGAGCGAATTTGATGACGTGTGAGTGCCTGTACTTTGATAATTGACACGGGCGGTCAGCTAATAATTGTCTGAAAATAAAAAATTAAACTTTTCACTCGAGGGAAGGCTTGAACCTAGGCCCTCTCGTTCTGCAGCCACTCACGCTAACCACGCGACCACAGCCCTCCTGAGCTCACAATATCCTTGATGTTGCATATATTGTGCATGGACTACTCAGTTCGTATATTTTGCTTAGTTTTTTCATAGTTCCACACAACTTCTTCCTGTTTTCTCGATTGATCTGTGTTCAGTTTTTCAAGGCCTATCCACTGTGCCAACATATAACTAAATCTGAGGGGAGTGCGATGGGGAGGTTCCCTTGTGAGATTCCTCAGTATCGTACGACGAACAACACACAATAGCAGCAACAAATATAACAGATAACATAATAACCCCAAAATGTAAGAAATCTCTATATTTCAAGACTAAGCAACCTGAAACTGTCGGGCAATGCAACTAGGAAATGCAGCAGTAGGGGGGGGGGGGGGGGGGGAGAACGGCTGCATGCGAGCCGCACCTTCCATGTAAGCCTCATCCCACTATTTCCTTTGTAGCTGTAATCCTAAAGTAATTCTGAACAAACAATAGGCTGTTCTAAAACCCTGTACCATAAGGAACACCACCCCTACCCCACTCCATCAGCTTCTCTGAATGTCCTAGATTGGAACTGCCATTACAAGTCCAATTTCATAATCTACCTGGACTCAGTCTCTGCTAGCCCCTGTCCTACATGCACATCCATCCCTGTCCTCAAGTCTTCCGTTCCCTCCTCCCCCCTCTACTGTAAGCAATCTATCCACTGCTCTATCCCACAGTGTTTTCTCCGAGATTTATACTCGTATTTTCCATCATCTCAAATGACAACTCCATTTTGTTTGCAACATGCAACTTCTGCTGTCTGTACAAGGACAGGCTCACTGGTACCACATTCCTATCCCTCCCTAGCTGTCAACTAATCTTCATTCTCTACAACTTACACAACCCTACATCCCAACTTGTCTGCAGTGCAGAAATAATATAGCTATGTGCACAGATATGCATCTACGAGCAGCTACCCTCCACCACTATCACTGAAAATTTGTGACACCCATAACAAGGCATGGGGGACACAGAAAGAGCCTCCAAGGGCAGTGAGTGTTTCACACTTTAACTCACACTTGGGCATACCCTGGGCAACGGTTGAAATTACCCTCAACTGGTTGGTCTTTCGACTACAGAAGTGTTGCGATGAGCGATAAAAAAAAGCGCAGGATCTTTCTCAATACCAAAATTGACGATAATGACCATAAACATTGAAGGCCTGGCAGCCAGCTAAGAAAAATTTCGACAAATTGTGTGTCAAGATATAAATTGTGATGTACTGTGCATGCAAGAAAAACACAGATATCACTCAATGAATACTAAAAATACCAGGCATGCACACTGCCATTGAGAGATCAAACAGGCAGTATGGTACTGCCATTTTTGTGAGACACTGTGTAGCAGTGCTCTCAATTTATCTAACAGAGGAAAACGATACTGCAATCTTAACAGTTAAGCTGAGCAGTTTTACCTAACACTTGTCTACAAGTCTCCAGCTGAAAAATTTAACTTCAGTCCACTAGCAAATTTACAAAATCAGGACACCCACTTCATTGTTAGTGTCTTCAACAGCCACAGTAACGTATGGGGGCTACAAGGGTGATGATGTAAGTGGAGAGGAGGTACTAAGAGTTGTCTGACTGCAGAAGATTAACTCTATTGCATGACAGCAAGCTACCATCTTCACTTAACAAGAGCCACTGGAAAAGGGGATATAACCCTGACCTGCTTTTCGTCAGCAACACCATTTCCCGACCACTGTATGAAGACTGCATTATTACCTGTACCTGGCACCCAACATAGGCCAATGTGCTGTCAGGTGTTTGCAGCCATCAAACCACAAATGATCCCATTCCGCAGGTGGTTTAATTGTAAGAAGGCCAACTGGACGAGTTATATGAAATAACTGAATGAGGCAATACTAAGCATCGAACCCATGCCAGACTCCTACAACCATTTAGATGCAGTGAAGAGGTGCCCTTGTGCTTCAATCCCCAGAGGCTGCCGTACAACATGTATTCCAGGTATGACTGAAGAATTAATGTCAAAAATTGCAATAACACCTTAGACTGTTTGATGAAGACCTGTTCAACAAAGATA
Organism: Schistocerca nitens; assembly: GCF_023898315.1. Lineage (NCBI taxonomy): Eukaryota > Metazoa > Arthropoda > Insecta > Orthoptera > Acrididae > Schistocerca > Schistocerca nitens. The sequence continues at coordinate 270,338,358 of NC_064616.1, forward strand.
CAGTAAAATTAAGACTGACATTATCCCAGCAATTGGGAAAAGTCTCTCAAAATTGATGGACTGAAATGGTAGAGAGTATTGAGGTGTCTAAGAGTAGCAGAAAAGCTTGGAATTGCTCAATCGACTCAATAATGACCCTACTATCCCCAAAATAAGACCCAACATTACCCCAAATGAAGTTGCCCACCAGGTGCTGCTGAACGAGACAGCTGAAGAAAGAAAGAAAAAAATAGGGATAGCTCATCAACATCCAGAAACAAAAGTGCTATAATAACAGCCTATCATGACAGCATATTCCTAAAATCCCACAGAAGGACAGAGATAATAGCCATACTGAAACCCGACAAGCCAGTTTGTGATCCAAGAACTTCTGCCCTATATCTCTTCTGTGCCATCTTTATAAAGTCCTCGAAAGAATGTTGCTCCATCGTCTCGGCACTGTCATCAAGCCACAACTGATTCCAAAACTAGCTGGATTTAGACCAAATACAAATTTTACAGCACAAATACTCATTCTGACACAGAATACTGAGGATAGTTTTGAGTGGGGTCTGGTCACAAAAGCAGTATTCGTGGATCTCTTTGCAGCTTATGATACTCTGCAGGACAACATCATTTTTCACAAACTATATCGACTAATGAGAGATGAGTTTACCAGTTTCATAGGAACTCTCCCTCAGAACCACAGATGCTACGTCAAACTGGATGGCAAGAAAAGTAGATAGAGAATACAAAAAGCAGCCTGCCTCAAGGTTGCATCCTGGCACCAGCCTTGTTTAACATCTATACCAACAACCAGCCACAACCTCGTAACACAAAAAGCTTCATCTATACTAACGATGTGGCACTAATATCTCAAGTCAAAGGTTTCAAAACAATAAAGAGACATCTAACATATGGACTTCACACTCTCGCGTCATACTACCAAAATAACAACCTGAAACGGAATCCATCTAAAACTCTAGTATGTGCTTTTGATCTATGAAACAAAGACGCCAACAGAAAATTAAAAGTCATATGGAATAGCATGGAGCTGGAGCCCTGTCACAATCCAAAATATCTGGGGTCACACTGGACCATACACTAACATTTAGGTAGCACTGCCTAAATACAAAGCAAAAAGTATCCCCCCACAATGACACCATCAGAAAACGCACAAGTAGCAGATGTGGTGCCCAATCAAAAGTACTCAGAACATCTCACACTCGCATTATGTTACTCTGATACTGAGTACACCTGCCCTGTTTGGTACAGTTCTGGACATGCTAGGCATGTGGATGTTGCCCTCAACGAGACATGCAGAATAACATCATGATGCCTGAGAGCAACGCCTACCTACAAACTCTACAGCCTGGAGGGGATAGCCCCACCAGATATTAGATGGGAAGCTGCCGTGAATACAGAGAGAAGCAAAGTGGAATTTCTAAAAATTTCCATGAAAGACAGTATGTCACCATCAATGGCACGACAAAACCTGTGGAAAACCAGAAATGCAGATACTGCATCTTGGATCCCTTCTTCGGAGCCCCCCCCTCCCCGCCCCAGGCAATGGAAAATGTGGTAGTCCCGTAACAGACTAAGAAGTGGTGTGGGTAGAACAAAGGATAATATGGCCAAATGGAACTATCTTGTGGACCTATCAACTGTATGTGAATGTGGAACCGAACAAACCCCAAGCACCTGTACAACTTGTCCTCAGTTCCTAGTTTCCTGCAGACTGGAGGACCTGCTGTGGGCCAGGGACAATTCCACTGAGGTCACTAATTTTTGGTCTGATTCTATTTAGTGTTTGTAATTTGCTTATATGTAACTATTATTATATGGCTCTATTTGCCTGAAATTATATCTATATTTCCTGTTCTTGTGGTCTTCAGTCCTGAGACGTTTGATGCAGCTCTCCATGCTACTCTATCCTCTGCAAGCTTCTTCATCTTCCAGTGCCTACTGCAACCTACATCCTTCTGAATCTGCTTGGTGTATTCATCTCTTGGTCTCCCTCTACGATTTTTACCTTCCACGATGCCCTACAATACTAAATTGGCGATCCCTTAATGCCTCAGAACATGTCCTACCAATCGATCCCTTCTTCTAGTCAAGTTGTGCCACAAACTTCTCTTCTCCCCAATCCTAATCAATACCTCCTCATTAGTTATGTGATCTACCCATCTAATCTTCATAATTCTTCTGTAGCACTACATTTCGAAAACTTCTATTCTCTTCTTGTCTAAACTATTTATCGTCCATGTTTCACTTCCATACATGGCTACACTCCATACAAATGCTTTCAGAAACGACTTCCTGACACTTAAATCTATACTCGATGTTAACAAATTTCTCTTCTTCAGAAACGATTTCCTTGCCATTGCCAGTCTACATTTTATATCCTCTCTACTTCGACCATCATCAGTTATTTTACTCCCTAAATAGCAAAACTCCTTTACTACTTTAAGTGTCTCATTTCCTAATCTAATCCCCTCAGCATCACCCGATTTAATTTGACTACATTCCATTATCCTCGTTTTGCTTTTGTTGATGTTCATCTTATATCCTCCTTTCAAGACACTGTCCATTCCGTTCAACTGCTCTTCCAAGTCCTTTGCTGTCTCTGACAGAATTACAATGTCATTGGCGAACCTCAAAGTTTTTACTTCTTCCCCATGAATTTTAATACCTACTCCGAATTTTTCTTTTGTTTCCTTTACTGCTTCTTCAATATACAGATTGAATAACATCGGGGAGAGGCTACAACCCTGTCTCACTCCTTTCCCAACCACTGCTTCCCTTTCATGCCCCTCGACTCTTATAACTGCCATCTGGTTTCTGTACAAATTGTAAATAGCCTTTCGCTCCCTGTATTTTACCCCTGCCACCTTCAGAATTTGAAAGAGAGTATTCCAGTTAACGTTGTCAAAAGCTTTCTCTAAGTCTACAAATGCTAGAAACGTAGGTTTGCCTTTTCTTAATCTATCTTCTAAGATAAGTCGTAAGGTTAGTATTGCCTCACGTGTTCCAACATTTCTACGGAATCCAAACTGATCTTCCCCGAGGTCCGCTTCTACCAGTTTTTCCATTCGTCTGTAAAGAATTCGCGTTAGTATTTTGCAGCTGTGACTTATTAAACTGATAGGTAATTTTCACATCTGTCAACACCTGCTTTCTTTGGTATTGGAATTATTATATTCTTCTTGAAGTCTGTGGGTATTTCGCCTGTCTCATACATCTTGCTCACCAGATGGTAGAGTTTTGTCATGACTGGCTCTCCCAAGGCTGTCAGTAGTTCTAATGGAATGTTGTCTACTCCCGGGGCCTTGTTTCGACTCAGGTCTTTCAGTGCTCTGTCAAACTCTTCACGCAGTATCTTATCTCCCATTTCATCTTCATCTACATCCTCTTCCATTTCCATAATATTGTCCTCAAGTACATCGCTCTTGTATAAACCCTCTATATACTCCTTCCACCTTTCTGCCTTCCCTTCTTTGCTTAGAACTGGGTTGACATCTGAGCTCTTGATATTCATACAAGTGGTTCTCTTCTCTACAAAGGTCTCATTAATTTTCCTGTAGGCAGTATCTATCTTACCCCTAGTGAGACAAGCCTCTACATCCTTACATTTGTCCTCTAGCCATCCCTGCTTAGCCATTTTGTACTTTCTGTCGATCTCATTTTTGAGACGTTTGTATTCCCTTTTGCCTGCTTCATTTACTGCATTTTTATATTTTCTCCTTTCATCAATTAAATTCAATATTTCTTCTGTTACCCAAGGATTTCTATTAGCCCTCGTCTTTTTACCTACTTGATCCTCTGCTGCCTTCACTACTTCATCCCTCAGAGCTACCCATTCTTCTTCTACTGTATTTCTTTCCCCCATTCCTGTCAATTGTTCCCTTATGCTCTCCCTGAAACCTTCTACAACCTCTGGTTCTTTCAGTTTATCCAGGTCCCATCTCCTTAAATTCCCACCTTTTTGCAGTTTCTTCAGTTTCAATCTGCAGTTCATAACCAATAGATTGTGGTCAGAATCCACATCTGCCCCTGGAAATGTCTTACAATTTAAAACCTGGTTCCTAAATCTCTGTCTTACCATTATATAATCTATCTGATACCTATTAGTATCTCCAGGATTCTTCCAGGTATACAACCTTCTTTTATGATTCTTGAACAAAGTGTTAGCTATGATTAAGTTATGCTCTGTGCAAAATTCTACAAGGCGGCTTCCTCTTTCATTTCTTCCCCCCAATCCATATTCACCTACTATGTTTCCTTCTCTCCCTTTTCCTACTGACGAATTCCAGTCACCCATGACTATTAAATTTTCGTCTCCCTTCACTACCTGAATAATTTCTTTTATCTCGTCATACATTTCATCAATTTCTTCATCATCTGCAGAGCTAGTTGGCATATAAACTTGTACTACTGTAGTAGGCATGGGCTTTGTGTCTATCTTGGCCACAATAATGCGTTCACTATGCTGTTTGTAGTAGCTAACCCGCACTCCTATTTTTTTATTCATTATTAAACCTACTCCTGCATTACCCCTATTTGATTTTGTATTTATAACCCTGTAATCACCTGACCAAAAGTCTTGTTCCTCCTGCCACCGAACTTCACTAATTCCCACTATATCTAACTTTAACCTATCCATTTCCCTTTTTAAATTTTCTAACCTACCTGCCCGATTAAGGGATCTGACATTCCACGCTCCGATCCGTAGAATGCCAGTTTTCTTTCTCCTGATGACGACGTCCTCTTGAGTAGTCCCCGCCCGGAGATCTGAATGGGGGACTATTTTACCTCCGGAATATTTTACCCAAGAGGATGCCATCATCATTTAATCATACAGTAAAGCTGCATGTCCTCGGGAAAAATTACGGCTGTAGTTTCCCCTTGCTTTCAGCCGTTCGTAGTACCATCACAGCAAGGCCGTTTTGGTTAATGTTACAAGGCCAGATCAGTCAATCATCCAGACTGTTGCCCCTGCAACTACTGAAAAGGCTGCTGCCCCTCTTCAGGAACCACATGTTTGTCTGGCCTCTCAACAGATACCCCTCCATTTCCTATGTATGTATTAATTTTATGTATTTGGTCTGCTTTTCTACTTTTGTCTATTTCTTATGCAAGGCTTTTGACAAGAATAAATAAATACATAACTTACAGCATATCTTAAGTGGAAGATTTTGCAGCCTGCGTGCAGTATGAGCACTTCTTTAACATAATTATCATTTATGTATTAGCTTTAAAGATGAGTACTAGAAACTTAGCTGTTCATGAATGTACGTCTCATTGCCATCAAATCACAGCTTGAACACTGCAGAGCTTTACTGTACTGTGTTCAAAATTATTTTAGCAATGACAACTATAAAGAAAGTAGTGGAGTTAATCTCATGCCAAGGCATGTCATGTTTTCAGCCCATCTCACAAGACCTGTAGCCACAGCAACCACTTGCCATTACCAAACCTCCACAACCATAACTACTAAACTTCCACCTTGCATTACATTTGAATTTCAGGCAGCTTGCTGTACTGTGTGATGTTTTAGTTTTTCAAATGTTATGGGTGGCAAAGTTCGACACCGATCTCTTGGCCACCATATTGCCATAATATGTTAGTTGACATTTGCCTCCCCACTCAGATGCATAGGAAGTCTTATACTTCACATTAAACCCCATTGCCTTAATTCTCTATCAAATTTTGTGGAATTTTTCACAATATAGTTGATATACAGCACTCCAATAATTAATATGTACACTGAGAAAGAAAAATTGCATAAACTTCTCTATGTAAATAAGGTAACTGGGAAAAAAACTGCCACAGCTCTAATGTAAACACGAACTTGTGAAGACGAACAACAAAATTTTTGAGAAAGAAGAGCAGCTAGAAAATAAATCAAGACTGGCAAATCCAGAGGAAAAAAAAAATTGGATTAGCAGATTAAAAACACAGATTAATTTGCTCTGGCTGAAAAATGTTATTTTGTTTATTGCAGTTATTAGTGCAGAAAGGAACATCTGACACTTAGCAAATCATTGGTCATCCTTAAGGATGCAAATCTTTTTTGAGGTAGTCCATGGAACAGACATTCGTCAAATAATCACACAAGCGTATGGAGAGCACCGAATGTCTGTTGCAATTCCGGCACTCAGTCCGACTTCTGTGGCCATGGCTACCACCATAACTCACCAGTCTTCAATAATGAGAGCATCCACCTGCTGGTCATTGGCAATGGTAATGCAGTGTGGCATTCCATCATCAGTCTGACACACACACACACACACACACACACACACACACACACACACAGACAGAGAGAGAGAGAGAGAGAGAGAGAGAGAGAGAGAGACCCCCTTACTCTATACTGTAATCTGCATGCAAAGGCACGAGACCTTCAACTACCTTAATTTTAAAGTCAGCAACTGAAGTCGGTATAAATGGGTAAGCAACTGCCATGGAAATGTACAGAGTAAAAGTTTCTTTTTTCTCACCAAGAGGAATAAATGTACTAAACATGCTTAGGCAAGAGGATAGTGATCTTGAACAAAGCAACACTGATCCAGGAAATAATCAAATCTTAATGTGCACAACTGAAGACACATTAGAGAAGCTACTTCTGAGTTGTATATGTTATCTACAGTAAATGCAGGTCATTTCCTTAATTCTCATTTGAATTTACTAGGTGCAAGGTGTATATGATAAGTGGAATAGTAACGTATTTACTAGAAACAATGAACAGCTGTCAGGGGCACCAATAATGCAATCATATCAACCTGATACACAATATTTCTTTACACTCAACACTACTACATCCATCATACTACAACAATTAAGTTTACAAACATTATATTGTTTCTGTCAACATGCATTACAAGTCGGAAGAGATTTTATTTCTGGCACTTACAAGTGCATACCATGTAACAAATGATAAACATTGATGGCAACACCAAAACAATTACGAAGAATATGAGGTATTAGTCAGAGGCAAATAATCACAGACACACTGAAGCATTATCTAAAGAACATTCAAAACATCAATGTATAAAAGGCTATTTCACTGTGTGTATTTTATAGCATATACTCAATGTACAGTCACAGGGTGTACAGCAGCAAGTTCAATATGCAGTGACCAAACTTTCTAAGGGCAGTAACTTGTCAACATCACACAGTGAAAAATGTAAAGACTAAGGCAAAAATACATCACAGCACTTTAAACTTAACTACAACTAAATGTGATATTATTGCTGGAAAGCAGTAATTTCTTAAAACAGCTGAGCAATTAACACAAAAAACTGAATTGAAATTTTATGCTGCAGCCAAACAGTTAATGTAGAGGCTGAAAATGAGTTATCTGCAAATGCCTTATTGCTTGTGACACCACAACAATGTTCCTTCTTTGTGGTATTTGTCATGTTTTGAACTTCATTAAGTGCTACAAAATTAATTCAGAGGACCTCAACCAAATTTATACTTCTGTCTACTCATTGACATAATTCTCAAAGCCCTGTCCAAAATATAAATAAAATTTTATTTAGTCTATTGTTTGTAACCTTCACCCATTGTACATTTCAGTGGATCTCAATATAAGTGCAAGGCACCAGACAAAGAATGGAGCTAATAACATTCATGCTGCTGGGTATAAATGGGAAAGACAAAAGCAAACTATACAACACAGATGGAGAGACTATGGTGCAACTATGAACTTTATGTTAAAAATGGGCCACAAAACTTACTCCTGTAAAGTAAGTTGTTAGTCACACTTAGTAGATGCTGTGATGGTTCACACTAAGAAATGTCAGCACCACCAATGGCGATGACTGATGCATAATCTTTAGGTGCTTCAACTTAATACAGCATCTGTTAAATACAGGTAGTGTATTTTCTGCAGCAGAACTGTAGAAACAACAAATTTTTTTCTCAAAGAATATGGTAATAAGGAGGCAAAATAAGTCTGATGGTTCAATTTTTCAGGCCATTTCCTGAAGACCTGCTACCATAGTTTCAGAGTTCTTTGCAGTCAAAACATTTCAGTTACAAATTTTACATACAAGTACATAATGCTATACACTAAGCTTAAAATTACAGCTGATAAAACTGTAATTGTTACTCACCACATGAAATTATAGATTTCGGATACAGGTAAACTCCCAGTCCTGCTGTTTTTTAAAGCCATGGCAATAAGACACGAGTAAGAGTATGCAGGCTTTGGATAAGGTCTCTCATCAAACTCCATATCAAAGTTTTTGGTGTCACGTTTCCTACTATTAGGCTGTGGTTGCAAGGACCTTGCAATTAAATCCGCATTGCTCTGATGAGCAGGAACATGATCCTTCTGTGTAAACTTTGTACTGCTGATAATGTTTGGGACACTTTTTGTTGTCATTACGGACTGAAAAGCATCGGTCTTGGTGATGACTTGGTTGACACTGTGAGACACTGCTGAAGCATTCAATGCTGTTGACAACTGGTTTACTGGAGTTTCTATTCTGGTTGTGGAAGCTGAAACTGTTTGGGACATAACAGTATTTCCTGAAGAACTTGGCACTGAAGTGTTTAAGTTGTCTGACAGCTTTTCTTCAGAAGGCATCAAGGGTTTACTAACAATAACACTAACAGTCTTAGGTGGTGCCTGAGGAACAGTCACAAATGTCACTGGCAACACAGTACTTGGATTTAACTTCACTGCAGTAGTATCACAACCCAGTAAATCCAGGTTCAAATTTGAACTGGACGAGTTACTATTTTCACTATACAAGCAGCCATTAGTAAGCCACATTGCCATATCATCTGAAGTACCCAATGCTCCTTCTAAGTCTACCGGAGGAAATTCTCCACTTAACGAGAGGCTGAGGTCTGTCCCCAGAACACTTTCCAAATCTGATTTGTAGTCACAGTCAAGCATCTCTTGGAGAGATAAAGACATTGTATCCTGTGTACTGAAAAAAGGATCCATTTTTGTAACTTCTGCAATAAAGAAAAATATATTAGAAAATAATGCCCAGTCCTCTTATATTTTACTATAGTACAATCATCAACAACTTACCCAGGTTACATTCTTGCTCATCCAGCAAATACAACCACACTACACTACTTTCGATGAAGTACAATATTAATGACTAATCATCATCTCGTCAAAGCACTACCAGTGCCTGAAAATGCAAGACATGTTGCTATTTATATAGACATGATGGCGCATATTATGGAGTACATCTACACAACTACACATACACACACACAAAACCTTTCACATGAATTATTAATCTCAGACATAGCCATAACAGTTCAGAAATTGTAATTTTTGCGTAAATGTTTAGCCTACATTAAGTTGTATATAGTTGCAGGTGACAAACTGCAATGAAAAACAGTAACTGTAAAAATGTAATACAGCAGGAAAACCACACCATGTGGTAAGAAGGTATGAAAACACAATTTTATATGCTCTTCAAAAACCTGTAATTACGATTTAAAAACTAATATTTATATGTACTAAACAGTAAAGAACATTCCGTATCTTTAGCAGCCATAATAATAAAAAACCACTGATGATGCTGCAACTGCAGTGGTACATGTCTGGGACAAAAAACAAAATCACGTTTTGTTAAAGGTGGACCCCACTCAAAAACATTTGTTACTGTTAAAGCAAAAACAGACAAAAGAGCTTCAACATCAAGATGATTAACAAAACATACAGATAGTATCAATTATTTTTAACTTTTACACACTAAGGCTGTACCTTGAATAAAGTGTTATGCACTTGTCTTCTTCTGTTTGATACTAATTGAAAATAATTTGAATGATCTTTCAGTATTAACAGTAGTATGGTTACAACATTTTTAGGGTACATCATTTGGAAAGAGGTATCTGGAAACATATTACTTTTCTTATAAATGGCCACACATTCCTCCTAGATGTATAGATTTGATGTCTCTGTGTTACTACTACTACTACTACTACTACTAATAATAATAATAATAATAATAATAATAATAATATAGTAACAGTTGCCTTCCCACTCATTTGATAAGTAACTCTCATATTTCATTTAAAACCCCATTACCCTACATTCTCTATAAAGTTTTATGGATTTTTTCACAATATAATGGATATTTGGAAACCCACACTGTTCATGAGGCACAATACCACTTAACACTTCACAAAATACATCAATGATTTCAAAGTTCATTTACCTTTAGTCCGGCTTGAGTACTCCAATAATTAATTAATGTTACAATACCCACCGTTTTTGAGCACGTGCTCCAGCAACTGAGCTATTGAAACATGACTCACGTCCTACCCTCACAGCCTTATGTCCGCCAGTACCTCATCACCTATGTTTGAAACTTGACAGTTCTCTGGCATACCCTGTACGAATAGCACTTCTGGAAGTAGTACTGTGGCGACATGGCTTAGACATAGCCTTGGAGATGAGGTACTGGCAAAAGTAAGGCTGTGAGTTGTGCTGAGACAGCCCAGTCAGTAGAACACTTGACCATGAAAGGCAAAGGTCTCGAGGTTGAGTCCCAGTCTGACACAGTTTTAATCTGTCGGGGAGTTGCAATGTTATATATTCAACTGACATTTTCAAGAAGGAAAAAATCATGCTTAATCTGTGGAATAAAAGTTCCCTGTTCACATAATTACCTCCATGTACTGCATGTAATGGCAAACAGATTTCATCACCACTATAAGAAAATCACTATGAATATTTTGTGTAATTCACGTTTCAAAGTTCACGAAATTTTCCAGTTTGCTCAAAGTATCCTCCACTGAGTTCCATGAACTGCGTGTATTCTCTCAACCTACTTGAGGAAACTCTCACAACCTGGTTACTTGGGAAATGCTGTGCAGACTATCATCGTGGAATTCACTAAATTTCCCCTAATTCTTTTTTTTTACTTCTGAGAAGCAAAAGAAGTAAAAGAAATCAAGAAAAGGTTCAAAGCAGGGCAACAATTTGCAAACGGGTGTGCCTGCATTTCAACTCCTCGACAAATCCACACATTGTGGTCACATAGTGATAATGCGTGTCATCGGTGAAGAACATGATCCCTTGAACACTTTAACTTTTGATCCCCACTCCCACATTATTTCGAGAATATTACTAAGGCACTGATTGTTCAACCTCCTAGTTATGCAACTGGACTGATGGGTACATCTGCAGTGAAAGACAGGTACACCACTCCTTTGCTTCAAATACTTGTCATTTTCACTTAGATTGACACTGCATTGGTGGAAGATATGTAGAATGAATGCCTCCCACTTTGTAACTGGTAAAATAAGGCCATTTTGAATCAACACACTGAATTGAATTAACAAAGGCATTCGACACAGCTTGCCAACTCACCACTAAACTGTTACCTTTCAATCTAAACTGGACCTCAGATTATGATACCAATAAGTGTGTCACCACATCTAAGGTTCCATATTCACATTCATTGGCATCACCAACTCGTGACCAAACTGCCACTGAACAACCTAATCCAGACCTCTGGCTATGCTACGGATCAGTCTGCCATCACCAAAAAAACTTTCAGTGTTTCATTTCGTTCCAGTTTGCAATTGTATGACATCAAACACCACGTCATCCTTATGTTACACAATGAAATTTGCATTCAGTATCAGTAGGTTCAGTTGACTCCACTGAATCCACATGACCGAAAATGGTGCTGTAACAATGTTATTTGTTATGATGCAGATTCCCCCGCACCCATTCTTGATTGAGCATGTGTACAACTATTCCTTTGACAGAGGGTGACTTGTCATCTCATTACTTTGATACTTAGTTGCATAAATCTACATCACGCAGTGTAAATTTGGTGTTTCCAAAATAAAATTTTTGTATTTGATACTTATTAATACCTAATACACTAATGTGTCAATTCATTTTTGTGAAGGATTCAATCACACACAAAATTTAAAACGTACAAATAAATGTACTTTAAATGATAATATTCATTCTGTGCATATTTTGGCAAGTACAAAACTGTTAGTACATCCTTAAAGCAGAATGTAACATCAATTGTGTTTCACACATTACTTAAGTAGATGACAAACTGAAAAAATTACAGAATGGAAATGTTTGAATAAAATATTACTTTAAGTCAATTTGAGTTTGTTCAGATAAATAGAGCCAACAGTTCACAAATATTTTTCCTTTATCTTGACAATCTCAACCATCAGGTAAAGTGTCAGTCTTGTTCTTCTCTCCCCATAGGTGGGGTACATTATAAGGTGACTGCATGCTTAAGTCATATAATATGCAGTAGCAATGACATCAAGATATTATTTCAACTTCTTCAGTAATCAACAACGCAACACAAGACTGTTGTTACTGGAAGTTTACACTCATTGTAACCTTATGAAACTGAATGTATGACCACAATCACTTTCATACATTCTAGTAAAGTTCAAACTTTTCAACAGAAAGTTAGCTGGGAGTTGTATGGAATACAACTTTTATTTTACAAACAAAAGAATATAAATTAAGTACTCAAAATTTAATTCATGGGAGAACACTAAATGCTGATTATTATTATCATCATCTTTATTATTATTAATACAATTATTATTATTATTATTATCATTATTATTGTTTGTGTTGTTACGCACTTTTTTTGACTGAAATTTTATGCATCCTCTTCTGAATTTTAATACAGAGAAACATTACAGCAAACTCCAGAATGCACTGTGGTGTCACTTCTCGTGCATCTATATAAAGCCATTTCCCAAAACCTTGGATGCTTTGTTGGCCACTATAAAAAATCAGTAATAATGAACATTCGAACCCAAATACATCACAGTTTGTAACACAACAATGTACATAATGTTCTCTGACATGTTACTATATTTAACTGCTCTAGCACTTGTTTGTAATGGTTCACAGTTTTTTTTTTCCCCCAAAATAGTCTGCAGAATACATGCGCATTAAGAACCTATGTAATGGTAAATGTGAACATGAAGTTTTGCATTTGAAAATACGTAGGTAATTAACAATATTGTAAATTTTTTTATAAGAGTAGAAGAAAAATAAACTGCAACGTACCTTCAGTACAAATGTTCTTGATATAACAGCTGCCATAGGTATCATACAATTACTTTTTTTGCACATCTTGAAACGAAACTTGTCTCGACAAGAGACAAAGGTAACCTACAAAAAAAAATAAAAATGGCAAGGTATCAAATCAGAAAATGACGGTATGTTGACAATGTTCAATGTAAGTGGGCTTCTTGCAGAAAGGACCAAATGAAGACCACTAATAACTTAAAAACTAATTTAATATTCAACAATCCCATAATAATACATATCATATGCACCAAAACTAAATCACTATGAACACCACATTTCACGTTGATAAGAAAAAGAAAAAAGGTCTAGAAGTTTAGGTAAAATTATACTCAGTTAGCTTCCTGTGAGAACCTGTATCGTGCTGAGAGTTAGGCGTACTTAACAAGTTCCACAGTGCGGTCCCTTACTGCAACAAGGACATAAATATTTGTTTTTCAAATGCAAACACCTTTTCGTACTGCAATATAATATTCAGTTTTCAGAGTGTTCTACCTTTTTTATGTTACATGCATCTACAGTGAATCTTTGTAGTCACCATCTGCCTATCCAACCAAAATCCGTATTTTATGCCACATGGGCCATATTTGTGTAAAAATATTTTGGTTTTCTCGTTTGTCCCACTGTCTGTCATTACCTAAATGATGTGAACATTTTGTAGCAATCCAGCAGCGTCAGAAAACACACTGGGTAGCACTACGGCTCCACAACAGTTCAATCTATGAGCTAGTCTATTCTCAGCCTCTGTGGTTTACAAATGCCCCTTGATGTCTCTCCACCTATTAATAAAGAGTAGATCATGGTTTTCGCCTTCTCCATTATTTAACCTGGAGCATCCTCACCTATGACTACAACTCCACTGCTGATCTGGCAATAGTTTCAGATTCATATGAGAATTGTGTTGTTGTAAGAACTTCATTTAATTTGCAGAACAGAGAGAGAGAGAGAGAGAGAGAGAGAGAGAGAGAGAGAAGGTGGGGTGGGGGGCTTCAATACCTAGCTACAAAAATTACAATTATGAACCATACAGCAGAGTACTTGCCTTTTTCTAATATTAGGCATGTATTCACACTATGAGGCACCAAATATAACATCGAAACAAGATAAATTAGAGTACAGAAGAGGTTTAAGTCTTGTAGTTTTTACATAAGTGAATGTAGATTTCCTGGCATAGTTCGTAGGTTTTAAGCTGGGTGGCAGTTTTGAATCTTCACCAGAAACTGCCCAGCTGTAACCATGGGAGATCTTCATCGGTCATAATTTGGCACCACTTGACAAATTAAGGCATTCTATCTTCAAATAATTGCTTTGCAACTGATTAGCCTTTCAGAGGCCCTAACATGTAATAAACAGTAGCAATAGAAACTCTTAAGTACACAGCAGACATTTAAATGTGTGCTCCAGAAGGAAATCACTCGTAGTATGATACTGAACACAGAGGCTCACCACAACAGTAACTGCTGTACTCTGACACCCTGTAACTGTACCCCAGGGCATAATGTAAGCCTAAGCACAAAATCTACGTAAAAGTCTGCCATGGAAACAATATGTATATGAATGACCCAGTTGTGAAGCCTAAGACAATGATATGGAAGACTATGCTGTTAGAGAGTAAAATGACTGTAGAATGGCCACCAAGCACAGAACGTAGTCACATCTAAATGAAGGAATTTTGTTGCGGTACTCTACTATTCACCAAATGAATCCAAATTTACACAATCTGAGACACTGTAACATACTTCTGTAATATAAATGGTGCAATTTGTGCCTTTAAACACTGTATAGTCTATATTCACAGAGGAAACTAAAGAGTAATAGTTTTTTTTAAGACAGGACTCACAAGATGAAAAAAATCAGTGAAAAATATACCATTAGAACTCGTCAGCCTTTCAATTATCTGGCTTGTGATATTACATATGAGTATGACAAAGATATAGATAAAAAAGTCGCAAAGCTTGGAAACATGTGGAACTACAAATAGCTACTTAAGAAACAAGACCCAAAATGTCTCCACAGTGCTCTAGAGAAGTGCGTTGTAGGTCATTTGCAAACAAGTAAAATCCACGCATCTGAAATGTGATTTACTATGCCTGTGAAAGACTGTTCCTGAATACACAGAATATGAAACAATAACGCCAGAAAGGAATTAAACATATTTTATGTAAGAAAGAAAATTGAAGAGTTCTTCTTCAATTCCCTTATGCTTTCTAGCTTTGGGTAGCCTCACTATCCATTTCTTCCTTTCCACACAATTTCTTCATTTCCACAATTGTTTTTGCATTCCTTTGTCCCAGTTTCTCAATCCAGTCCTCCCAAGTGAAGCAGGGTCTTCCTCATTCTGTTCTTCCCTGCACATATTCCAAATACTTTTTTAGCTTTTCTTTCCTTTCCCATTCTTTAAACAAGCCCATACTAGCTCATCTGACACCCCTCAGTCGCCACATACATTGCTTTCGTTTGACCAGTCTCTTTCATTTCTCTCAATCCCTTCTAGGATTTCTTACTGTTCTCATGAACATTCCTTCGGCAGTGATCCAACTTGTGTTTCTCTGGTACTGCAGAGCTTTCACACCATTCCATGTAATTGGTGCCATAACTGCACTGTAAATTTACATTTTAGTTTTCATACTTCTTTCTTCGCTACTACTATGTTATTCACCTGGTAGTACATTGAGACTGCTTTCTTAGTTCAATTTAGCACCTCTCGTTTTATTTTCCTCGTTACTACTAAGTATGGCACCTAGGTATTCAAAACTGTCTACTTTTCCAAGAATCTTTCCAGTACAGAGTATACTGGGTTGTTCGTCCCGTCTATTTTTTTTAATACCCGCATTACTTTGCTACGCATTTGCTACCATTCACTTCTTCATACCATTTCATTACATCCTGCAGAAGTCTTTCTGGTATGTCACCCACCAACACTGTATCATCTGTCTAGTGAAACATTTGCAGGTAGACTGGTCATAGTCTCTATATTCCAAGCTTTGTTCTGAGGGTTCACTTCTTAGGTGTGGTGGAGGTAAGTTCCTATGGGAGCAAACTGTGAGGTCATTGGTCACTAGGCTTACACACTACTTAAACTAACTTACACTAATGACAAACACACACACCCATGCCCAAAGGGGAGCTGTTTGAACCGCGGCAAGGCGCTGCAGACTGCTCAGCTGCCCCGCGCGGCACTTAGGTGTTTCTGTTACTTCATATAGGAAGATGTTTAATGTGTAAGGGGGCTAAGGCTTCACCTTTTTGAGTCCTTTCTCCATTGGGAATGTTCCTGACCCTTCCCCATCAATACGAACCACTCCCACCAGTTGTTTATACACACTCTCCACAGAATTAATCAATTTCACTGGTACCATCTTTGCTACCAGTGCTTTCCACACACACAGTGCCTTCACAAGGAAGCAAATGCAGCTTCAGGATTGAGAAACAAGAGATACATGTCCCAGTTCTTGGCTATACTCTTCAAAAAAAAAAGGGGGGGTTCAAATGGTTCTGAGCACTATGGGACTTAACATCTGTGGTCATCAGTCCCCTAGAACTTAGAACTACTTAAACCTAACTAACCTAAGGACATCACACACATCCATGCCCGAGGCAGGACTCGAACCTGCGACCGTAGCAGTCGCGCGGTTCCGGACTGCGCGCCTAGAACCGCTAGACCACCGCGGCCAGCACTATACTCTTCTCCACAATTGTTCTTAAAGTGTAGCTGTGATCCTGCATCTGTCCCCTGGCTTAACAGCAGGCTGCTCCACACCCTCTCCACCAATTTCTCAGTTGACTCTCCAATATATGAATATAGACTTCATGGACTACTAATGATAGACAGATAGCCCTGTAGTTATCACAGTCATAACTGTTCCCCTTCTTACGCCAATATATGATTGTTCTTCCAATCCTCTGGGATACTAACTTGCTCCTACACACTCTGGAACAGAAGTTCCTTTGCCACTTCTGCTCCATCATACTTGATTATTTCCAGAGCCATGTCATTTTTCAATTATTCCCAGAGCTATCCCCTTTGCTATGATCTGAGTGTTGCACAAATATGTACTATTCAGACAGTTCCTCCAAGTAACTACAAGTTTCTCAAATTTGATGGATTTGTACTAGTGTTTGTTTGAAAATATCAGGCACATGAACTTTCCAAAGAAAATTAGGACAGCTGTAAATTTAACAGACAATTATCATATTCTGGTAACAGTATGAGCACATCCATACACATTGCTAAGGATTGCTGCTGCACACTTTAAATCAGAGCACTAGCACAAGGAACCATTATGTTATTTCAAAATTCAAAGAATAATTTTAATCCAGAATGAGGGATGACTCCATGAAAAGTGTGCAGAAAACTTCAGATTCTGAAAATAAAATTCTTGCCATGTTCATTCTCAAAACCAGAGCTACAACGCAAAATTATTACATTTTCTTCCAGTTATGAAACAACTAGTGTCTTTGTATTGGTAGCACACAGGTGTTTTTTTTATCATAATAAACTGTCAGTGCACTGTTATTGAATTGAGATATTTGTGCTAATGTTGCCTGAAAACTAAACTGGTCATCAGTCAATGAAATGTGTTTCTTGTTCCGCTTTAAACACAGTCACAATTTGTCCTACACCAGACTCGAATACTAATGACTATACAGTTTGATGCTAGACTTAAGAAAGTGCCTTGTACTTTGATTTATGTATCTCAAACATTCATACAAGAATTGACACAAACGTTAGCAGTGCTGCTTACTTACCAAGAGCAAAATGTGAAACGGAGGACATTATCTATGAGGCCAATAAATAAATAGATTGAGTAAGATGAAAATTTTCATGTGTCCAAGTATGTAGGTTCTGTATGCCATTTGTTACTTATTGCACTGGAATATATTTTAGCTTCAGAAAGGAATCTGGAGCTGAAAATATCTTAATTCTACTCAGAATTAGGGAGATTGTGAACTACAATAAATATATGTTTGTGGCTGTCAACATCCTCAGCTACTTGGAAATGAAGTATGAACGCAGCAGAACTGCATACCTTAAACAGAATGTGTGTTTCAACTACCCAGCTAGGCACATAGACACAGCAAAAAAATTTTGAAATATTTTAGTATTTTTTATTTAGACATTATGCAATAATTTTCAATGATAGTAGAAGATATTGTAGATATACATTCACTCTAGGGCATACAGAAATCTACAAGCTCCTAGAACTCATTAACAAAAAAGTGCTACTGACAATGCTTCTTTACATCACGCCGCAGTGCAATGTGAACACAACCCCTCCCGAGTGTGTTTTATAATAAAACAACTGCACCTAATCTCCCAAAATTTATACAAACTGGAGAATGACAAAATTCATTGTACTAATCCCACATATTTGTCACCACATGTCAAATATATATGTCAATATACTTTGTGATTATCACAGAAACCATACCTTATTTTTTAAAAAATCAAAGACACAATTCTGATGCAGTTAACACTTTATTTAAATATACATTGCTATATCAAATAATACTGTTTGTGCTTTTAACACATTAGTAACAAATGATGAAATTTAACAGGTGACTGCTGTGATGCTGACAATTTACTTGACTAGTCATGTTAACTGAATAAGGAACAAACACAGCAATGTGTCAGTCTACATATATATATAGCTTACATTTATAGCTAATTCTAGTAACATTGTTTCAGTAAGAAGTATATAAGACATTATGGCACCTTTCAAGTAACTTTGGATTTCTTTTATCAAAATATGTATACAGTTTCAGGTTTTACACATGGGCTAAAATGAATCGTACACCTGTACAAATAAATAAATATATTTATGTTTAAATAAATAAATATATATTAATAAATAAAGAAATATATATAAATAAATATACACACAAATAAATACATACATAAATAGATAAATACAGCAATTCGACTTAACAGGGGCAAGTTTACTACAGCAAAGAATCATTTGTTGACCTTAAACAGCATACTGTTGTTATTTATGCAAACAACCATCAGACAGTTATGCACACACCTGTGTGAATATGTTAAAAGAAAAATTAATTATATGATCACTCTAACATTACACAATAGGTTATGCTGAAGGTAACTTGTAAAAATATACAACACAGTTATACGAGACATACGCTTCTCAGATCAACTTAGTCAGCTTCTCATAAATAATGACTGTAAAAATAAAGTATATGTGTGGTAATACAGAAAATAAGGTCAAGTAATTTATAATCAAGTCCAGACTCTCAAAATGAATGTATGCTGTGCGTGATCCACATAAAGCTAATACGATGTGGATTGACTGAGGAGCATACTATAAAACTTCACACACAATATATTTTACAGATATTTAGTTGTGCACCATGCAATTAGTGTGTATCCAGAACACTCATGTAATCCACAAATAACTGCTTACCTATGCCATACATTTTAAAGCTAACATGCTGCGAGTAAACAAACATTCAATACATCAATGAATTTTTTTTCTGAAGCAATGGGCCACATATTAATAAAATGGAGTACCACCCCTCTGAACTCTCTCCATGTACAAAGCAAAGAGGAGTTTGTTATTTTCGTAATAATATGGATTATCAGCAGCTGTGAGATCCGGAGTATACTGACTAAGAATTTGAGCTGACATCCATGGATGCTGCTGACTTGGTGATGTAGGAGTCAGGTTGCTGTAACCATTATGTAATATATCTGTGTTCATCACTGCATTATTACTCTTGCTTTGGTTTGCACCATAACTGTAATTGGGAGGCTGAGCCACCGAGTGTGTTGAACTCCCCTGACTTGGTAATCCATTCCAGTCTTCCCCCTCAAAACTAGCATGTGCAACATGCTGAGAAACTAAATTGTTGTACACATTTTCACCAAAGTGCGTACTGTTAACTCTTTTCGGTAATGGCATAAAATCGCAACTGTCTGTTCCACAATTATCTCGGCTGCGTTTCCTGCTGCTAAGGAGTCCTTGTGCCATGGCTTTGAATAAGAGGACTCCAAAAAACACTTGCGCAGTTTCCAAATACAACCGTCCCTACATGTATCAACACACCTGTCCGAGGACAGAAAACAATTAATTAAGATCACAGTATGGATTAATAAACACTAATAGGTCCTGAAAGGAAAACATACTTCTCATTTTGAAAGATAAGTTTTATAGTTTGGTTCGAGGTGTGGCGGTGAGTGCATTTCATTGTCATGAACATATTAAATGAAACTTTCAAATGAAAATGTATGTATTCTTGTTCAGGCAAGATTAGATAAACTCTGAATGAAGTAATCACCGAAAACTGCATTCTAACTGCTATTTTATGAATTACTCTTATTTCAAGTAATAGCAGCATATTATTACAATAATCCATATCAGTACAACTAATTCAAAATCCATAGTATTGCATGAAAGGTTAACACAGTTTAAAAGTTTCATTTATTACGATGCCTTGAAATCAAAACTGCAAATGAAGTATGTTATCACAAAAAGTGAAAACAATAAAAAACATCACACTGCAACAAACAAAGAAAACAGAGGCTGAAAGAGACCACTGCAACACTCACTCACTCCACCCCTCCCCCCCCCCCCCCCCCCCCGCCCAGTCTTACACACTGTACCCATAGTTGACCAATTTCACTGGCCATAGATTTCCCTTTAGGTCACAGTAAGGGTAGCTGCTACTAAGAATTATAAAGAATCTAAGCTAGCTTCTAAAATTGTGATCCATCACTGTACTTTGTGGTACTATGGAAACACACTTAAGTACGTGTCCTCTCAAACTATTTTCAAGAAAGAAGAATTAAGTTTGAGAGTGCAGCTTCAAGATGTATGTAATTTAGCAGTTAGCTTCACTTCAAAGTTAACTACAAGTGTATATTAACAGGGCACTGAAATCCCTCATACACATATGATCCACTCCTTTGCACTGCAAAATTACAGTTGAATGAGCACTCATTTTTCACTTTAACTTTTATTCACCTTCATCTAGCTGTCTAAACACAATAAAAATAATGGGGGCAAGGGAGGGGGGGGGCGAAAGAGAGAGAGAGAGAGAGAGAGAGAGAGAGAGAGAGAGAGAGAGAGAGAGAGAGGGGGGGGGGGGGGGGGGGAATGAAATGCACATTTCACCTGTAACAATAACTTAC
This sequence comes from Schistocerca nitens, assembly GCF_023898315.1. Classification (NCBI taxonomy): domain Eukaryota; kingdom Metazoa; phylum Arthropoda; class Insecta; order Orthoptera; family Acrididae; genus Schistocerca; species Schistocerca nitens. The sequence goes on from NC_064616.1 coordinate 270,359,555, forward strand.
ACCAAGTGCACAACAAACTCTTAAAATGCTGCAGCACAACCTAAATGAACCAAGATATGTGTATAACATTTTCATAGATAACTATTTTTAAGTCTGCACAGTGTTCTCTGCCAGCTCAGGCATGAGTTGTATGCAGCTCTCTTCACAAGGATATACTCTGTTTAGTCTAAGTGTATCATCTACAGTTACCACCAAAAATTCATTTTCACTAATTTAACCATAAATATTTGCAAAACAACCTCCAATCAATGTTTTTCATACTTGAAGTTGAACACATTCTAAATCATTTCTGGAATACATTTAGCATCAAGACAAGGCCCAGCAAATTTACACGGGTCTAATCAGTTAAAATTCATGTTGGCTGTTCTACACATTATGAAATTCGCTACACTCAACAACAATTCAGAACTTAAATATTTCAGTGGTCCAACTCATTACTACAGCATATAATAACCCCTAGTGAATTTTCAAAGGTATGTATCAAATAAGTTATGCAAATGTGCAACACCTTATATGACAATCAACTGAGGAGCCAAACTGAAATCCACAACTAACTATAGTTCAGGTGCATAAGGAACTCATCTTTATGTTACAAAGCATATACTCAACATGTACTGGCAATGAGTCTGGGGAACTCCAGTGGACTATGATTTAATTACCAGCAACATTTCTATCCAGTATTTGCTGTCTGTATACAACTACCTCCACAGCATTTACCTACTATGGCACAAAAAAATATAAAGGCTGAGAAATAATGAACATAAGGTGAAACAATAATTTGACAAAGTAGAAAAGGTACAATGAAAAAATTGAACAGAAAGAACATGTTATTTACAAAAGTAACAAATACAGCATAAGCAGAACAACGTTGAAACATAGTGTGGAGGGTTGAGTTAGAAATATCATGACATCAACTGGGAGAAGAACTCTACAAAAAGTTTTTTTAAATTAGTTTGACAAGAACCTCAACATGACAAAATGGGATCAGTACAAGAAGGCACATGACTGTAGTTCATCGAATTGACTTTACATTGCTAACCTACAAATCTTACATTTTCTTGAAATCATACATTATCTTAAAATAATATGTACAGCAAGATATTTGGGACTAAGATTAAACAAAACTATGCAAATCAAAGGCTGGGTAACTTATAAAGAACTTAAAAACTGCAGCACACAGGAAAGCTGACAAAGAAATCTATACAATCTGATGTCTGAATGGAAGAATAAGATCAGCACACAGTACTTTGGGACAATCAGTAATACTTAATTCACTACTTCTGATAAGGGGCCATCACTTACATAATGCACACATATCAGGATAATAATTATACCGACACAATACTGACATGATACAAACACTGGACCACTATATTAAACTGACTCATGTTTACACAAGCAAAATTATTAAAAGCAACTATGACTAGGAACTGCTGTTTTTAGATATAGCTCCAATAACAGCACTGTGCAATGACCATATTTAGTGAACAGCCAGACAATATCATGGGGCACCCCGTGTGTTTATTTACAAAGTGTTAGTAACTATCATTATACCAGCAATGAGATGATATTGTACTGTGAATGTAATAAGACAGTAACCACCTATACAAAAAGCCTGTAGCATTATACGTGAATAAACAGCAAAAGATTTGGCTTTTTCTTTGCTTTCTTACAGATGACAGGTTTCACTCAACAAATTACTAGGGATTTTTGATACTGTATCGGCTTGCATCACGCTAGAAAATATAGGGACCACCCGCGTAACAGTGTAAGATGTTTGTCACAACTCGCTTGCTCAACATATTTTAATGGTTTACAATGCTAAAGAGTCATTCAACATTAACTACAGAAATGAAAATACGGCATTAAAATGGATTTTCACAACGTCAAATATAGTATACATCCTTTGACGCATCATAATCCATATGGATTGAATCAAAGCGACGTATTTACACTTTTAGGCCGAAACTGTGTACAGTGCGAAATTTAAAAAGCTGTCTCCGTATTTGACATGTTATCAGACTTATGTACAGGCATTTCACGCAATTTAGATTGCCGTGATCCAACTAACAAATAATAATGTGTCTCGAAAGCGAGTTTTCATGTAACATTCTATATTTACAACCAAAAACGTATATAAATTTCTTCCAGATTTACACAGTCACCTGCACGAAAAACCGGACGTTCCTTATCATACGATACGCAAAATCATTAAATTTTTCTATTTTCGGAACAAATGAAACTAACATTCCTTTTACCGAATTCACGGAAAATATCAAGTGCAATAAGTAACTATTACCAAGGAAATCTTATGAGTGCGAACTGAGATTTGTTCTTTTATTTGGCACCCGTACATTACAGAAACGAATGCTGGGACGCAACAACGCTGTGATCTCTGAACTATTGGCGCCAAAGCAATCGATTAAGACAACGTTTCTACAATTATACTCTTGACACAAAATGTCTGGAAATCAAACACGATTAACAACACTTCGTTGCGCAGAATACCACATTATACTCGATAACGCTACTGAAGTCATCTAAACATAGTCGCAACAAAAACTTCCAGTACAGTACTAAGACTCAAATTTTGCAAAGTACTACTTACGTTGATAGTGGCAGGTTCTTAACTCTTCATGCTCACTACACTTATAGGCTTATTTAATCTTAAAACTGCTATCCAACGACTTACTGTAAATTCGTTTACGCTGTCTGGTAATGGCAGATATTAGAGACATCACACACTGTTTACAAATATCACGTAAAGACGATTTGCAGGAAGACAGGATAAAACTCACCTTATCCGTGACAAAATCGCAGCTATTTTCAGGCATGAAGTCCTTCGCAGTTTCTTGAGTGTTTAATAACAATTTTACACTATGGCGCAACTTTCACATAACTTTCATGTTGAACTAACAAACGTCTGTTGTGGACCTGGACAAAGACAGACTAAAGTTTGAAAATGGAGCATGCTCATTGGCTGATTTTCCACTGCAGGCTTTCCCGCCAATTCGTGATTGGTCAATTCATTGAGTCTGCGTTCAAATGAGGTGCACATGGCTGCCTGTAGTAAGCAAAGCATTCGATCTTCACCAGAATAACAAGCAGGAGAGTGAAGAATGTAATATGCATGGTTGAGATACATTTATCCTTCCCGAAAAACGATAAACGAGTGAACTACGTGTATCACCGACTTACAATCATACACGAATTATTGTGTAGTTGTACTAGAGAAAGCTGCAATGTGTAATAATATGGCGTCTACTACTGCTGCTCTTTCTAAGCTGAATTTACGGAAATAAAGATGATAATTGTGCTCCCGCGTAGGAGATGTGTTAAGTGAATCCTTATATAAATATCATTATATGTGGCTACTTGGTCTTGGACGAATATGATTTAATTAATGCTTTATCTTGTAACTGCTAGAAATATTTACCACGTAAAAATATACAGGAGTCGTGGAAGCCATGTTTTTCGATATTTGTGATAAATATTACTCACATTCATAGTACAACATAAAGAATAACTTCTAGATTCGTACGTCACAAGCTTAGTTAATGGAGAAATAGAGAACGAAGGAAGAATGCAGTGTTTATACAAATAGACTAAGTATTGCCCTTATTCGGTAGTTGTTTACGCTTAGGGAAACTACCTCTCTTTGCAAGATAGTGTGCTACTTATACATGATACTGTTTCAAAGGAAAAATGTATTGCGTTTCTTTCTGATATTAAGAGATGATATAACGGAAATATCCGGAAGCACTCTCTCGCCTTTCAGTATATGAAATGTTTTTGAATAAATACCAAATTGTACTAATCCGTAAACAATTCCGGAGTATTGTGAAAGTAATAGAATAGACCTCTCGATACTAACAGAAAAAAATATTTTTTTAACTTGAGTGATTCGATTGTGAAATATCATGCAGTTAAGATTGTGCCGGAGTGATTTAAGGCCATTTATGGAGAGTCATTGGTTCTTGGCTTACTTTAAATGGCAAATGTACTTTATCCTACGAGTAGGCGCAGGACCTTGACTGCCTCTGATCTGTCTTCACTCAGTAGGTAACGATGATCGGGAGGGGGATTATAGTTTTACATGTAAACTGAACCACGATGCGATTTTTAGAAAATGGATGTTGTGAAAAGTTCAGAAAATAAGACCATGTAGTCTTAAGCAGTTACAAAAATTCACAACGCTCGACATGATTCGAAACTTTCTCAGTACACCAAAAAGAGTAACTTGTAAATTCATATGTCATAAAGTCAGTTAATACGTCAGAAAAAACTATATTAAATACGAAGGAAACAAATGTGTGTGTGTGTGTGTCTGTGTGTGTGAGAGAGAGAGAGAGAGAAGCACAAGGAATTATTGTCCGTCAGATTAGGGTAGAATAAAACAACGGGAATTCAATAGGATTGTGATAGCCTTTCTTACTAAACCTTGATGTCCTGCATTGCCACTCGCTTACATATTACACCTACATAGAATGTCGATAGATGATGGACTAATTGAAAATCTAGGGGCTGTAAGATGAGTTTGTATGTCTCAGATATTTCTTTTGAGCAGTAAAAGAAAAAAAAGACGGTGTCAATAAAGAGACACACGGTAACATCTGTGCAGAATCGACTGAAAATACTACACTTGCATTACAAGCGTTAATGACAGTCTTGCGAAGTATATAGTTGCCAGACTACTGCCTCAAACTGCTAGTCCGACAACAGAAACGTGATATAAACATTCTTGACCTATTCGTTACAAGCGAACACGGCCAATGCAGCATCTTCAAAGAAACAGAGGTGACATTATTGCAGCGAAGATAGTTGCCAAAGGCAAGAAAGCAAGGAGAGTATATATAATATGTGTCTGTTAGAAATGACAGGCAGACACGAACATTCTACTTTAAGTTACGAACTGGGAATAAAAAAGTTGTGGTCAAAATTTAGATACATCTTAAACCGTGGTCTAATTATACAGGGTGTTAAAAAAAGGTACTGCCAAACTTTCAGGAAACATTCCTCACACACAAAGAAAGTAAATATGTTATGTGGACATGTGTCCGGAAACGCTTACTTTCCATGTTAAGCTCATTTTATTACTTCTCTTCAAATCACATTAATCATGGAATGGAAACACATAGCAACAGAACGTACCAGCGTGACTCCAAACACTTTGTTACAGGAAATGTTCAAAATGTCCTCCGTTAGCGAGGATACATGCATCCACCCTCCGTCGCATGGAATCCCTGATGCAGCCCTGGAGAATGGCGTATTGTATCACAGCCGTCCATAATACGAGCACGAAGAGTCTCTACATTTGGTACCGGGGTTGCGTAGACAAGAGCTTTCAAATGTCCCCATAAATGAAAGTCAAGAGGGTTGAGGTCAGGAGAGCATGGACGCCATGGAACTGAAATGTGCAGGAGCTCCATCGTGCATGAACCACATGTTGTGTCGTACTTGTAAAGGCACATGTTCTAGCAGCACAGGTAGGGTATCCCGTATGAAATCATGATAACGTGCTCCACTGAGCGTAGGTGGAAGAACGAAACTAAAATGAGCTCTAACATGGAAATTAAGCGTTTCCGGACATATGTCCACATAACATCTTTTCTTTATTTGTGTGTGAGGAATGTTTCCTGAAAGTTTGGCCGTACCTTTTTGTAACACCCTGTATACGTTCCAAGTAAGGCAATAACGTATGGCAAACACCCAGCTTGGCTTTAACTATGTTATTCGCAGGATGTTGCGAAAACAGAGTTACACTGTCGTTAGTAAAGCAAACTTAGGGAAACTGATACAAAATACCTAATAATGACAGCTCGTGTAACTGTTGGAAGGGCTATGCGACTAGCCTATTACTTCCAGTTAGATCTTGGCGTTGTACCGGGAGAGGTAGCACACTTATAAGACACAGGAGCTATATTCGGAAGAGGACAGTTCAACACCCGCCCATCGTTCCCTAAATCCTACCTTGTGCTCTGTCCCTAACGACCCCGTCATCGACTGCAGGTTAAGCCTTTCCCTGGCGCTGTGTATGTCAAAAAACCCTACGAAGTGATTCTACATCAACTCAATGAACGAATGCCATTCGTGCATGCAATCTCTGGTTGACTATTCTCGCGTTTAAACTGTAGACAACGGGCGAAAATTTGAAAAATAAATCGCGTATTTAATACGCTCTCACATATGAGGTTTCAACTACCATATACATGTTTGACCTCTGTACACACTCACGAGTGAGAGATATTGAAATAAGCATCCCTGGTATTGAAAAATAAAATAAAGGCTTCTCAAAGAAAACAAGGACTAGTCCTGGATGAAATTCGTACTGATTTTACGCTGAATATGCTGCAAAATTAATCCCTTTACTTGCTAATGTTTACGGGGAATCTCTCACGCAGACCATGCTTGCAGTTGGTTCATACCCAATTTTCTAATTTTGACATGTAGGTAATTTTGTGAAAAAATGTTTATACATAGGAAATCTGAAAGCAGACTTGAAGTGGAATTTACAAATCCGCAGCACGACGGTTTAGCCACTCACCAATCGGGCAGGCTAACCATGTAATTTATATATCGTTTCCGACGCTTTCGCAACTTATTTGACCTGTATTCAATTGTTCAAACATTTCACTGCGTGCATTCTCATCATTTGCAACGTAAAGTCCAAGTGAAGTGGAATATTCGACACAGTAAAAAGATAAAGAGAAATACGTTGTCGCCGGTCGGAGTGGCCGTGCGGTTCTAGGCGCTACAGTCTGGAACCGAGCGACCGCTACGGTCGCAGGTTCGAATCCTGCCTTGAGCATGGATGTGTGTATGATGTCCTTAGGTTAGTTAGGTTTAAGTAGTTGTAAGTCTAGGGGACTGATGACCTCAGAAGTTAAGTCGCATAGTGCTCAGAGCCATTTGAACCAAACACATAGTCATTATTGACGAAAGAAACAGTACTAAAGAAGACGTAGCGTGAATAAGCTGCTCTGCGCGCAACTTCATCAGGACGTCATCGTCCGAATAAAAAGTTATGGGACACCATTTTCATAAAAGTAAGACAGAAATAACAGGAAAACAGTTACTGTTAGCGTTCATTTCTTTGCAACAGAATATTCATTTTAGTGCATTGTATACCTACCCCACGTTTGTAACCTATCCATCGTTCGAATAGTATGTTTAGTACAGATGTTGGACAAAACTATGGAAACGTCTCGAGAAATGCACGCTTGAACATAAATACGGATGCTAGCCATAGCTGCAGGTTGGACTGTTGTCTCGAACGGCACCTGTGCAATATCCTCAAACCGATGCAACCGCCTGTCGTGCCTTCTGTAATTGTGAGTGCATTATGTCGGAACTAAGTGAATTAAAACGTGGGTAAAATTGTTGGTGCTCGTATGGTGCGTGCTTCCGTAACCAAGGTAGCCGAAGTGTTGGATGTCTCATGATTCTTTTTTAAACAAGAGGTCGAGCCCCTCCACGCCCACACCGGCATGATGGCCAACTCAAAAGGTCTACTGCCATCTGTGCATAAGGGTTAGTTTTCAATAAAGTGGGGTGTCGCAGGATGTGGGTACTGCGATGTTTGCGTACGTCTGGTTAAGGTTAACCATTAATACGTGCTCATCTGGAGATAGATTGGGTCGAAAGTCGAAAGAAGGGTAGCGGTTTGAAGGGCAGAGGGGGTAAAAAAAAAAATGCCAAGGCAAGAGTCAGGGGTAGAAACCCTCTGCGATAGTTAGGTCAGGTAGTAAAAGCAATAGCTGATGTCTTGCTGCCTGCGACAGGTCATGCAAGGGTAGGCTTTGTTAGTAGTGGGTATCATGCATGTCAATACCTTTAACGTTGTGCGTTGCTATTACTGGGCGGCTGCTGCTGGGTGCCGGTGTTGATCTCTCGGTCAGCGACAGCAAACCTGTACAGATTCATCATCGTTTTGTGTCCGATAGGTCATATATCAGATGCACAGTGTAGGGTGATGTTGGCGATTTGTTTGTGCGTCTGTGGGCGAGCTCGTAGGTTTCCCTGTTGCAGCTCGTTGGTCGGCTTTAATAGCAAAAAAAATGGTTAAAATGGCTCTGAGCACTATGGGACTTAACTTCTGAGGTCATCAGTCCCCTAGAACTTAGAACTACTTAAACCTAACCAAGCTAAGGTCATCACACACATCCATGCCCGAGGCAGGATTCGAACCTGCGACCGTAGTGGTCGCGCGGTTCCAGACTCTAGCGGCTAGAACCGCTTGGCCTCTCCGGCCGGCTTTAATAGCAACTGGTATATCCAGTCAACGTTGCCGCGGGGGCTTGCCGACGTTTGTCGCTTGTCGGTGTATGTTAGTTGGCCATAGGTGGTTATGCCCTAGCTAGTAGTATCTTTGGCCGCTTATGCTTCCACCCATGGCTGTGATTGGGTGTTTCAAGAGACATCGTAGCGAATATTTATACCGATTACAGGGAAAGCAGAAAACCATTATGTGCTATCCCAACGCGGACGAAAGTACGTGTTCAGTGATCGTGATGGACTGTTGTTATTGAAGAGGATTGTGAAGAAATCTTAAAGGATGACACCTGTAAAAGTCGCTGAAGAACTGAATGTTGCACTCGAGAATCCTGCCCAGCACTAAAACAACACAAATTGCTCCATAAGCAGGAAATTGCAGGACGACTTGAAATTCCAAAACCACTCACTGGTGATGCGAATCCCCGTATCAGGAAAACGTGTTCCCGAAGCCACAAAACCTGGACTACGGAACAATGGAAGAATGCCATTGGGTCGGATGAGTTTTTGTCACAATGTTCTATAAGACGGTTTATCCACATCTGTCCCCTGCACCATACGCTGGCTGTGCTACGGTTTCATGTTGTATTTAAGTTGCGAAGCCTTTCCCTGCAAGCTCCCACTTTCATTAAGAAAACCTTTTGTGAATTTGATAAAAATTAAAATGATTTACTTTTGAAACATGTTTCATTCTGTTAGACCAATTAAACTAAAGTCTCAAGTGTAAAGGGTCGAGTACTCTGCTGTATGTATCTTGTTCGTAATTGTTTTATTTGAATCGCTTACTGAAGCAAGTACTTTTTTTTATATATTGGGATCACACTGAAGTAGAATGTGCGGTGCTGTGAAGCTTTCCGAAATATCAAAACTAAGCAGCAGCCTGGTACTCTGACTCGGATCCTTCACATCAGTTCACATCAGTTTAGCTCCTTACTTTCCCGGTGTTTCTCATGAAATGTATGCAGATAAAGTTTGCGGAGTCTCCCTAACTAGGAAATAAGCTCTGGCACATTGAAGCTGTTAGGCTCACGACAAGTTTGGCCAGCTCGGTCAGAAGAACAGTATACATGAAATGCGAGAGTCGGTAGATACACTATGTGGTCCAAAGTATCCGGACACCTGGCTGAAAATGAGTTACAACTTCGTGGCGCCCTCCATCGATAATGCTGGAATTCAGTATGGTGTTGGCCCTCCCTTAGCCTCGATGACAGCTTCCACTCTCGCGGGCATACGTTCAATCAGGTGCTGGGAGGTTTCTTGGGAAACGACAGCCCATTCTTCACGGAGCGCTGCACTGCGGAGAGGTATCGATGTCGGTCGGTGAGGCCTGGCACGAAGTCGGCGTTCCAAAACATCCCATAGGTATTCTATAGGATACAGGTCAGGACTCTGTGCAGGCCAGTCCATTACAGGGATATAATTGTCGTGTAACCACTCCGCCATAGGCAATGCATTATGAACAGGTGCTCCATGGTGTTGAAAGATATAATCGCCATCCCCGAACTCCTCTTCATCAGTGGGAAGCAAGAATGTACTTAAAACATCAATGTAAGCCTGTGCTGTGATAGTGCTACCCAAAACAACAAGGGATGCGAGCCCCCTCCATGATAAATACGACCACACCATAACACCACCGCCTCCGAATTTTACTGTTGGCACTAGACATGCTGGCAGGTGACGTTAACTGGGCATTCACCATACCATAACCCTGCCATCGGATCACCACATTGTGCACCCAACGTTTTTCCACTGTTCAATCGTCCAATGTTTACACTCCTTACATCAAGCTGGGCGTCGTTTGGCATTTGCCGGCGTGATGTGTGGCATATGAGCAGCCTCTCGACCACGAAATCCAAGTTTTCTCACTTCCCGCCTAACTGTCATAGTACTTGCAGTGGATCCTGATGCAATTCGGAATTTCTGCGCGATGGTCTGGATAGATGTTTGCCTATTACACATTACGACCCTCTTCAACTGTCGGCGGTCTCTGTCAGTCAACAGACAAGGTCGGCTTGTACGCCTTTGTGCTGCATGTGTCCCTTCACGTTTCCACTTCACCATCACATCGGAAATAGTGGACCAAGGGATGTTTAGGAGTGTGGAAATCTCGCGTATGGATGTATGACACAAGTGACACCCAATCACCTGAGCACGTTCGAAGTCCGTGAGTTCTGTGGAGCCCCCCATTCTGCTCTTCACGAAGTCTATTGAGGTCGCTGATATGGAATAATTGGCAGTAAGTAGCAGCACAATGCACCTAATATGAAAAACGTATGCAATTGGGGTGTCCAGATACTTTTGATCACATAGTGTATGTTGTGGGCATTCTGACACTGAGTGGGTTAGCGATGACGTCATCGATAATTCATGGGATTTTTCCACCCCTCCCCCACCCCCGTCTGACCAAGGTCAGTTGCGCTATGGTAAAATGTTGGAAAATTCAAAAATTGGCGGGAAATTCAATTTTTGGCGTCGATTTACCTCACTCCTATGGAAGAAGGGGTGATGTGCTAAGTATAAAATGGCAGGAAATTAAAAAATCCAAGATGGCGCATTGTCATGCTGGCTGACCTGAAATACTGGCACAGGCTCTATTATGTCTGAATCCAAGTTGGCTGCGCTGGAATACTGGCACTGGCACTGGCTGTGTGAGGTCAGAATCCAAGATGGCTGAACTGGAATACTGGTGCCACTTTAGTATGATGTCAGACACCAATACCTGGAATACTTGGATAGGCTCTATGGCATCAGGTTCCAAGATGGCTTAACTGGAATACTATCTCTGGCTCTGTGACACTGGAATCCAAGATCTAAAATACTGGCACTGGCCCTGTGACATCAGAATCCAAGTTCTGGAATACTGAGACTGTGATGTTAGACTTCCTGAGACAAAGGCTGTTTGTGCAGGTCCATGCCTGTCTGCTGGATGAAGGATGTCCTTCACATGTTTTCCCTAAGGTGCTATTCACTCACGTGCGTGTGTACGGTTGAGAGCGTGCGGCTCGCATTGGTGCCGTTGCTAGGTTGGCATCGTGTAATAGGGATAGTGGCGTCTCGTTTTCTCCTTCTGTTTACTGGCGCCACTACGTTAGCTAGCGTTGTCTGTCCGCGAGTGACAATAGCAGAATTTATCGATGTCTAGTACCTGTACTATCTTTGGAAGGACGGGAAGTGTTTTTCCGGGTTGGTGTGTCGGCAGTTCGGCTGGGACGGAGCAGCAGAGAGGTCCGGCAGCGTGAGGGGATGCCGGGACTGCTGACGGCACGCAGGCATTCCCGTATAGAGGGGCTGTAGTTGCGAGGGCCACAACCTCGTTGTCCACTGGACCCAGCACGTTGAGTTGAGTGAACATTAATCCAGTAGTGAAACCTCCTTTTGTGATCACGCTGTTTGTTTGTGCGTTGCTGCTCGAGGGTCGCCGTGAGACAAACAACAGCAAGTGGAGCGTATCGAGCTGGTGGAATCTGTTAGCCGTCTTCTACTGCCTGTTATTAGTTTCTGAATTTGGTGTTATTATTTGGTGAAGTGCAACCAGCGGTATTTTACCGCCTAGTGGCCGCTAACGCCCCAGTTACCTGCCCTGGAGGTTAGCGTATTTTTGTGGCAGTGTACTTTTGTCTTCTTGCTGATGCTGTCCGGCATGACGTATAGTTCGACAGCTTCCTTGATTGCGGTGTGGATTGTGGTTTCTTTTGACTGCTTCGGTTGTAGTGGTTCCTTCCGCCTTTCGATGTTTTAAACACCAGATTCTGAAGACGCAGTGCTGTCTGTCACTTCGCCCTCCCTTGAATTATTCCATCGTTGTACTGGTTATCACATGTTAGGTGGATTTGGTAAGAGGATTGATCGGCGTTTAAACTGTCCCTGGTTTTAGTTGCCTTCCTGTTAGGTGAGCATAACTCTTGGCTGCCTGTCTCACCGCTTATGCAGCTGTAGGGACATTTCTCAGGTCGATCCTTGGAGCACTCTCTGTGGATCACTTCCTTTCTTTTATTTGGTCTGATCGTGTCAATTGTTCAAAAATAATATTTTGTTTAAATTATTCCTATTGCTTGCGGCTTTCAGCCGACAAATAATTTTGAATTCTCTCTTAATAAGGCCTTCAGCCATCAGTATAGCTTGCGTTAGTCAATTTTTTTAAATGATTGTTTTTAAAAAATTGTTTCCTTAAATAAAGTGTATGTGTTTTCTGTGCAAGCAACGATAACTGACTGGGCCCCGTCCACACCTTTTCCTGCTTTCCATAAGTCCCAGGTCTGAGTGGTAGCAGAGCGTGGTTACGATTGTAATATTGCCATTACAGTTACCGTTGGTTCAAATAGTAACACTGTCAGTGTTACACGATATTTGTCTGCGCTATTTGGATGTTTCAGGTGATCAATTGTAATGGCGGTCAGGTAATGGCCCAGGATCAGCCTGTTGAGGAAGGATCACCTCATTCATTAGCTGGCGATAAGGCACCAGCCTATTGACGGTAGTGTCTTGGACTTAGCCGCCCGTTTGTGTGCTACCGTTCCTCAACCGGTTGACGTCACGCCGGGTGTTGTGGGTGAGACAGAAGCAGCCATTGAGATTTTGTGTAAGGCTGTTAGGGGCTTTGAAGACACCATTAGCGTTTTGGAGGGCACTCGACCTAGTGGCAGTCAGAGAGTGTGCGGGCACAGTTAGTACATGTAACCAACCGGACAGCGGATTTAAGGACATTAAAGTTAGAGGATCGTTATAAGGAATCAACCGACCGCTGGATTGGGGTCCATGATTAATGAATTGCAGTTTAAGATTACATGTTTAGAACTTGATGGGAAGAGAACTGGGGAGCAGGACTTGCTGTCTTTAGGGGGCGCGCTAGCCAGCCTGGGAATGATGCACGTATGTCTCCTGGGAGATTAGACGCAACGTTTGCTAATTTGCCTAATCCTCTGGTGCATCTCTTTCGGGACATCACAGAAGTAGTGATAGACTCGAGCAAACTGAAAGGTTATTATGGTTGTTGATTCTCCTTGAGTAACACGCTGGTGCCTTTGGCGTTTCACATCAAGTAGTTTTGTCGCTGTTGTATCCGTTAGCTAGAGGGGAATTGAGGACCCTCGTATCCAGAGCCATGGCAGAGGGGTTTTCCTTGTGGCGGTTGAGGGAGCTTGTAATTAACGAAAGATCGACCATGGGAGTTCGCTAACAGCTAGAGTGTCGCTATATTTGGCAGACGTAGCAAGATAAGGAGGAGTTACAGCAATATGTGGACAGAGTCAAGACGGCCTGCTTGGCCTTGTTAGCCGACTTGCCAGAAGGGGAGTGAGTTTCTATTGTCCTGAGGGGTATGCGAGAGGCGGTTAAGTCGCACTTTGTTTTTCATGGTCGTCCCTCCACCTGGGAATAAATTCCTGCCGCCGTTGTAGCGATATCTGCGTTACCGCTCGCGGACGGTCCATGCTTTGAAGTTAAGGTTCAGCCCGCGGGCATTATCAAGGACAACTCCGGATTATCTACATTGGCTGAGATTTGTAAAAGGGAACGGTGGCGTTGTTTCAGGTGCGGTCAGACAGGTCATTTAGTTCGTTCTTGCGTTCAACCGCGCGCACCCAGGGACAATAAATGACGCTGGGCTGGGCAGCAACCTCAGGATAGAGCCTTTAAACATTGGTGTGCCCGTGTTGTTGCTCGATCATCACCTCCCCTGCCGTATATTTGCTCTCGCGTATACGGCCAACCTATTTGTGCCCTTTTGGATTCTGGTAGCTCCTTTTGGTTGTTAAGCTTGTAAAAGTTTCTTGAATTTGGTCATCTTACGAGACTTAAGTCGGTCCCTTCTTCGGTGCAGAGATGTCGGGTTGCCAATGGGCAGGTGTTGCCTCTGCATGGTTGGGTCCGAAGGAGTATCTCGGGTGGGGATTTCTCCTGGCCCTTGTCTTTGGCCTTGGTTAAGAAGTTGCTGGTCGATTTGATTTTGGGATGTGATTTTATCAGTAAAACTGGTTTTGTCTTAGATTATTCTGGGTACACGTTCTTCTTTAAGTTCGCTTCTGCTCAGAAGTTTGGGCTCTGTGAATGTGCCAAGCGTAAGGTGCATCAAAATGCTGGCATGCTGTCTACTGATGCTAAGGTTAATGAGTTTGATCTTACTCATCTGTCTTCACAGCAGGTCTTTGAACTAGGGGATTTGTTGCAGAGGTTCCCCGAGCTTCTCTATGATAGACTGGGGGTTACTAATGTTCTTGAATACCATATTCGTCTATCTGACCATATTCCCGTCAGGCAGTCTCCATATCGTTTCTCATCACCTAAGATGAAGATTCTAAGAGGAAAGATCTGTAAAATGCTCGAGCAAGGTGTTATTAGGCCTTCTACATCTGCTTATGCTTCCCCCATATTCCTTGTTCCTTATGATCAGGGGTGAGATTTTCGGCCTATTGTTGACTACCGGCGCCTGAACACCATGGTTGTCCTCGAATCTATCTGATCTTCATATCGCTTTTATTTGGTTTTCCGGGGATAATTGTCTCACTGTGCTCGATCTGAATCGAGCCTATTATCTGATTTCCTTAGCCAATGAATGTAAACATGTTATAGCATTTTGTACTGGTTGGAATCTGTTTGAGTTTAACAGGGTTCCCTTTGGTGTGGCTACTGGTGCAGCTGTTCTCACTCGTTTGCTGGATAATATTCTTGGAGACTTGAAATTAGTCTGTGTTTATAATTACTTGGACGACTTGGTGATGTATAGCCATTCATTTCAGGAGCATTTGGAACATATACAGCAAGTCTTTGCTAGGTTGGAAGGGGCCAGTTTGACTGTTAAACCCAGTAAGATGACATTAGCCAGGCAGCAGGTATCCTTCTTAGGTCACTTAGTATCAGGCGAGAGCATTCGCATTGACCAGGAGCAGACTAAGGCATTGAGAGATCTCCCGCCGCCTGCTGATAAACGCGGGATTGCTAGGTTCATAGGCATGGCGAATTATTTTAGACGTTTTGTACCTAATTTTGCTCAGTTGGCCGCTCCTTTAAATGAATTTGGTCGAAAAGGGGTGCGTTTTGAATGGGGGCCTGCCCAAGAGGCCGCGTTTGAGCACATTAAGGCAGCTAAAGCCAACCCTCCCGTTCTCGGAGTGCCTGACTTTAATAAAAAAAGTAATTGTAAAAACCGACACACCTAATGCGGGAATTTAGGCCGTTCTCCTACAGCAGTCTGAGGGTCAAAGGCAGCCATTATTGTACGCGTCTCGTCGGTTAATAAGTGCAGAGCTTGAAACGTCCCTTTAGAACAATTATACATGACTGTGCTTAAACTGACACACAATATTTTTAGCGCAACGCAATCTGACTTTCAATAATCCCTACAAAAGAATGGTCCTGACTAACATTAACATATACCTTTCACAAATATAGCAAGTCCATAAACCACCACTTGTGCACGCACAAAGTTTTTGGAATTGTCCTTAGAAGTCTTGCAGACAATATAGCAAGTCCATAAACCACCACTTGTACACTCACGAACTTTATGGAATTGTCCTTAGAACCAGCAATGCTGTTATCCAGTCCCTTGCTGAATTATTAACACACGTGCAAACACTAACAGTCCCAACTTCTCACATATTGTGCATTACTATGACCAACAGAAATGTGTGCAGTGAAATGAATGCTTACAAGTTACTTAATTTGATGAACTGGTGACAATTACAATATTATAACATGAGAATACAATAACAAAGGTACAAAATACATCATTAAAGAATGTAACAATACAGATAACATTTGTAGTAATACAGGCTTTACAAAAGAATAGAAATATACATATACATCAGTGTTACAGAAATTATGACATAAGGACATACATAAAGATCAGAAGCACTTTTGAAACATCACCTTCACATGTGAGCAACAAAACAGAATAAATAATGTCTAAACATCTTTACAAAGTAAATAACATAGTATTAGGAAAATTCTACAACATAGCTCTCATCAGCTAAACACATAAAGACAGGAAAAACACAAATATAGAAGAGTACACAAACACGTAGCAGAATAACACAGGGGGAAAGGACAGGTTTGTTTTCAGTGTAACATTTGGTACTGCAGTATTTTGCAAAAAAAAAACCTTTTTTTTCTTGGAGATCTCCCTTCGTTCATCATTATTCCCAAAAAGTCCTATCTATACCTGCTTTCTGTATTTTTTGCGTATAACTTCTCAATGCATTTCTTCCAATTCATCATAGTTAGTTTCTTATATAGTCTACCCCCTCTTAAGCTAACTTAAATCTACTGAGCTCAGATGCTAAACTAAGGAACGAGGCAATGCAGCAGCACAAAACAATTAACACAAACAGCAATGATAAAAAATACAAATGGGAAAGCAAGCAGCATAAATTAGCAAAGCAAATGCAATATTACAACTAATATAAGGCAATGCACAGCAAACATGAAAAATAAATCCATAGTAAAACTGGCTTAACAGAGTAATACAAAGTGAAATTTAGTAGCACTATGCCTGCAAACAGCAGCAGTAAATGCTATAACTTATACCTAAGCATGACAAAGCTCAAGCAGAAAAAATAGTACACTAAAGACAACAATGCAGATAAAGGAAATGTATAATCACATCTTAATGTCTATGTAATTAAAGTGGTGCACCACAACTATTTCTACAAAAGAAATTACCAAGTACTTGAAAAGAAAATTATATATGCAGTTACTGTTATTAGTCCCTTCTTATTGTTCTTTCCATTCCAAGAGCTCCTTTTTCGAAGAATGTGGGTCATAAAATAATTATTTAATAGATCTGTTGACAGAAAGTGTTCACATTAGCAAATGCATTTAATTTTATTTTATAAAACCAATGCTGCAACATAGCTGGAAACCAGATATCAAATGAAAGAAGCAATTACGTAAACCAAAGCATAAAAATATCATTCAATAGTCATGTGACATTTCACAAGTTAGTAGAAATTCTCTCAACTCTCGTAGAAAGACGCTTGTCATAATCAGGTGTGCAGATGTAAGTATCTTTCCAAGTAATGAGCGTGTCGTATTTGCGATGCTTTCTACAAAGGAATGTCAATAGCGAGGATAATGGCCTCCTTTTTTTCTCCACCTGTGCCTCTGAAAGGCACACACTAATGGCTTTTTCTCCAGGCGACTGGCACACCTGGGCGCCACCTGGGTCACTTAGCTTCCTTACCGAAATATTTACGACAGCAGTTTGCGCTACAGTGACAGTCTCATATAAAAAAAAATTCAGAGGTCGAGAATTTGCGTTACGAATGTGTAGAAACAAAATCCTATAAATATAACAGCGTCCAAAAACTTTTTGCCGGCATTGTGATACATTACGCATATACACACATTTCATAACTCTTAAAGTACGATTCTTGGTTTCCAACATCCTTTTTCACAAGTCAGAGTCCCTAACCACTACTCATTATTCCTTACCTTATTACACATATTCGTCGACACTTCTTCAATATTTCATAATAATAAATACGTAGCATAATCAAATTTCTCATATAGCATCAGCTTATTGTTCATAGACATACCTCACCAGCATAATACACATCGTCATCGTAAAAATAACATCATAACACCTCAGTCAAATCTCAAAAACGTCGTAGCTTTCTGCAATAATTTCAAAGCCTAAAAAAAATTCACTGCTCATTTAAATAGTGTCATCTACCTCAAACGTACTATAAAAATCATGATCCCATATCAAATATATCATTCAAAGCTCTCATAGTATCATAATGGTTCTGAAAAAATATGAAGAGTTCACAAAGTACAGACAAAATACAATTTCATAAGTGTGAATTACCCAACTGTGTAATTGCGTAAACATGTGTCACTGATGTAGTAAAAAAAATGTTTATCTCTCAGTTAAATGATCAGATAGCTGTGTAATTTGTGTGTTAGAGAAATATGGTACCGATGTGTAAAATTGTATAAGCAAATACCATATTAGCTAGGGCTCCTCGTGCTTGCCAAACACATGGTACACAAAGTAAGCGTATACCCCCCTGAGGATTAATGTAATTATACCCTCAGGTTTTACAGATTACAGCAGTGGAATGAAATGTATCAAGGAAAACCTTTGTATCTTTGTAATTCAAAAATCTTTAAAAATAAATGTTTTAAGTACAAAATTAATCACTCAAATACATGTACTGTAGCGCTAAACTGTGTGTATTGTTGTAAGATAATCTCTGTGGAAGTGTCGTAGTTATCGTCCTCTGTAAGCAAAGTTCTGCTGAAGTCAATGTACTTACCTCATGATAAACAAAGGTGAAATGCTTTGCGTATAGATATCTTAGTTATTACGCTTATTGCCGTGATGAAGAAAGTACTGTGCTGTAACCTATTGTTGTGCTACGGAAAAGGCAGTCTCATTGTAGCTATACCACAAAAGTTACTACTAAAACGTGTTTTACTTTCCAGAATAATACAGAAAAACTGTGCAGATATAAAACAGATACACCGCAAAAGCAACAATGTAAATTGTGTCACATATTAATAGCATCGTGATATAATCGTGTAGCTATCAAAGAAACCAAATGCTAAGTCATCTTTAATCTCACCGAATGTACTTCAAATAAAGAGTATCTTTTCAAGTAAACCAAAATGTTGCATTAATATCTCATTAGCAGTATAAGTTCTAAGTATGTAAGCCTTATAGTCGTTACGTAATCGTGCAACTTGTTGCAAGAATGTACACACACAATAACACTGTGTCGTCTGTTCACTATAACAATGCATTCGTAATTTCTGTTTAAATAAGTTCTCTTGGTTCTTGATTGGATATTTAACTTCAAACATTGTTGCATGGTAACAGTTTCTAAGTCTGACAATGCATACTAGAAATGTGAAGTGAAAAGTTTTATGGCAAAGACAAAGTTAAAAAGCAGATTATCTTTCAACAAACGGTTTTACATGTGAAATGTGGTGTAAACCTTTACTTTTCCTAGTACGCAGAGTTTCAACTTCAACGCAATTATCATGTGGTATACGTCGGATTCTGTAAGGTCCATTGTAAACTAGAAAGAATTTGTGACTCAAGTGTTTCTTCTTATGTGACAATGAATGAGCTTTAATGAGAACTTGCTGACCAATATATAATTTCTTTGCATTTGCTTTACAGTGTAGTTTTCTCCTTTTGTCTGCTGCAGATTTTATATTTTTAAGAGCCAAATCAATTATGTCTTTGTGTCGAAGTTTACGTGTATTCGGGAAAGGTACAAGCTCTCTGATTCTGTTCGGTGGTTCTTCATTCTTCAGTACAAGAGTAGGTGGTAAAGCAGTGGAATCATGAGGCATTTCATTCAGCACATTTTGAAATAAGTGTAAATATCTGTTCCAATGCTGATGCTTTCTGTGACAATAAAGTCTGCAAAGCTTTTTGATTTCTTTCATAATCCGTTCAGACGGGTTACAATGTGGTGAGTACAATGAAATAAAAACAGGTTTGATTTTATGATTCCGAAGCATGTGTGACCAAACAGCAGATCTGAATTGCGGTCCATTATCTGAAATGACTTTACTAACATGTCCAACTTCACGTATTTAACAAAGGCGTTGGATACAGACCGTCCAGTGGCTTTACGTAACGGTGTGAAAGAAACAAATTTTGAAGTAAGTTCAACAGCGACTAGAACGTGCGAAAATCCATTCGATGTTCTAACAAGCGGTCCCAAGAGATCAACAGCAGCAAATTCTTTTAATTTAGAAGGAATAATAGGAAACAACGGAGCACGATGTGAGATAGTAGATGGTTTCGCCTTTTGACAAAGTTTACAAATAGACAAGACTCTTCGAATTCTCTTTTCCATATTGTTAAAATAACAAGTCGTTCGAAGAATATGATAACATTTTCGTGGACCAAAATGTGCGTAGCTGAAATGACTGTACCAAATGAGCTTATTAACAAAATCGTCTGGAATGCAAAGTACCCATAGCTTGTCATCAACAGTGCAGCGTTTGAAGAGTATGTTGTTTCTAACCAGGTAATAATGCCGAATCTGAGTATGTGTCTTTTCATGCCATTTACTTTTGATGTCTTTACAAATCGGATCTTTATCTTGTTCATGAGCAATGTCCTTTAAAGATGTGGTGATGAAGTTTTCAAAGGCGACTTTCTGAATGTAAAAAATACTGAAATTTTTCTCAAGGTTGCCTTCTGTGTTACTTTTCTCAAGCCCAGCCGGTGCGCGTGACAGTGCGTCCGCAACAATGTTCTCCTTGCCGGGAATGTAGACTATTGTGAAATGGAATTCTTGCAGAAACAATGCCCAACGTTTTAACCTGTCATGATTTAATTCTGAAGACATAAGAAATTGTAGTGCACGATGATCACTGTATACTTTTACGTGCTTACCAGAAAGAAAGAAACGGAATTTGTTAAATGCTCAAACGATAGCTAAAGCTTCTAATTCAGTAACGGAATAATTTTTTTAAGATTTTGTTAGCACTCGGCTAGCAAAAGCAATGGTTTTCTGAACAGTAGTGTCATTTTCTATGGCTTCTTGAAATAAATGAGCACCAAGACCGACTTTAGAAGAATCCGTGCTAAGGCAGAAATCTTGTGACAGATCTGGATGAGCTAGTATTGGCGCGTTAAGTAGCGCTTCTTACAAAGAATTGAATTCCAACTGTGCTTTTTCGTCCCAGTTCCAAATAGTATTTTTTCCAGTGAGAGAACAAAGTTTTGGTGTAACTAGAATTTGCATATTCAGAAAACGACGGTAAAAATTTACGAGACCTAGAAAACTGCGGACTTGTTTTTTTGTGGATGGAACAGGAATGGCTCTGACTGCTTCTAACTTTTCAGGATCCGGCTGAATGCCTTCAGAAGAAATAATGTCCCAAAAACCTCACCTTTGACCTACCGAAGTCAGACTTTTCCAAGTTAACTGTAATTCCAGATTCTGCAAAAATATGTAACACGTTGTTGAGGATGCGATTGTGTTGTTCCCATGAGGCTTCTGCTATCAGAATATCATCCACATATAAGGTGATGTGACGTTTTAAGAACTCAGGTAATATGGAATTTAACCCGCGAATGAATGCTGCCGAAGAAATGTTCAAACCAATAGGAAGTTTCCGAAACTGATAACAAACGCCGAAACAAAGGAAAGCTGTGTATTTTCTACATTCTGGATGAAGTTCGATCTGATAAAAGCTGGATCTGAGATCAATGGAAGACAACACTTTTACACGATTAAAATTTTGAAGAAGTTCTTCCAACGTTTGCGGCCTGTCTGTTTCAGGAATAATGATAGTATTGATTTGTCTCGAATCTAAGACAAGCCTGATCGATCCATTTTTCTTCTGAACAACATGTAATGGATTACTGTATGAGCTTACTGCAGGCTCAATAATGCCCTCATCAAGTATAGATTGTACTTCTGTTCTAACACGGTCCTTTAATGTGCCGGAATTACGTATTGTCTAAAAAAAAAATTTAGTATGCTCACGAACACAAAACTGGTATAGAAATCCCTTGATTGTTACTGTTTTGTGAGTAAAAAAAGGTCCTGCCTATCAGTGTCATTACAATTCTCAATTGTTTGAATTTTATTCTGAATTAACTCTTTAGTTTCAAATGTGCCGTCGATATCATCCCTGTCAGTACTTGCAGAGTGATTGTTAGTGTCTAGTTCCGTAGAAAATTCCGAACTGTTGTCTAACAGAAGGTAAATCCGATTCATTTCCTCGTCATGGTTTGAGAGCCAATCTTCAAATTTCAAAGCTATTGACCTACCTTCTTTCTCTAAACTTATTTCAGCATCGTGAAAGTTTAAGATTACTTTGTATTCATTCAAAAAGCCTACTCCCAATATAATTTCCGTCGACAATAATGGAACAATAAGAAAGTTCATAGAGAAGCTGTGGCTTTGACAAAAGAATTCTAAGTTGGTTTGTTGGCGTACATCTACACTTTTTCCAAAGATGGCACCTTGTAATTTAATCTTACGTAACGGAAGTGTGGGACAATCGTTCGATTTGTTGCATTTGCTAAAAGCTGTTTCACTAATTATGAAATGGGACTGCCAGAGTCAAGTACTGCTGTAAATTTTACGTCATTTACAATAATGTGAATCACAGGATATGCAATGTTGTTATGTTTTACGTCTTGCTCCTGGAGTAAGATGTCCCTAATGTCTTCCATTTTTACGTAATTACTAGCTACGGCAGCTGCGTCGTCAGTTTCATACGTACGTTTCGTGGCTGCCAGCGGTATGAGTCATTGCCTATTGTCTCTTTGTTGGCGCGTGTCGTTATTGGGATTTGGAGACCTAACTTCTACAAATTCACTTTGTGGAGAGGGCCCTGCTCTGTTTGAATCCCGCCAGTTCTGATGCAATTCAGGTCTGTCGTTGCGATCATATCGTCTGTCGTCATGTCGGTAGATTCCATAGTTACTTTCTTGTCGGTCACGTGGTGGAGAACTTCTCCCTGAATCGTAACTGCGCGCTGGTCCGTTGCGTCTAAAGTTATTCTGTCTACCTTGATAATATTTATTTTGGTTCCCATATTGTCTGTTTCCCCTGATTGTCTCTGTGATAGTCATTACCGCGGAGAGGTGATCTTTCCCTGTAGTTATTACTACTCTGCCAACGGTTGTCATACCGGTTGTGTCTGTTTTGGTCACGATTTGTGTTGTGAGAATAGCCTTGTCGTGTTCAGTTATTATTTCTTTCATCGCGGAATTGCGACGGATGTGACCTGTAATTGTTGTGTTCCTGTTTTCGCGTTCCGCGATTATCAGTGTCAATTTCCAATTCTTGTAAGAGTCCCTGAAAAGCTTCAATGTCGTCTTTGCAACGACCTGCCAAAATAATATGTCGTAAATATTCAGGTAATTTGATTAAGCAAATTTGGATGAGTTCTGAGGGTCTGTATGGGTTTGACAGGTACTGATTCTTGAGCAACATGTCTTCAAAATATTTCAAAAGACTGGAGAATTAAGATTGTTCGAAATGTTTCATCATTATGATGATATGTTTTACTCGGTCTTGTGTAGCTTAAGACCAATATGCATAGAGGAAGGCATGATAAAATTCTCCTTCACTGTGACGATCGTGAATGACCGGTCGCATTCTTACAGCTGGTTCATTCTCTAAATAGCCACACATAAATTCTAATCTGTGCTCTAATGACCAGTTGGGCGGAAAACAATGAGAGAATTGATGGAGCCATGCTTGTGGATGAATGTCGTTGCCAAAATTCTTAAATGTTTTGAATTTACGTGTAGTAATGAACAGCTTATAGTCAAAATCATCATGTCGGCGAGTCGCATGTCGGTCATTGTTACGTCATTTCGGCGGTTCCATCTCAAAATTCGGTGTACCTTGCCAATTTCTTTCATAATTTCCGAAGTGCCCTGAATTATTATTTTGTGGCTGTTCCATATTTCTATGTCCCTCTTCCCGTATTGGAGCACGAGTCGCCTCTAAAATATGTAATTCCTGTATTACCTGTGTCAACTGATCTTGCACTTCCCGGATTTCTCTTTGGTGTTGCGTATTAATTTGATTCTGATTTTGTTTGAATTTCCTAATTTGTTCGCACTCTTCTGTGTCATTAAATACTACCGGTTTTGTGTCATTCAGTTTATCATCTACCTTCGTAGATAAATTATTTAGCTGATCCGAAAGTTCAACTACTTCCTCTGATAATGAACTAATTTCCTCCATGTGTCTTTCTGAACCAATTTTCAGAGTATCTACTGTGTCCTTTAAGTTTTCCTGAGTTTTTGCAAGTTGCGTAACCGAATTGGTAGATGCAACTGAGTCAATTTTAGCTTGCAAGGTGTCGTGATTTTCATGAACTATAGTTTGCAGTTCCTTTATGGCTGCTTCGTGATTCTGTAATGCATTTTCATGACGCGAAAAAATAGGTTGGAAATGCTCACAAATTTGTGTTTTTACGTCATTACAGACTTTTTGACATTTCGATTCGATTTTATGTAATTCAGTAGTTAAATCTTCACGTGTTTGTTCAAGTGTGGTGTCTAACTTTTGAAGATTTTGTTCCATTGTGTCTAACTTTTGAAGATTTTGTCCCATTTGTTTCTGATTTTGTTCAAGCGTTGTATCTAACTTTTGTAGCCTTTGTGCCATTTGTTGCATTAACTGTAATAACAATGCACTGGTGTCTGAAACATGTTCCTCAGTGCTTTTCGGCAGTGAAGTTGCACCGGCAACATTCACATTTTGACAAGCAGAAAATGTGTCTTGACTTATTTGAGAAAACGGTGAGGACCCAAAACCTGAATCTACAGTATTTGCGAGATTGTGTCCTGTCATTTCGGATTCCTGAGGTAAGCTGTTGCCGACCGATCGATCGATAATGCTTCCCTGTTCACTAATTGTTTTCACTGCCTACACCATTATTTGCAGCCAGCTCCATTTCCCTATGCACAATTACCAAATTACTACTTTGAACATTAGTTAATTCTTTACACGGTGGCGCTAACACACTGCTTTCGTCTTCACTGTCATTTCTCAGTTTACTTTGGAGCCTAGTATTACGTTTTTCACACGCCATTATTGTCACAATATTTCACACGACAACACAGAAAAGCACAATTTGAAGAGCAAAATAAGAAAACACATTAACATAGCATTGAAAATGATATCTCGTTAATTGCAAGCGCAGCTGCGAAATACTTGGTGCAAATCTACATGCATGCCACAACTGTTTTACTGTACAAGAATAAAAAACTACAACTACAAAGGAAATTCTCTCTACGATTACGCGCTAGCAATAAACAAAAGCTACGCTAATTACACAAACTACAAGAAAAAATCAGAAGATTCCAGTGAGGTATCCTCGGCTAAGGGTCGACATATGAAACGTCCCCTTAGAGCAATTATACATGACTGTGCTTAAACTGACACACAATATTTTTTAGCGCAACGCAATCTGACTTTCAATAATCCCTACAAAAGAATGGCCCTGACTAACATTAACATATACCTTTCACAAATCACTTACCTCACAAAAATCTTCGTTACTCTAACTACTGCAATACAGCAAGCGCCACTACTGCCAGCTAAATAAAAGATTCAAACTACAGAAGGCACTAACTACTGATAGGCATAGTTAGCAAATGAAAGATTTTAATAGAGAACAAACAATGTATTTACCTTAATAGTCATAATATATATAGCAGTTCATGACATCCAGTCTTACAAATTTCAAAACTCCGCCATTTCTCTCCCCACATCCACCACTGCTGGCGGCTCATCTCCAACTGCGCAACGCTACGCGCTGTTCGCATTCAGCCGCCCAACACTACAATGGCAGACAACAATGCAAACTAGCCACAGACTGCACACAGCACAGCCAGTGATTTTCATACAGAGCGCTACGTAACGTTGCCAATAAGAAAACATATACAGCCTACTTACAAGCTTAGATATTCCGTTTACGAATGTGAGGCATTGACCGTCTTGTTCGCGCTGGAGAAGTATCGCTTTTATCTCGAGCACAGAGTATTTCAGCTAGAAACCAACAATGAAGCATTGAGCCGGGTGGTAGCCAGGCCGCGTAAAACTGGCCGTATCGCCATATGGGCAGTACGCATTCAGTTCGAGGTGAAGCAACATTAGAGGCACTGAGAATGTGCTCTCGGACGTCAGCCGTATGTTTACTGTACAACCATCTAGTGAGGACGCCCAAGAAGCTGCGGAACGCAATCTCAGTTGCGTCGTGTTAAGTGATATTCCTCATTTATTTAGTTACATTGCCGACCATCAGGATCAGGACCACACTTGTGGGCTGGTTAAGAAACGGCTTTCGGCGGGTGAGCATTTGGATGAATATATTGTCAGGAAGCGTATTTTGTGTAAAAGGGTGGGACGTACAAAGGAGATTAAAATCTGTCTACCAAGCACTCTAATACATCCGGTTTTCCATTATTTTCACAACTAGTTGACTGTCGGGCATTTAGGAACCTATAAGACATTGCAGAAGATAAAGGAGCATCTGACTTGGCCGTCTATTCACCGAGACGTTAGAGAAATGGTGACTCAGTGTCAGTTGTGTCGTGTGGCCAAACCGAATAACGCGCTTCAGCAGGGGTTCCTTAGTTCTGAGCGCGAGTCTTGCCACATGGACAAACTTTATGTTGATTATGTGGGGCCCTTGCTTTGCACCAAAAGATGCCATCGATACGTATTGGTCGCCGTGAGTCGAACAGCAGGAAATGGAGCGTCTCGAGTTGGTGGAATCTATTATACGTCTTCTACTGCCTGTTATTAGTTTTTGAATTTGGTGTTATTATTTGGTGAAGTGCAACCAGCGGTATTTTACTGTCTAGTGGCCGCTATCGCGCCAGTTACCTAATGGAATGTAGTCGAATTAAGTCGGGTGATGTTGAGGATATTAGATTAGGAAATGAGACACTTAAAGTAGTAAAGGAGTTTTGCTATTTGGGGAGCAAAATAACTGATGATGGTCGAAGTAGAGAGGATATAAAATGTAGACTGGCAATGGCAAGGAAAGCGTTTCTGAAGAAGAGAAATTTGTTAACATCGAGTATAGATTTAAGTGTCAGGAAGTCATTTCTGAAAGTATTTGTATGGAGTGTAGCCACGCATGGAAGTGAAACATGGACGGTAAATTGTTTGGAGAAGAAGAGAATAGAAGCTTTCGAAATGTGGTGCTACAGAAGAATGCTGAAGATTAGATGGGTAGATCACATAACTAATGAGGAAGTATTGAATAGGATTGGGGAGAAGAGAAGTTTGTGGCACAACTTGACCAGAAGAAGGGATCGGTTGGTAGGACATGTTCTGAGGCATCAAGGGATCACCAATTTAGTATTGGAGGGCATCGTGGAGGGTAAAAATCGTAGGGGGAGACCAAGAGATAAATACACTAAGCAGATTCAGAAGGATGTAGGTTGCAGTAGGTACTGGGAGATGAAGAAGCTTGCACAGGATAGAGTAGCATGGAGAGCTGCATCAAACCAGTCTCAGGACTGAAGACCACAACAACAACAACCTGCCCTGGAGGTTAGCGTATTTTTGCGGCAGTGTACTTTTGCTCGTCTTGCCGATTACGTGAATCGTGACGTCACTCTCTGAGTGTTTTTTTTAAGCGAACACACACACACACACACACACACACACACACACACACACACACACACACACACACACACACACACACACACACACACGCCCACACCATAAGATATTTTGTGAGAACGAAAGAAAGATAGAACGGAGTTAGAGTTAGGTAGGAAAACATGAGTCTGTGCGAGTCCTAATTTTCTCTTATTTTCCGTTGTTCGCAAATGTCAGCTCTCAGTAGTGTTTTCACGAATAGTGTGTTGTCTAATTTGAGTTCACATAATAATAGCGTGTTTATTGAACCTACCGCCGGCCGCGGTGGTCTCGCGGTTCTAGGCGCGCAGTCCGGAACCGTGCGACTGCTACGGTCGCAGGTTCGAATCCTGCCTCGGGGATGGATGTGTGTGATGTCCTTAGGTTAGTTAGGTTTAAGTAGTTCTAAGTTCTAGGGGACTGATGACCACAGCATTTGAGTCCCATAGTGCTCAGAGCCATTTGAACCTACCGATAGCAACTCCAGCAGTATGTTATGGGTTAAGTCTTCTACTTAGTAAAGGGTGTGTTACAACATTACCCCAAGTAACAAAAGATTCACTGTTGCAAAGTGTGGTCAGCACCTTATAAACCACATTATGGGATTTGCTGGTCTGTCTCAGACCCAGACCATACTGAATTGATATATGTAGGATATGATTATCATGCAACCTATCTTAAACATATGGTCCCTAAACAAATTACTCAACAGAGTGCTAGCTATGAAAGAAAAAAATCATTACATGCAAGGAATACAGACATTCTTCAAATGAATTGTCACGTTTACTGCCCTGCAAGAATACGAAGTAGAAAGGTTTAGTAATACTCTATCTACAGCCTTCTTCTCTCAGCAGCATCAGTCTCTGAACCTGATAACAACTGATTTCATGTTAACTGATTTGTGCTTCGTCTTCAATGGCAGTAGTGTACGCAGGACGCTGTCTGAGATCTAACAATACAGGGTGATTCCCTTTCCCCTACTAGTTTCGTTTTATGCAGCGTACAATGCTATATCAAGCCTTCAAAAACCTCGCGCGAGACTTTCATGTTCTCTCACTCGCTACGCACAAATTGTTAGTCCTATAGAAAAATGAACAGGACCTTTTTTTAGGAAATTTAATACAGTTAAATTTTGTAATGGGACAGCATTCCCTGGTGGCCACGGTTTTCGAGATATTCAAGAAAAACGCTCAAAAGTGTCCTTCAAAGGTACCTCCATCCCCACATTCTCACACTCAGCCTTCACAAGCCAGGATTTCTAGTATGTTATTCTTGGCATTCCCTCTTATCACAGTACAAGACTTTCCAACTACATGAATTATTCTCGATCTTTGACCTTTCTTGGTCTCTATTGAGTGGACTATTATGCCACCAACATAGTCAACTATTTCGGTAACATTATTGATTTAAACGTGCCCGTGAGGGTAACGAAAAAAAACCACATTTGTGAAAGTTACACTAAAAGTAATTACGTTGACAATTCGATCCAAACGTCACAGTAGATTAGTAGTCAGAAGGCCTGTCGAATACAGCAATGTAATTGTTTATTTTATGTTGTTAAAATTTACAAAAAACGTCAGTTTTACAATACGTAAGTGCTCGATCAAACCGGTGCGCGCGGGGTAGCCGTTCGGTCTAAGGCGCCTTGTCACGGTTCGCGCGGCTCTCCTCTGGGGCATGTGTGTGTGTGTGTGTTGTCGTTAGTGCAAGTTAGTTTGAGTTAGATTAAATAGTGTGTAAGCCTAGGTGGTCCGTTTGAAGGTGACTTTTGTACGTTTTTGTTGAATAACGCGAAAACTACGTCCTCTATCGAAAACGTATCCCAGCAAAAATTTTAACTACAGCAAATTTCCTACAAAAAGGTCTTGTACATTTTTCCGTAGTATTGGTAGTTTGCGCGTAACGAGTGAGAAGATATGAAAACCCCGCGGGTGGTTTTTGAAGGTCAGATATGCACTACTGGCCGTTAAAATTGCTACACCAAGAAGAAATGCAGATGATAAACGGGTATTCATTGGACAAATATATTATACTAGAACTGACATGTTATTACATTTTCACGCAATTTGGGTGCATAGATCCTGAGAAATCAGTACCCAGTTCAACCACCTCTGGCTGTATAACGGCCTTGATACGCCTGGGCATTGAGTCGAACAGAGTTTGGGTGGCGTGTACAGGTACAGCTGCCCATGCAGCTTCAACACGATACCACAGTTCATCAAGAGTAGTGACTGGCGTATTGTGACGAGCCATTTGCTCGGAAACCATTGACCAGACGTTTTCAGTTGGTGAGAGATCTGAAGAATATACTGGGCAGAGCAGCAGTCGAACATTTTCTGTATCCAGAAAGGCCCGTACAGGACCTGCAACATGCGGTCGTGCATATCGTGCTGAAATGTAGGGTTTCGCAGGGATCGAATGAAGGGTAGAGTCATGGGTTGTAACACATCTGAAATGTAACGTACACTGTTCAAAGTGCCGTCAATGCGAACAAGAGGTGACCGAGACGTGTAACCAATGGCACCCCACACCATCACGCCGGGTGATACGCCAGTATGGCGATAACGAATACACGCTTCCAATGTGCGTTCACCGCGATGTCGCCAAACACGGATGCGACCATCATGATGCTGTAAACAGAACCTGGATTCATCCGAAAGAATGACGTTTTGCCATAAGTGCACCCAGGTTCGTCCCTGAGTACACCGTCGCAGGCACTCCTGTCTGTGATGCAGCGTCAAGGGTAACCGCAGCCATGGTCTCCATGCTGATAGTCCATGCTGCTACAAACGTCGTCGAACTGTTCGTACAGATGGTTGTTGTCTCGTAAACGTCCCCATCTGTTGACTCAGGAATCGAGACGTGGCTGCACGATCCGTTACAGCCATGCGGATAAGATGCCTGTCATCTCGACTGCTAGTGATGCGAGGCCATTGGGATCCAGCACGGCGTTTCCTATTACCATCCTGAACCCACCGATTCCATATTCTGCTAACAGTCATTGTATCTCGACCAACGCGAGCAGCAATGTCGCGATACGATAAACCGCAATCGCGATAGGCTACAATCCGACCTTTATAAAAGTCGGAAACGTGATGGTACGCATTTCTCCTCCTTACACGAGGCATCACAACAACGTTTCACCAGGCAACGCCGGTCAACTGCTGTTTGTGTATGAGAAATCGGTTGGAAACTTTCCTCATGTCAGCACGTTGCAGGTGTCACCACCAGCGCCAGCCTTGTGTGACTGCTCTGAAAAGGTAATCATTAGCATATCACAGGATCTTCTTCCTGTCTGTTGAATTTCGCGTCTGTAGCACGTCAGCCGGCCTCTGGTGGCCGCGCGGTTCTAGGCGCTTCAGTCTGGAACCGCGCGACCGCTACGGTAGCAGGTTCGAATCCTGCCTCGGGCATGGATGTGTGTGGTGACCTTAGGTTAGTTAGGTTTAAGTAGTTGTAAGTTCTGGGGGACTGATGACCTGAGATGTTAAGTCCCATAGTGCTCAGAGCCCCTTTTTTTTTTTTTTTTTTTTTTTTTATAGCACGTCATCTAAGTGGTGTAGCAATTTTAATGACCAGTAGTTAACATTGAGGGCTGAATGAAGCAACATCGGTAGGGGTAGCTGTATCACTCTGTATATGTGAACCAGGATTAGTGAGTGATAAAATTTTACGTCCAACACTTTGCTCCTGATGTTTTTGTTGTATCGAGTACACATAGGTCTGATCGATGTATTTTTCTTAGTAATACTGTGGCCAAGTCCAACAGCTCACAGACGTGCGTAAGTAACTACATACATGATCAGTGTAATAAAAATAATTGTAGAACATTTTTAAGGTCTCCTTCATAGAAAGTCCACTGGCTGTCATGCGTCTTCTGCAGCTGACTTACTACTAGGCTTATCAAGCATCGACTTCTTGGGATGACACCTGTGCATATGTAGTACTCATATTATGCTTCTTTACCGGTCGCCCGGCAACCTCTGTGTTTTGAAAGTTGTCGTCGTGGGCGGGGGAAGGAATTTCTTGACCGATACTGCAAACAACACACACAGGTCGTTGATTCCCCCATTTATTAGTTTCCGTATGACGTTTTCCGGCATCTACCGACAACCAATGGTCGCACGTTGAGGCCGTAGTGTTCCTCTCCCAGGGCTAGGCATTTCAGTTAACGCTAGCGGCGCCCTTGCAACAATCCCGCTGAGCTTCTTAGCGACCTGCAGTTGTGGAGACAGCATTCTCTCGACGCAGTTGCAAGCATCAAGAGGACATGGCGGTGATTCTACTGTTATCACGTATCTGCAGACCGTCAGCAGTCACTGTGTGTGTGTATCGTTCGCATGTTCATTCCTGTTTGTATTTGTGTATGCACCTTTGAACAATTGGCTTATCGACAGACGGTGCACGAATTCTGTAGCTCTCTATGGTTGCATTTTATTGTATAGTGAGAGAGGTCTTGTGACCTCTGTGAGTCGATGACCTCATATGTATAAATAGTTTATTTTTGCTGCACTGTGGCCATTATTCATTCTCGTTTTGGGGGACAGGGGTCCCCCAAAACGAGAATGACGAATAGCCATTTTAACTGAAGAGATTGAAATACCTCGAAAAGTACACACTGGATCAAAAGAGTTATAATTGCAATTTGTTTGTCTCGGAGGGGGGCTTTCGGTTCAAAATGGTTCAAATGGCTCTGAGCACTATGGGACTCAACTGCTGTGGTCATTAGTCCCCTAGAACTTAGAACTACTTAAACCTAACTAACCTAAGGACATCACACACATCCATGCCCGAGGCAGGATTCGAACCTGCGACCGTAGCAGTCGTACGGTTCCTGACTGCGCGCCTAGAACCGCGAGACCACCGCGGCCGGCGGGGGCTTTCGGTTATACGACAATCTACACCCCATCCCACGCCGTGCATGGGTGGCGGGGAGCAATTTTGAAATCCTCAATGCGAATCTCCCTTTTTTATTGCGTATTACGATTCTATGGAAAAATCTACAAACATTTTGTCTGAAGCATTTTCTTCGTTTCGCCGCAGATGGGGCTGTAATCGGAGGAATAGAAATGGGTATACAATCGTAATTTACGACATGCTACTCAACAACCCTTGAATATCCAATGGCTCAAAATGGTTCAAATGGCTCTGAGCACTATGGGACTCAACTTCTAAGGTCATTAGTCCCCTAGAACTTAGAACTAGTTAAACCTAACTAACCTAAGGACATCACAAACATCCATGCCCGAGGCAGGATTCGAACCTGCGACCGTAGCGGTCCTGCGGTTCCAGACTGCAGCGCCTTTAACCGCACGGCCACTTCGGTATCCAATGGCACCTGGGATCCCACCTCCATGCTGCGATGGCAGGACAGGCCAGTATTTCATAACTTCTAATTGTAAACCCGATTCACAACGTTCTACTCCTCCGACACATCGAGCAGGGGTCTAGTAGACACGCGACTGTGGCCGTGGCTCGAGGCAAACGCTACTCTACTTTTCCAGTTCAAACGTAGTACCGCCAGCTTCAGTACATTAAGTCATCCGCTTTTCAAAATGGCTCTGAGCACTATGGGACTTAACTTCTGAGGTCATCAGTCCCCTAGAACTTAGAACTACTTAAACCTAACTAACCTAAGGACATCACACACCTCCATGCAAGAGGCAGGATTCGAACCTGCGACCATAGCGGTCCCGCGGTTGCAGACTGTAGCGCCTAGAACCGCTCGGCCACTGCGGACTGCCACCCGCTTTTCAAATGACCGTATACAGGACAGAAGCATGTCTGCAGAAAAGTTAGCGCAGGCGTTTATGATGAGGTCGACCGTGTCTTTACGGCCTGTTAGCACTTGCTGGTACACCTTATCTTTTAAATATCCCCAGAGAAAGATATCCGGCGGCCTATTAAGCTAATTAATAGGGCCACCTTTGCCGAACCACCGACCAGTGTAAACACGGTCTAATACCCCCCGTGCTTCACTTGCGTAATGCGCTGGGCAACTGTCATGCTGAAACCACATACGTTGTCGAACGTCCAGGGCAGCATCCTACAGTTCTACCGGTAGTTTCTGTTACAAAAACGTTCTTAAACGCCACTACGGCGACTTGCGAGTGAATGAGGATGAAAGACACACAAGACCCAGTCATCTCGAGGCAGAGAAAATCCCTGACCTCGCCGGGAATCGAACCCGGCACCCCGTGCGGGAAGCGAGAACGCTACCGTCAGACCAAGAGCCGCGAACTTCGCTCGCCATGATTGCACACCATACGGTAACCGACCAAGGACGTTGATGGTCAATTTGCCGTAAGCAGTGGGACTTGATTACGCTCCAGAAGTGCATGTTTTCGCTAGTTAACGCTACCATGGTTTGTGAATGAAGAGTAATCGGAGAACGTGGGGGCGTTTGCATTTGTTGACGTGCACATTCACATTTCCAGTTATGGAAATCGGCGCCGTGAAGTTCTTGATGGCAGTGACACGTGGTATGGATGACAATTGTAACGATGCAATATTGTGACAATACTAACTACGGACTCCCCGTATCGCAGTGTAATTGCTGGACACTTATCTGTTGGTTGTGGTGCCCTGCTGCTAGTACAGCTATTTCATTAGCTTCTCCAGTAATACATTTGCTTCTTTTCCTTTTCCTGGTCTGTACGGTGCCTACAGACATGAAGGCGTTCGCAACCTTGTAAAAGAACGACCGAGAGCGAGCCTTCTCTGGAAAACACTCGGCACACAAGGCAACGGCAGCCTCAAAATTTCTCCTAAATTCTCCGTAAATCAGGACAATTCAGATTTTACGTTTGTGATTGGAACATCCATCGTCCAAATGCACTCAACGCGCCACGATGGCACGTTGAGTAGTTCCCTGTTCGATATGTTGGAGGAATACAACGTTGCGAATGGGGTTTCCGATTAGAAGTTATGAAACACTGGTCTGTCCTACCATTGCAGCATGGAGGTGGGTCCGACGTGCCATTGGATATTCAAGGGTCATTGAGTAGCATATCGTAAATTACGATTGTGCACCCATTTCCATTCCCCCGATTAAAGCGCCATCCGTGGTGAAACGAAAAAATGCTTCAGACAAAACGTATGTAGATGTTGCCGTAGACTCGTAATATACAGTACAAAAGAGGGTTGCCATTGAATATTTCAAAGTCCCACCCCCCCTTCTACTCCCGTCACCCACGCACGGGGGGGGGGGGGGGGTTGAGTGCGGCATCGTTGGATGTCTCTCTCTGAGCAAACAAATTGGAATTTTAACGTTTTTTGATCCGGTGTGTAGTTTTCGAGATATTTCAATGTCTTCTGTTAAAATGAACAACCTGTATCTGTTTCTGAGTTATATGTATGATATTGCACACTCATATTCCGAGAGTTTCTGTGTCTTACATGTCTTTTTATTCTACCTGAGAACACTGGCAGATCTCACCCACTGTAAGTGTGCTTACAGGTTTCTGTTTTGGCGCTAAATTTTTCGCGATATGCACAGTGTGGTTCATGTGTATGGGGAACTAAAGCAGTTTCATCGCATTATGACACTCTTGTCCTCGTCTAAAGGAAACTCCAGACTAATCTTACCAATGTGATGTGAAACATCCCCTTAGAAAATTTATAAATAACAGTGCTGGAAAACCTCTACGTTATTTGATTTTCAAACCGGTGAGCAAAACTGAACGTCGTCATACATTTCTCTCGTTACTTATTCTGATCAACACTAAACTGACACACAATATTTTTAGCACAACGCCATCTGACTTTCAATAATCCCTACAAAAGAATGGCCCTGACTAACAATAATCACTTACCTCACAAAAATCTTCGTTACTCGAACTAATGCAGTACAGCGAGCGCCAATGCTGCCAGGTAAATAAAAGATTGTAACTACTGAAGGCACTAACTACTGATAGGCATAGTTAGCAAATGAAAGATTTTGATAGAGAACAAACAATGTATTTACCTTAATAGTGTTCAAATGGTTCAAATGGCTCTGAGCACTATGCGACTTAACTTCGGAGGTCATCAGTCGCCTAGAACTTAGAACTAATTAAACCTAACTAACCTAAGGACATCACACACACCCATGCCCGAGGCAGGATTCGAACCTGCGACCGTAGCGGTCACTCGGCTCCAGATTGTAGCGCCACAAACCGCACGGCCACAACGGTCGGCTAATAGTGTTCAAAAGTCATTATTTATATATCAGTTCATGACATCCAATCATACAAATTCCCTTTTTCTGACGGACACACGTCCAGATCGTCCGCTCTCAAAACTCTGCCATCTCTCTCCCCACATCCACCACTGCTGGCGGCTCACCTCCAACTGCGCAACGCTGTGCGCTGTTCACATCCAACTGCGCAACACTACAATAGTGAATATTCCAACAATGCCACAGCCACAGCACACAGCACTGTCAGTGATTTTCACACAGAGCGCTACGTGGCGTTACCAACATAAAAACCTAAACAGCCTACTTACAGATGGACACAAAAGGATTGGTAGTTCTCCTACTTGAATTTTTTACACCTCTTCTAGCAATGTCACACACTCTCTAATAATAATAATAATAATAACGCAATAGTTTATATCGTGTTGCGTTTCTTCCTTTCACCTGGTAGCTCTGGCTGATCTCTGCTGTTGCCGATGTTTCATAACAATCCACTCCCTATGGTAAACAAAACAAGCTTATAGTGTCAGCAACGTTTATCTCCAAAGTCACCCCTAGATTTCTGTCGGTAAACATGCAGGCATCCTTGAACTATGACTCGTTTTCTATGGCAGGATGCCCCCTCCGTGAATGTCTGATTTTGTGGCAGCGCAAGCAGCCAGGATCAAATGGCTCTGAGCACTATGGGACTTAACATCTTAGGTCATCAGTCCCCTAGAACTTAGAACTACTAAAACCTAACTAACCTAAGGACATCACACACATCCATGCCCGAGGCAGGATTCGAACCTGCGACCGTAGCAGTCCCGCGGTTCCGGACTGCAGAGCCTAGAACCGCACGGTCACCGCGGCCGGCCCTGGAGCCGCCAGGTCAGTCGCGTTAGAGACGATTACACATACACATTATATTGTTTACATAATGCAAATTTCTCTACCATTCCTGATGAGGTGATGTGGTGTAGTGCCGGGCCACCATATGGAACTCTCCCTTAATGCCCAGGGGTTCAGTGACGGCCATGGCCACTCGTGGAGTTCCATAACCTGCAGGCATCTTACTAGGCTTTCTCGGCCCCCATTATCCGGAGAAAGCAGGGGGAGGGGGAATGGAGGGCAGATATCCTCGTAATCTAAAATAATGGTTCAAATGGCTTTGAGCACTATGGGACTTAACTGCTGTGGTCATCAGTCCCCTAGAACATAGAACTACTTAAACTAACTAACCTAAGGACATCACACACATCCATGCCCGAGGCTGGATTCGAACCTGCGACCGCAGCGTTCACGTGGTTCCAAACTGTAGCGCCTAGAACCGTTCGGCCACTGCGGCCGGCTCTCGTAATCTAGGTGTGCGTTTGTAGCAGAGTGCTAATTGCTACACAACCGTATTTATATGTCTTTGGTTGAGTCTTGAAATTCGGTAAAACTCCAGTGCTTACTGTATTTTGCTACGATGTCACACAGTAGTGCATACATATTTACCGGAAAATGCCGTGACATCACAATTTACACCTGTAAAACACGCTAGGGCTATAGGGATGACATAGCAAGAGTTTATACCTGTGGTATTTCTGCTAGGTGTTCCCACCGGCTAACGTCACTGGGTGATAGATGCACACAATCACCTAGACGTGTGGATGGAATAATATTTTCCACCTTTTGCAGTAACATCTAATAACTTGCGAGAATCAAATTTGCAAACAGTTTCTTGCTTTGTAATGAACATGTTTGAGTCTTCCACCTTATGGAGCAATTTTTTCCAACTTTTTTGCATAATATATAATGACCTCATTAATTTAGCCTCACACTGCCTTGTCATAGTGCCCTACACTAAAAATTACGTTAATATTTACCACCATTTTGCATAATATATTGTGATGTCATTAATTTAGCCACACACTGCATTGTCTTAGTGCCTTACTCCACAAATGACTTTATTATTCACCGCCATTTTGCATAATACGCTGTGACAAAAATTTAGCCACACACTGTACTGCCATAGTGTCTTACACCACAAATTAAATTAACGTTTATAGCCGTTTTGCGTAACATGTAGTGACATCATTATCCTACTGACGGGGGAACGTATTTATTTCCAGCACACACACTAAGGGTCACACACACACACACACACACACACACACACACACACACACACACACTCACACACACTAGTAATGTAGTGAAGCACTAGAAATGATCATTAATTAGGGCACATGAAACATTATGACTGGCTGAGAGGCCGGCCGCGGTGGTCTAGCGGTTCTAGGCGCTCAGTCCGGAACCGCGCGACTGCTATGGTCGCAGGTTCGAATCCTGCCTCGGGCATGGATGTGTGTGATGTCCTTAGGTTAGTTAGGTTTAAGTAGTTCTAAGTTCTAGGGGACTGATGACCACAGATGTTAAGTCCCATAGTGCTCAGAGCCATTTGACTGGCTGAGAGTATCATGACGTTGACGTGATGCGATGTTGATGTGACGTCAAGAGCAGTATGACGGAACTCTTGTAATTGGATAAAATTGTGGAAAAACGGAAAATACCGAAAGATACACCATTCCACCAGGAAGGAGTTACACTCGCCGCGCGGGATTAGCCGAGCGGTCTAGTGCGCTGTAGTCACGGACTGTGCGGCTGGTCCCGGCGGAGGTTCGAGTCCTCCCTCGGGCATGGGTGTGTGTGTGTGTGTGTTTGTCCTTAGGATACTTTCGGTTAAGTAGTGTGTAAACTTAGGGACTGATGACCTTAGCAGTTAAGTCCCATAAGATTTCACACACATTTGAACATTTTTTGGAGGTACACGGCTCGTGTTGTCTGTTGTTCAGCCATGTCTAGACGGTCAATACCGCGGTTCGAGCGCGTCCGCATTGTTACTTTGTGCCAGGAAGGGCTCTCAACAAGGGAAGTGTCCTGGTGTCTCGGAGTGAACCAAAGCGATGTTGTTCGGACATGGAGGAGATACAGAGCGACAGGAACTGTCGATGACATGCCTCGCTCAGGCCGTCCAAGGGCTAATACTGCAGTGGATGACCGCTACCTACGGATTATGCTCGGAGGAACACTGACACCAACGCCACCATGTTGAATAATGATTTCGTGCAGCCACATACGTCGTGT
The DNA here is from genome assembly GCF_023898315.1 of Schistocerca nitens. Classification (NCBI taxonomy): domain Eukaryota; kingdom Metazoa; phylum Arthropoda; class Insecta; order Orthoptera; family Acrididae; genus Schistocerca; species Schistocerca nitens. Next base: position 270,398,210 of record NC_064616.1, read on the forward strand.
TACGACTCAAACTGTGCGCAATAGGCTGCATGATGCGCAACTTCACTCCCTAGGTCCATGGCGAGGTCCATCTTAGCAACTACGACACCATGCAGCGCGGCACAGATGGGGCCAACAACATGCCGAATGGACCGCTCAGGATTGGCATCACGTTCTCTTCTCCGATGAGTGTCGCGTATGCCGTCAACCAGTGAATCGTCGGAGAAGTGTTTGGAGGCAACCCGGTCGGGCTGAACGCCTTAGACACACTGTCCAGAGAGTGCAGCAAAGTGGAGGTTCCCTGCTGTTTTGGGGAGGCATTATGTGGGGCCGACGTACGCCGCTGGTGGTCACGGAAGGCGCCGTAACGGCTATACGATACGTGAAAGCCATCCTCCGACCGATAGTGCAACCAATATGGGCAGCATATTGGCGAGGCATTCGTCTTCATGGACGACAATTCGCGCCCCCATGGTGCATATCTTGTGAATGACTTCCTTCAGGATAACGACATCGCTCGACTAGAGTGGCCAGCATGTTCTCCATACATGAATCCTATCGAACAACCCTATCGAACATGCCTGGGATAGATTGAAAAGGGCTGTTTATGGACGACGTGCCCCACCAACCTCTCTGAGGGATCTACGCCGAATCGCCGTTGAGGAGTGGGACAACCTGGACTAACAGTGTTTTGATGAACTCTTCGATGGTATGCCACGACGAATACAGGTGTGCATCAATGCAAGAGAACGTGCTACTGGGTATTAGAGGTACCGGTGTGTACAGCAATCTGGACCCACCACCACTGAAGGTCTCGCTGTATGGTGGTACAACATGCAATGTGTGGTTTTCATAGCAATAAAAAGGGCGGAAATGATGTTTATGTTGATCTGTATTCCAATTTTCTGTAGAGGTTCTGGAACTCTCGGAACCGAGGTGATGCAAAACGTTTTGGATGTGTGTAGATCTCAAGTGTCATGACTTAATGTAATTACAATAACATTAACTTGTTATTTACAAATAGACACAGCCTGATCCTCTCCCTATGCTGTACAGCTCCAGAGTGAAGCGCCCTCTCAAGTGCCCCAGTTATAAGTGATGACGATGAGGATGGGGTGCTTGAGTCTCATTGGTGCAGAGCTCCAGGGTAAAGGATAGGGTAGGGTTCCTCTTAGTTATCTTGATCCGTTTTCGATGGTGACCTTGGGACTGTGGAGTGACCTTGATTATAAGTCGTCCAAGTCTTTATCACAGACCTTGAGATAAGATCGTTATCTCGCCTGAAACTCTTCCTGATAGCCTATTGTCCCAGTAAATAATTTCCCTTTAAATCCTGTTATCTTGTGATACGTGTCCTTTTAAATCTAGAATCCATCCTGCTGTATTACTCCTAGTTATTTAGTTGGTTCGACAACTTTCAATTTGTGTAATTTATCGTGTAACGAATTTTATTGGAACCTATGTGAAGGACCGTACATTTTTTTACTGTGTAGGGTCAATTACTACTTTTCACACCATACAGATATCTTATCTAAATCATACTGCAGTTTGCCGGCCGGTGTGGCCGTGCGGTTAAAGGCGCTTCAGTCTGGAACCGCGTGACCGCTACGGTCGCAGGTTCGAATCCTGCCTTGGGCATGGATGTGTGTGATGTCCTTAGGTTAGTTAGGTTTAATTAGTTCTAAGTTCTAGGCGACTCATGACCTCAGAAGTTAAGTCGCATAGTGCTCAGAGCCATTTGAACCATTTTGAACCATACTGCAGTTCATTTTGATCTTCTGATGACTCTTACGGACGATAAACGACAGCATCATCTGCAAACAGTCCAAGAGGGTTTCACAAGACGATTTCCTGTCAGTTACTACAAACTGCGACCTTTCTGACAGGAAATCATGAATCCAGTTGCACAGCTAAGACGATACTCCACAGGCACGCAGATTCATTAAAAGCCACTTGTGAGGTGTCAAAAGCCTTCTGGAATCTAAAAACATGGAATCAATTTGAGGTCTCCTGTCGTTAGCACTTACTACTTTGTGTGAATAAAGGGCCAGTTTGTTTCACAAGAATGGTGTTTTTTGAATCCTTACTGGTTATGTGTCAACATATTGTTTTCTTCGACATATTTCACAATGTTCTGCACAGCATATGTTCCAAGATCTTACAGCAAATTGCAATGATTCGTCGCGCGAGTTGCATATGATTACTAAAAATGACGCTATTTCATCAGTGTACACTGAAAGCAACCTAATTGGTACACAGCTTGAAATGGAATACTTTCCTTTACCCACTTCAGTAACTACAATGCACCGAGGGTATGGCCGGCCGATGTGGCCGAGCGGTTCTAGGCGGTTCAGTCTGGAACCGCGCGACCGCTACGGTCGCAGGTTCGAATCCTGCCTCGGGCATGGGTGTGTGTGATGTCCTTAGGTTAGTTAGGTTTAAGTCGTTCTCAGTTCTAGGGGACTGATGACCTCAGATGTTAAGTCCCATAGTGCTCAGAGCCATTTGAACTATTTTTGAACCGAGGGTATCTACTTCTAAATTACTCATACAGTCAAGTTGATTTGAATTCTGTAATATTTTTCGCATTTTATTTAGTGAAGAGATTTGAGAACAATGTGCTTAGTAAGTGAATATGTGGCGCCGTCTTTGGCAACATCATCACTGCTACTGCACAGTGCTGGTGTTCATTGTATCTTGCCGCTGGTATCAGAAAATATGAAGTTTCTTTAAAGTCATTCGAGAGCCCTTAAAAACAAGGACATCAGATATTTCACGTAAAGAATGGTTCATAGTGGACGTCACTGACCATCTTCTTTTTCTTGTGTCTCTGTCCCGCATTGGCGTAGGGTCGCGGATTTGGCATGGTTAATTTAAAGGATGGTCGGATTTGTCCTTGCTGTCACCACATCGTTACCCTCGGGGACGCTATACGTGTACGCAACCCAGAACTCCCTTTATGGATACCTAATTTAAATATAATTGGCCATCAAAAAGTTTCAATTTGAGGGCGTTGCTGCAACGTAGCCCGACTCCGATGCGGGTGTATAAGCACCGACCTGTAGGCAACGGATTAGTGCGGCATTCCTGTCTCTCTGACGTGCGTGCGGTAAATGCGGACTCGTGAACTGTGGCGATATTATTACTAAATGTGTATTCGCGTCATGAAAATGCATTACAGAATCATAAAGCAGCCATAAAAGAGCTGCAAACTAGAGATGGGGGAACAATCAGTGATTCAGAAAAAAAGAACGGTAGCTCCAAACGTTTCCCACAGCAGAGAGAGGAGAGAGAGAGAGAGAGAGAGAGAGAGAGAGAGAGAGACGGAGCATATCAGCCGCGCCTCTGCTGGTCAGAGCACACTACACGCCACACAACACAGCCATCGCCGGCCTCTGCCCTGCTTCTACCTTGGCTGCCTGCATTGTGCAGTGCTCCATTGGATTTTGTGTTTCACATATGCCGTGCCGTCTCTGTGCTTCCTCTGTCGCGTGCAGTGTCTGGCGCATCTTAACTTAGCATCGCACTCTGTCGGCGATCGTTTCAGTCGCACGTCCTGCTCTCTGGGCAGTTGATGCGAGCAACAGGACAGAGAGCCACCTAGCGGAGAACATAAGAACTACTTGCAACAACCTGCTCGCAAGAGAACGGACGATTTGTCTCGGAGCGGGTGGCTGGTGGCCGCTCACCGCTCTCCCCGCCTTGGAACTCGACCGCTCAACGCTCATCCCACCATTCTCGACTCTAGCCAGAGCATTGAGCAAAGCAACTCAGGTGTCACTCTGGTCTCTGCGGTCTTAGCTCACGCAGTAATACAGCTCGCGGCTCGACCTGCTTGACTCAGCGCCTCTGCATCGGAGTTCGTCTCTACTGGATATTGTTCTTTGTAGTAATACCGCTATGTATATTACATTATTGTGTTATGTATACATCATTTGTTTCTATTTTATTTTTATTTGTTTAAACTGATCAGATTAGGTTCCTGACGACTCCTCTTACTATAGGATTTTTATTATGGACACTCGAATTTACGCTCTAATTACGAGCGAACCGATAAACGTATCGCAAAATGTGATACACCAATATTTTCCTTGTTTTATTCTGCATAAGGCTACATGCAGCACTTTAGTCTTACAGTGAAATTTTTTTTTTCTTATTCTGGTAGGGATTTTGCGATTTTAGGCGTCTTCGGAAGGAAACATTAACTTTTAAAATATATGGCTTGCGATGTGTTTGTACGAGGTTAATGAAATTTTAATACATTATAGCCAAATATATTGTTAATGTAAATCTCAAGTTACAACATTTTCCGATCACCCAAAAAACCACAATAGTGCAAAATATATCAATAATCAAAAACTTTGTCATATCGTGGAAATTTCAATAAACAATACAAAATTCTTACTCATTATCTCTGTTACTTCAAAATAGGATCAAATAAGATCAAAATACAGGTACAGTACGGGAATAAACCAAGTTTAAAGGACAATGTGCCTTCCATTTATTTTCTATTGTGAATGAGTGGTGAGTCATGAAAAAGAGCTAGTTCATTTCAGGGAGTGAACAGTTCTGATACGATCTCTGAAAAGAACAGTTTTGCCCATCTCTACCGCAAACTATTGTTCATGAAAATCACGACACCTTGCGAGCTAAAATTGACTCAGTTGCATCTACCGATTCAGTTACGCAACTTGCAAAAACTCAGGAAAACTTAAAGGACACAGTAGATACTCTGAAAATTGGTTCAGAAAGACACATGGAGGAAATCAGTTCATTATCAGAGGAAGTAGTCGAACTTTCGGATCAACTAAATAATTTATCTACGAAGGTAGATGATAATTTGAATGACACAAGACCGGTAGTCCTTAATGACACAGAAGAGTGCGAACAAATTAAGAAATTTAAACAAAATTCAGAATCAAATAACATGCAACACTAAAGAGAAATCCGGGAAGTACAAGATAAGTTGGTACAAGTAATACAAGAACTACATATTTCAGAGGACACTCACGCTCCAATACGGTAAGAGGGACATAGAAATACGGAACAGCCACAAAATAATAACACAGGGCATTTTGGAAATTATGAAAGAAACTGGAAAGGTGCACCGAATTTTGAGATGGAACCGCCGACACGATGTAACACTGACCGATATGCGACTCGCCGACATGATGATTTTGACTATAAGCTGTTCATTACTACACGTAAATTCAAAACATTTAAGAATTCTGGCAAAGAGATTCATTCACAAGCATAGCTTCATCAATTCTCTCATTGTTTTCCTCCCAACTGGTCATTAGAGCACAGATTAGAATTTATGCGTGGCTATTTAGGGAATGAACCAGCTGTAAGAATGCGACCGGTCATTCACGATTGTCACAGTGAAGGAGAATTTTATCATGCCTTCCTCTCAGCATATTGGTCTCAAGCTACTTAAGTTCGCATAAAACATAGCATCATAATGATGAAACATTTCAAACAATCTGAATTTTCCAGTCTTATTCAAATATTTTGAAGACATGTTGCACAAGAATTAGTATCTGTCAAACCCATACAGCCCCTCAGAACTTATTCGCATTTGCTTAATCAAATTGCCTGAACATTTACGACATATTATTTTGGTAGGACGTTGCAAAGATGGCATTGAAGCTTTTCAGGGAGTGTTACAAGAATTGGAAATTGACACTGACAATCGCGGGACGCGAAAACCGGAACATAACAATTACAGGTCGCATCCGTCACAATTCCGTGACGACAGTAACAATAACTGGACACGACAAGGCTATTCTTACAACGCAAATCGTAACCAAAACAGACACAACCCGTATGACAACCTTTGGCAGAGTAATAATAATTACAGGGAAAGATCACCTCTCCGCGGTAATGACTATGACAGAGGCAATCATAAAAGCAGACAATATGGGAACCAGAACTATTATTATCAAGGGAGACAGAATAACTTCAGACGCAACGGTCCAGCTCGCAGTTACGACTCAGGGAGAAATTCTCCACCACGTGACCGGCAAGAAAGAAATTGCAGAAACTACCGACATGACGACAGACGATATAATCTTAACGACAGACCTGAATTGCATCAGAACTGGCGGGGCAGGGCCCTCTCGACAAGGTGATTTGTAGAAGTCCAGTAACGACGCGCGCCAACAAAGTGACAGTAGGCAGTAACTCACACCTCTGGCAGCCACAAAACGTATTTATGAAGCTGATGACGTATCTGCCGTTACTAGTAATTACGTAAAAATGGAAGACATTAGGGACATCTTACTCCAGGAACACAACGTAAAACAGAACAACATTGCATATGCTGTAATTCACATTAGAGTAAATGACGTAAAATTTACGGCAGTACTTGACTCTGGCAGTCCCATTTCAATAATTAGTGAAATAGCCTTTAGCAAATGCAACAAATCGAACGATTGCCCAACACTTCCGTAACGTAAGATTAAATTACAAGGTGCAGTCTTTGGAAAAAGTGTAGACGTACGCCAACAAACCAACTTAGAATTCTTTTGTCAAAGCCACAGTTTCTCTATGTACTTCCTTATCGTTGCATTATTGTCAACAGAAATTATATTGGGAGTACACTTTTTTAATAAATACAAAGCAATCTTAAACTTTCACGATGCTGAAATAAGTTTAGAGAAAGAAGTCAGTAGCTCTGAAATTTGAAGATTGCCTCTCAAACCATGACGGCTTTACCTCCTGTTGGACAACAGTTCGGAATTTTCGACGGAACGTGACACTAACAATCACTCTGTACGTATTGACAGGGATGATATCGACGGCGTATTTGATACTAATGAGTTAAATCAGAATAAAATTCAAACAATTGATAATTGTAATGACACTGATAGGCAGGACCTTTTTGAGATTTTACAAGCACATTCCACAGTTTTTACTCACAAAACAGGAACAATCAAGGGATTTCAATACCAGTTTTGTGTTCGTGAGCATACAAAATTTTTTTTTAGACAATACGTAATTCCGGCACATTAAAGGACCGTGTTAGAACAGAAGTACAATCTATACTTGACGAGGGCATTATTGAGCCTGCAGTAAGCTCATACAATAATCCATTACATGTTGTTGAGAAGAAAAATGGATCGATCAGGCTTGTCTTAGATTCGATACTAATCAATACTATCATCATTCCTGAAATAGACAGGCCGCAAACGTTGGAAGAATTTCTTCAAATTTTTAATGGTATAAAAGTGTTGACTTCCATTGAACTCACATCTAGCTTTTATCAGATCGAACTTCATCCAGAATGTAGAAAATACACAGCTTTTCTTTGTTTCGGCGTTTGTTATCAATTTCGGAAACTTCCTTTTTCTTCAGCAGCATTCATTCGTGGGCTAAATTCCATATTACCTGGGTTCTTAAAACGTCCTAACCGCCGTCTGCTGTGCAGCGAGCTACCTTAATTTAAATATTAACTGTATTTTCTTACTTGTCACTTCTTCTTCCGTGTGTTTTTGCTTTTAGGAAGCTTTATTTGTCGAGTGCTATTAATAGTGTTCCATAGATTTCGTGTTTGTTCTGAATACAGTCAGAGAGAGTCCCTTTAGTCAACCATAGTGCCAGTAGTGCTAGTGTTTGTTTTCAATACAGTCCAGAGAGAGGTAGTGCTATTTTCTTTGTTTTCTACAACAAGTGGCTAGCAATCACAGTTTAGTCAATAGTTATCCGCCTTTAGTGAATTAGCAGTCTAGTTAAAAGTTGATTAACTCTCTTCAGTAAATTGATTCCTTAGGATGGATAGGATGTGTGACTGCTGTGTACGGACGCAGGAGGAGCTGGCCACTGTTCACGAACAGCTGAACGTGTTGATGGCCGCGGTCAGCCGTCTTCAGTCTGCTGCCTCGGAGTGTAGCGGCAGTGGGGTGTCTGGTGCGTCGCAAGGTACACCCCAGGTGTTACATGCTTCACCCACTGTCCCTGCTGTCGATACATCTTCGCGGGTGCCGGGCGTGGTTGGGCCACCCTCTCCCCAAGGGGAGTGGCGGGTTCAGCGGCGTTCGCGGCGCACGAGGCGGAGGGTAAATGTGGAGGCTGGCCGTGTGGCATCGCCCGCTCTCCCTGTGAGTGGACATGTGGCTGCTCCTTCAGCAAGGTCCGAGCAGGCACACGGGGGGAGGGAATTAGTTATTGGGAGCTCCAACGTTAGGCGGGTGATGGAGCCCCTTAGGGAAATAGCGAAAAGGTCGGGGAAGAAGGCCAGTGTTCACTCTGTCTGCTTGCCGGGGGGTCTCATCCGAGATGTGGAGGAGGCCCTACCGGCGGCGATAGAGAGCACTGGGTGCACCCGACTGCAAATTGTTGCTCATGTCGGCACCAGTGACTCCTGCCGTCTGGGTTCAGAGGTCATCCTCAGGTCGTACAGGCGGTTGGCGGAATTGGTGAAGGCGGAAAGCCTAGCTCGCGGGGTGGAATCATAGCTAACTATTTGTAGTATCGTTCCCAGAACCGATCGTGGTCCTCTGGTTTGGAGCCGAGTGGAAGGCTTAAACCAGAGGCTCAGACGATTCTGCGGAGATCTGGGGTGCAAATTTCTCGACCTCCGCTATCGGGTGGAGAAATGTAGGATCCCCCTGAATAGGTCAGGCGTGCACTACACGACGGAAGCGGCTACAAGGGTAGCGGAGTACGTGTGGAGTGCACATGGGGGTTTTTTAGGTTAGAGAATTCCCTCCCTAGGCGCGACAAGACGCCTCCTGAGACGCGGCAAGGTAGGAGTAGGCAAAATACAACAGGGAATAACAATATTAATGTGCTAATAGTAAACTGCAGGAGCGTCTATAGAAAGGTCCCAGAACTGCTCTCATTAATAAACGATCACAACGCCCATATAGTACTAGGGACAGAAAGTTGGCTGAAAACAGACGTAAACAGTAATGAAATCCTAAACTCAGATTGGAATGTATACCGCAGAGACAGGCTGGACAGTGAAGGGGGAGGCGTGTTTATAGTGATAAGAAGTGCAATAGTATCGAAGGAAATTGTCGGAGATCCGAAATGTGAAATGATTTGGGTGAAGGTCACAGTTAAAGCAGGCTCAGACATGGTAATTGGATGTCTTTATAGGCCCCCTGGCTCAGCAGCTGTTGTGGCTGAGCACCTGAAGGATAATTTGGAAAATATTTCAAGTAGATTTCCCCACCATGTTATAGTTCTGGGTGGAGATTTTAATTTGCCGGATATAGACTGGGAGACTCAAACGTTCATAACGGGTGGCAGGGACAAAGAATCCAGTGAAATTTTTTTAAGTGCTTTATCTGAAAACTACCTTGAGCAGTTAAACAGAGAACCGACTCGTGGCGATAAGATATTAGACCTTCTGGTGACAAACAGACCCGAACTATTTGAAACAGTTAACGCAGAACAGGGAATCAGCGATCATAAAGCGGTTACGGCATCGGTGATTTCAGCCGTAAATAGAAATATTAAAAAAGGGAGGAAGATTTTTCTGTTTAGCAAAAGTGACAAAAAGCAGATTACAGAGTACCTGACGGCTCAACACAAAAGTTTTGTATCAAGTACAGATAGTGTTGAGGATCAGCGGACAAAGTTCAAAACCATCGTACAATATGCATTAGATGAGTATGTGCCAAGCAAGATCGTAAGAGATGGAAAAGATCCACCGTGGTACAACAACCGAGTTAGAAAACTGCTGCGGAAGCAAAGGGAACTTCACAGCAAACATAAACATAGCCAAAGCCTTGCAGACAAACAAAAATTACGCGAAGCGAAATGTAGTGTGAGGAGGGCTATGCGAGAGGCGTTCAATGAATTCGAAAGTAAAGTTCTATGTACTGACTTGGCAGAAAATCCTAAGAAATTCTGGTCTTATGTCAAAGCGGTAGGTGGATCAAAACAAACTGTCCAGACACTCTGTGACCAAAATGGTACTGAAACGGAGGATGACAGACTAAAGGCCGAAATACTAAATGTCTTTTTCCAAAGCTGTTTCACAGAGGAAGAATGCACTGTAGTTCCTTCTCTAGATTGTCGCACAGATGACAAAATGGTAGATATCGAAATAGACGACAGAGGGATAGAGAAACAATTAAAATCGCTCAAAAGAGGAAAGGCCGCTGGACCTGATGGGATACCAGTTCTATTTTACACAGAGTACGCGAAGGAACTTGCCCCCCTTCTTGCAGCGGTGTACCGTAGGTCTCTAGAAGAGCGTAGCGTTCCAAAAGATTGGAAAAGGGCACAGGTCATCCCCGTTTTCAAGAAGGGACGTCGAACAGATGTGCAGAACTATAGACCTATATCTCTAACGTCGATCAGTTGTAGAATTTTGGAACACGTATTATGTTCGAGTATAATGACTTTCCGGGAGACTAGAAATCTACTGTGTAGGAATCAGCATCGGTTTCGAAAAAGACGGTCGTGTGAAACCCAGCTCGCGCTATTCGTCCACGAAACTCAGAGGGCCATAGACACGGGTTCACAGGTAGATGCCGTGTTTCTTGACTTCCGCAAGGCGTTCGATACAGTTCCCCAAGGTCGTTTAATGAGCAAAGTAAGAGCATATGGACTATCAGCCCAATTGTGTGATTGGATTGAGGAGTTCCTAGATAACAGAACGCAGCATGTCATTCTCAATGGAGAGAAGTCTTCCGAAGTAAGAGTGATTTCAGGTGTGCCACAGGGGAGTGTCATGGGACCGTTGCTGTTCACAATATACATAAATGACCTGGTGGATGACATCGGAAGTTCACTGAGGCTTTTTGCTGATGATGCTGTGGTGTATCGAGAGGTTGTAACAATGGAAAATTGTACTGAAATGCAGGAGGATCTACATCTACATCTACATCTACATCTATACTCCGCGAGCCACCTTACGGTGTGTGGCGGAGGGTACTTATTGTACCACTATCTGATCCCCCCTTCCCTGTTCCATTCACGAATTGTGCGTGGGAAGAACGACTGCTTGTAAGTCTCCGTATTTGCTCTAATTTCTCGGATCTTTTCGTTGTGATCATTACGCGAGATATATGTGGGCGGTAGTAATATGTTGCCCATCTCTTCCCGGAATGTGCTCTCTCGTAATTTCGATAATAAACCTCTCCGTATTGCGTAACGCCTTTCTTGAAGTGTCCGCCACTGGAGCTTGTTCAGCATCTCCGTAACGCTCTCGCGCTGACTAAATGTCCCCATGACGAATCGCGCTGCTTTTCGCTGGATCATGTCTATCTCTTCTATTAATCCAACCTGGTAAGGGTCCCATACTGATGAGCAATACTCAAGAATCGGACGAACAAGCGTTTTGTAAGCTACTTCTTTCGTCGATGAGTCACATTTTCTTAGAATTCTTCCTATGAATCTCAACCTGGCGCCTGCTTTTCCCACTATTTGTTTTATGTGATCATTCCACTTCAGATCGCTCCGGATAGTAACTCCTAAGTATTTTACGGTCGTTATCGCTTCCAATGATTTACCACCTATGGCATAATCGTACTGGAATGGATTTCTGCCCCTATGTATGCGCATTATATTACATTTATCTACGTTTAGGGAAAGCTGCCAGCTGTCGCACCATTCATTAATCCTCTGCAGGTCTTCCTGGAGTACGTACGAGTCTTCTGATGTTGCTACTTTCTTGTAGACAACCGTGTCATCTGCAAATAGCCTCACGGAGCTACCGATGTTGTCAACTAAGTCATTTATGTATATTGTAAACAATAAAGGTCCTATCACGCTTCCTTGCGGTACTCCCGAAATTACCTCTACATCTGCAGATTTTGAACCGTTAAGAATGACATGTTGTGTTCTTTCTTCTAGGAAATCCTGAATCCAATCACAAACCTGGTCCGATATTCCGTAAGCTCGTATTTTTTTCACTAAACGTAAGTGCGGAACCGTATCAAATGCCTTCCTGAAGTCCAGGAATACGGCATCAATCTGCTCGCCAGTGTCTACGGCACTGTGAATTTCTTGGACAAATAGGGCGAGCTGAGTTTCACATGATCTCTGTTTGCGGAATCCATGTTGGTTATGATGAAGGAGATTTGTATTATCTAAGAACGTCATAATACGAGAACATAAAACATGTTCCATTATTCTACAACAGATTGACGTAAGCGAAATAGGTCTATAATTATTCGCATCTGATTTATGACCCTTCTTGAAAATGGGAACGACCTGCGCTTTCTTCCAGTCGCTAGGTACTTTACGTTCTTCCAGAGATCTACGATAAATTGCTGATAGAAAGGGGGCAAGTTCTTTAGCATAATCACTGTAGAATCTTACGGGAATCTCGTCTGGTCCGGATGCTTTTCCGCTACTAAGTGATAGCAGTTGTTTTTCAATTCCGATATCGTTTATTTCAATATTTTCCATTTTGGCGTCCGTGCGACGGCTGAAGTCAGGGACCGTGTTACGATTTTCCGCAGTGAAACAGTTTCGGAACACTGAATTCAGTATTTCTGCCTTTCTTCGGTCGTCCTCTGTTTCGGTGCCATCGTGGTCAACGAGTGACTGAACAGGGGATTTAGATCCGCTTACCGATTTTACATATGACCAAAACTTTTTAGGGTTCTTGTTTAGATTGTTTGCCAATGTTTTATGTTCGAATTCGTTGAATGCTTCTCTCATTGCTCTCTTTACGCTCTTTTTCGCTTCGTTCAGCTTTTCCTTATCAGCTATGATTCGACTACTCTTAAACCTATGATGAAGCTTTCTTTGTTTCCGTAGTACCTTTCGTACATGATTGTTATACCACGGTGGATCTTTCCCCTCGCTTTGGATCTTAGTCGGTACGAACTTATCTAAGGCGTACTGGACGATGTTTCTGAATTTTTTCCATTTTTGTTCCACATCCTCTTCCTCAGAAATGAACGTTTGATGGTGGTCACTCAGATATTCTGCGATTTGTGCCCTATCGCTCTTGTTAAGCAAATATATTTTCCTTCCTTTCTTGGCATTTCTTATTACACTTGTAGTCATTGATGCAACCACTGACTTATGATCACTGATACCCTCTTCTACATTCACGGAGTCGAAAAGTTCCGGTCTATTTGTTGCTATGAGGTCTAAAACGTTAGCTTCACGAGTTGGTTCTCTAACTATCTGCTCGAAGTAATTCTCGGACAAGGCAGTCAGGATAATGTCACAAGAGTCTCTGTCCCTGGCTCCAGTTCTGATTGTGTGACTATCCCATTCTATACCTGGTAGATTGAAGTCTCCCCCTATTACAATAGTATGATCACGAAACTTCTTCACGACGTTCTGCAGGTTCTCTCTGAGGCGCTCAACTACTACGGTTGCTGATGCTGGTGGTCTATAGAAGCATCCGACTATCATATCTGACCCACCTTTGATACTTAACTTAACCCAGATTATTTCACATTCGCATTCGCTAATAACTTCACTGGATATTATTGAATTCTTTACTGCTATAAATACTCCTCCACCATTGGCGTTTATCCTATCCTTGCGGTATATATTCCATTCTGTGTCTAGGATTTCGTTACTGTTCACTTCCGGTTTTAACCAACTTTCCGTTCCTAATACTATATGCGCACTATTTCCTTCAATAAGCGATACTAATTCAGGAACCTTGCCCTGGATACTCCTGCAGTTTACCAATATTACGTTAACTTTTCCTGTTTTTGGTCTCTGAGGACGGACGTTCTTTATCAACGATGCTGATGTTCTCTCTGGTAAGCCGTCAGGTATTTTATCGTTTCGCCCAAGGGGGGGGGTCCCTCTAACCTAAAAAAACCCCCGTGTGCACGCCACACGTACTCTGCTACCCTAGTAGCTGCTTCCGGTGTGTAGTGCACGCCTGACCTGTCTAGGGGGGGCCCTACAGTTCTCCACCCAATAACGGAGGTCGATGAATTTGCAACCATTATAGTCGCAGAGTCGTCTGAGCCTCTGGTTTAGACCCTCCACACGGCTCCAAACCAGAGGACCGCGATCGACTCTGGGCACTATGCTGCAGATATTAAGCTCAGCTTGCACTCCGCGTGCGATGCTGGTTGTCTTCACCAAATCAGCCAGCCGCCGGAAGGAACCAAGGATGGCCTCAGAACCCAAGCGGCAGGCGTCATTCGTTCCGACATGTGCTACTATCTGCAGCCGGTCACACCCAGTGCGTTCAATAGCTGCCGGAAGGGCCTCCTCCACATTACGGACGAGACCCCCCGGCAAGCACACCGAGTGCACACTGGCATTCTTCCCCGACCTACCCGCTATTTTCCTGAGGGGCTCCATAACCCGCCTAACGTTGGAGCTCCCTGTAACTAATAGGCCCGCCCTCTGTGACTGTCGGGACCTTGCCGGAGAATCGGCCACTGGCCCAACAGGCGAGGCATCCTGTGGTGGCTCGGAAACGATGTCATCACCACTAGGAAGCACCCCGTACCTGTTGGAAAGGGGTAAGGCAGCTGCCACGCGGCCAGATCCCACCTTCGCCTTTCGGCCAGGCACACGCGAGCCCACCACTGTCCGCCATTCACCCTGGAGTGATGGCTGACCGGTAAGATGCTCACTGCCGGAAGACGCAGCGACATCAGGGGTTCCATGTGATTCCAAGGCCACCGAAGTAGGCATAGGTCTCACCACAGTTGCCCCAACGCCACTACGAGCCGACGCCTGCGCCTCGAGCTCGATGAGCCTAACACAGACAAAGCCTCCACCTGCCCCCGAAGAGTGGCCAATTCTCCTTGCGTCCGCTCACAACAACCACAGTCCCTACACATGACTATGTTTACCCTACTCTATACGGTGACAAATTCCCAAGATAATCTTCTGATGAGCTACTCTGATAATCAAGAAACACTCACTGAAATACGAGACGCGAAAACTACGCTAGGTTATCCCAGAAAAACTATTTAACAGCTAAGCGCAGCAAATAAGTACAAAATAAATTTCTCTCCTAACGATCAAGAACTGTTAGTTTCTATGCAGAGCAGATAAACACAAATAGAATCCCTTCCTTAGTGGAAGGTCGTAAACAAAATGCAAAATAAACGCTTTATACAAACAGTACTCGCTGCTGCTGGTGCTCTCGCTCTGGCTGTCACAAGACAACTGCTGATTCAAGTGACTAGTGGCTAACGGCCGCGAAACAAACAAAAGACGGTTTTAGGGCGCTTTTTGTTCTAAACGATCAAGAAAACACTAAGAAATCTAACACGAAAACTACGTAAAGTTTTATCAAGAACTGTTAGTTACTATGCAGAGCAGATAAACACTAATAGAATCCCTTCCTTAGTGGAAGGTCGTAAACAAAATGCAAAATAAACGCTTTATACAAACAGTACTCGCTGCTGCTGGTGCTCTCGCTCTGGCTGTCACAAGACAACTGCGAATTGACGCATTGTGCAGGGAATGACAATTGAATCTCAATGTAGACAAGTGTAATGTGCTGCAAATACATAGAAAGATAGATCCCTTATCATTTAGCTACAAAATAGCAGGTCAGCAACTGAAAGCAGTTAATTCCATAAATTATCTGGGAGTACGCATTAGGAGTGATTTAAAATGGAATGATCATATAAAGTTGATCGTCGGTAAAGCAGATGCCAGACTGAGATTCATTGGAAGAATCCTAAGGAAATGCAATCCGAAAACAAAGGAAGTAGGCTACAGTACGCTTGTTCGCCCACTGCTTGAATACTGCTCAGCAGTGTGGGATCCGTACCAGATAGAGTTGAAAGAAGAGATAGATAATATCCAACGGAGAGCAGCGCGCTTCTTTACAGGATCATTTAGTAATCGCGAAAGCGTTACGGAGATGATAGATAAAGCCGGCCGAAGTGGCCGTGCGGTTAAAGGCGCTGCAGTCTGAAACCGCAAAACCGCTACGGTCGCAGGTTCGAATCCTGCCTCGGGCATGGATGTTTGTGATGTCCTTAGGTTAGTTAGGTTTAACTAGTTCTAAGTTCTAGGGGACTAATGACCTCAGCAGTTGAGTCCCATAGTGCTCAGAGCCATGATAGATAAACTCCAGTGGAAGACTCTGCAGGAGAGACGCTCAGTAGCTCGTTACGGGCTTTTGTTAAAGTTTGGAGAACATACCTTCACCGAAGAGTCAAGCAGTATATTGCTCCCTCCTACGTATATCTCGTGAAGAGACCATGAGGATAAAATCAGAGAGATTAGAGCCCACACAGAAGCATACAGACAGTCCTTCTTTCCACGAACAATACGAGATTGGAATAGAAGGGAGAACCGATAGAGGTACTCAGGGTACCCTCCGCCACACACCGTCAGGTGGCTTGCGGAGTATGGATGTAGATGTAGATGTAGATGTCACATCAGCTTATCTGTGGACGATATTCTAATAGCAGAGGCCTCATGGGAACAACATAATAGCATCCTCAACAGTGTGTTACGTATTTCTGCAGAATCTGGAATTACAGTTCACTTGGAAAAGTCTGAATTCGGCAGGACAAAGGTGAAGTTTTTGGGACACATTATTTCTTCTGAAGGCATTTAGCGGGATCTGAAAAGTTAGAAGCAATCAGAGCCATTCCTGTTCCATCCACAAAAAGACAAGTCCGCAGTTTTCTAGGTCTCGTAAATTTTTACCGTCGTTTTCTGAATATGCAAACTCTAGTTACACCAAAACTTTGTTTTCTCACTGTAAAAAGTACTATTTGGAGCTGGGACGAATAGGTCCAGTTGGGATTCAGTTCTTTGAAAGAAGCGCTACTTAACGCGCCAATATTAGCTCATCCAGTCTGTCTTGGTGCCCATTTAGTTCAAGTATCCATAGAAAATGACACTACTGTACAGAAAAACATTGCTTTTGCTAGCAGAGTGCTAACAAAATCTTAAAAAAATTATTCTGTTACTGAATTAGAAGCTGTAGCTATCGTTTCGGCATTTAACAAATTCCGTTTCTTTCTTTCTGGTAAGCACGTAAAAGTATACAGTGATCATCGTGCATTACAATTTCTTATGTTTTCAAAATTAAATCAGGACAGGTTAAAACGTTGGGGATTGTTTCTGCAAGAATTCCACTTCACAATAGTCTACATTCCCGGTAAGGAGAACATTGTTGCGGACGCACTGTCACGCGCACCGGCTGGGCTTGAGAAAAGTAACACAGAAGGCAACCTCGAGAAAAATTTTAGCATTCTTTACATTCAGAAAGTCGCATTTGGAAATTTCATCACCACATCTTTAAAGGACATTGCTCATGAACAAGATAAAGATCCGATTTGGAAAGACATCAAAAGAAAATGGCATGAAAAGACTCACACAGATTCGGCATTATTATCTGATTAGAAACAACATACTCTTCAAACGCTGCACTGTTGATGACAAGCTATGGGCACTTTGCATTCCTGACGATTTTGTTAATAAGCACATCTGGTACATTCATTTCAGCTACGCACATTTTGGTCCAAGACAATGTTATCATATTCTTCGGACGACTTGTTATTTTAACAATATGGAAAAGAGAATTCGAAGAGTCTTGTCTATTTGTAAACTTTGTTAAAAAGCTAAACCATCTACCATCTCACATCGTGCTCCGTTGTTTCCTGTCATTCCTTCTAAATTAAAAGAATTTGCTGCTGTTGATCTCTTGGGACCCCTTCTCAGAACATCGAATGAATTTTCGTACGTTCTACTCGCTGTTGAACTTACTTCAAAATTCGTTTCTTTCACACCGTCACGTAAAGCCACTGGATGGTATGTATCCAACGCCCTTGTTAAATATTTGTTACGTGAAGTTGGACACGTTAGTAAAGTTATTTTAGATAATGGTTCACAATTCAGATCTGCTGTTTGGTCACACATGCTTCGGAATCATAAAATCAAACCTGTTTTTATTTCATTGTACTCACCACATTGTAACCCGTCTGAACGGATTATGAAAGAAATCAATAAGCTTTGCAGACTTTATTGTCATACAAAGCATCAGTATTGGGACAGATATTTACACTTATTTCAAAATGTGCTGAATGAAATGCCTCATGTCTCCACTGCTTTACCACCTATTCTTGTACTGAAGAATGAAGAACCACCGAACAGAATCAGAGAGCTTGTACCTTTCCCGAATACACGTAAACTTCGACACAAAGACATAATTGATTTGGCTATTAAAAATATAAATTCTGCTGCAGACGAAAGGAGAAAAATACACGGTAAAGCAAATGCAAAGAAACTATATATTGGTCAGCAAGTTCTCATTAAAGCCCATTCACTGTCACATAAGAAGAAACACTTGAGTCACAAATTCTTTCTGATTTACAATAGACCTTACAGAATCGACGTGCACCACATGATAATTGCGTTGAAGTTGAAACTCTGCGTACTAGGAAGAGTAAAGGATTGCACCAAATTTCACATGTAAAACCGTTTATTGAGAGATAATCTGCTTTTTAACTTAGTCTTTGCCATAAAATTTTTCACTTCACGTTACTAGTAGGCTTTGTCACACTTAGAACTTGATAGCGGAACGAACACTGGTAGCACTTACTTCTGTAAAAATCTGGGAGTATGCGTACGGAATGATTTTAAGTGGAATGATCATATAAAATTAATTGTTGGTAAGACGGGTGCCAGGTTGAGATTCATTGGAAGAGTCCTTAGAAAATGTAGTCCATCAACAAAGGAGATGGCTTACAAAACACTCGTTCGACCTATACTTGAGTATTGCTCATCAGTGTGGGATCCATACCAGGTCGGGTTGACAGAGGAGATAGAAAAGATCCAGAGAAGAGCGGCGCGTTTCGTCACAGATGTTTAGCAAACTCAAGTGGCAGACTCTGCAAGAGAGGCGCTCTGCATCGCGGTGTAGCTTGCTGTCCAGGTTTCGAGAGGGTGCGTTTCTGGATGAGGTATCGAATATATTGCTTCCCCCTACTTATTCCTCCCGAGGAGATCACGAATGTAAAATTAGATGGGTAATGACAGTGGCACGTAAAGTGCCCTCCGCCACACACGTTGGGTGGCCTGTGGAGTATAAATGTGATTTAGATGTTAGAAACTGTTAACATGCAACAATGTTTTGAAGTCAACTATCCAGTCAAGAACCTAGAGAACTTATTTAAACAGTAATTACGAATGCATCGTTATAGTGAACAGATGACACAGTGTTTTTGTTTGTTCATTCTTGCTTGTTAGTTGCACGATTACGTAACGACTGTAAGGCTTACATACTTAGAACATATACTGCTAATGTGATTGTAATGCAACATTATGGTTTACTTGAAAATACATTCTTTATTTAAAGTACTTTCTGTGAGATTGCAGATGACTTAGTATTGGGTTTCTTTGACAGCTACACGATTATATCACGACGCTACTATTGTGTGACACAATTTACGTTGTTGCTTTTGCGGTGTATCTGTTTTATATCTGCACAGTTTTTCTGTATTATTCTGGAAAGTAAAACATGTTTTAGTAGTAACTTCGTGTTATAGCTACAATGAGACAGCCTTTTCCTCATCACGGCAATAAGCGTAATAACTACGATATTTATACGCAAAGCACTTCACTTTTGTTTATGACGTGGTAAGTACATTGACTTCTGCAGAACTTTGCTTACGGAGGACGATAACTACGACACTTTGACGGAATTATCTTACAGTAAGACGCACAGTTTAGCGCTACAGGACACGCATTCGAGTGATTAATTCTTGTACTGAAAACATTTATTTTTAAGCACTTTTGAATTACAAAGATACAAAGAAAGTTTTCCGTGATACATTTCATTCCATTGCTGTAATCTGTAACATCTGAGGGTATAATTGCATTTATCCTCATGGGGTACACGCCTACTTTGTGTACTAAGTGTGTGGCAAGCGCTAGGAGCCCTAGCTAATATGGTATTTGCTTATACAACTTTACACATCGGTACCATATTTCTCTAACACAGAATTACACAGCTATCTGATCATTTAACTGAGAGAGACAAATATTTTTTTAATACGTCAGTGACAGATGTTTACGCAATTACACAGCTGGATAACTTCACACTTATGAAATTGTATTTTCTCTGTACTTTGTGAACTGTTCATATGTTTTTGGAACCACTGTGAAACTATGAGAGCTTTGAACGTTGTATTTGGTAAGGGGTCATGATTTTTGAATTACGTTTGAGGTAGATGACACTATTGAAATGAGCAGAGAATTTGTTTTAGGTTTTGCAATTATTGAAAGAAGCTGTGATAATGATGTTATTACGATGACGATGTGTATTATGCTGTTGAGGTATGTTTATGGTCAATAAGCTGATGATATATGAGGAATTCGATTATGCTACATATTTACTATGATGAAATACTAAAGAAGTGTCGATGAATATGTATATGTGTAATAAGATAAGGAATAATGAGTAGTGGTTAGGGACTCTGATTTGTGAAAAAGGATGTTGGAAACCAAGAATCGTACTTTAAGTTTTATGAAATGTGTGTAGATGCGTGAATGCATCACAGCACTGCTATTCATTAGATTTCGTTTCTACACATTTGTACCGTAATTTCTCATCCTGGAAATTTTATTTGTATCAAACTGTCACTGTAGCGGAAACTGCTGGCATAAATATTTCGTTAAGAAAGCTAAGTGACCTTGACGCGATGCGCTGTAGGTGCTCAGCTATACGACAGTTGCCTGGAAAAAACAAGCCGTGCGTTTCAGAGGCACAACAAAAAAAGGAGAGGCCATTAACCTCGCTATTGACATTTCTTTGTAGAAAGCATCGCAAATACGGCACACTCATACTTGAAAATATATGATTACACTTTGGAGCTTGTAATTTCTAATATTTACTGAAGTGCTTAATGAAATGATGAGAAACATTTTTATGTCTATTGTCTTGCTAGTTGAGAGTTTTTACTGCCTTATGAAATGCTATATGGCTAGTGAATGATGTTTCATGCCTTGCTTTATGTACATATGTGCTCATCTTGTTTAATATCTAGTTTCTAGCTGCACTGCAGCATTGGTTAAAATAAAATTTAATAGATGTACTAATATGGATATTTTATGCCTACAGATCCAGTAAATAATAATTTTATGATCTACTTCCAAAAAAGGGAGAACAAATAGACATTTCCCTTCACAGGAATTGCGTACTTAATTTTTTTTCAATGACTGGGTAACTTGTTTCGTAGAGTAAGCTGTTGTGGTGCATCACTCTAGAGTTGAAGATCTGAGTTAGGTATTAGACATTTCCTATATTTAGTGTAATATTTTTTCTGCTTGAGCTTTGTCATGTTTAGGTATAAGTTATTGCATTTGCTGCTGCTGTTTGCCACGCATTGTGCCACTGAATTATACTTTGTGTTACTCTGCTAAGCCAGTTTCACTACTGATTTATTTTTCTTGTTGCTGCGCATTGGCTCATATTAGTTGTAATGTTGCATTTGCTTTGCTAATTTAGATATACTGCTGCTTGCTTTGCCAATTTGCATTTTTTTGTGATTGCTGTTTGTGTTAATTGTTTTGTGTGGCTGCATTGCCCCATCCCTTAGTATATATATCTGAGCTCAGTAGATTTAAGTTAGCTTAAGAGAGGGGGGATACTATATAAGAAACTAACTATGAAGAATAGGGAAAGAATACATTGAGAAGTTATACGAAAAGATTTGGGTCGAAATGAGTATTGTACAATGAGAAATAATTAATTTGAAAGAGGATGTGAACCAAACAGTAGGGTTTAGGGACAAGAGGTATAAATAGGACTTTTTGGGAATAATGATGAACTAAGGGAGATCTTCAAGAAGTAAAGAAAGTTTTGTTTGCAAATCAAATACGATAAATACTGCAGTAAAACAAACCCTGTCCTTTCCTTTTGTGTTACCCCGCTATGTGTTTGTGTACCCTTGTGTATTTGTGTTCTTCCTGTCTTTATGTGTTTATCTGATAAGAGTTATGTTGTAGAATTTTTCTAATACTATGTTATTTACTTTGTAAAGATGTTTAGACATTATTTATTCTGTTTTGTTTTAATGCTCATGTGTGAAATTGATGTTTCGAAAGCTATTCTGATCATTTATGTATTTACTTATGTCATAATTCCTGTAACACTGATGTATACCGAGCGAGGTGGCGCAGTGGTTAACACACTGGACTCGCATTCGGGAGGACGACGGTTCAATCCCGCGCCCGGCCATCCTGATTTAGGTTTTCCGTGAATTCCCTAAATAGCTCCAGGCAAATGCCGGGATGGTTCCTTTGAAAGGCCACGGCCGACTTCCTTCCCCGTCCTTCCCTGATCCGATGACCTCGCTGTTTGGTCTCTTCCCCCAAACAACCCCAACCCAACCCAACTGATGTATATGTTTATTTCTATTCTTTTGTAAAGCCCGTATTACTACAAATGGTATCTGTATTATTATGTTCTTTAATGATGTATTCTGTATCTTTATAATTGTATTGTTATGCCATAAAATTGTGATTGACAGCAGTTCATCAAATTAAGTTACTTTTAGGCATTCATTTCAGTGCACACATTTCTGTTGGTCATAGTATATGCAAAATATGTGAGAAATTAAAAAAAAGGGGACTGTTAGTGTTTGCACGTGTGTTAATAATTCAGCAAGGGACTGGTTAACAGCACTGATGGTTCTAAGGACATTACAAAAAGTTTGTGAGTGCACAAGTGGTGGTTTATGGACTTGCTATATTATCCACAAGACTCTTCGATGGTGATTGTGCACCCACACAGTCGCAATAGATGGCGCTGCAGTCATGGACAGTGCGACTGGTCCCGGCGAAGGTTCGAGTCCTCCCTCTGGCATGGGTGTGTGTGTTTGTCCTTAGGATAATTTAGGTTAAGTAGTGTGTAAGCTTAGGGACTGATGACCTTAGCAGTTAAGTCCTGTAAGATTTCACACACATTTGAACTTTTTTTTTTCGACTGACTCTGCTTTGGGTTTGCTCTGTGGTGGCCCATTACCTGTCTACATGTCAAGAGTCAACACTGCCTTTCCGTTGGAAGGGCAACACTACTTCTTCAAGACTGCATGGAAATCCACTTCTTCTGTGTGCTTTTACTGCTCAGACTTTGAAAAAAAAACTGCAATTACCACTGTGATGAATGATCAGGACTGTCTTTATGGACTGTGAGAAAATGTTTGCTTTTGACCAATATTGTATCGATAATTGTGTGCATTTGATATATTTGTTAGCGTTAATATAAAATTTTTTAAGAAATATGTATTGGCCAAGGCCCAAAACGATTTGTAAAATTTTTTGGGGGAGCATGGGGGCTATGTAAGTGGGCTGTTCAGGTTTTTATGTTGGTAACGCCACGTAGCACTCTGTATGAAAATCACTGACTGTGCTGTGTGCAGTCTGTGGCGGCTTGCATTGTTGGAATATTTGCTATTGTAGTGTTGGGCAGCTGGATGTGAACCGCGCGTAGAGCTACGCAGTTGGAGGTGAGCCGCCAGCAGTGGTGGATGTGGGGTGAGAGATAGCAGAATTTTGAGAGCGGACGATCTGGACGTGTGTCCAACAGAAAGAGTAAATTTGTAAGACTGGATGTCACGAACTGATATACATATAACTTTTTGTAAGACTGGATGTCATGAACTGATAGATATATTATGCCTTTCGAACACTATTAAGGTAAATACATTGTTTGTTCTCTATTAAAATCTTTCATTTGCTAACTATGCCTATCAGTAGTTAGTGCCTTCCGTAGTTAGAATCTTTTATTTAGCTGGGAGTATTGGCGCTCGCTGTATTGCAGTAGTTTGAGTAATGAAGATATTTGTGAGGTAAGTGATTCATGAAAGGTATAGGTTATTGTTAGTCAGGGCCATTCTTTTGTAGGGATTATTGAAAGTCAGATTGCGTTGCGCGAAAAAAAATATTGTGTGTCAGTTTCTTGATGATCAGAATAAGTAACGAGAGAAATGTCTGAGCACGTTTAGTTTTGCTCAGCTCTTTGAAAATCAAATAACGTAAGAGGTTTACAAGCACAGTAATTTATAATTTTCCTAAGGGGACGTTACATAAATGGTGTTTTTATTGTCTTCCTGGCTGCCGAAGGACAATCAGCGGTAGACATCCATCGGAGAATGAAGAACGTGTATGGGGCAGCATGTCTGTCGAAAGGGGTGCTGCTGCTTCACGATAACGCACGTCCCAATATCCCAAATACCGTAACGCAGATGTTACGCCAACTCAGGTGGGATACACTGGAGCACCAGCCCTATGGTCCTGATCTCTTCCCATGCAATTATCACGCCTTCGGTCCCTTAAAAAAGGCTTTGAAGGGTGGACGATTCCTGCCGGACGAGAATGTGCAGCAGGCAGTTACACATTTCTTCATGCACCAGAACGTGGTGCTTTACTAAAAGGGTTTCTTCAAGGGCGCTGATAACCGCGCAGTTGAGCTCCCCACAAACCAATCGTCATCATCATCGGTATCTTCAACCTGGTGCGTCGGTGTGATAATTGCGTCAATCCTAACGGCGATTTTGACTGATTGACATTGCGACGGTACCTAACGGTTACTGCAGAGAAGCTGTTCTTCTAAACAGCATCCCATAGAAACAAACGTGTTGCGTCTTGGCCTGTTATTATTCATGCTTTAGGTACTTAGGCTGTCCACGGCTCTGTTTGAAAGAATAGCTCAAAGCAGTAAGAGGATCGAGCCGCGCACGTCTGCTTTCACGCCTCACAGCTAGCTCACTGCACATAATAAACTTATAGCTGTGATCCTGCAGTCATATAGTCTATGCATTGACTAGAATTGCGAGTTAATAAAATACACAGAAATACAAAACAAAAGTTAAACGAATAATTTAATAACAGGGGTTCAATTCTAGCGGCTGTAATTGATTTAGACGTTACGGCAAGAAAAAGGAATAAAAGTGAGATAGTGTTAATACTTTCATCCTTCTTTACCTCCTCTGCATTACTGCAGATGACGTGTCACTGAACACATTTGTACTGTGCATGCAGTACATGTGAGGTGCCTCGTTGTTTCCACTTCCCTATGTGGAATACACAAGTTCTTGTACACTTCACTAAACTGCTGTCTTCATGATGATGATGTCCCCAGCGCAGAAAACAGCACGTAGGCCGTGGGTTCTTTTTCTTGGGGCTGAAATTAACTTCGCAAGGAACTGCTGCTACGAATAAACTATAACTCATTTGGAATGCCACTCGCGTTTTTATTGATATAGACAAGAGAAACTATTCTTGATCACAACGTATTGAACATATCTTTCCACAGTCATTATATCTGGCTAAAATAACATGAAATACATCCTGCCACAGACAGCATGTCTGTCTACTGGAACCGTCAGAACTGGAGAAGAAAATTACATGAATCAAATACTACTATTACAGACAACATGTCTGAACCTAGCGACGGTCGGAACTGTAGTAAATAAAATTGCATGAAACGTCTGTCTACTGGAAAGGTCAGAACTGGAGAGCCGGACCGCCCGAGACACTTCGCGCGCCAAGCCAGCAAGGCGTGACCCGAACGCCACCGAAGTGCATCGGCAGTAATATCGTCAGTCTTTGGTTCTAGTAATACTTTGATTTTAATAATTTTGAAATGACTGATTGATAGCTGGCTGTTGAGAGATGTTAATTTAAAAAAAATGAAGTAATTTGGATGACAGGTTTAATTAATAATAGCAACTAAAGTTTAACGTTTTGGCGCCCTACCGCCAGAGCAGCAGCATCATGCAGGCGGTCTTTCTCACGCGAATGGTACCGAATCTAACATCTGTCACCGGTACCTCATCCCACATTGCGTCATCTCTATGCTTCTTGCATCTCCACTGCCCTGGGAATAGCTTCCTGGAGCCTAATATGATGGCTGAATAAGCCAGAAATATTACAACGTTAGAGACTTATACTGAATAATTTTTATTCGAGATAGGACATCTCAAATAAACGGGAAGTGGTCCTACGATATTCATTCCAAATACAGACACACATTATCTTTATTCACTGCAGTAAAGTTACGTTGAGATCGTTCCGAGAGTAGTAGCAAAATCCCCAAACTAAATAGTCATCAAAGACCCGCGAAAACTATGTCCATCTCGTGATCACAGTACACAAGAGATTCTCCAGGTCAAAATAGTTCAGAGTTCAACATCATGATTCACAAATTAACACACGCGATATGAAGAAGAGTAACTTACGCACTGTCTATTCTTTCTCCGTAAATCAAGCGGAAATAGAATCACACCCTGGAGCACATTCAGACCTCTCGTGAGTTAGAGTCCCTTCAAAAATTAGAGTATTGTAGCGGCCGTTCATCCCCCAGAATCAGTCAACTGTATGACTGAGTCACAGACGTTAGCATGGGCAGGTCTGCCCTCTTCCAGCACTCGACACAAAGTGTCCCACAATCGCTCCTTGAGCTCTTCACTCCAGTAGTTACAGTCTTCTCAAGATTCCCGCAGTGTTGTGTTACTATCTGATTTTCCATTGGCTGAAGGCCATCCCCACCAAAAATATATCGTCTTTAAGCTCTAAAGATACGATTTGATTCTATATGACCACTTCCTGGACTAAACTAGTATATTGCAACAATATTTAAATAAAGAAATGTTATAAACATTCAGTCACACTCAGATAATTCACAATAATTATAAACAAAGGTTTGTCCATAAGTAAGTATGCCAGCATTATTTCGCAAGTGCGCTCACGTTAAATGACAACGAATTGTCGTTAAATATTACTTAAAGAATTGTTTATGCCTTCTTGGCAGAAGCGTCATTTGGTTCTCTTTTGAACTGTGGAGTCTGCCTACACATGCAACTGACCACTTTTAAATTAACATAGTTTTCTAATAGTACTTGAAATCAACATTTAAATAAAGTTACTGGCACAATTGTAAACTATTCATTAAATAAAATACAAGTATCACAAAATATGAGGTATTCATGCTGCGTTCATTTGTTGTGTAAATGTGGATAACGTGATGTTATGGCAAACATTTGCATTATGAGGACGATATAAAAAACGTCTAAATCAATAAATAAAATAGATACAGATATGTAGCTTTCAGGGATGATAGTTATGGTGCAATGATATCACCCTGAGATAACGTTTGCTGAAATCGTATGGAGCGATTAAAAGTTGATGATTCAAAGGTTTACTGTGTGCTCGTATTAACTTCTGTAGTTTTAAAGATATTGAAATGTTGTTGTGCCACTGGACGTTCCTCATTTTTCTGAGAACCCAGACGTGTTCAGGTTCACTTTAATGTGGAACAGTGCCTTCAGGAAGCTGTAACGATTCTCTGACACTCCGTCATTTCCTGGAGCATTATCTGTTGCGCAAACGCTGCGAGTGACGTCCAAATTCCCAACGTTGGGATTTACCCATTTCTAGTGACTCTGCTTGTTGTCTCATCCCTTGCTGGCCTGGAGTGTCCGCTGTGGTCCACGCTGAGTCCCAGGCCCCCTATCGTCCAGCCGTACATCAAATTCATCTTACTTCATAGCAATTCTAGGCGGCCGATTAGCTCGCCTGCATACACATGACGTTGCAACAATCTGATTCTGGGCTGTATGGACTTTGAACAGGAACATTTTGATCGCCTCTTATATGTAGACATACACTCCTGGAAATTGAAATAAGAACACCGTGAATTCATTGTCCCAGGAACGGGAAACTTTATTGACACATTCCTGGGGTCAGATACATCACATGATCACACTGACAGAACCACAGGCACATAGACACAGGCAACAGAGCATGCACAATGTCGGCACTAGTACAGTGTATATCCACCTTTCGCAGCAATGCAGGCTGCTATTCTCCCATGGAGACGATCGTAGAGATGCTGGATGTAGTCCTGTGGAACGGCTTGCCATGCCATTTCCACCTGGCGCCTCAGTTGGACCAGCGTTCGTGCTGGACGTGCAGACCGCGTGAGACGACGCTTCATCCAGTCCCAAACATGCTCAATGGGGGACAGATCCGGAGATCTTGCTGGCCAGGATAGTTGACTTACACCTTCTAGAGCACGTTGGGTGGCACAGGATACATGCGGACGTGCATTGTCCTGTTGGAACAGCAAGTTCCCTTGCCGGTCTAGGAATGGTAGAACGATGGGTTCGATGACGGTTCGGATGTACCGTGCACTATTCAGTGTCCCCTCGACGATCACCAGTGGTGTACGGCCAGTGTAGGAGATCGCTCCCCACACCATGATGCCGGGTGTTGGCCCTGTGTGCCTCGGTCGTATGCAGTCCTGATTGTGGCGCTCACCTGCACGGCGCCAAACACGCATACGACCATCATTGGCACCAAGGCAGAAGCGACTCTCATCGCTGAAGACGACACGTCTCCATTCGTCCCTCCATTCACGCCTGTCGCGACACCACTGGAGGCGGGCTGCACGATGTTGGGGCGTGAGCGGAAGACGGCCTAACGGTGTGCGGGACCGTAGCCCAGCTTCATGGAGACGGTTGCGAATGGTCCTCGCCGATACCCCAGGAGCAACAGTGTCCCTAATTTGCTGGGAAGTGGCGGTGCGGTCCCCTACGGCACTGCGTAGGATCCTACGGTCTTGGCGTGCATCCGTGCGTCGCTGCGGTCCGGTCACAGGTCGACGGGCACGTGCACCTTCCGCCGACCACTGGCGACAACATCGATGTACTGTGGAGACCTCACGCCCCACGTGTTGAGCAATTCGGCGGTACGTCCACCCGGCCTCCCGCATGCCCACTATACGCCCTCGCTCAAAGTCCGTCAACTGCACATACGGTTCACGTCCACGCTGTCGCGGCATGCTACCAGTGTTAAAGACTGCGATGGAGCTCCGTATGCCACGGCAAACTGGCTGACACTGACGGCGGCGGTGCACAAATGCTGCGCAGCTAGCGCCATTCGACGGCCAACACCGCGGTTTCTGGTGTGTCCGCTGTGCCGTGCGTGTGATCATTGCTTGTACAGCCCTCTCGCAGTGTCCGGAGCAAGTATGGTGGGTCTGACACACCGGTGTCAATGTGTTCTTTTTTCCATTTCCAGAAGTGTATATACATCTACATCTATACTCTGCGAACCTCTGTGAAGTGCGTGACAGAGGTTACGTCCTACTGTAACAATTATTAGCGTTTATCCCATTCCATTCACGTACGGTGTGTAAGAATAAGGATCGTTTAAATGCCTCTTTGAGTGTCATAATTAATCCAATCTTGTCCTCACGATCCCGATAGGAGCGAGATACATGGGGGGTTGTAGTATGTTCCTAGAGTTGTCATTTAAAGCCTGTTCTCGAAACTTTGTTAGCACACTTTCTCAGCATGATATCCTTCTATCTTCAAAAGTTCGCCAGTTATATCTTTCAGCATCTCTGTGACACTCTCGCATGGGTCAAACAAACCTGTGACCATTCATGCTGCCCTTCTCTGTATACGTTCAACATCCCCTGCCAGTCCTCTTTGGTACAGGTCCCACACACTTGAATAATATTTTCAGACTGGTCGCAGGAGTGAGTTGTAGGAAATCTCCTTTGTAGACTTACTGTATTTTCCTAGCATTCTACCAATAAACCAAAGTCTGCTACCTTCTTTCCCCTCGACTGAACCTGTGTGATCGTTTCATTTCATGTCCCTATTAACGGGGAACCTCTTGAGTGCGAGGTCGCAAGTTCAATATTTAGTAAGGCTCATTTGAAACTGTTGCGTTAGCAATTATGATAGGAAAAATATTAGCTGCTAATGAATTATTATGTGCATCAGGAGGGCGACAGGAAATGAGCGTCTGGGAGCAGCAGAGATCAACCTTCCATGGGATGTATGTGTTGCACTTCGCAAAATGGACGTAGTCGAGATTCGAGAAATGTTCAAAACAAACCATTAACTTGCGTCATGAACACGAATTAAAAACGGCGCGACGCAGTTATCACAGAGGTTCGCGCCATCAAGATCGAAGGCGAACTCCTTGGGAGTTACAAACCGTGCAGGACGTTCAGGTAGATATCCATTCTTAAAGAAAGCATATAGAGTCGTATTGGTGTAATTGGGTGATGAGAGCTAATGGAATGTGTTGGAATGTAACCGAATACGAAACAATCTGTCATGGAGATTATCGCGAAACTGGCTATTCTTTAAGGCATAGCTGTACACAGTACGATAATATGTTTTATAGGCACGGAAAAAGCAAACATCCAGAATCTGAATTTGCC
This sequence comes from Schistocerca nitens, assembly GCF_023898315.1. NCBI lineage: Eukaryota > Metazoa > Arthropoda > Insecta > Orthoptera > Acrididae > Schistocerca > Schistocerca nitens. The sequence goes on from NC_064616.1 coordinate 270,428,301, forward strand.
CAGTGGTTCCAGGTGGTTGAACTGCAATGTAACACAATTTCAGGAGAGACAGTTTGCTCTAAAGGAGTATGATTTTCACACGCAGATCAGGAACCAAGGAAAAAAGTTGTTGGCCGAAAATAGTGCTCATACCGTAGTTGTAGTGCTCTTACGCCCATTTTTTCACTGTTACTTGCTGTTTTATAAATATTCCCTACTGCCTTTGCAAGATCAGGCACACAAGAAAGAATCATAGGGGGCAGAGTTCCTCCATCTCGCAGCACAATAAGTAACCTTCCAGCCAATTTATCATCCAGATTAACAGTCGGCATAATTGTATACCAACGCATTAAGGCTTTGATGTTAGTTCATCTTGAGACAACTTTCTTAGTATCTCTAATTTCCAAAGTTCCGTTCATATACATTTCCTCTTCGAAACCCAATTGGACGGAGTTGAAGACACATTCCTTGCTGAATGATCGGAACAAGTGCTCCCTGTCTTCCCTTGAATATCTGTAGTTTTACTTATGCTCTACACGATCATATTGCTGCGGACTTATTCGAAATCTGTTCATAACTGTTTTTTACTATGTTGTGGATGATCCCCTATGTACGTACTTGTGTTTAGTACCCGCTCCTTGGATAACGATTGTCCTTTACTACATTTCACTGGAGACGGAATTTGTGGTTTCCTGTCTGACAAGGATGATGAACTACATGCCTTGACAGCTGTTTCAGTATCACTTTCACTTGTTAAGTACGTATCGTCATCATTGTCTTCCTCAAGTACATTACACTGACTCATCTTGAAGAAATGTCAATAATTCATTTGCCACTTCGTCCTCACTCTGTGGAATTCCTTGGGTTCCTTTCTGACGAAATGTCAACTTCGGTAACCGTTGTTGTAGATATAATGCAGTGGTTGTTTTGTTTATCGTTGCCATTGCTCTGCTTTGTATCAACTCCACTAGCACTGTAGCACTATTGTGAGTTACTCGTCGACTAACAATAAGCAGTTCAACTGTGCTCCGTAGCCTCATGCTTCACTCACTTTTGGATACTCCCAATCTCGCCCCCTGTTGCCATTAGCACCAATATTTTGGTTGCATGACAGGCAATATGTGGGGCGTCGAATGCCGTAAACGTCATTGGCCTTTTGTGACCTCCCACTGAAGGGGTTCCTTGTAAGTGTTACCCCCAGGTAATTATATGAGTTTGCCGATTCCATGTGTGACTCACTGAGATTATATTCGAAAGATACTGTTTTTTTCGTTTTGTGAAGTGAACTATTTTACATTGCTGAACATTTAATGCAAGTTGCCAATCTTTGCGTTACTTTGAAATATTATCAAAATGTGGCTGAACTTTTTTGCACCTTCGTTGAGACTGTATTTCGTTGTGGATAACTGCTTCATCAGCGAAAAGTCTGAGGTTACTATTAATGTTGCCCACAATGCCATTGTTCTATAACATGAACAGCAAGGGACACTCCTTACTTCCCTGGGATACACCTGAAGTTACTTCCACATACGTCGATGAATCTCCATGCAAGATAACGTGCTGCGTCCTCCAAGAAGTCCCCAGTCCAGTCACAAATTTCCCGTGGTACCCCGTATGATCGCACTGTTGATAATAATTGTAAGTATGGTACTGAGTCAAATGCTTTTCGGAAATCGAGAAATTCTACATGTACTTGACTGTCTTGATCCACGGCTTTCAGGATGACATGTAAGAAAAGTGCGAGTTAGGTTTCGCATGAGAAACTATAACTTAACTAAGGCGGAAGACAAAAGAGGTTGACGGGAACAGAGAAGAAGGAAAAAACGTGCAAAAATCGAGACCATGACATCATAAAAATTACACAACAACCATCCAAAATCACTTCATCTATGGAGACACAAAAGAAAATCTCACCTTCAGTTGTTAATTAACATTCACATACCTAGATTCATACACTGTCTATTCAAATCCTGTCGTCAATTGAATCCTGCATAGATACTCACCACTTCGGTCGTCAACCACACGCTTTGGCCAGATATTGACATACTGCTCCATAAGCTCACAGCTTCGTTAAGAACATCCACCACACTATTAAACATCGAGACATTCCTATCGATTACTTCAAACATTAGAAAGAACTCAATACACTCATCCCTCTTCCTCGCAACTTTTCCGTGCTCATACACTGGAGATTCAGAATTTTATGTACATTACTACGAGCATCTACTCTCTTCTCCCAATAATTAACTAAAAATACTTCATACATATAATACACAAAGAGCAAATATTACATGCACCACTTTACGTATTGTAACAGCCAGAAAAGCATTCAGGCAGTACCTCTTTCAGAAAGCAAAACTCATTGACAAAGGTCCATCTATCTACTGAAACAACATTTTGGTCCAATTTGACCCCTGTTTATTACAATATCTCTGTGACAAATAAATAACGTGAATTCTCAGACGAAAATAATATTGAAAGGAATAACTTACACAGCAAATAAAACAAGTGATCTGTATGGATAATGAGCAATTCATCTGACAAAGACCGCATGGTATAGGAAAGAAGGGAATAAATGTCATGTTACACATTACCGAAGGATGTCGAGTGAGTAGTGGGGTTAAAGTCCTCGGTGGAAACACTGTTGACAGTTAAGAATGACTTTAATTAACTTCAATACATGACACAATGAGGAGTTCAACACCAGAAGGATGTTACTTGATAAGCATTTCTCTCTCCATTGTGGAGTAGTTCCTCTCTGCTGTATATGCAACTGTTTTGATGTAAGGCAATAGGATCTTCCTTAAACCCACTCCCTGACTTAAAATTCACCCAAGAGCATGATAGATGCATCACATGATAACATGCACTTCTTCTGAAAGTCTGGAAACACTAACACTGGACTCGATGTTAACACCTTTTTTAATTAGACAAATGCGACGAGAAGTTCCTCTAAACATACAAACTTAACACCATTTTTCAACAATTGCGTAAATGGTTTTGCAATTTCTGCAAATCCCTTCACGAACTTCCTACAACAATTTATGAGGCTCAAAAAGGACTGTAACTCCTTTATTGTTCCTGGTACCAGAAAATCTTCTTCTGCTTTTACTAATGTAGTTGTCAGTCCTTACACCATCGTTACTAATGATATGGCCCAAATAGTTAACTTCCTCCAGTGGAGAGTAACATTTTTCCATGCTGAGCATCAAATGGCCTGCTCGTAACTGCTTGGACACCTCCCTCAGACGTTGTCTATACTCTAGTATGTCCCTTGAAAGACAATTATGTCATCAAGGTACGCTAGACCCTGACACGGTTTCAGTCTTTGCAGCACTCTGTCCAGCAACCATTAGAACGTTGCCAGTGTATTCTTCAATCCAAAAGCCGTTCTCCTGTATTATTAGTGCCCCTAGGGCGCAGAGAACGCCGTTTTCGGTGCGTCTTCTGGAGCCAGTTCCAACTGATGGTACCTACTCGTTAAATCCATTGTTGGGATGTACTTTCTGCCTCAGGTTACCTGTCATCTCTGGTTCCCACACCTTCCATGTACTAACTCCCTTGAGGCCACTGACACATGCATCCATGCGTCCAAGAAAACTTTATATTCCCTACCATCTACGACACCCACTATGGCGCATTCTGCCTCTGCATTCGTCTTTACTGTATTCACTTTTACAAGTAACCCCTTCTGGTGGCTCTTGGGTTCCCTCCTGAGTTTAACCACTTATTCTTACTACCAAGACCACCTCTCTCACTACCTCTGTATCCTTGCCGTTAGTCCATGCTAGCCCTACGATTATTGCCATTAAACTATCTGGAGCCCACGCCATTTCTATTACTCCTTTGTGGTTGGTAGTATTGTCTCCGCACGTGTTCTCCATAACTACAATTAAGACATCTTACATTCGACTCAAATACACTCCTCCGATCCCTTAAAACTGTGGAAACATTTATCTCCTCATACGCTAATGCTAGCCTAACCACTGGATGGAGATCTTTCGGCGCCCCAGTGCACACCCTCCTAGACATATCTGGCATCAAACCTGTGAGGTAAGCATCAAGCCCACGTTGCTTGGCTTCTTGTAACAATACCTTGTTTAACAATACTTTGTTCATCTCCTCACCCTGCATTAACTTGTAAGTACGTATGTTTAGTTTCCAATTTCTGTCCACGAAATTCTGAACCGCTTCGTTATACCTCCTGAAAACCATACTCAACTGATTGCGGAAAAAATGTGCACTATTTTGCTTCCTATAACATTGCTGTAGCTCCGACATTAGTTAGTCAAAACTTTGCACATTGCATAGCCCCTCTGTGCACAGCTCAAACGACTTTGCTTCTCATGTTAAACGTAACTTTACTATCTGTATCAGTTATTCATCGGACCAACCCCCTATGTTAACCAATGACCTGAGATCCTCCACAAATGCCAACACATCCTAATATGCCCTACTAGAGAAGGGAGAAACAAGGTTAGCAAGTGCCAGATCCACTCCTAGAGCCTGTGACCTAAACTCCTGTGTTTCCTGTTCTTCCTCCATCAGTGTATTGTCTGCTTTTATCTGAGCCACCTGATTCAACAACGATTATATAGCCACTGATCCACCAATGACTGTACAGCCTCCTCAGTGGTGACAACGTGTGTTTCTGATTTTGCCATTGTCTCCTTATTACTCATTTTACTACTCAAAACTAATACCTCAAAACAACACAAAACAATAACCTACACATAACCCAGATAGAAACAGGTAGTCGTGGAGCGCTCTACCAACCTACTTCTTTTGTCTGTCATGAGCCACCTGGATCTCTACATTTTCCAACCATGTGTCCAAAAAGATTACACGTTAAGCAATCAACTGCTACAGACTTGGTGCAAGGGTCAGAATGTTCAAGCAATGTATACAATGCAAAGGTACTAAACATTCATCTATGAAATTCCTCTTAAACTGTGATAAGCCCACTGGTTCCCCCAGTTTCATAAAGGTAACTCTCGTATAAGCACGTCCTCTAAACTTGAATCGCATGTCTATCAACACACATGAACAAAAACTAGTCTCACTCACCTCAAATGAAAACGCTGTAGGCTGTCGCTCAGACACCATGTTGCGGGTTAGCACATCCTCTGCTGCCGATTATAGCAATGTCAACGCACCTGTCACCACTCTGAATGTTGTGGGGTGAGTGGTGGAGCCGAAGTTATCAGTGGAAACACTGCTGACAGTAAAGAATGACTTTTATTGATATCAGTACATGACATAGTGAGGCACCAGCACCTCTCTCCATTGCCTGTGGCTGGCGCTGACATAGGGGCAGTCGCTCCCATCCTGGCTGCTCAGCTGACACCCTGCCTTGTAATGCTGACAACATGTCTGTGGAAGGTCATCAACCTTTAGGGGCCGCTTCTGTTGACATCTGTGGCGCACTACTCCCCTTGGCGTCAAGGAGTCAGCATGTGTCACTACGACGGCGTGTGATGACTGCAATGTGTGTGTTGTGACTCACTATCCTCTGGCAGGAGTTGGACAGTGGCTGGCACTGTGACACCAAGTCCCACTAGGAACTCAGCATTGGAGGCGGTAACAGGGTCAGACAGCAGGTCTGTGGCGAATGGCACCAAGTGCCGTGAAGGACTCAGTGCTGGTGGCAGGTACAGCCTGGTTCCAAACCCATGGCTGCTGCTGGTCGTACCCAGTCTTCTTGCCATCTGGCATAGCTTTAGCGTCATGATGGTGTTACTGGTTTCTAGCCGGCCGGTGTGGCCGTGCGCTGCTAGGCGCTTCAGTCTGGAACCGCGTAACCGTTGCGGTCGCAGGTTCGAATCCTGCCTCAGGCATGGATGTGTGGGATGTCCTTAGGTTAGTTAGATTTAAGTAGTTCTAAGTTCTAGGGGACTGATGACCGCAGATGTTAAGTCCCATAATGCTCAGAGCCATTTGAACCATTTTGAACTGGTTTCTGGAGACGAGAAGTGATCCCAACCTCAGAATCCAGACTTGTATATAAGCCTCTGGCGCACATTCGTTGCAGTAAAACTTGGCACCTAGTCACATCATCAGTAACAAGAGATCTACACTGGTGAGGTGACACTACCCTGCTAGCTACATGGTAACTGCTGTGTGATACAATTTACTGCTCCACTGCTTTGCAGTCCATTTGTGTGTTTGTTATTGCAACCCACATTTCGCCACGCTGGACGTTAATGCAACACTCCATGGCAACTTCCATACTACTTCTCATTAATTCTGCTAAAGACAGATAATTTTTACTCAGAGACCAGGTAGTGGCACTGCCCCCCTCCACTGGGAAACCCATTCTTTGGATCTTGCCCTGGCCCAGTTCTCTACTGCAATTATTGCTACCATGTGATTTATTTTTTATTTATTTATTTATTGTTCCGTGGGACCACATTTAGGAGAAGTCTCCATGGTCATGGAACGAGTCAATACATGAAATTATAACACGATTGTAGAAACAGAATGAAATGAAATATAAGAAACATATTCAGGCGACAAGTCGTTAGTTTAAATAAAGAAAATCAAGAATGTAACACTGGAATTTGCTTAATTTTTTAGCTCTTCCAGGAGCTCCTCGACAGAATAGAAGGAGTGAGCCATGAGGAAACTCTTCAGTTTAGACTTAAAAGTGTTTGGGCTACTGCTAAGGTTTTTGAGTTCTTGTGGTAGCTTATTGAAAATGGATGCAGCAGAATACTGCACTCCTTTCTGCACAAGAGTCAAGGAAGTGCATTCCACATGCAGATTTGATTTCTGCCTAGTATTAACTGAGTGAAAGCTGCTAACTCTTGGGAATAAGCTAATATTGCTAACAACAAACGACATTAAAGAAAATACATACTGTGAGGGCAATGTCAAAATTCCCAGACTATTGAATAGGGGTCGAGAAGAGGTTTTCGAACTTACACCATACATAGCTCGAACAGCCCGTTTTTGAGCCAAAAATAGCCTTTTTGAATCAGAAGAATTACCCCAAAAAATAATACCATATGACATAAGCGTATGAAAATATGCGAAGTATACTACTTTTCGTGTTGAAATGTCACTTATTTCAGATACTGTTCTAATGGTAAATAAAGCGGCATTTAGTTTCTGAACAAGATCCTGAACATGGGCTTTCCACAACAACTTACTATCTATCCATACGCCTAGGAACTGGAACTGTTCCGTCTCGCTTATAACATGCCCATTCAGTCTGATTAAAATGTCAGTTCTTGTTGAATTGTGAGTTAGAAACTGTAAAAACTGAGTCTTACTGTGATTTAGCATCAAATTATTTTCCACAAGCCACGAACTTATATCATGAACTACATTATTTGATAATGTTTCAATATTACACACAAGATCCTTCACTACCAAGGTGGTACTCCTGATCTTTAAAATAAGTATGTTATACCATATTGGATTTTCTGAACTGCTACGCAAACTACAATATTAATCTCTGACTGACTCTGTAAGTCTATCTTTCATCCCTTACTTACGGGCCCCGTCTATGGGAATATGAATTACCCTCGAATCACACGGCTCATCATTTCAAATACATAAGAAGTAGGCAGAGCAAAACCATAGTCATCATGGTACTAGGAATTACGGTGCTCAAGGTCACGGTTACCTGACATCTTCCATCTCGATTCTGCTCCACGTGCTACAGTAATAGCTTTGTGGTGTCCACTCTCCTGTGCTGCTATCATCTGACTTAATGAATGGTCCAGGCTCGGTTCCCAGATGTCATTAACGAAAGTAAGTGGTTATTTGAATAACATCTCTAGAGGTTTATCTGGTCTATACAACTGTGTCTGTGTCAAATTCAACAGAGTAACTCTCATCACAGTAGCTGCTAAATGAAAAGTGGGTCCCATAATTTCACACCTACCATTGATTAGTAGACCGCTACTTGCAGTTCTAAACGCCTTGCTCCAACGAGTTTCCCTTGCTCTTAGCAACTAGCAGTCACGACCATGTCATTGTACAGTGAGTATATCCAATATGAAGCTGCTGTCTGAATGTATGGTTTCAGTTTTATCAGCACCTTCTGGCAAGGTCGTCCCTCCATTTTACTCCTGAAGAGTTGCATGATGAATGCACCCCCACTTGTCGCAGTCTCGTGAGTTGGGCATATGGTGACTACCCCATTCTGATATTGTTTCAGCTTACCTTTGGTCATCACCACATGTCCATCCCTATCTTCTGCTAATAATAGCATCCCTTCCTTTCTCGCTTCCACAAATTTTCCAACTGTTGCCAGCTTCTCCAGGTAAGTGTGCACTATGTAACACCCAAAGGCATGCTTGTCAACCACTGCTGTCTTCACTGATGCATACAACCGTGCACTGTCCTTCGTTACACCCACTATAGCACCATGGTAGTAGAACGACAGGTTCTGTCTGCTTGACTCCAGTATCACCTATAATTCCAGTGGCAATTCTCCTTGCACCTTCCTCAGCCCTTTCAGATACTGCTCCAGCAATGACAAGGTGGGACTTAAATGCCTTGGTAGCGCTTGATGGACGGCTTCCTGAAAATTCGTTAATTCCACTCGTTCATCCCAGATACTATCTCCGAACGACTGCAATCATTAGTCTTGCATCTAGTACTTGCATCTGTGTTTTTACGATGTTCAAATTCTGGTTCAGAGTGCTAGCTGATAACTTGGCATGATCCATGACTTTCTTAGCCAGCTGTTGAAGTATATGTGTTGTTTAACATGCCGCTCTCCAAGTTCACAATCCATATGGAATGCCACTTTGTAGTTACTTTTTTTGCCTCCACTAACACCCTTGCAGCTTATGCTGTTTCGTTCAATTGCCTTACGTCGCTTTTATCTGCTGTCCTGAATATGGTTTTTAGTATTCTAGCCCTAGCCTCTATCCACCCCTGTCCTCTTCCACTCTCCTGAATCTGTGCGCCACCACTCTGACCACCACCTGGATCTGTACCTGTAGTAATGCATATGCTCCTAGCAATTGACTGTACCCCTTTGAGACCTCTTTCAGCTTCCCTCTACTAACTGATAACCGTTGCATCGCTGAAAACACCTTCTCCAACCTCCTCCCACAGGTAAACAGTAAAGTCAGTGACCATCTGTGACTGGATAGCACCACATCTGGTAGCAAGGAAAACAAAATCCTCCATGCAGATGCCCATGGTGAAGAGGCACAGTACCGCTGAGACTAGCTTTTCCGAGCCTTCTCCTATAGAGCAACCTGAGGGCAGGGATAAATATCGCCAGCCCTCCCCTTCCCTCAGAGGCCCACTGTTTCACTAAAACCCAGCACCTAGTTACATCGCCCATAACAAGAGACATGCCCTGGTGTGGTGACATCGCCCTGCTGGCTACAAGGTTATCACTTTGCAATACAGTTACTACTGTGCTCTGCTACCCTGGCTTCACAATCCACTTGCATGTCTGTTACTTTGACCCACATGTCGCCACACTGTCAGCTACTGGCTTGCGGCCATTAACGCAATGCTCCATGGTCGTTCCCACACTACTTCTCGCTACTATTGCTAAAGACTTATAATTTTTACTCGAACACTAGGTAGTGGCACTACATTACTGATAAAAAGAATCGATTGCGGTATCTGCTCAACAATTGCTCCGACTTTGCCACAAAGCATAGGATGTCACATGCAGCTACCACATCTAACTGAGATGTAATGAGTGTTGGGAGCCTGGAAAACGGTGCTTACGGTTATGGAACCTAAATTACGAGGGAACATTCCCAGGTATAAAGAAACTATCCTAATAAAACCTGGCAAGTATGTAGAGGGGTCATAAAATGCAAAAGTGTGTTTTCGTTTTCATCCAGTTTCACTTTTAAGGGGTAAAACACACCCTGAAAGATAATTTGGCATGCTAGGTTTAGAAAGAATATCTTCGTAACTATCTACATCTATATGGCTACTCTGCAAATCACACTTAAGTGCCTGACAGGGGTTCATGAAACCACTTTCAAAAAAAATGGTTCAAATGGCTCTGAGCACTATGGGACTTAACATCTGTGGTCATCAGTCCCCTAGAACTTAGAACTACTTAAACCTAACTAACCTAAGGACATCACACACATCCATGCCCGAGGCAGGATTCGAACCTGCGACCGTAGCAGTCGCGCGGTTCCGGACTGAGCGCCTGAACCGCTAGACCACCGCGGCCGGCAAAACCACTTTCACATGAATTCTCATTTAGTTCACTCTCGAACAGTAAATGGAAGAAAGAACAACTATACAATGAAATACGAATATGTTTCATATAAAAGCTGAAATGTAATTAAAGTTTTTGAAAACTGCATAATCAACTTTTGACTTAATTTCAAATTCTGCAAAATACCCCACTACCATTAATTAATTTTGAAAAATGAAAAATCTTGTTATAACACAAATCAAAAAGCTTTCATGCCATGTTCATCACTGTATAATAAAACTTGTTTCTGATACACCGATGTGCTGCCAGAGTATTTACAACATACCTAATTAAATAGCTGAACATTCTCTATTATTCTAAGCATTTGTTTTGCTTATTTTTATTTTATGTTTTAAATTATTATTTTACATTTTAAATTAGGGTTATGTTTGTTTTTTGGCTTATTGTTTCATATATATATATTTTGTTGACTGATAATAACAAGTAACTTATGAATACGATGCAAAAACTTTACTATAATCATAATCTGTAAAGAAGTGCTGAAAACGTAGCTTTTTTACACCTTGTACATAAAATGAACGAAATTTCTTCACATAATACACACAACGGACAACACAATATAAAACAGTATTCAGCAGGATTTCAAATGTGGTGGATGATCTTGTAAATATCCTGATTTGTACCAGACATATTTCAGTACACTAGAAGACCTTGGCAAGAAGATTTGATTATATACAAGTGAGTGCTGTTTGATTATTTTGTTTATCAAGTGGAATTTGACGTCATAATCATTCAACAGAACTAGACCTGAAAATCGTCTCACAAAGCTCTTCCAACATCAAAACATGAATATTTACAATGGCTGTACCTGTCCTGTCGAACCTTTTGGAATCACCAGACAAACAAGTTCCTTGTCCTCAGGTATGATGCTCAAACAGTTGTTTCACACTAACCACCTCAAGAATCTAACAACAATACAGATTTTCTTCAGCACTGGGAAAGAAAACTCCTGTCAGATACCTTTAGACGTGTTCAAACGTTAGTTTACCAGATTTGGATGCCACCACAAAACATTTGGGTCATCAAAAACAGATTCTCGAATTCTCGGTGTGAATAAACAATTTTGAGCTTCATACTAGAGGTCAAGGGACTTGTTCATATGGTGATCCCAAAGAGTTCAATGGACAGGTACAGCCACTGTAGATATACAGCTTTCGATGTTGGAAGAACTTTGTGAGAAGATTTCAGATCTACTTGATGTGAATGATTATGATGTCAATCTCCACTTTACAATTTTGAAATCCTGCTGCATTTTGTTTTATATTGGGTTGCCCTTTATGTGTATCATGTGAAAAAATCATTCATTCAGTATGTTTGGTATATAAAAGGTCATATTTTAAGCATTTCTTTGCAGATTGTGCTTATTGTAATGATTTTTCATAACAGTAATGAGTTACTTATTATTTTCAATTAACAAAATACACATGTATGTAACAGTAAACTAAAAAACAAAAAAAACTGAAATGTAGACTAACCATATAAAAATAAAACAAATAATTAAAATAATATCATATGTCTAGATATTTTAATTAGATATCCTGAAAATACTCCAGTAGCACACTGTGTACAGCTTATTTTCCAAAAATGGTATTTCAGAAACCAGCTTTATGACACATGGATGGATGTGACGTGAAAGCTTATTTAATTTATGTTATAACAAAAGCTTTCATTTTTCACAATTAGTTATTGGTGATGGAGTATTTTGGAAAATTTCAAATTATGGCAAAAGTTGTTTATACAGCTTTCAAGAATGTTAATTACATTTCTGCTCTAATATGAAACACATCTATTATATTTCATGGTTTGGAGATGATACCTCTAAACCTAATATTACAAATTACCTTTCGGCATGTGTTCTACACCTCAGCCCTTTCAGACCTGAATTTTTTCTAGAGAAAGGAAAAATTTTCTTTATGTGGTAATGCTCTTAGGCGATTTCTTAATGATTTTAGATGCAAGACTTACATAAAAATAATTTTCAAAACATACTTTGTACCTTGATTCATTTTATGGACTGAAATAACTAATTACGAAGTATTCTCTATTGTAATAAATAGTAAAATGATCATTCAACAATGGAAATGATCATTCAATAATTACGATGCAAAATAACAATAACAATATTATATTAGAACAAATAAGCCCTCGGTCACAAATATTAAGTCAAAATTGACCAGGTTTCGACGCTACTATGAGCGTCGTCTTCAGAATTAAAGTAACTGTTCTAAAACATATTAGGTATATAGTACAGTAATAAAATTAAAGTTTGTACTGACTGGAAAGAGATGCAGTACTTACAAGTCACATTTTAAAAAATCTAAGCCGGAAAGGCGACGTCACGAATAGTTGCAAATAAGATGGCGAGCCGCCATCATGGTGCTGCTGGCAGAGCACTCTGTCTGAAACCTCGGACCAGAGTCTACCCCAGCAGAACTGTCTTCTCGCTGTTTGCAGCGCTAAATTCAAGTGCCTCTTCCAACGCTGACTCTTCTCTTCTCTCCCATAGTTCACATAAAAAACTTACTTTAGTCGATGCCAAGACTCCACTAAATTCTTGCCAATGAGAGTGTTCATAGCAAATTTGCTAAATTCCCTCACAGGAAAAAGTTTGTCAGGCAACCAACGACTTGTGTTTGTGCGAGAACAATTCCTAAAAGTTAAACTCGATATTCCCATTCTTCACAGATATAATATTTTTAGCCAGTCCGCGGTTCTCCCATGACTAATTCTCAGAAAGCGGCCTGCTATCTCCCGCTCTCGGGTAATTTTTTACAGCCAATGGAATTTCTTCTCGTGTTTTCTGCTACACAAGAGGCCGTTGGCCCTGCGTGCAGACAAAATCTGGTTCGTGGCACCTCTCCCCTACTAAGGGAGAAAAGAAATTCTGAAACGAACTCAGCTATTTCTTTTCCTACAAGAAAAACAGAGTGGTGTTCCACTCCCTTGCTTTCTAGAAACGACTGCAGCCACAGCAAACAACTTCTATAGACCAGCGGTCTCAATGAATTGTAAAATTGGGCAGTTTTCTACACAGGGTTGGAACATTTGCACAGAGTGACACTTGCACTGAGTTTGGGGCTCTTGCTGGGCTGGCCGGCTTTTCACAGGCACAAGCTCGCTAAGAAGCCTAGCAGTTCACGCAACTGCTGCTGCTCACACCACAGCAGTGAGCAACCATATATTGCTTCAGAGCGGCTCATTTACGCGTTTCCTGGCAAATTTATGTTTAACACGTTATATTAACGAGAACTGATAATCAAATTCAATGTCTCTTTTTAATGTCTTGATGGTGAAAAGAACTGGTTCAGATGGTTCAAATGTCTCTGAGCAATAAGGGAATTAAAATCTGAGGTCATCAGTCCCCTAGCTCTTAGAACTACGCTATTGGCCATTAAAAATGCTACCCTTCATTCGATCCCTGCGAAACCCTACATTTCAGCAGTATCTACATCTACATGATTACTCTGCAATTCACGTTTAAGTGCTTGGCAGAGGGTTCATCGAACCACAATCATACTATCTCCCTACCATTCCACTCCCGAACAGCGCGCGGGAAAAACGAACACCTAAACCTTTCTGTTCGAGCTCTGATTTCTCTTATTTTATTTTGATGATCATTCCTACCTATGTATGTTGTGCTCAACAAAATATTTTCGCATTCGGAAGAGAAAGTTGGTGACTGAAATTTCGTAAATAGATCTCGCCGCGACGAAAAACGTCTTTGCTTTAATGACTTCCATCCCAACTCGCGTATCATATCTGCCACACTCTCTCCCATATTACGTGATAATACAAAACGAGCAGCCCTTTTTTGCACCCTTTCGATGTCCTCCGTCAATCCCACCTGGTAAGGATCCCACACCGCGCAGCAATATTCTAACAGAGGACGAACGAGTGTAGTGTAAGCCGTCTCTTTAGTGGACTTGTTGCATCTTCTAAGTGTCCTGCCAATGAAACGCAACCTTTCGCTCGCCTTCCCCACAATATTATCTATGTGGTCTTTCCAACTGAAGTTGTTCAAAATTTTAACACCCAGTTACTTAGCTTAATTGACAGTCTTGAGAATTGTACTATCTATCGAGTAATCGAATTCCAACGGATTTCTTTTGGAGCTCATGTGGATCACCTCACACTTTTCGTTATTTAGCGTCAACTGCCACCTGCCACACCATACAGCAATCTTTTCTAAATCGCTTTGCAACTGATACTGGTCTTCGGATGACCTTACTAGACGGTAAATTACAGCACCATCTGCGAACAACCTAAGAGAACTGCTCAGATTGTCACCCAGGTCATTTATATAGATCAGGATAATGCACGACCGTATGTTGCAGTCCTGTACGGGCCTTTCTGGATATAGAAAATGTTCGACTGCTGCCCTGGCCAGCACATTCTCCAGATCTCTCACCAACTGAAAACGTCTGGTCAATGGTGGCCGAGCAACTGGCTCATCACAATACGCCAGTCACTACTCTTGATGAACTGTGGTATCGTGTTGAAGCTGCATGGGCAGCTGTACCTGTACACGCCATGCAAGCTCTTGTTTGACTCAATACCCAGGCGTTTCAAGGCGGTTATTACGGCCTGAGGTGGTTGTTCTGGGTACTGATTTCTCAGGATCAATGCACCCAAATTGCGTGAAAATGTAATCACATGTCAGTTGTAGTATAATATATTTGTCCAATGAATACCCATTTATCATGTGCATTTCTTCTTGGTGTAGCAATTTTAATGGCCAGTAGTGTAGGTTGTTCGTATCTGGGTACGTCCCGTCTCGAAGTAACGCAGCTACCTTCTTGAGCACAGACTGCACGCTGCGCTCGTCAGGGAGTGGCAGGTTTTCGCGCAGTTCTTCCTTCGACTCTTTCTCGTCCTGTGTCTCAGTGGGCGTCTCTTCGTCTTGTGTCTGCTCGTCAGCCCCCCCCCCTTCGGGAGGGAGAGCAGGCGTCTCCACGTCCATCAGCATCATCGCGGCCTTCCACGTTTGTGCTGGGAGGGGGGAGGGAGCTGTGTCCGTCTGGGTGGTGGCGTCTGCCCCCGCATTCCGCAGTACAGGGGAGACGGTGGCGGGATCGGACGTCTTCTTGTCGGCTCTCAGCTCGTCGCGCAGCTGTTGCAGCTGGTGGTGGACAGCTGAGAGCTTCTTCTTTATGGCGGCTGTCTGTGCCGCCGTAGCAGCTTAGGCTAGGCGCAAATTGAGACGCGTATAGCACGTGTGACGTGACACGACTCTACAGCGCGACACGCACGTGCCGCACGAGTCGCGCGGGTCCAGCGCATATTGCGACGCGTACGCCATACTTCGCACGCGCCGAGTGGCGACGTTCTGCGCTGACAGAACCGAAGCTCGCGCCACCTGTTTCTTTCTCAAACGATTTTACGTAAACTATTCACTGAAAATATGTGATTTTTGCGTTACTTGTAGCGTTATATGTCAGCTTCGTGAGGAAGTGCCCATCAGCTCGCTAATGACCATTCTTATTGTGATGTACACATTTTAGTAAGACACTACGCAAAACTCAAAAAGTTTGCAACGAAAAGTAGGGGTCGCTATGATTTTGCGTTTGGTGCGTATGAAATTTAGCTAACATGCTGAATTTTTGTTTAGACTTGGGAGGAGGTCTCTATCTGCCTCCGATCTCGAGAAAATGGATCCCATGTAGCACGCTCACTTCCGACCTCACGCCCGCGAGAATGAATACTCGCAACATCTCTCATATCTCCTAAACCGCTCGAGACATCGAAACGAAAGTTTGGCGAATGATAGCACACAAGGAGGAGAGTGTTTTACCAATTCTTAAACACACAGAGCTTTCTTATCTATGGCGATATATCGGTACTTACACTTCCCTTTTTATTTATTTCACTCCAGTGACTATTTTTTTAAGATTTATCGACAGCTAGCGAAACAAGAGCTTCATAGTATGAAACTAAACATTGAATTTCTTCTTTTATGTTACTGCAAACCGACACTATGAGGTTTTTCATAAGCTATTGAGCTCTGTGATTGCCAATTACTTGTTTAATGAGGCACTCCGTTTCGGAATTCTGTCTCAATGGCTGCTTTGAGATGTGTTTGGCAAATTACACTGTGACAAAGGAAGTACAATTCAACCAGTCACCAAGAGAAATGTGGCCGTTACTCACAAACGGTGATGCTTCTTCGAATGAGAAAAGGTTAACAACTCACACAAAAATAGATTGCCAGTTCTGTTGGAATTTTGGTGGAATGCCCGTAACCCATCGTATTTTTAACACTGGGCGACTGGAATGGAATCTTACCAAAGGATTTTATTCCTTCTCTTGAACGGAGCAGTATTAAAATAATGACGAGCGTTCCTTCAGGCGGAATGATAGGCACTGGTTACTCACCTACGGCTTGCCAAACTGACAATGTGCGATCGCGAATAAAATAGTTGTTATTGAGAAAAATAAACAAGTGATCTTTCGCACAACACAGTGGTCAGTGTATTGTCAGTAACGGAGGATAATGCGCGCGACAGGAATGCAGGAATGTGTGCCCTGTGAGTTGGAGTTCGAAAAACATTGTCATGAAAGTAGATCTGCTTTTGTTAGCAGTACATTTCAACAAATTAAATATATCTCATCATAAAACTCTTTTAGGATATTCCTACTTTCGTAATAATACCGACCATTTTCTTCATTTGTGTACCCTGTTGTATAATCAGTTTATTAATGCTGATAATGTGCATGCAACAATTGAAATGCTTTTTTCATCACGGCGAACCAATTAAAACATTGTTATTTGTGACTGCTTTTCGACTGTTGCTAGCTTGCAGTGGAAATGTGATGCTCACATGCATGTAGTACAGTGTGTCGTATTACATTATTACATACATATCAGAGTAATCACAGTGAAACTTCTATACTTCAGATCTTGGACACTTTTTACCAGGAGCAGAAAGGGATCACACCTGTGGAGATTATCCCTTTATAAATTTTTGTAACAGATCGTACAGATATGCCAGAGTACTAGGCAGCGAGAAGATAACCTTGTTTTACTTTCCTGCCTTGCTTCTTAATCACATGATTTTATAATATTCCTTGCTTCCTTATTCACTACCCTCTGTACCTTCTTGCGATCTGAAAACCTCGCGGATGCATATGATACAATTCCAGTGGGCAATGGCTCAACAGTTACTGAAGCATGCATTTTTCTTGACAGAAGAAAAACAAAACAAAACTATACAGATATAAATAACAGAAAAGTATGATGTACTAACGAAGAAGGTTGGAGCGTTTAAATGGCGATAAACGAAACGATACCCAAAGGCAATAAAATTTAGTACACAGTGAGGCAAAATTTATCGTTCCGATGTGAGCATATGGCCGGGCTACGTTTCCGCTCCCCGTCTCAAAATTTCCCACGCGCGGCGCGAGAAACTGTGCCCCAACCACAACGCCGCGCGACCTGGCACAGGCGCGTGTCGCGTCTCCGTTGAGAGCTCGTGAAGAGGTTTCTGTGCTGTGGGCGCCGCGGAGAGCAAATTGTCGTGCGTTGTTTTTACAACGCGTGCAGATTGTCGTGTTCCGCGCCTCGCAGCATGGGAAAGAAGGGTGCGCAGAGGAAACCTGCCGCTACGAAGGGTCCTTCGGTTGTGCAACTCACTGAGTCTGCAGACCGTGCAAGGAACTCCCGAGAAGACGAGTCGCGGCCTGTCCCCCCTTTGTACGTCAAGTGCAAAGGCGGGTGGACATCGCTGTTCGACACCATGACGAATTGCGCTCGGAACGAGGTGGTCTACGTGTCTGTCGATACAGACTCGCTGATTTGCGTTCGAGCTGCAAACGTGGCCGACCACAGGGCGATCACGGTAGCAGTGGCCGACCACATCGTCGACGCGTCGCCGGCGCGTGTGAAGGTAGGAAGGATGAAGACGACCGAGGCACTCCTCAGGGGGTTACCTCGGTGCTGTGATGAGGCAGCGGTCCGGGAAGGGCTGCTGCGAGCCGGATTTGGTAATGCAACCGCAAGGTTGCACAACCGGACCGACAGGAAGAGGGCGCCGCTCTACGCCGTGACCGTGCAAACGGTCGACGGCGGGAGCGACATCTTCGACTTGTGGAAGTTGCTGGGCTTCCCGGTTACGACAGAGGCTCTCCCGACCGCCATGGACCCTCAGCCCCAGTGCTTCAGGTGCCAGGGCGAGGGCCACGTTGCGAAGTATTGCCGCAACGCGGCGCGGTGCGTCAAGTGCTCAGGTGAGCACGACAGCCGCGCCTGCGACCGCGGCAGCAACGTTCTGCCGACTTGTGTCCGGTGTGGCGGCCCGCACGTCGCCAGTTGGCGCGGTTGTGCAGCTTTCTCAAGCCGCAACCGTGCCGGGGGCGGCGAGGCGGCCGCGGCCGCACCGACGCAGCGGCAGAAGCGAAGACGACGTCGGAAACGGCGTAGGGCGCAGAACAGACCGGCGCAGCTGAGGGACGGCGCAGTAGCAGATCCACCTGCCAGGGGCAGGGACGACTGCTCGGATACGGGCAGCCAGGACGCAGCTCGCTCTCCCGTGAAGAGATGTGACCTCGAACTCGGCACCGCCGTGAAGGAGGCCACAGCAGCCCTCAAAGCCGTCATGGCGGCGGAGAGGGCTGACTTCGCAGCCGCCGTGGCTGCAGAGAATGAAGAGGCCTTGAGGCAACTGCAAGCAGTCTTCGCCCAAGGCCTCGGCGCAGTCGTACCTGCGAACACTCCTGCGACCTCGCAGAAGGACGTTCGCGCGCCTATCCCAGCGGTCGCCCCAGCAGTACCGCAGGTGAAGGGTGCAAAGAAGAAAACCGCCGCCCCAACGGAACCGGTGGCGACGCCGACCGCTGCGGGAGCGGCCCCTCCAAGGGACCGAGAAGACAGAAAGGCAGCCCTCATCGCGCAAGCGCGAGCGAACGGCGTGCATTTCTTCGACGCTCAAGCGGCGCAGCTCACTGAGCATGCGGAGCTGCTCGAAGCTACACTGCAGAAGTCCTGCGCCGTGCAGTAGAGGAGGACGCTGAACGGTAGCCGATCGCCGCCGTTCTGCACCAGCCTGATGAAGCTGCACCAAGTCACCGACGACAAGGCGCAGCAGAGGGCCTAACAGCAACGTATGCGTTGCCGCGCCGAACTCTTATGTTACAGGGAGAAAGCCACTGCGGCCGGCCCAGGAGACTACAAGCGAGCCCAGCCGCAGCACCCGGACTGACCCAGCTAACGAACACGCAGCACATAGGTAACGATGCACGATACCTCACGCTAACCTTACCTCACCTTGCATGCTCTGTCGCAGCTAGCAAGCCGCTACTGCCCTTACTACCCGTCCTACTGTCGCAGAGGTTTTTTTTCCCTTGGCGCTGGCCTTGGCACTTTTTTTTCCTCTGCCTTTACAACCGCTACCCTTCAATCGCTTTCGTCCACTTCTATCTCCTGATGGACCATGTTAATGAGTAATCTTACCCAGACGCATGGATAACATCACAGCCCGCATCCTGTGACGCCTGATTCAAAAACTAACATGTTTACGGAGGTGACAGTAGAACTTTTGGTTTGGTCACCACGTTGGTGTGTGCGTGGAGGGGCCCCATCCTTTGCGTCCCAGTCGCGTCGCGTCGCAATTTGCGCGGGCCCATTTGACCCTGTGATGTTACAAAAACGCGCGCTGCCCTGCGTCGCGCCATACGCGTCTCAATTTGCGCCTAGCCATTTTTTTCATCAGGAACTCCAGCACGGCAGCAAGCTTGGCTCACTTTCCGTGTACGGACATTTCGGGTGGCGAAGTGTGAGTGACGTAGGCGAGCGAGCGACGATGTGACCCGCAGCTAGTCGAGCGTGCGTGCGTGCTCTCAACCCAGGTGGCGAGCGAGCGTGAGCGCTCTTGCTCACCTAGCCGCATCCCCGACAGGCCAGCCTGTCGTCATTTGTTACTAGAAATTAGTTTAAAGATACGTTGAAAGGTTGCAAAACTGAGACCAGTCAGATTTTTAATGATTATTTTGTCTTTACCAATTTCATGCTGGTTTTCTCAACTTCCAACGGAGGGAGAAAGTATGGATTTAGTTGCCTGTCATTTGCCTGCGTTTCTGCTGTAAAGATTTTGTATTCCGTGTCCGTCCACACAGATTTTGATTCTAAAAATCTCTAAAGGCGAATGCAACGATTATTCCCTATAAAAAGTGTTTTGTCTGTGCCCTCTTGTAATGTTTTGTGAGTCCTGGCTGGATTAGGAGAAGGTGGTGTGGTAGGTGGGTGGCCGGTTTCCTCTCACTGCAACACAAAATGCACACGTGGTTAGATAACTTTATTACAGAAACAAATTGAGTACTTAAAACGTCAGTGATGTCCAATCTGAAGTTCTGTGGCTAACAGCAGTCACATAACATGAACTAATTCTTTAATCTTGTCTGTGTCCATATCACAACTATATACAGTGGCTATCGTTCCCTCACAGTCTAACAACCCTACCACAACAAAGGTCAAAAATTAATTATGATTTTAGTGTTGCTCACGCTGCTAAATATTGCATTTTCGGGCAACAACAAAGTTATAATATGTGGCAGGTGTCATTAGAGCACAGTTAATAAAGTCATTTCTTGAAATAATGGATAAACTAGGCACTCATCTTTTCGTGTTTCCCACGCTGGTCTCGTTGTGAACTCGTGGCTCAATCCTCGCAAATCTAGGTAGTGATGATTCCAAGCTCGGATGCAAAGAGGCGTAGGTGTTATTCTGCGATATTCAAAAGTTTTATAGATTTATTTCATAAACCATTCTTGAAGATTAAATTTTTGCAAGTTAGGACAATGGTGATGTAAAAAAGTAATCAGCACTCCGAATTTAAGTTACACTTCTTTTTTATTACTTTTGTTACAATATCACGTAACTCGTTCCAAAACATCACTTCACAATGTAAAACATACTTGAAAATATCTTCCTCTTTGTTAAAGTTCACATTTCATAAACTGAGTACAATTTGCGTCTTTTTAACATGACGACCAAAGCTTGACTTTCTAATAACCGCTTACGCGCCCAGAAATCAGAGTTACAAATACGTCAAAGATCATAGTGATAAAAGAAAGAATACACATAAGAATAATATCATTGCAATATTTACATATCGATGTATCGAAGTACCTCTACATTAATGAAATCAAACCTGAATGTTGTCACAGAAATATGTCAACTATTTTACAGAAACACAGTAGAATATTGTTGCTATCGAGAGGTTGAGGTGACGTGCCGTAATGGTTACGTAATTCAAGTACCATTACAACAGCTACCGAGCGAGGTGGCGCAGGGGACTCGCACACTGGACTCGCATTCGGGAGGACGACGGTTCAATCCCGTGTCCGGCCATCTTGATTTAGGTTTTCCGTGATTTCCCTAAATCACTCTAGGCAAATGCCGGAATGGTTCCTTTGAAAGGGTATGGCCGACTTCCTTCCCCGTCCTTTCTTAACCCGATGAGACGGATGACCTCGCTGTTTGGTCTCTTCCCCCAAACATTCCAATCCAATCCCTGACAGCTAGCTCGAGGCGATGACTATCACTGTGGACGACTAGAGCACACTGCGACATACTGAGATGCATTGCGAACTGAGTCCCGAAGCGACGTACTGAGGTACTGATATTGAGAATCTGAGCGAGCTCGGTCTGCGGCTGCGGCCTATATTCACTCTGCCCAGGTGGCGTTCTCACGCGTAGCCTGGGTGCGTGTCTTCGTCTTCTATTGTCGTAGGCGCGCCTACTTCAGCCAACACCGACTCAAAGGAAGGCCTCGGCGCTTGTTGGTGACGTCACGTCAGCTAGGCACGGCGAACGCCAGGTCTGTTGCAGGCAGAAACGCCTGGGCGTGCTTATCACTATAAATCTATTATTTTTGGACAAAATGCTTGGTATTGTTTTGGATTCTGCAGTTTTATTTAGATGAAAGATTTTCTTACTATCGTAAAGATACAAATGAAGATCAAGGTTCTGTATTACTGAATCCTGTCGAAACAAACGTAAATCAATATGAGAAGAGGCTTTGCCCCATTGCAAGCTTCGGAAATTTTACATTCAAGTAATTATGTTTACTTCATCCATTTTGTTATCGAAACTTACCCCAATGCCCTTACAATTAACTCGTTTCTTTTATTTATTTATTTATTTTCGTTTGACATCGTCGCTGGAAATGTGAACTAATTTACATGTGTAAATGTCCAACTGTTGCCAGTCATTAGATTGCAGTCGTTTTCAACGAAAGGAATTCTAAACAGGAAACAAAATAACTTCATACATCGAAAATACTGCTGAGCTTCAACTTTTTTAAACATGCACATTAGAAAAGATAAATGTTCCCCTCTTGCAACTGAAAGGAAAAACTTTATAAGATAAAAAAATTTTATTTGATAAAACAAGTATCTCTCTTTTGCCTCTTCTTCTGTCCCCCACCCCCTCCCCCAACGTGTACAATCGCAAGATATTTCATTAACATTCAGTGCTCCTCACCCCATAGTCAACCAAGATATCTAAAGAAGAGCACCAATATGTTCACAGTTTCTTGTAAAAGCAACCTAGTACAAACGTAAATTCCTCAGATTTACAAGTAAGGTAAAGAAGCACGAATTCTGTTGCTGCTGGACCATGAAGTTGTTTTTTTATGTCAATCCTTAAAACAGGTGGAAATTTAAGTACAAGAGTACACTATTTGTTACGAAGTGTAATGAATTGCACAATTAATTGATTGCAGAAATCTCTCAGAACAATGTTTGTTGGTGAACTACCGCCAATAGTTTCACATTTTCCTGTGTCAGAGAGAGAGACACCATCATTATCAGTATGACTGCAACAGACCTGGCGTTCGCCGTGCGTAGCTGACGTGACGTCACGAACAAGCGCCAAGGCCTTCCTTTGAGTCGGTGTTGGTTCAGCGCCTGCTATACAATGTTTCCTAGTGCTGACTGGTGAGCTGGCGAAGGCGTACAACAGCACTTCCTTCCCCCCTCCCCGAAACGCAGCACCGTTGTCGTGTACTCGAGATGCGAATGACAACGAGGAGGGGGGGGGGGGGGGGGCAGGAGACTGGACGAAGAGATGAGATGGGAACTGTAGGTGTGGAGGATGACGCACCCCCGTCCGGATCCCGCCATCTGGCTTGCGAGAGCAGAGGAACGTCCCCCGGAAACACTGCTCATTATACACGTCCAGTCCTGAGGGCGTCTCACGGAGCGATGACGGTGACGGCGAACTGCGCGACGCTAAGGTCGCAGGTTCGAATCCTGCCTCGAGCGTGGATGTGTGTGCGATGTCCTTGGGTTAGTTAGGTTTACGTAGTTCTAAGTTCTAGGGGACTGATGACCTCAGATGTTAAATCCCATAGTGCTCAGAACCATTTGAACGGTGACGGCGATGACGGGTCCAGGTCCATCGGCTCGGAGAGCAGCGATGGCAGTGGCCAGGCACGACATCCATTGGCTCGTCCTGGGGTTCCGTGGCCGCACCAGCGGGCGGCTACGAAGGCTGCGTGGTCCCGTGGGGCCGTGAATCTGGGGGGAAGAAAAGCAGAAAAATCACGGGCAAACGACAAATGCGAATTTGATTCTGATGACGGCGTTGCAAACCATCGGGACCTGCAATTAGATACATGTATGTGCCAATGCGTTTCTGGATCTCGCCTCGCACCCAGCGCTGATGTCGGCGAAAAACCCTGTAAAGAACAAGATCACGCGGTGCAAAGAGATACGGACCACCGGCGGCGCCGGATGCTGCGTTGGGTGAAGCAAGTGAAGCAGCGTCCGATGGCGGCGGCCATGCAGAAGTTCCACCGGTGATGGTCCGTCTCGTGGGTGGGAATGCTAGGAGACGAGAAAGAGTTGCAGCGCCTGTTCCCGTGCGTGGGAGGTGAGAAGCTCGACCAAGGAACGAACAAAGCGTTCCGCTTCTCCGTTGGACTGCAGGTGAAACAGACCACTTGTTAGATGCCGATGCCATTTTGTGACGTAAACTGAGATCCGTTATCCGTAACAATGACTTCAGGCAATCCTTCAATGCAAAAAATTGAGGACAACACTTGAATGGTGCTGCGTGATGTGGTAGAGTTCATAGCCATCGCAAATGGAAACTTGCTAAAAGAGTCTACAACAATAAGCTGACGAGTGTTCCAGAATGGTCCTGCAAAGTCAATGTGCACTCGCTGTCATGGCGATTGAGTCTTAGGCCAAGCTGCGAAAGTCTGTGGCGTAGCTGATTGGTTGCCCCCGCGCATGCGCGACACTGTGACGTCACGTGTTTAATGTGGACGTCCATGCCCTGCCAAGTACAGTGCCAGCGCGCTAACTGTTTAGTGCGAACAATTCCCCAATGTCCTTGGTGAAGCAGTTGTAACACATCCTTTTGCAACACTGTGGGAATGAGCACATGCGATTGTCAGCTGTCACATTGTACTAAAATCACACCTGGTCGTACTGAAAGGTTATGCCGACGAGCAAAGTATCGGCGCACTACTGAGTTCTGAATACTGTTCAATGAGCGAGACCAAGACGTGCGAATGTAATGCAACAAAATCTTCAGATCAGGGTCCGCTTCAGCAGCCTGTGCAATCATTCTGTAATTCAATGGAAAAATTGCAGCAATTCAGAGTTCTGCGTATCGATCTGGCAACAATACGCCTTAGAAGAATTAAAATCAGAATCGGGGCCGGTCGGAAGGCGAGAAAGGGCGTCAACATTGCCATGCTTTGCCGTAGGGTCTGTACACAGTTTCGTACTCATACTGGGATAGAAGCAAGGCCGAACGTTGCAATTTTTGAGCAGTACGTGTAAGAACCGGCTTTGGCAGATGAAACAAGCACAGCAAAGGCTTGTGATCTGTTACTAAATAGAATTTGCGACCAAACAGATAGCGCGAGCTTCTTATTCAAATGGCTCAAATGGCTCGGAGCACTATGGGACTTAACGTCTTTGGTCATGAGTCCCCTAGAACTTAGAACTACTTAAACCTAACTAACCTAAGGACAGCACACAACACCCAGCCATCACGAGGCAGAGAAAATCCCTGACCCCGCCGGGAATCGAACCCGGGAACCTTCTTATTCAGTTTGTGAATAACTACACTGAGTTTGAGTTTACAACTTTGGGACAAAAGCAATAGGTCTGTCTCGTGCACCACGTCTGAGCGAAAGCACAGCGCCGATTCCATAAGAGGAAGCGTCTAGTTGCAAAATCACTGGTTTGGTGGAATCAAAATATACCAAAAATCTGTCACTGAGCAAGGCATTTTTGAGTCTCTGAAATGTGTGGTGACACTCTTTGGTCCACACGAAAGGCACATTTTCCCGACACAAGCGACGCAATGAGGCCGCGATCTGTGAAGCGATCGGAATGAAACGAATGTAGTATGTCAACTTGCCTAGCACTGACTGCAATTCAGATACATTGCGAGGGACAGGCAGGTCACGGATTGCAAGCAAATGAGATTGGAGGGGGTGCACACCCTGACTGTTTGTCACACGACCTAAGCACTGTAGTTCTGCCTGAAAAAAGTCATACTTTTCCAGGCGACACTGGAGTTCTGCATCTGACAACATTTGAAAAAAGAGTACGCAAATTGGCAATGTGTTCCTCTGGCGTACGGCCTCAGACGATAATATCGTCCAGGTACTGTAGACCGAACAGAACGGCACTTGAGCAGTCAGCTGACCCAAGTAACGTTGAAAAATGGCGAGTGCGGAGGCACTGCCGGAGGGCAAACGCAAATACTTTAACAAGCGTAAGTGTGTATTAACAACAAACACTTTCCGCGATTCTTCATCTGGTGGTATTTGCAAATAAGCTTCACGCAAATCTGTCTTAGAAAAGTAACGGCCTGCGCCAAGCCTGTCCATACGCTCCTCAGGACGAGGCAATGGATAAGTGTCAATAATTGTCTGTGGATTGACTGTAGTTTTGAAGTCAACACAAATGCGAATACGACCAGAAGGCTTGGGCATCAAATTCAATGGAGTGCCCACTGACTAGCTTGTATTGGAGCAATCACACAATTGTCTTGCAACTCTTTTAGTTCACTGGCTACTTTGTCTCGTAAAACAATGGGAACGGGCCGAGCCTGGAAAAACGTAGGCCGAGCATTGTCTTTCAGAGTAATGTGCGCTACAAAATTATTAGCTTTTCCAAGTCCATCAGAAAAGAGTTCAGGCAATTCCTTAAGCAAACTAACTACACTGTCTTTTGGATTAAAAGCAGTCACTGAAAGTACATGTCTTGGATGCTAAGGCCAAACAAGTCAAACGAATCTAAGGAAAAGTACTAGGATTTCCTGTCAGTTGTATGTAGTGAGGTGCGTGCTAGATTTTGACAGGCGTGGTGAGCCTAACTGTTCGTACGTAGCACGATTAAGCAAAGTTACAGAAGCACCTGTGTCCAATTGAAAGTCAACACGACAGACAGCAATTTGTAGCGTTACAAATTGTTTGTTGGAATGGCGTCGCACTGCACTGGGGCGAAATGAGGGCACAGTCTTGCTTGAATTACTGCTATAATTTGTAGCCGGTTTTGAAAACGCTGCGTTGACAGAATGTGCATGAGACCTGTTGTTGCGAGAGCGGGAAGAATTGAGGTTCTTTTGCCGATGCAAGCAAACTGCCTGGACATGGCCTTTCTTTCCACATGAGTAACATGTCGCGTTGCGCGACGGGCAATCTTGCCACTTATGCAGACAAAACAGCGATCCCAAGACTTCACTAGATACAGGCCTGGATACTTGTTTACTAGGCTGTCTGTGCATCCGTGTGGGCGTTTATTGTAGCAGCGACGGTGGCGGGCAAGAGGTGACTCGACCCGACAAATCGGGAAGTGGTCAAATTTATCGGCGGCTATGGCCCTGGAATCGAATTGTTCTAGTATTTGCAACACCTGATGAAGCGAAGTTACTGAGTATATGAGAGTCTGTTCTCTCTAATTCTGCTGTCAGGGACATTATATGTGATCGAATCAAGGATCATCATATCACTATAAAAGTTGCCAGAACTACACTCGAATTTACACTTCCCTGTACGTCGGTATACCACTGACGGTAGGTCTGTTCCGGCTTTTTCCTAAGGCGAAAGAACTGAAATCTGGCTGTCGCGACCTGAATCTGCTGTTCGTAATACTGACTTAATGCACCTGCTACTTCATCATAGGAGAGTACGTTGCGAGACGACGTAGGGAAGAGACTTTTGAAATAAGCGAAACACAGGGGTTCCCGCGACGGACAGGAAACAACGAGATTTCACAGTACCTTGAATTCGGTGGGTATGACAGTGGGCCTGAACTGGGTGAGATATTCCAACCATTCCTCTTACTTTTCATGGAAGTGCCGAAAGAGTGGAATGTTGTTTGGTGGCCCTTGTTAGATCGTTTGGTTGGTCGGCCGAGCAGCCGACGCAGCTTGTGCGGCAAGCAAATGCTGCCCAGTAGGAAGCAATGTAGCGATTTGCTGGTTCTGAAACTGAAAGATCTGATTTAATTCCAGAGCAGGAGCAGTCTGCGGTTGAGGCACAGGGGCAGGGGGGTGGAGGGGGCGGAATAGCCATTCTAACGCTAACAAATTACAGCAAAATATGACAAGACAAATAGAAAAGCAATCTGCAAAGCCTCTGGAAAGAGAAATAGATTAGTTCTGCAGCCCCCCTCCTGTAATACATGCAACAACAAGAACAAATAATAGGATGAGTAATTCCGCCTTATGCAAGACACCTTTTTTCTGTTTTGTTCCACCCATACATGTTTCAGCACTTTTTGTGCTAGCTTCAGTGGGTCTAATTTTTATTTTTAACTGTAAAATTGTTGTTACATATTAACATTTGTGTTGTTTATAACATTATGTCAAAGTTCCATTTATAGTTTAATTGGCAAAAAGTGGATGTATGCATTATTTTACATACCTTACATGATGCTATTGGTCACTTATTTTGGTAGCTATTCTGCTACGCAATATACAACTCCTCATCTGCAAACAGCAAAGCGTAATTTTTATTTTTCTGTTCATTATCCATTTATGAATGGAAATGAGTCTATGTAACGTTTTTTGTGTGTAAGATACGGTTTTGATATGGTGGTGCTTTCTCTTATGATATTGGCGAAGTGAATAGGGCCGGCCGGTGTGCCCGACTGGTTCTAGACGCTTCAGTCTGGAACCGCACAACCGCAGGTTCGAATCCTGCCTCGGGCATGGATGTTTGTGACGCCCTTAGGTTAGTTAGGTTTAAGTAGTTCTAAGTTCTAGGGGACTGATGACCTCAGCAGGTAAGTCCCATAGTGCTCAGAGCCATTTGAACCACGTTTTGAAGTGAATAGGCTTACTTCGTGTGCTATGGTCGCTTGCAGTGCACTTTTTCCGATTTCTCAAAACATAGGCAGAGTTTTCGCTGCCATTACGTGTTGTTGTGGCAGTGTAGTATTCATTTGTTTCATAGCAGGTTTGGATGGGTAAGACGCGCGAGTTTGAAGTATATTTGGCGTCAGTGGTGTGTGTGTGTGTGTGTGTGTGTGTGTGTGTGTGTTGAGGACTGGGGCACAGAGAGAGAGAGAGAGAGAGAGAGAGAGAGAGAGAGAGAGAGAGGGTGGGTGGGTGGGTGGGTGGGTGGGGTGGGGGGAGGGAGAAAGAAGTTTTTTGTCTATGAGTAGTTTTGGTGTGTGTGTTATTTGTATAGTTCTATTGTGGCGAAGAGGGTTTTGTTGCACAGTGAGCTGTATTCATTGAGTACTTTCTTTCCGTGGGCTATTGATTTTTGATGTGATAGTGTTGTTCTATAGTTAATTTTTGGTATAAGCTGCTACTTGTTTTTAGGATGTATAAGTCTGTTTCAATGTTTGTTGTTGGCGATTGTGTGCTGTCAAGTGGTCAGCAAGTGTTGAGTGTGAGCTATTGCTTTCAGTGCTCTGGTTCTGAAATTCCTGCATGTTTGGCCCACATATACAAATTGACACCAGTTGCAAGTAAGTTGGTATATACTAGACTGGCTGTATTTGTCAGTTTTGGTAGTAAGGTGGTATTTCTTCCAAGTCTGCTTTGTATTGTGTTGTTGGTTCTGTATGCTATGTTGAGTCCTCGTTTCTTTAGTACATTACCCACCCTGTGTGTGAGTTCGTTGTAAGTCATTATGTGCCATTTGTTGCTTACTGTCTGCTGAGTTGTTGTGTGTTGTGTTGCGTTTGTTTGTGTGTGTGTGTTTCATGGTTATCTGTTGTTTCTTTTTGTATTTTGTGGTTTATTTTATCTACTCTCTTTGCATCATATCCATTCTCCTGTGAAATTTGTTTTATTGTGTTCAGTTCTTGTGTGTAATCATGATTGTTCATGGGTATTTTGTTCAGTATGTGAAGTAAATATCAGAAGCTGGCTTCTTTGTGAGTTATGGGGTGATTGGACTGGTTATAAATAATGGTGCTGGTGGTTGTTGGTTTTCTGTAGATTGTGAATTCATGTTTGTTGTTTCTCTTGTGTATGGTGAGATCTAAGAAATTAAGTTTTTCGTCTGTTTGTTTTTCAATGGTGAACTGTATTTGTGGGTGAATGGAGTTTATGTTTTCATGAAGTTCTTTTATGCGAGGCTGTGGTTTATCTATTAAGCAAATTATGTCATCTACATATATGTGCCAATATATTATTTTGTACTGTTTTGGTGTTACTATTTTATCAAAGATTTGTTTTTCTGTCTGACTGAGGAAAATGTCAGCTAGGAGGCCACTAATTGGGGATCCCATGGGTAGTCCATCTTGTTGAGAGCAAAATAGCTTCTTGTTTGTTTGTATAGCCCACTCCATAACTATTCCCGCTGTAAATCAGCAAAGGCTATTCTTCGGTGGTCTCGGTGACTCCATTGTCTCAGAACTAAAACGCTGAACATTACTTATCAGTCGAGGTCAGTTGCAGTACTGAACTCTGGGAGAAAACCAAGCACACTACGAACTGGTGCGGGGGCAGGAAACGTTGTGCAGAAAATGGGCTTTGGCCTTCCCCAGAATACGACGCAGGTAGCGCCAGACAGGCCGGTGTATCCTACTGCTGGAACACCCTATCCACTTCCTATAGTGCCCTCGGCTCCGTGCAAATGTCAACACGTTCCCTCTCCGTACACGTGTCACTCCGTCCAAGTGTCACAAACTCTTCTACACTGGGCCAATTATTCCCCAGGGCTCATTATACTGGCTGCAGCCTCGTGCTGCACGGACCAATGTATGCAGAGAAAGCTGCTACATCCTTTGTCGGTCGGCACCTGGCCTAAAAAAAGAGCATCTGGTGGCCTATCTGGCTCTCACGTGGCCCATTGAACCCGGGCGGAGGACCTAAGCCTCCTGTAAGCAGGTGGGATTTGCAGGTAGCAGGACCCACGCCTCTGTAACAAGTATAAGTACCAGCAGGTAGTAGCCCTCCGGGTTCTAAGAATTGTTAAAAGATAGTGTAGTGCGAGGGGCGTGAATTGCAAAAGCTTTATTGTAACAGCGTCAATTGAAGACACTAACGTGCTCGAGAGTGAAGGCGGCCACAGTTACCCAGATATAGTGTAAGTAGGCTGTTTAGGTTTTTATGTTGGTAACGCCACGTAGCGCTCTGTATGAAAATCACTGACTGTGCTGTGTACAATCTGTGGCTGATTTGCATTGTTGGAATATTGCTATTGTAGTGTTGGGCAGTTGGATGTGAACAGCGCGTAGCGTTGCACAGTTGGAGGTGAACCGTCAGCAGAGGTGGATGTGAGGAGTGAGATGGCGGAGTTTTGAGAACGGATGATCTGGACGTGTGTCCATCAGAAAGAGTAAATTTGTAAGACTGGAGGTCATGAACTGATATAATGACTTTTGAACACTATTAAGGTAAATACATTGTTTGTTCTCTATCAAAATCTTCCATTTGCTAACTAGTTAGTGCCTTTAGTAGTTAGAATCTTTTATTTAGCTGGCAGTAGTGGCGCTCGCTATATTGCAGTAGTTCGAGTAACGAAGATTTTTGTGAGGTAAGTGATTCATGAAAGGTATAGGTTATTGTTAGTCAGGGCCATTCTTTTGTAGGGATTTTTGAAAGTCAGATTGCGTTGCGCTAAAAATATTGTGTGTCAGTTTCATCTACATCTACATGATTACTCTGCAATTCACGTTTAAGTGCTTGGCAGAGGGTTCATCGAACCACAATCATACTATCTCTCTGCCATTCCACTCCCGAACAGCGCGCGGGAAAAACGAACACCTAAACCTTTCTGTTCGAGCTCTGATTTCTCTTATTTTATTTTGATGATCATTCCTACCTATGTAGGTTGGGCTCAACAAAATATTTTCGCATTCGGAAGAGAAAGTTGGTGACTGAAATTTCGTAAATAGATCTCGCCGCGACGAAAAACGTCTTTGCTTTAATGACTTCCATCCCAACTCGCGTATCGTATCTGCCACACTCTCTCCCCTATTACGTGATAATACAAAACGAGCTGCCCTTTTTTTGCACCCTTTCGATGTCCTCCGTCAACCCCACCTGGTAAGGATCCCACACCGCGCAGCAATATTCCAACAGAGGACGAACGAGTGTAGTGTAAGCTGTCTCTTTAGTGGACTTGTTGCATCTTCTAAGTGTCCTGCCAATGAAACGCAACCTTTGGCTCGCCTTCCCCACAATATTAAGTATGTGGTCTTTCCAACTGAAGTTGTTCGTAATTTTAACACCCAGGTGCTTAGTTGAATTGACAGCCTTGAGAATTGTACTATTTATCGAGTAATCGAATTCCAACGGATTTCTTTTGGAGCTCATGTGGATCACCTCACACTTTTCGTTATTTAGCGTCAACTGCCACCTGCCACACCATACAGCAATCTTTTCTAAATCGCTTTGTAACTGATACTGGTCTTCGGATGACCTTACTAGACGGTAAATTACAGCATCATCTGCGAACAACCTAAGAGAACTGCACAGATTGTCACCCAGGTCATGTATATAGATCAGGAACAGCAGAGGGCCCAGGACGCTTCCCTGGGGAACACCTGATATCACTTCAGTTTTACTCGATGATTTGCTGTCTATTACTACAAACTGCGACCTTCCTGACAGGAAATCACGAATCCAGTCGCACAACTGAGACGATACCCCGTAGGCCCGCAGCTTGATTAGAAGTCGCTTGTGAGGAACGGTGTTTAAAGCTTTCCGGAAATCTAGAAATACGGAATCAACTTGAGATCCCCTGTCGATAGCGGCCATTACTTCGTGCGAATAAAGAGCTAGCTGCGTTGCACAAGAACGATGTTTTCTGAAGCCATGCTGATTACGTATCAATAGATCGTTCCCTTCGAGGTGATTCATAATGTTTGAATACAGTATATGCTCCAAAACCCTACTGCAAACCGACGTCAATGATATAGGTCTGTAGTTCGATGGATTACTCCTACTACCCTTCTTAAACACTGGTGCGACCTGCGCAATTTTCCAATCTGTAGGTACAGATCTATCGGTGAGCGAGCGGTTGTATATGATTGCTAAGTAGGGAGCTATTGTGTCAGCGTAATCTGAAAGGAACCTAATCGGTATACAATCTGGACCTGAAGACTTGCCCGTATCAAGCGATTTGAGTTGCTTCGCAACCCCTAAGGTATCTACTTCTAAGAAACTCATGCTAGCAACTGTTCGTGTTTCAAATTCTGGAATATTCCATTCGTCTTCCCTGGTGAAGGAATTTCGGAAAACTGCGTTCAATAACTCCGCTTTAGCGGCACAGTTGTAGGTAACAGTGCCATCGGCACTGTGCAGCGAAGGTATTGACTGCGTCTTGCCACTTGTGTACTTTACAAACGACCAGAATTTCTTCGCATTTTCTACCAAATTTCGAGACAATGTTTCGTTGTGGAACCTATTAAAGGCATCTCGCATTGAAGTCGTGCCAAATTTCGCGCGTCTGTAAATTTTAGCCAATCTTCGGGATTTCGCGTTCTTCTGAACTTCGCATGCTTTTTCCGTTGCCTCTGCAACAGCGTTCGGACCTGTTTTGTTTACCATGAGGGATCAGTTCCATCTCTTACCAGTTTATGATGTATGAATCTCTCAATTGCTGTTGCTACTATATCTTTGAATTTGAGCCACATCTCGTCTACATTTGCATAGTCAGTTCGGAAGGAATGGAGATTGTCTCGTAGGAAGGCTTCTAGTGACACTTTATCCGCTTTTTTAAATAAAATTATTTTGCGTTTGTTTCTGGTGGATTTGGAAGAAATGGTATTGAGTCTAGCTACAACGACCTTGTGATCACTAATCCCTGTAACAGTCATGATGCTGTCTATTAGCTCTGGATTGTTTGTGGCTAAGAGGTCAAGTGTGTTTTCGCAAC
The DNA here is from genome assembly GCF_023898315.1 of Schistocerca nitens. Classification (NCBI taxonomy): domain Eukaryota; kingdom Metazoa; phylum Arthropoda; class Insecta; order Orthoptera; family Acrididae; genus Schistocerca; species Schistocerca nitens. Next base: position 270,461,805 of record NC_064616.1, read on the forward strand.
CATTTACAATTCGCGTGGGTTCGTGGTGAGCTCTACCTTCATCTCGTAAGCAAGACCGGCAGCCTTCACCAAATCAGATAGCCGCTGGAATCCAGAGAGAATTTCCTCAGATCCAAAGCGACACACGTCATTAGTGCCGACATGCGCCACCACCTGCAGCTGGCTGCACCCTGTGCTCTTCATGGCATCCGGAAGGACCCTTTCCACATCAGGAATGACTCCACCCGGAATGCACACTGGATCTCTTCCACGCCTTAGCCGCCATATCCCTAAGGGGGCCCATTACGCGCCTAACATTGGAGCTCCCAACTAGTGATGATCAGAATAATTAAAGAGAGTAATGTCTGAGTACGTTCAGTTTTGATCAGCTGTTTGAAAATTAAATAACGTAGAGGTTTTCCAGCACTGTCATTTATAAAATTTTTCTAAGGGGACGTTTCAATAGCTGGTGATAAATTTAAGAGGAAGAAAATAATTTGTAATCAGAAGAGGAAAGCTACAGACGATGTACTGCATGTGAGAGACCATCAAAACTTGTATATAATGAATTGAAAGGAGAATATACGGAAGAGATAAACATTTAATATGTTGACAGATTTCGTATATCCATTTACAATGCTAGGCGGAAAATTCTGCAGAAATTACTTGAATTTATTCAACAGATTCATGTTGTGCTGGACACATAAAGTGGGAGAAACAACAGATCTGGCGGTTTTTTTGTTACATAATGATGCTGAGAAGAACGTTGTAATATTCTGTGAAGCTGAAAACCTCAAATACTTAGTGTGGCACAATATACTCACTAAGACAAGAAAACATGCACAGCAAAGGAGTTACGCAAATTGATTACAACTTGATATTCAGAGAGGTATCGACAGAAAATTCAAAATTTTAAACTTTGACAGCTGATGGATGAATGTGTAACACTGCAGCGCTGTTTCACCGTGCAGCTGGTAAGGAAAGTAAACAGGGTTGAATGGCTCTGAGCACTATGGGACTTAACATCTTAGGTCATCAGTCCCCTAGAACTTAGAACTACTTAAACCTAACTAACCTACGGACATCACACACATCCATGCCCGAGGCAGGATTCGAACCTGCGACCGTAGCAGTCCCGCGGTTCCGGACTGCAGCGCCTAGAACCGCACGACCACCGCGGCCGGCCGAAAGTAAACAGGGGACATGTCGAAATCAGGACATAACGTCTGCAAATTTCATTCCATGTATTCAGTTGGGCAGTAACGATGCCTTGCAGACAGGAAATTGGAAATTTGTGGTAAGTTCCTATGTGAGGTCATCGGTCCCTACGCTTACACACTACTTAATCTAACTTAAACAAACTTGTGCTAAGGACAAAATGCACACCCATACCCGAGGGAGGACTCGAACTTCCGACGAGGGGAGCCGCGCAAACCGTGGCAAGGCGCTAAGACTGCGCGGCTACCCTGCGCGGCTTGCAGACAGTACGCGAACAATGCACGCAGATGTCAGCGTTTGTCAGATTAGGTTAGGTTAGGTTAGTGTTGTTTTAACGTCTCGTCGACAACGAGATCATTAGAGACGGAGCGCAAGCTCGGGTTAGGGAAGGATGGGGAAGGAAATCGGCCGTGCCCTTTCAAAGGAACCATCCCGGCATTTGCCTGAAACGATTTAGGGAAGTCACGGAAAACCTAAATCAGGATGGCTGGAGACGGGATTGAACCGTCGTCCTCCCGAATCGTTTGACAGAGGTCGTGTTGTTGGGCTTAAAGGAACTGGTTGGAGTAACTAGCCAATCGCTCAAAATTTGAATATTAGCAATGCCAGTGTTCAACGACGTTGGCAGCAATGGGTGAACCATAGCCGGACACAGGGTCAAGAGGGAAGCATGTAAAGTCGCGAGTCAATACGTGATAACTTTATTGCAGTAAGCTACTTTGCAGAACAGCCCATAGCATTGGGGCAGTTGGCTGTGAAGGAGACAGCCACTTGTGTCTTAGCGATGACTCATTCGCACCTGTCGCTATGCTAGCCGTGGGAAGCTGTATCTGTGTCAATTCAAGCGACTGAATATTGAAACCCTTAAGAATCTAAATAAACTATATTAAATATTATTTGATATTGTTCAAAGTCGATACAATGCCTTTTGTTATTCAAGAGAATATGGTATCAAAATTTCAGCCTTCTATCTGTCATAGTTTCGGAGTCAGAGGAAATTACCTAAAACACCCCAAACCGACACCTAGTTAGGAATAATAAGTTTGTCTTTTAGTGTCATTTGAAATCATTAATGGAGTTCACAAAATGTCAGGTCAATTTATTGAATTTTCATATTAAAACTTCAATTATTATTTTCGTAATATAAAATTCAGACAAAATTATTATTTGTGTCTTATGTCATTGTGGGAATAAATGGGAGTGAGTCAAAGTGTATATATGGGACATACGTTAAATTTCAAGATTAATTTTATATAATACATTACGTAATCATAGCGTGGGAAAGATATTTGTACCCACATTGCTGATGTCGTATGTCTGAGTGTACTTGCTTTTGTAAGGAGGCAGCGAGAATAACAGTTGAAAGTAAAATCATATTCTAAATTTATTCCTAGATTAATTTTTTTTCGTTTGGTTTTATTAAATCTTATATTAGTATTTGTATGTTTGAATGACGTAAATGCGTCTGAGAATAATGACTGGCGCAGGCCAGTTTTGGCACGAGAATGATCTCCAACAGTTCTGACTGGCCAGTCAAAATGATAGGCCAATCAAGAGTTAAGCAGTTCGCACTCACTGCTAGATAGATATGCTGTGGTAGAAGCAGCATCTGGGGGAGTCGCCAGATAGCTAATTAACGGGCAGGTCATGTTGAACGTGTCCGTCTGCATAATGCGTAAAATGAAGAAGTTAATGGAATTTCGCGTCCAGATTGTGTTGCCGTAGAAGCAGTTGCATTTACGAGCAGTTTTGTGAAGTTTGGAAATCCTAGAAATGTTTTGTTGGAGAGATAAGCGCGTGTTAACTTTCGGCCTTTGTAAAATTCCGTGTGGAATATTTCGTATCCGTATATGGAATATTTGGCGAGCAATTTATTTAATAGAAATCCACTGAAAAGGACTGAATGTGAAACTCAGATGTAGCGTAATTCTTCGGGATGGACTTAAGTACATTTCTTGCTGTCTAGCCTGTGTACTGGGTTGTATGAACTGTGAACTGAGGACAGTGATGTTCTTCGCTAATTGCATGTGAGCTAATGGGAGTTTTTTTTTTTTGAACTGAAATGGAATAAAATACTCGTTTCAGAATTTTGACATTTTACTATGAGAACGAAGCAACCACTTTCCGCCCGAAAAGTATTATAAGAATTTACAGGATAGCTTGCTACCAGAGTTTATACAGACTTCGCAGCGTAAGTATTGACGGCGTTTTCTTCAATGCTGCTTTCACGTCGTCGGCGTAGTGCATACGTATGCAGAGAAACCGGCTGGTGATCTGCCGCCGTACTGAGGTAGGTGGAACTTTTGCAGTGATTAGTACGACGAAAGACAGTGACATAAAAATGCAAATTGACCCCTCCCCCCCGCAAGCGGTCGACCTAAAGAGACGGCAGAACTTGAAGACCGGGCAGAGGTACTCACAGCCCCGAATTCATCATCATCGATCCGAGATTCCATTGGAGCTTCAGTGACTCACTACGACCGCTAGTAGGTGTCTCACAGAAAGGCAGCTGAACACACGGCGCTCCTTGCGTCAACTACCGTTGACCTCTGTGCCGCAACAAGCCCCTTTGCAATGGTGTCAGGCACATTCGACCTGTAATCTTATTGACCGGAGTAGAATTGTCTTCAGTAATGAGTCCTGCTTCGAACTGAGCCCCAATGACCAGTGAAGACATCTCTGGAGAAAGCCCGGACAGTAGTGGGATACCAACCTCACTGTCACCTGCTGTACGACCCGACAGACGGGATTAATGGTCTGGGATGCCATTTCATTTCGTAGCACGATCCTTTTGGTTTTCATCAGCAACACCCTTACAGCACAGCGGTACGTCGACCATATTCTGCGCCCTGTTTTGTTGCCTTTCAAGGCAAGCCATTCTGAGCTTACATTTCAGCAAGATAATGCCTGTCTACACACTGCTTCGTGTTTTGCCAAACCCTACATTGGCCAGTAAGGTCGCTAGAGCTCTTACTATTAGAAACATTCGGAGCAGTATGGGCAGGTTCCCCCAATTAGCTTGGGAATTGAACTATCTAACGCGCCAATTGGACAGAATTTGGCACAGTATCCCTAAGGATGACCTCAACCAACTCTAGCAATCAATGTAAAGTCGAATAACAGCTTCACCTGAATCAGGGCCAGAGGTAGACCAACATACGAGGGTCGGTCAAAAAGTAATGCCTCCCATTTTTTTTCTACTTAAAGAAATTAAGTTAAGTGAAAAATTTGAATTTGGCGCCATTCCTCAAACCTTCTTCTGCAATCCACTGCAGTAGTAACTTTCTGTGTCAACAGGTGGCAGCACAGCAGAAGTTTGTAAGATGGCCGACATCGATGTTCGTTTGAGACAGCGTTGTGTGATTGAATTCTTGAATGCAGATGGTGAAACGCCCATACGCATTCATGAAAGACTGAAGAAGGTGTATGGTGTTGTGACAGTGGATGTCAGCACTGTTAGACGATGGGTTCGTCGTTGTAAGGAAGCTGAAGGGCAAACACCGTTGACTGACGAAAAGCGGAGCGGCAGGCCGGTGAGTGCAGTGACTCCACACAACATTCAGCAAGTTGATGACATCATTCGTGGTGACCGTCGGGTGACTGCAGATGAAGTGTGTCGCATTATTTCTCTTAGTAAAGGCAGTGTGATCACGATTATGAAACAATTGGGGTACTCAAAAGTTTGTGCACGGTGGGTTCCAAGAATGTTAACCGATCAGAATAAAGAGGCAAGGAAAACAATAGCCTCCCAACACTTGCAGCGCTTCCGTTTGGAGGGAGATGAGTTTCTGAAAAAAATTGTGACCGGGGACGAAACATGGGTGCATTTTTTTGAACCCGAATCAAAGAGGCAGTCAGTGGAGTGGCGTCACACAAGCTCGCCGAGGAAGAAAAAATTCAAAACTGTGCGATCGGCAGGGAAAGTTATGGCAACAGTTTTCTGGGATACAGAGGGTGTGATTCTGGTTGATTTTTTGGAGCAGGGATGCACAATAAATTCTGTTCAATACGTCACAACCCTCAAAAAACTTAAAGCACGTCTTCAGCGAGTTCGCCCAACAAAATCAATGGCAGATGTTCTTCTTTTGCATGACAATGCAAGACCACACACCAGTCGTCACACCTCTGACGAGATTGTCAAAATTGGATGGGACGTTTTGCCTCATCCCCCATACAGCCCTGACCTGGCACCATCAGACTTCCATCTGTTCGGGCCACTAAAAGAAGCTCATCGTGGGATTCATTTTGAAGATGAGGAGGCCGTCAAAACATCCGTGCGTCAATGGCTTAGGAAGCAGAGCTGTGATTTTTACCGTGCTGGGATACATGCCCTTGTTCAAAGATGGACCAAAACTGTAGAGATGGGCGGAGATTACATTGAAAAATGACAAAATGATCCTCAATGTTGTGGTTTTCAACCTATGTAATTGTATTTAAATTTCCTGACAATTAAACGTAGAAAAAAAAATAGGAGGCATTACTTTTTGACTGACCCTCGTATTATTGACTTTCTCAATGTGTGAAGTTCTTTTGCTTGAATGAGCCATCTGATTGTTCTGAAATTGTAATCATCTGTTTGTTTGTACATGTACATCACATCTACCGATTTACGTCCCATTCAGATGATTCCTTCATGGTGTGTGCTTTTTTTTTTGTCTTAGAATGTACGTTGTAGGAACTTTCAAGTGCTGCACAATTTTTTTTTTTTTTGTCAATCGACATTATAGATCAATGGTTTTTTCCTTCGTAGAATGATAAGCAAATCTCATCTTATCAGCATGTAGTTTCAAAAGTTGTTGATAAAAGTGATAATCTAGGTCTGAAATTATTTCCGTCAACAATGATTTGAGGCTTTAAAGAAAGCATTATGAAAGATGGAAGTGAAGGTGCGGCGCGCGGTTCCTTCCGTCCCTTTTACGACGAACCTGCACCTACCTGTGAACCTTGTCTCAGCAGATGATCAGTAGGGAAGCCGAGCGAAACCTACTGTACTTCGACGTGAACCAGGCTGCAATTAAAGTCACTAATCTACGTTTCGGGAGAATGTTTTCACACGAAATGAAAGGCTGGAAATTTTTTCCTTAATTAATATATTCTGAAACTTAGGTGAACAAGTATCACTGCCAAGCCCATGCTAGTCTTAAAGCAGTCACTCAGAATCCCTCTCGCTCACGTTAGCAAGTTTATGGTGTTGCATTTCCCGAAAAAGTAATAGCTACAAAAATACAGATTGTTTTTGATTGAGAATGCTCGCCAAAAATTTAGTCTGTCGGTACCTAATGCAGTCACAGTTTTTAGCCACCGACCTGCTCAATTCGCCACGCGGAATTTATGTCTTTTCTCGTCACAAAATTCACTTAAAAATTCCGAAATTTCTACACATCCATCGGAATAATTATGCCGTCACTTTACAACACATTTGATGTATGAAACACTGCTAGATCAGACAACTTATCATTTCCATCGGAACTACTACTACACACGTCCGAACTGTTTCATGGCTAGGCTCTGACTCCTCTCTAGAATACTCTGTCTTCTCTACCAGCAGAGAATGTCGAGCGAAGAATATTGCTTTACCATTGGTTAGTTTACTCAACAGCCAATAGCAAAACAACATTCTCCCGCGTCAGTCCGCACTTTTGATCAATAACCAGTCGCAAAATAGTAAACCTAACGACTGCACTTTTTACCGACGTAATGATCTAATATGTTGAAGTTTTGTTTATGCATAAAGTTATGTACTATTGTTATTTATACCTGAATTAACTTTCCCTTTACCATAAACTTACTTTACAAATCTGTTCTTTGAAAATCCCCGTTGTCCACATCCATACTTCTTCGAAATGTTCCCACACTAAATCCCACTACATAACTCGTTAAACAATAATCTTCATGTTAACCTTAAACCAAACTCACGCATCATTCATACTGCTAAAACACATTTATAACATTTTACATACACAAAAAGACATAATAAACTTCATGAAAATACTGGAACAGTTTATGAAAAACATTCTATCACTTTAGTGCACTCTAGTGGGCACAATCGAAACTAAATCACAGTCCCCTATCCAATACTGTCCTCTATCGGCTGATACATAAACTACGTGCGCGTCCAGTCTCGCGTCACTATCTGTCACTATCCAGCTCTGAGACACATCTCCCACTTAGCCGCCTCCAAGGCAGGGTCGGTATACGGCGCTACACCTCAAAGGGTGGGCATATGTAACAATATACCAGGTTGTAAATTTCGTCAAACAGAGAGCTTCTTATACGAATGCTGGGTTCTGTTCTTTTGGATATGCCCGGACATTCATACAACTGATTCGCCTTGATGGGCAATGAATCCAAAACCTTCAGTGCAGATGCACATTTATTTTCGACCTCAAACAAGAATCTCAAATTAGCGAGCACGGAGGACGTTGTGTCAGCCGTGGAGCTTGCCGAGATAGTCTGCGCATTCAAGGTAAACACTTCGACCAGGTGACGTAGTGGTTAACGCAACTTCGTAGTAAGCATCTTTCCCGCTTCGCTCGTCGAGCAGGTAGGTTCTGCCTGCCCCCACCTCTATCATAGCGCTGAGACATTTTCCTTGTTTGTCGTCACTGTCGTGTGAGTCGTCGTGTGCGTCACGCTGTTGTTTGTCTTTCAGCGCCGTGTGTTTGTTACTCAATTTTGACACGGCGTTGTCTTGCGCCTTGATCTCGTCCATGGCTCCCAGGAACATTCCACGCGCAGGTGCCGTCCGTTTTAGTTTCGACAAGTCCACGCAGCATGTGCAGCCAAGCTCGTTAGAAATTCGTGACTGGCTTATAGATACGACCAAGGTTACCTCAGAACACATTCACACGGCTTTTTTCGATTCTGAATCGTATGTGTTTTAGGACAAGTTTCTAGACCCACTTCATGTTGACAGGCTCGTTTTGCCACCTGACGACAGTTTCCTCAAGACCGCCCTGTAAACTTTCCAAGCAATTTTGATAGAAAAAGTGAACTAGAAGTGTTATCAATGACATGTAACTTAGAATCAGTTATCAACTTTCCTACACATACAGCTCAAGACAGTAGCGCTCTATTAGATAATGTATTTCTACAGCTAGGGAATGTAAACTAACACATGTTTTCCCTGCGGTAAATGGATTGTCAGACCATGATGGACAACTGATTAACTTACAAAATCTAGCAGGGCGCACAGTTCAGAAACCATTAAGTAAAAGTGTAAGGCTGGTCAACCCGGTAATTGTAGAGCACTTCAGAGAAAGTTTAAGAAACGTTAATTGGGGAGACGTATATAAGAGCTAAATGCTAATGATAAATGCAATATATTTCTTGATAAATTTATATCCCTTTTTGAAACCTCTGATTACCACAGGTATTAAAGTGTCTTCAGAAAGACAGAAAGAGAAAGAAAATTGTATGAGACAGCAAGGATTAGTAAAGAAGTAATTTTACACTATAAAAATTATTACAACATACTAAGAAAAGTTGGGAGCGCCATTCTGTACGTCGTCTTTCTGCTGTAAGCGTGTGCTGTTCACAACGTGCAAGTGTGCTGTAGACAACATGGTTTATTCCTTAGAACAGAGGATTTTTCTGGTGTTGGAATTCCACCGCCTATATATATATATATATATATATATATATATATATATATATATATATATATATATATATATATATAGGGTGTTTCAAAAATGACCGGTATATTTGAAACGGCAATAAAAACTAAACGAGCAGCGATAGAAATACACCGTTTGTTGCAATATGCTTGGGACAACAGTACATTTTCAGGCGGACAAACTTTCGAAATTACAGTAGTTACAATTTTCAACAACAGATGGCGCTGCAAGTGATGTGAAAGATATAGAAGACAACGCAGTCTGTGGGTGCGCCATTCTGTACGTCGTCTTTCTGCTGTAAGCGTGTGCTGTTCACAACGTGCAAGTGTGCTGTAGACAACATGGTTTATTCCTTAGAACAGAGGATTTTTCTGGTGTTGGAATTCCACCGCCTAGAACACAGTGTTGTTGCAACAAGACGAAGTTTTCAACGGAGGTTTAATGTAACCAAAGGACCGAAAAGCGATACAATAAAGGATCTGTTTGAAAAATTTCAATGGACTGGGAACGTGACGGATGAACGTGCTGGGAAGGTAGGGCGACCGCGTACAGCAACCACAGAGGGCAACGCGCAGCTAGTGCAGCAGGTGATCCAACAGCGGCCTCGGGTTTCCGTTCGCCGTGTTGCAGCTGCGGTCCAAATGACGCCAACGTCCACGTATCGCCTCATGCGCCAGAGTTTACACCTCTATCCATACAAAATTCAAACGCGGCAACCCCTCAGCGCCGCTACCATTGCTGCACGAGAGACATTCGCTAACGATATAGTGCACAGGATTGATGACGGCGATATGCATGTGGGCAGCATTTGGTTTACTGACGAAGCTTATTTTTACCTGGACGGCTTCGTCAATAAACAGAACTGGCGCATATGGGGAACCGAAAAGCCCCATGTTGCAGTCCCATCGTCCCTGCATCCTCAAAAAGTACTGGTCTGGGCCGCCATTTCTTCCAAAGGAATCATTGGCCCATTTTTCAGATCCGAAACGATTACTGCATCACGCTATCTGGACATTCTTCGTGAATTTGTGGCGGTACAAACTGCCTTAGACGACACTGCGAACACCTCGTGGTTTATGCAAGATGGTGCCCGGCCACATCGCACGGCCGACGTCTTTAATTTCCTGAATGAATATTTCGATGATCGTGTGATTGCTTTGGGCTATCCGAAACATACAGGAGGCGGCGTGGATTGGCCTCCCTATTCGCCAGACATGAACCCCTGTGACTTCTTTCTGTGGGGACACTTGAAAGACCAGGTGTACCGCCAGAATCCAGAAACAATTGAACAGCTGAAGCAGTACATCTCATCTGCATGTGAAGCCATTCCGCCAGACACGTTGTCAAAGGTTTCGGGTAATTTCATTCAGAGACTACGCCATATTATTGCTACGCATGGTGGATATGTGAAAAATATCGTACTATAGAGTTTCCCAGACCGCAGCACCATCTGTTGTTGACAATTGTAACTACTGTAATTTCGAAAGTTTGTCTGCCTGAAAATGTACTGTTGTCCCAAGCATATTGCAACAAACGGTGTATTTCTATCGCTGCTCGTTTAGTTTTTATTGCCGTTTCAAATATACCGGTCATTTTTGAAACACCCTGTATGCATATGAGAGAGAGAGAGAGAGAGAGAGAGAGAGATGAAATTAACAACCTGGGCAATAAAATCAAATCAGTATGGAATGTTGTTAGAAGAGAGACAGGAAAAGTAACCACTGGGATAGGTAGTATTACTATTAAAGAGAATGAGACCATCTTAACCAACAGTACACAAGTAGCTAATGTATTTAACAACCATTTCTTAAGTGTAGGTGAAAAAATTGGTGAGAATAGTTCAAAAGAAAAAGCCAAGCAGTACATGGAAGAGTCAGTTTTGAGAAATCCTTGTCAGATTAATTTTCATCTAACAACCTCTTGTGGAATAAGGAAAATCGTTAAATCTTTGAAAAATAAATGTTCTGTTGGAGTAGATGACATCTATAACAAGATATTAAAACAATGTGGAGCAGTTACAGTTAATGATCTCAGTCACGTCTGTAATGCACCACTAACTCAAGGTATTTTCCGAGGCAGGTTAAAATATGCCATTCTCAAGTCTCTCTACAATAAAGGGGACACTACAGATGTCAATAATTACCGGCTAGTATCCTTGCTTACAGCATTTTCAAAAATCTTCGAGAAAGCAATGTACTCAAGAATGGTTAGCCATCTCAACAGTAATGGGATACTTAGTAAATCACAGTTTGGATTTCAAAAATGCTGTCCTACTGAAACAGCAATATATAATTTCACTGCCCACATAACAGAGTCTTTAAATAGTAAAATGTCACCAATAGGAATTTTCTGTGACTTATCCAAAGCATTTGATTGTGTGAACCATGACATTATGTTACAGAAATTACAATTCTACGGTATAAATGGAGCAGCATATGAGTGGTTTAAGTCTTATCTACAGAACAGGAAGCAAAAACTTGATTTAAGTGATTTAAGGAAGTTTCCCGCTTCATCTAACTGGGGTGAAATTACATTGGATGTGCCACAGGGTTCGATCATGTGAATGACGTCCCTTCTTATCTGAAACAAGAAGCTAAACTGACACTGTTTGCTGATGGTACAAGCATCATTATTAATTAAGTAAAAGAAACTCCAATAGAAAATGATACAAATACTGACTTTGGAAAAGTTATTGATTGGTTTTCTGCGAATGGGCTTGCTATGAACTTTGAAAAAACACAGTACATCCAATTTTCTACTGCAAGGAGTAGAGTTCCTTCAATAAATATAATGCATTAACAGAAGTCAGTAGCAAGGGCAGAGCATACTAAGTTTTTGGGAGTACAAATAAATGAGAATATTAATTGAAAGCCGCGCAGGGTAGCCGTGCGATCTAGGGTGTCTTGTCACGGTTCGCGCGGTTGTCCCCGTTGGAGGTTCGAGTCCTTTCTCGGACATGGTGTGTGTGTGTGTGTGTGTGTGTGTGTGTGTGTGTGTGTGTGTGTTTTGTCCTTAGCGTAAGTTAGTTTAAGTAGTGCGTAAGCCTAGGGACTGATAGACCTCAGCAGTTTGGTCCCATAGTCCTTACCAATAATTTCCAAATTTTCCTTAATCGATAAATTCATATTTTGGATCTCCTAAAGCGACTAGGTTCAGCAACTTTTGCAATCAGAATAATTGGTAATTTTGAGAATATAGAAATTAGCAAGCTAACATACTTCACATACTTTCACTCCCTGATGTCATACGGAATAATATGTTGGGGTAACTCAACACTTAGGCAAAAAGTATTCTCTGCTCTAAAGAAAGTGGTTAGAATAATGTGTAGGGCTCATGGTCGCACATCTTGTATGCATGTATTTAAAAGGTTAGGAATTCTTACAACAGCCTCACAGCATATTTACTCTGTAAAGAAGTTTGTTACCAACAACATGGACCAGTTTAAAAACAACAGTGATATTCATGATTATAATACTAGAAGAAGGAAAGACACTATCCTCTACTGTGATACTCGCCTTTAAAGGTCACTTACAAGTAATCAGATGCATAGTTTTGGTAATGAACAGATGCAGGCCTATACCGTTCTTATCTTGAATGTGAACGGTATTAGTTCCGAGCTTAGACCTGCAGCGCTGCGACAACTTATTTACGATTCAGGTGCTGACATGATATTTTTGCAAGAAGTGTTATTTGACCATCTTTCTCTTCCCGACTCCTGAACTATCTACTGGTACTGCGTTATTTTACAGAGAAGGAATACCACTGACTGATTTCGAAGTTCTTGATGACGACCGAGGAATAGACTGCACTTTTTGTGACTTTACTTCAATTCTTCTTCATGCCCCTTCAGGATCTGGGCGTTCCACAGATCACGCTCGTTTTCATAAAGAGGATATAGTTTATTTATTTCGTAAAACTCAACAGAAATTTCTGTTAGATGGAGATTTTAATTGTGTTTTACGTCCTGTGGATCAGACCCCTAATTTTAATTTATGTAAGGAAATAGACGATTTGGTGCGTTCTTCGTAATTACGCGATGCGTGGATCTGTCACTACCCCACTCTCGTGCGGTATACGCATTTTGCAGTTACTTCCAGCAGCAGACTCGACGGCTTTCATCTCTCTGAGTCTTTATGTGGACAACTTTTAGCGGTAGGGGTCATACCCCTTGTTTCACTGATCACTGTGCCATAGCAGTAGCCTTAAATCATGTGCCGCAACCAGTACAACTGTATCGCCTCACCTGGATGTTGAACACATCTCTTTTAAAGTAGACTTCCCTCGAGATTATCGTTCCACAGGTTTGGTCACGTAGCTGACGCCGCAGGACCGTTATCCTTCTCTTATGGAATGATGGTCAGAGCATACAAAACAATTGCTCCGCAGAGCGTTAATGCGTTACGGAGCTGAGAGGACGAGGGATCTCCGTAGAACCCAAGAATTTTATTGTTCCGTCTTGCGACTAATTAATGAAGGCACCAAACAAGCTCTCTTACGGATTATGGATGTTCGCCGTGATAAGACGAAGCTTCTTCCGTTACAGAGACAAAAAATGGAAGTATTCAGTGTGCGATAAAAAGCCCTTTAATTCCTACAGGATGTACTGACCCCGTTATATCACCTAATCCGGTTGCGGAAGCGTCGAAAGAGAGCACGTATCTCTTTCCTTAATCAGACAGTTAATCACTTACTGACATCCCAACATGCCTTTTCCAGAGAATTCCAGAGCGACCTATAATTACTTTATCGACCTTTATGATGTCCCTGCTACAGATACGATTGTCACTGGTAGATTTGCTCCTCTTTTGGATTGACTGGTTACTCCCGCGTTAAATGATGAATTTCTAAGAAGCTTTACTCGCGATAACATATATCGTCTTATTGTTGTTTACCATCGCAAAAATCACAGGGACTCGACGGTATTCCTAAGAAATTTTGCGTACATTTTTGGTCTCTTACAGGTGATACCATTAGGTCATCGGTAAATGAGACGAGACGATCTGGGAGGGTTTGATTCCTGACCTCTTCAAGGTTGGTAAAATCTTTATAATGCCGAAGACGACCGGACGTCCAGACATTGATAAATACCGCCCGATCACTCTACTCAATTTCAATTACAAAACTGTCGCCCGGGCGGTTCATAGTCGTTTGTCGATTTTGGTAGAGAAAATTCTTGCTCTTCACCAAAGCTCTGTGTCTGGGCGCACGATACTTACTTCTGTAGTCTAATGCCCGGGCGTCGTCTTGGGTGGCTGCAGCGGCTTCTGTCTATGGAGCCTTGTTTCTTATCGATTGTAATAAAGCAATTGACTGGGTCAGTCACGGTCTTTTGATGCAGGTGCTCAAAGCGACCGGTCTCAATCATACTGCATGTCAGGCATTATGGAATCTTTTTACTGGTATTCAAGCATCTGTCGTCGTGAATGGACAGCCTACTCCCCAGATCACCGCCGGGGCGCCCCCTCTCCATGTCGCTTATCCTCTTGTCCCTAGAAGCTCTGCTTCGCCTTATTGTCGATCAGTTGTGTGGCTGGAGGATATTAGGAAAAACCTTCTCGCTACGAGATTACGTGTACGATGTTATGGTATTGCTACGTCATATAGCTGACATATCCTTGCTCGAGGACACATTGAATTCCTTTTATTCGCTATCTGGGGCCCGCATTAATGAACGGAAATGTACTCTGTTACTATTGTGGGGTTTTCATCACGTTATCATTCCATAGGCAACGGTGGTGGCTCACCACAGATCTTTGTAGATTACCGTGGATCACTGCCCGATGGAAATCTCTGCATTCATTTCGCGGGAGGTGACAAATCGAATTCAAGGGGAAATTCGTAAACATGAACGCCTTTCCCTTAGTCTTCTTCGCAATCTGTGGACCTTGGATTCCTACATTTTCTGTAAAGTGTACTATGTTGCACAAATATTTCTGCTCCCCGCGATGCTGGCGCGCATCTTGGTGCAATTATCCGGTCGTTTCCTTGGGAAAAGTCGTATTTTTCGACTTCGGTACAAAGCGGTTGCGAGGCCCCGCCACCCTTGGAGGATTGGGACTTCCCAACATCAAAATGAAATCGTCACTATTGTTAACACGGCGTAACGATTTAACATATACTCCAGCTACTCATTATACTCTCGCTTATTTACGTTTCTTCTACCGACCAGTCTGACTCCCCCTGCCGATATTGGCCGGATAAAATCTAAATTGCGGCACATACGTGAATTTTATACTATAATAAGTTTTCTGAGAGCTGACATTCTATCCGTGACACATCTTACCATCAGATCTTTGCTTTCTCGTTGGGGCGTACAATCATCCCTGTCCCCAGTTTAAATCGCCGCGTCATTGATATCCTGGAAAACAGTGTGGCTTCATGCTAGTCTTCCTATTATCCCGATGGATCCGCAGCTCGTGGTCTAGTCGCTAGCGTTGCTGCCTCTGGATCACGGGGTCCCGGGTTCGATTCCCTGCTGGGTTGGAGATTTTCTCTGCCCGGGGAGTGGGTGTTTTATTGTCTTCATCATTCGTGAAAGTGGCTAGATTGGACTGTGTAAAGTTTGGGACTTTGTACGGGCGCTGATGACCGCGTAGTTGAGCGCACCATAAACCAAAACATCGTCATCCTCCCGATGGAAGTCATTCACAATATGATCCCGACCAACGAATGCCTCCATCGCACTTGTCTTAGTCAGACTGGTATTTGCGACACATGTCTTCAACCTGATACTGTAGCAGATTGGCCTGCGTCTTGAGAACGAGAACACTGCCACTAGATTCGCTGACAACTGGCTTTCCTTACCCGATCAACTGAAGCTGCTTTCTCGATCGAATTTCTTCTGTGTCGAGACTTTCCGTTTTCCCTCGGACGAAGGCTAATTCGACAGTATGGCTTTTCGGAAACTACGCCCACCATGTAGTCGGGTGTGACAACGATCCTGACCCCTGTGTTTTTCCGTCAATATGTCACAAATAAAGTACATTATCGTGCTTTACTTGTAAATATGTTGCACCTTGTCCTTAATCGTCAAGGAACTGGATAGCTTTGTGTTTTTTCCATTTTCTTTGTTCTGGAGCCTTCCCTCATTGTGTTGTCCGTAGAGAAAATTTTTTTCTTCTTTTGAGTCCCGGAATTGTGGAATTTTGACTGTCAAATTTTATTTTCATAAAAAAGTAAAAAATATGAAAAATAAAACCATAGAAAATGAAATAAAAACCTAGTACCTGCATCTGAGGGACCAGCACAGTGAAAGGCGGGGGGGGGGGGGGCATCTTGGCCAGGCCTCGGGTTTCGACTCCCGTCCATTTTTTATCCACACAGCTTGATGCTAACTGATTCCGTTCTTTCCTGTAAACGAAGGAAAAAAGTAAGCAGCAGATTACAGGTTCGAGTCCCGGTCCGGAACGCATTTTCCCTCGTCGCCACTGATTCCACACAATCTCCCGATGCATCTGATATCATTATTTTCTTTCCTTTGCTTTCCTTTCCTTTTTCTCTCCTCCATCTTCAATTTAAAAGATAGCACAGAGATGGGGGCGAAGGATTCAAACAATGCGACTTGTACGTGACTACTGTTCCAGAAATGAAATCGGGAAGTCTCCGTCTGATATACTTAGTTTGCCAATGTTGGATCCTGATATGGTTGGTAACTGTTTTGTTGCGGACTTAGTGTCAGCAGTACTTGTATGTGAAAAACTACAAAGTTTCTGTGACTAAAAAGTGTATACATATATAGACAAAATGCTCTCTTTCCTCCATTCTTGTGGGAAGAACTACGTTACAATAGATAGAGAAACACCAATGCTTGCGAAAATTTCCAAAGCAATCATAATAATAGGTTCTACTCCTACAGTCCATATGGATATTGATTTCTTGAGGTACTGATGCAAATGCAACTCGATACCAAAGCTGCAATCAATTACTCAAAAACCAAAAAGAAAGAAAGGTCTTTTCAAGATGTAAAATTCATCAAGCAACAAATGGAAAAGTTCAAATATGGAAAAATTACAAGAATGCGCTATGTGAAATTGGTTTCATATAAAGTAAAACCTGGAAGCACAAACTAAAATCGAAAATATTGCCAGTTTTAATGATGAGTATACATTCTAGGCTATTACTACAATAAACTTGAAAATATAATTAGAAATAAAAAAAATGTAAATTTGTAAATTCTTGTGGTACAGCCTGGTAACGCTAAAAGAACTGACACAAAAGCCACTAATTCGCTCTGGAAAAACACAGGCTCAATTTTTTTATCTCGACATACAGGATAGTCAGAGTTGTTTTTACTTATTACTTACGACAGAAAAATGTTTTACAGCCTTGATTAGAAGTAGGTATTACTACGTGCTTTGACTGGGAGGACTGGGTTCCTATCCGGACCGCGGGATGCTTGGGTTCTGTGTCCCATGTGAACCTTAAACGTCAGTGAGGCTTCGACCCTATTTGTATGACTGCGGGAGACATGGGTCCTGCGCCTTTGATCCCTGGCGACACTCTAGTTAGAACGTGACATACCTCCCCCGCGGACTACCCTGTAGTCACTGAACCACACCTGTCCCTTCCTGAGCTCTTTACGCCTCCAAGACATGCAGCTATAGAAAATTCACATGCAAAAACTACCCAGTAAGGGGAGAATATTAGAATGGGAAATGGCAGCTTAATCGTTGCAATAACTGAGGCTGCTCAATGTCAGCATTTATTTTTTGTTCGGTACCACAATGTATCAGACGTGAAAATGAATTCAAGTAATAAAATAAAACTGAGACGAGCCAGTCCAGAATATACTGACGAGTTTACAGTCAAGTATGATGTTATTTCCTTTTCTTTTAGATGGCTACGGCGTAGATACACATACCAGTCATACTTACGCGACTACTGCCTAGGAACGATGTCTACGAGCAATAACCACTCACAGACGGCAGGTGACAGCACTAGGAGTGGAGGGTATACAGGGTGTTACAAAAAAATACGGCCAAACTTTCAGGAAACATTCCTCACACACAAAGAAAGAAAATATGTTACGTGGACATGTGTCCGGAAATGCTTAATTTCCATGTTAGAGCTCATTTTAGTTTCGTCAGTATGTACTGTACTTCCTCCATTCACCGCCAGTTGGCCCAATTGAAGGAAGGTAATGTTGACTTCGGTGCTTGTGTTGACATGCGACTCATTGCTCTACAGTACTAGCATCAAGCACATCAGTACGTAGCATCAACAGGTTAGTGTTCATCACGAACGTGGTTTTGCAGTCAGTGCAATGTTTACAAATGCGGAGTTGGCAGATGCCCATTTGATGTATGATTTAGCACGGGACAATAGCCGTGGCGCGGTATGTTTGTATCGAGACAGATTTCCAGAACGAAGGTGTCCCGACAGGAAGACGTTCGAAGCAATTGATCGGCGTCTTAGGGAGCACGGAACGTTCCAGCCTATGACTCGCGACTGGGGAAGACTTAGAACGACGAGGACACCTGCAATGGACGAGACAATTCTTCGTGCAGTTGACGATAACCCTAATGTCAGCGCCAGAGAAGTTGGTGCTGTACAAGGTAACGTTGACCACGTCACTGTATGGAGAGTCCTACGGGAGAACGAGTTGTTTCCGTACCATGTACAGCGTGTGCAGGCACTATCAGCAGCTGATTGGCCTCCACGGGTACACTTCTGCGAATGGTTCATCCAACAATGTGTCAATCCTCATTTCAGTGCAAATGTTTTTACGGATGAGGCTTCATTCCAACGTGATCAAATTGTAAATTTTCACAATCAACGTGTGTGGGCTGACGAGAATCCGCACGCAATTGTGCAGTCACGTCATCAACACAGATTTTCTGTGAACGTTTAGGCAGGCACTGTTGGTGATGTCTTGGTTGGGCCCCATCTTCTTTCACCTACGCTCAATGGAGCACGTTATCATGATTTCATACGGGATACTCTACCTGTGCTGCTAGAACATGTGCCTTTACAAGTACGACACAACATGTTGTTCATGCACGATGGAGCTCCTGCACATTTCAGTCGAAGTGTTCGTACGCTTCTCAACAACAGATTCGGTGCCCGATGGATTGGTAGAGGCGGACCAATTCCATGGCCTCCACGCTCTCCTCACCTCAACCCTCTTGACTTTCATTTATGGGGGCATTTGAAAGCTCTTGTCTACGCAACCCCTGTACCAAATGTAGAGACTCTTCGTGCTCGTATTGTGGACGGGTGTGATACAATACGCCATTCTCCAGTGCTGCATCAGCGCATCAGGGATTCCATGCGACGGAGGGTGGATGCATGTACCCTCATTAACGGAGGACATTTTGAACATTTCCTGTAACAAAGTGTTTGAAGTCACGCTGGTACGTTCTGTTGCTGTGTGTTTCCCTTCCATGAATAATGTGATTTGAAGAGAAGTAATAAAATGAGCTCTAACATGGAAAGTAAGCGTTTCCGGACACTTGCCCACATAACATATTTTCTTTCTTTGTGTGTGAGGAATGTTTCCTGAAAGTTTGGCCGTAAATTTTTGTAACACCCTGTATACAGCGTGTCGGGGGAAGCGGAAAACAGTGCAGTCGTTATATTGCGGAAATGGAGCGATTTATCCGACGTCCAAAAGGGCACGATGATTGGTTTTCAGACCGAGGATGGAAGCATTTCCGAAACGGCTAAGTTTGTTAAATGTTCACATGCCGCCGTGATTAAAGTATACCGTGCATGGCAAAATGGTGCAATCAAAAACTGGTGTCGAGGCAACTGTGATGCACCATAGGCCTTAGATGGCAGGGGTGAAAGACGGCTGTGAAGATGTGTACGGACGAATACACGTATAACTGGCAACTGACCACCAAGGTGAACCAAGGGGCTGCCAACAGTGTCTCCTCAACGACCATTCAGTGAATGCTGCTGTATACGGAGATCTGCGGCAGGTGCCTCCTTCATGCACCCATGGAGACTGCTGTTCGTCAGCGACGAAGGCTGGACTTTGCACGCCCGTACCGCAACTGGACGTCCAATAGGTGGGTACAGATAGCCTTTTCAGATGAATCACGTTTTATGCTTCATCGGACAGATGGCCGTTCGCGCGTACGGCATGAAATTTCTGGAAACGAACACCCCACAACTAGCAGGGGTAGTTATGGTTTGGAGAATGTTTTCGTAACATTACCTGTGTGATCACGTCATTATGGAAGGCACATTTCATCAACACAAATATAAATCTGTCGATGGGGAACATGTCCACACCTACATGCAGTTTGTTGGTTCAAATGGCTCTGAGCACTATGGGACTTAACATCTGAGGTCATCAGTCCCATAGAACTTAGAACTACTTAAACCTAACCAACCTCAGGACAGCACACACACCCATGCAGTCTGTTTTTCTCGGTACAATGGCATCTACCAACAGGACAATACAGCGTGTCACACAGCACGTAGTGTACGTGCGTGGTTTGTGGAGCACCAGGATGAATTGACTCCCCTGGACCACCAAACTCCCCGGATTAAAACCCAATCGAGACTTTGCAGGCACACTTCGCCCGTTTGGCCGTGCGGTCTAACGCACGGCTTTCCGGGCGGGAAGGAGCGCATGGTCCCCGGCACGAATCTGCCCGGCGGATTTGTGTCGACGTCCGGTGAACCGGCCAGTCTGTGGATGGTTTTTAGGCGGTTTTCCATCTGCCTCGGCGAATGCGGGTTGGTTCCCCTTATTCCGCCTCAGTTACACTATGTCGGCGATTGCTGCGCAAACAAGTTCTCCACGTACGCGTACACCACCATTACTCTATCACGCAAACATAAGGGTTACACCGTCTGGAGTGAGACGGTTCCTGTGGGGTCCACCGAGGGGCCGAACCGCACAGTAACCCTGGGTTCGGTGTGGGGCGGCGGGGTGGTGAAGTGGACTGCGATAGTCGTCGTGGGGTTATGGACCACTGCGGCTGCGGCGGGGACGGAATCTCTCCGTCGTTTCTAGGTCCCCGGTTAACATACAATACAAAACAATTCAATACATACAATACCTTCAAGAAAGTCATCGACTCTCTTCCTGGACGTCTCGCACTGCAAGAGATGGCTAATCAGGCGTTTGACAGGTGCTCACATTCATGTGACTGGACAGTGTAATTTACCTTAAGAGTTTTACCAAATTATCCATAAAGCTTTGAGAGTTAATAAATGCTCTTGTTTCCATTGCTTGTTCCCTAGTGTTGATAGGAAGTCCAGATTTTCTGTGATATATTCGGTTCCTTCTAACATAACATTCAGCTTGTTTAATAATGAACAACTTCACTACTGACTTCAACTGGTGGTTATATCAATGCATTCGTCGTCTTAAGGGTTGTAGAATGCTGTCAAAAAGGTACGTAGTACTGTTTAATGATAATACAGTTGCTTCAGCACGAGGGAAGGGAACATGTATCTGACCTGACGCAGAGCATTGACACTAACGAATCGTCGTGTTTCGCCGGCCGCTGTGGCCGAGCGCTTCTAGGCTCTTCAGTCCGGAACCGCGCTTCTGCTACGGACGCGGGTTCGAATTCTGCCTCTGGCATGGATGTGTGTGATGTCCTTAGGTTTTGCCGGCCGGTGTGGCCGAGCGGTTCTGGGCGCTTCAGTCTGGAACCGCGCGACCGCTACGGTCGCAGGTTCGAATCCTGCCTCGGGGATAGATGTGTGTGATGTCCTTAGTTTAGTTAGGTTTAAGTAGTTCTAAGTTCTAGGGGACTGATGACCTCAGATGTTAAGTCCCATAGTGCTCAGAGCCATTTGAACCATTTTGTCGTGTTTTGAAAGAATGACACAGTCATTTTTGGAGCAGACAGTGATCACTTCAGGTAGAAATGTTTTAACTGACGATTTTAATATAGGTACACAATACGACTATCAGTTGTGGTAAGCAGTTGCCATCTTCAGATCACTACAGCCAGTAGTAAAATACGTTTAATAACGGTTCAATGTTTCGTAACGGAAAATGAAATTGCAATTCCGCAAGACCTAAATTCAAAAGAACATTGAGATATCTCTTAATGATTGCCATTAAAGTAGTGCGCCTAATAGATTTAACTGTCGTGGCTCGTCAAAATTAATTTTTGTGGATACTAACACAGTTCCATATAAAAGTCAGCTTTACAGTAGACACTTAGTGCCATGAGAGAGATCATAGATACACAGAATAATACTATAAAATCATTTAACAAATAGAAATAATGATCGTTAACTAATGAGGCAACTCACTGTGACCACTGTGAGACTGAATGCCACCTGATGGCGCTAAAGATACGTGACGCGTTAGGGAAAGTATATAGACGCATCAGAGATGACTGATACATCATTCTACCACCTATGCAGGCGCAAATAGGGAAACCCATTGAAATTAGCGATAATGACAGTTTGTTATGGTTCTATATCTGGGAACGAGCACTTTGGAAGAGCGAAGCGATTTGGATGTTCGTGTGTTACTGTTATGAGCATCTACGGAAAGTTGTTGAAAGGCGGTGGAACCGCCAGTAGGCGAGAAGGTGTTCGATGTCTGAGCTTGGGAACTTGATTGCTCTGTAACGGCGGACAGGCGGCGATCTGTGGCAGATCTGATACCAGAATACAGTGCTGGTGGAGGCACAAGTGTCTCGGAGCACACCGTTCAGTGCACACAGAAGATGACCCCTACGTGTTCCCATGTTGGCCCAGCGGCATCGTCAATGACAACCGTAGTGGACTTGGAATCATCGAGATTGGACCGTGGATCAACGAAAACGTGTCACCTGGATGAATGTATCGAGATTTTTGTTAGACCAGATCGACTGTCGTGTCAGAATACGCCAGCATCCAGGCTAACGACTGCTCGAAACATGCTCTGCGCCACGGATGGAGGCCATTGCAGGCAGTATTATGTTATGGGGGACATTCACCTGGGCTTGCATGAAATCTGTGGTAATAATCTAAGGTACCACGACACATATGGACTGCATTAACATTATTATGGACCACCTGCATCCCTTTATGCTTGATTTCTTCCCTGACGGCGATGAAATCTGCTAGGAGGATAACCGTCCGCGTCAGAAGGCCAGAATCGTCCTGCAGTGGTTTGGGGAGCATAATAGTGAGCTCGTGTTTTGCCTTGACCAACGAATTTATCTGAACCCGATGAGACACATCTAGAATGCTACTGGGCGCCAGCTCTACGCCCACATACCACCGGCCCACAATTTATGGGAACTTTGTGACCTGCGTGTAGACACCAGATGCCACATACAGTATCTAAACAAAAGTATCTGGACAACTATTAGTGGACATTAATGTGGGGTGTGTCCACCCTTCGTCTTTATGCTGGCTTGAAATCTACTGGGAATCCTTTCAATGAAGTGTCCGAAAGTCTGTCAGGAACCTCCTTGAGAGCCCAAACCAGGGGAGATAGTGGTGTTGGACCCTTTGGTATGGAGCGAAGTCGACACTATAGCTCATACGAAAGGTTTTCTATTGGGATGAGGTCGGGACTCTGAGCAGGCTAGTCCATTTCAGGAATGTTGTTGTTCACAAACCATTGCCTCAAAGATGCTGCTTTATCAGAGGGTGCATTGCCATGCTAATACAAATGAATCGTTGTCTCACAACTGTCCCCCTAATATACGCAATACCCAATGCAGTAAATTTGTTCATATACTTTCGCATTTAGCGTTTTCTTAATCGTCGTAAATGGACCACATCCTAACTACGAAAATCATCCCCATACCGTAACATCAGCTCCTTCACACTTTAACGTTGGCACTACAAATGACAGCAGGTAACTGTCTCCAAGTATTCGCCAAACCCAAACCCTTCCATTGAATTTGCACAGGGTATAGCGTGATTCTTCACTCCAAATCACTTGTTTCCAGACTTCCACTGTCCAGCGGCGTCGTCCTTTACACCACCTCAAGCGCCACTTAGATTCGATTTTATGAATGTGTGTTTCAGATGCTGCCCGACCATTATACCCCTTTCTTTATAACTTCCTACGCTCATTCATTGTGCTACCTGGACTGCTGGTAGCACTTTGGAGCTCACTAATGATTCCTTCGCTGATTTTATTCGATTTTTTACAACCACTATCCACAATGCTCCAGTATATGTGGTCAGTAGGGGGACAACCTTCGCGCCACCCCACTCTCCATTGTTGCCAAATTTATTCAAGATGGCGGCGATGACGTCATCTAAGATGGCGGCATGTAGACTTGGCAACATCGCATAACGTCATCCAAGATGGCGGCTTTTGGCGGGAGAATAGTCCAATTGTGCTACCTCCACTAACCTAACCTCAAGAAAAAATGGCGGGAAGTTTGAATTTTGGCGGGAAAATAGTCCAATTGTGCTACGTCCACTAACCTAAGCCCCCAGAAGAAAAAAAATGGCGGGAAGTTTGAATTCTAACAGGATAATGCATGCAAAGACCGTACTTGTCTTTATTATTATTATTGATTATCATTCATTAACATTCATTATCATTCATTATCATTTATTAACATTCATTGTCATTCATTAATATTCGTTATCATTTATTATTATTTATCATCATTTATTATTATTTATTATTATTGACCTGCCTCCACTAGAAAATTCCCTCCAAATTCAACTTCCTACACAATAATGGCTGCAAAACCTTACTTTTGTTTATTATTATTCATGATCATTTATTAACATTCATTATCATTCATTGTCATTTATTATCATTTATTGTCATTCATTATCATTTATTATTATAGGCCTACCTCCACTAGAAAATTGCGCCAAATTCAAATTCCAATATGATATTCTCTCGAAAACTGTACTTCTATGTATTATTATGATTTATTATTTATTGAAGATGTCCGATTTTCTCGGTGAGAAAGCCATTCTCCTTACATCCATAACAAAAATCTATCACAAGTTCATATTCCCAACACCATAATTAATCACATGTACGAGCTTTCTCCATCACTTATCACTGGTAGCCTATCATAATCACGTCAAATAATAAACTGCACTTATAGTAATGTAATTCACGTCCTTTGATTTTGCAGGGTGGAAGGGACTGAAGACTTTAATTCAAGCAGTACGGTCATCACTTGTTCTCCAACACAGTCAGCACACACATCTTTGATATCGCAGTGCAGTCACCACGACGTCCGCGCTCCAACTGAATTAGTTCAAATCCTCGCCACCCCCTGTCCAGCACGCGGTAGCAATTCGTATACAACGTATATACCATTGAAGCCCATCCTGCAGAATGTGTTCAATCGATGAGTTATTGATGTTCGACCGCAATGAGTTTAACAGCAGTGTAGTTTGAGTTTGCAAGCATACAGCCGAGGACTGCCCCCAGAACCTCCTACATGCTGAATGGAAACGTGCATTAATCCTGGAACATATGAATAAGAACAAGAACACAGTCCTCCAAATAAATTACCTCCAACGAAATGCTTTAAAAATGCATTACCCATCTCATGGAAACATCTGCTACTGTTGGAACTGTCTACCTTTTCTAAAGCCCACATATAAGCTCCCAGCCCACAAGAGATGACTGCCTCCGATCCAGCAGAGCGACTAACTGATCTAGAGGGCACTTCGATAGGTCACGTGTTCACCTTATTCAACCAATAGCAGCACAGCATCATGATGACGTAGTTGGCTTCTATATAAGGAAGACTCAGCAGCTCCTCCATCTCTGTTCCAGTCGGTCAAGATGAAGCGTCAGTCACCACCACAGCAGAATAGGAGGAGGAGCAAGCAGCACCAGAAAAGTACGTCCTCAAATTATTATTATTATTGCTATTATTATTATTATTTCTCTACCTACATCACATCATTTCTTACGGATATTCGTCTTGGTCCTCCAGCAGCTCCGCCCATGACGCCAGTATCAGCAGGTCCCAGCATGTCCAGGTCCACGCACGTGATGGCATCGGACTCGTCCACGCAGGATCCTATAGCTCAGCTTCTCAGTATGCTGGAGCAGGATAGCCAGGTGTTAATGTCGGTGCCAGAGGATGCGCTTGACGGGGCTTCACAGTACTGGGCTCCTTCGTACGCGCCGTCCATTGATCATAATCTCACAAGGGACATCCCGTCATCAGTGCAAGAACAGCAGGCTAACAGCGCTGGTGTGGATGTCGTCGATGAGAAGATACCGACCGCCGCTTCACCTCATCCTTTACTATTCGCCTCAAGCTATGTGTTAACAGTTAGTGGTTCAAAACGTATCCATGTAGGACTTGAAGTTTCACAATACGGTAGCCTCTCAACTGTGTTAGTGCTGGAAAATGTGCTCAAAAATATTGAAGTGAAATTTTCTGACTACGAGTGGGATGAACTGTGTCGTTTAAAAACACAAATCAAGAATCATATGACTACCGAATATTATCCATCCCACTCCTACCAGGACATCTACTGTGGCAGTCTAACTGTGAGTATTCTATCAATGTATGAGGATGCTACACTAAAAATTAAAAGTGCTGATGGTTATAGTATTTTCATGCATCACCCCACTGTTGATAACTTGTTCAATTTAGACATGGCTCTAACTAGTACGATAGAGAGACTAAATAGATGGTGCCCATATGTTGAGGCAATGTACACCGACATCATTAACTGGCTTCACACATGTAGCATTCACGTAGATGATATAGAACATTGTTTTAGTATGTGTATAACACCAGTGCCCAAGTCTTGTGCTATTCCTCGAATAAGTGTTGAAAATGTCGAACTCAAATTTACTGATGGAATACCGGACTATTGTAATTCACCCATAACATTATGAGATATACGTGCTGAATTTCAAGCATACAAGAAGCAGCTATTTTCCAAATACTGTACTTCTGCTGCACCGCTTAAAAAAGAATGTACTGATTTTTT
The DNA here is from genome assembly GCF_023898315.1 of Schistocerca nitens. Taxonomy (NCBI): domain Eukaryota; kingdom Metazoa; phylum Arthropoda; class Insecta; order Orthoptera; family Acrididae; genus Schistocerca; species Schistocerca nitens. The sequence continues at coordinate 270,488,480 of NC_064616.1, forward strand.
CCTCATGCTGATCATATTTGTAAATATTTTAATAAATAAATATATTATTTTATAATATTAAATTTGTCATTGCGTATTTTTTATTTGTCAACACAAAATGTCACCTACGTTAATCTATATGAATGTCTTCCCTTTAAATATACCACCTCGAGTTCATTCCATTGTGTAGCCGCTGTAGCTCCGTTGGTAAGGTGACTGCGCTATAGTGACTACACACAAACACATATTTTTAATAATATAAAAGCGTATTCCACACCTTGACCTGCCACAGTAGGTATCATGGCGGGCTGGGTGAAACACCCTCGCCTCAAGGGCTTGTGAAGATGACCAAGACCAGAAGACCAACAAGAATGGACCACTCCTTCCCAACAGCATACGAGCTATAATTGTAGGTCCATCCAGCTGTGGTAAGACAAATGTCTTCATGGCTGTTAACGCACATAGACGCAGTCCGCTTCGAGCACCTTTTCGTCTCCTCCAAAACACTCTTTCAGCCCAAGTACCAGTTACTGAAGAAAATATTAGATGGGGTAGACGGTGTAACGTACAGAGCCTTCAGTGAAAGCGACGACGTCCCCCCCACCTGAAGAGGTCAAGCCTAACACTGCCTTCATATTTGACGATGTCGCTGTTGAAAAGCAAGATCAAATCCGTAAATATTTCTGCTTTGGACGTCATATGGGTGTTGATGTATTTTATCTGAGTCAAATGTATTCCAGGATCCCAAAACAGCTGGTGAAGGACAACGCAAATCTCATTATAGCATTCAAACAAGACAACCTCAATTTAAAGTACATTTACCATGCTCACGTAGGGACCGACATGTCGTACAATGAATTTGTAAAGATATGTGCTGATTGCTGGAACCACTCAAAATACAGCTTTCTCGTTATTGATAAAACTCATAAACTAAATGACGGTAGGTATAGCCGGAACTTCCAATACTTTTTCCATATATAAACGTACGAAAATACCTTATCCCATCAGTTAACACTTCACCATGGACAAATTCGCACGCATGGCGGATGCTCAGTCTGAGAGATTAGGTGTGCAAAGACAGAGTTCCCGAATGTACACCGATATCAAATTTAAAAGTCTTGAGTCCCGACTAGTTAAAGTTGCAGGGGAATTAAAGGACACCCAGAAACTTCTTGCCATTAAACAAAACCGAATAGAGAACAGAATTAGTGCAATTAAGGGCGTGATAGAAGCCGAGGCCGTTGTTATTGAAGAAGGTGGCGTAGGAGAAAAGGAGAAGAAGAAGTACAACAAAGCATATATAAAACCACGTGATATTCAGAGCTCTGATTAGTATCCTTCGAGATGTCGACAAAGCATAAAATCATTCAGGCGCGCAAAGCAGTTCGAGAGAAATTACATTTGCTGAAGTTGGGGCATATAGATCGCGAGCAAACACTAAATGAAACTTTTAAACCTGTTACTGAATCTATCACCAAGATGGCTTTGCATAATAATGACCCAATCACAGAATTCACCAACCAGTTAAGATAGATAGAACATTTGGTGTCAGCAGGGCGAGACCGTACATGCTGGGCTCTCAAATTATAACTTTATCCGATAGTACAATACGCATCGGGGATACAGAGTTTAAAAGAACACCTGGCTCAATGAACCTAATCTTCCTAAGGCCATCAAAAAACTTAAAATACTCAACCGATGATCGCAAAGTCTATCGGGAAATAATTAACTTGACTGATCTGTACAAAAATCCCGACGGAACACTGAAAAAGCCTGAAAACTCTAAATACGCTACCATTATACAACCTTTACTCAATGAGCAAACTAAAAGTGTCGGTGAGGGTGTAGACTTTCAGCGTAAAGGAGTGAGCAATCAAGTCCCGCAGTATACAGGGTGAGTCACCTAACATTACCGCTGGATATATTTCGTAAACCACTACAAATACTGACGAATCGATTCCACAGACCGACGTGAGGAGAGAGGCTAGTGTAATTGGTTAAAACAAACCATAAAAAAATGCACGGAAGTATGTTTTTTAACACAAACCTACATTTTTTAAATGGAACCCCGTTAGTTTTGTTAGCACATCTGAACATATAAACAAATACGTAATCAGTGCCGTTTGTTGCATTGTAAAATGTTAATTACATCCGGAGATATTGTAACCTAAAGTTGACGCTTGAGTACCACTCCTCCGCTGTTCGATCGTGTGTATCGGAGAGCACCGAATTACGTAGGGATCCAAAGGGAACGGTGATGGACCTTAGGTACAGAAGAGACTGGAACAGCACATTACGTCCACATGCTAACACCTTTTTATTGGTCTTTTTCATTGACGCACATGTAAATTACCATGAGGGGTGGGGTACACGTACACACGTGGTTTCCGTTTTCAATTACGGAGTGGAATAGAGTGTGTCCCGACATGTCACGCCAATAGATGTTCAATGTGGGGTACGTTAAAGGAGAATGTGTACCGTGATGTGCCTACAACCCCAGAAGATATGAAACAACGTATTGTGGCAGCCTGCGGCGACATTACACCAGATATACTGCGGCGTGTACGACATTCATTACGCCAGAGATTGCAATTGTGTGCAGCAAATGATGGCCACCACATTGAACATCTATTGGCCTGACATGTCGGGACACACTCTATTCCACTCCGTAATTGAAAACGGAAACCACGTGTGAACGTGTACCTCATCCCTCATGGTAATGTACATGTGCGTCAGTGAAAAAGACCAATAAAAAGGTGTTAGCATGTGGACGTAATGTGCTGTTCCAGTCTCTTGTGTACCTAAGGTCCCTTTGGATCCCTATGTAATTCGGCGCTCTCCGATACACACGATCGAACAGCGGAGGAGTGGTACTCAAGCGTCAACTTTTGTTTACAATATCTCCGGATGTAATTAACATTTTACAATGCAACAAACGGCACTGATTACGTATTTGTTTATATGTTCAGATGTTCTAACAAAACTAACGTGGTTCCATTTAAAAAAACGTAGGTTTGTGTTAAAAAACATACTTCTGTGCATTTTTGCAGGGTTTGTATTAAACAATTACACTAGCCCCTCTCCTCACGTTCGGTCTGTGGAATCGGTTCGTCAGTATTTGATGTGGTTTACGAAATATATCCAGCGGTAACGTTAGGTGACTCACCCTGTATATATTACGATGATCCAGATGAACTAATAGACAGACTTCGACTGTTGATGGCTTCGGCTGCTGCGGGCAATACAGCTCATTCGAATGAGGTTGTATCCATAATCTCAGAGCTTCGAGAGAGAGGTATCATCGAATAAGTATGGAAACCGTGGTTCGAGAACTGCACAAGCCAGCACGCAAAACATACCCTCGTAGACATGTCATGATTAAAGGGCTGGATGACCTCTGGCAAGCTGATCTTGTAGATATGAATCGATATTTACCTCATAATAATGGATTGAAATACATTTTAATGGTTATTGATACATACTCTAAATTCGCCTGGGCATTACCTGTGAAAACGAAAACCGGTAGAGATATTGCTGTGGTGTTTGAGCGTCTGCTGCAGACAGGAACGAATCGATGCCCGACCAATCTTCAAACCGATCACGGTGGGGGAGTTTTACAATGACCATTTCAAGACTGTGATGGCGCTCTATGGCATACACCACTACTCCACGTTTACCCACCTTAAAGATAGTATCGTCGAGCGGTTGAACAGAACAATCAATGCTCAAATGTGGATGCAGTTTAATCTTCACGGTTCGTACAAGTGGGTAGATATCCTCTCACAGATAATTGCAAAGTATAATCGAACCAAACATAGTACAATAAAAATGAGACCGATTGATGTACGCGATAATTCACTCATGGACACAGTATATTTCCGGATTAAAATGCTCGACCCTCGCAAACAGAGGTTCAATATAGGTGACTTAATACGTATTTCAAAACACAAGACAGCGTTCGAGAAATCGTACTTACCAAATTGGTCGGCTGAGATATTCACAGTGTCCAAAGTGCAGCGAACCAACCCTAGGACAATATTTTAAAGGACGGCAAAGGCGAAGAAATTGCGGGATGCTTTTACACGGAGGAATTGCAGAAGAGTTCTGAACCAGGTGTATTTCTCATCGAGCGCGTGATAAGACGTCGTGGCTAGGATTTCCATCATCAGAAAACAGTTGGATCGAAGCTGACATGTTAGTATATAACGGGGAGAGTAGGCCTCTATCTCCTCAGTAGCGTACCACGCACGATAGGAGGCACATCATAATAAGAGGTGGAGGTGGTGTTCTCAACAAGTTGCCTGTTGAATTGCACATTCCCGGATATAACTTCTGTGGGCCTGGAACAAAGCTTCAGAAGCGCCTGGGCCGGCCGAAGTGGCCGTGCGGTTAAAGGCGCTGCAGTCTGGAACTGCAAGACCGCTACGGTCGCAGGTTCGAATCCTGCCTCGGGCATGGGTGTTTGTGATGTCCTTAGGTTAGTTAGGTTTAACTAGTTCTAAGTTCTAGGGGACTAATGACCTCAGCAGTTGAGTCCCATAGTGCTCAGAGCCATTTGAACCATTTAGAAGCGCCTGGCACGAGGCGATAAAGGTATTAACCTACTAGACGAAGCCTGCCTCGAGCGCGACCTCGCATACGCAGCAAATAAGGATCTCCCAGCACGCCACGTCGCCGACCGGATAGTAGCAGATAAAGCCAAGCAAATAAGGCGAAGAAAAGATCTCGGAATAGGTCAACGCGTTGCTGCATTCGTGGTTGATAAAACCATGCGTGGGAAAATTAAGTTGGGCTTGGGTGTGATGAATTTCAAACGAATTATGAAAGCAGCGCGAACAGCTTTGCGTTGAAGAAGAACAACAAACAAGGTTGTTTGAAAAACTGTATTCTCACCTCGATGTCAGCAGCTAAACGTGTGTTCAATGGTGGGAACAAGAAGAAAAACACGACTTCAATTAAACCACCTAGGGTCCTACCGCTACCAAAGACTTCGGGCGGAATTATCCCGTTCCTCGTTCCAGCCCTTGCAGCACTGTCCGCTATAGGTTCACTCACAGGCGGTGCCGCAGCTGTAGCCAAAACCGTCAAAAACGCACAGAATGCACAAGCCCAACTAGAGGAAGCCAGAAGACATAATCGCGCTATGGACACAGCAGCTATCGGAAAAGGTCACTACTTGAAACCATACAGGAAAGGACTAGGTCTCTTCATAAATAAAGAAAAAGTCCGTTAGTTATCCTAGCCGACCGAGCGCTCACGAATAAAGATCTAGTTAAAATTATTAAACAAAAACTTCACATTCGTGGATTCCGCGGCGTCTTTATGCGGAATACATTACCGAAGATCATGTGGCGGACTAATGAGTGCGGAATTGTAAATTTAGATGTTGCTGGGGGTCCAGGGACCCATTGGGTTGCCTATGTTAAGAAAAGTCCAAATACAGTTCAGTATTTCGATTCATTCGGCGATTAACAGCCGCTACTTGACCAGCAAAAGACACGTCTTCTACAATGTCCGGCGATATCAGGACTTTAACACATATCTTTGTGGTCATCTCTGCACTATACTCCATTCACCGAAACAAGAGACGTAGTGTAAACACGGCAAGGCGCGTGACCACAGCGCTGCCGTCGAGGGGTGTACAAGGCAGGGGCGTCAGAAATTAAAAAATGAAAGTCGTGTTTTTGATAATTTGGCACCTGAACATGATAAAGTGATCCGAGAACTACCATCCGACACCTTTTTTTCATTACATTAAAATTTATTGTCACTTAAAAAGAGAAATATTTAAGCTTTCGGGAAAAGTTGTTTTTCGCATTACTCTATATTTATCACGCCATAACTCCTAAACCGTGTGTCGCACAGCAAAATGATTTTATAACTGCCTTCAGTACGATATGTTGATGACGTCTGCAAATTTTCTGCCCAATAGAGTCAGTAATAGTGAAGTAATAAATTAAAATCTCAGGTCTGATGCAGAACTGTTACCAAATCATCGTCCGAAATATAGTAAGCGACAAACTTTTCCCCTTTAAATTTTTTTGTGGGGGTGTACGCGAGAAAAGGTTCAGAAAGGTTTCAGAAAGGTTTGAATTTAATTTTGTAGTTTGTTCGAATGCGATGGGTGCAACCGTTTGTCCTTTATGAGCGATGCATTGTGCGGTTCGCAGCCGCGGCGCTCAGTCAGTGTGGCCGTCTCAGTTGCAGGTGTTGTACAGCGGCGATTTCACGATATCTTAAGTTAATCTGTAAAGACGATTGAAAGACTAGTTTTTGATTATTAGAGTAAGTATATGTGTTTGTAGTTACGCTGAGCATTCACTGTTTATGTGCGCATCCAATAGCATCGCATGGTTTCTTATTTTATATATTCACTTATTTCATTAGCATCACATACGGCTGTCCTCATTATGTCAGCCACGGATTCAGCGAGCGAGGTCGCCGTGTCAGTTCTGAGTCCACCAAAGAAGCGAGCAAAGAAGAAATCAGTAAGTTCTTCTGAGAAGCACATGGTGCTTAATGTGTATAAAACGGAACTGTTACATCCAGAGCAGTCGATGAGTGACATTCTTTCGAAATCAGCTGCAGCTACAGGTGTTGGACGTTCTTCAGTGTATCGTGTGATAAGTGAGTACAAGGCCACACACTCTTTGAAGTCTCCCAAGAAAGGAATATTACGACAGAAACTTTCTGAAAGTGTTGGTGACTTCGATAGAAATGCGATACGAAGGAAAGTACACGATTTTTTTTTGTAACGAATTGCCAACAATTGACAAAGTGCTTACAGTCGTGAACGAAGATGCAGGTATGGGAAATTTTCGGAGAACTACATTTTATAAGTTATTGAGAGAAATGAATTTCAAATATGTCCGGCGTGGGCGCGATAGCATGTTAATAGACAGGGATGACATTTTATGGAGGCGGTGTTATCTTCGAACTATTAAACGGTTGAGAGATGAAGGCAGACCCATTTACTATTTGGACGAGACGTGGGTGAACGCAGGACATACCCGAAGTTACGTCTGAGTAAATGACTACAAATTCCTGAAAACAAGCGTTTCTGTACGGCTTATCCACCGGAAGCAAGGGCCCATCAGGTAAAGGGAAACGTCTGATTACCGCACACATTGGCAGCAAAGCAGGGTCGTTGAAGGATGTTTGTGGACTTTCGAATCCAAGAAAAGTGGAGATTATCACGAGGCGATGTGCGCCGAAATCTTCGAGAAGTGGTTTCAAGATGTTCTTCCTCGGCTTCAGGAAAATGCAGTTATTGTTCTTGATAACGTGCCGTACCATTCTCGGAGAAAAGAAAAAGTTCCCAATGCGAATTCCAATAAGCACGAAATATCAGAGTGGCTAAAATTTAAAAACATTTATTTCGAAGACGGTATGTCGAAGAAAGAACTTTTAGATATAGTTAAAAATCACAGAACAGCGCACAACGAATACGCAATAGATGTAATGGCGAAGAATGCAGGGAAAACTGTTCTCAGAATTCCTCCGTACCACTGTAAATTAAACGCCATCGAGTTAGTGTGCGCCAGAATCAAAGGCTATGTTGCAGCGAAAAACAAAACATACAAAATGCCGGAAGTACTGCTGGAAGAAGCAGTAAGAACAGTGACTGCAGAGGATTGGAACAAGTGCATCCTCCACGTCGTAGAAAAAGTGGAAACTCAAATGTGGAAATTAGACTGCATTATAGAGGAGAGAGAGGAGCGGTTTGTTATAAACCTCAATGAAAACAGTTCAAGTTCGACAGAGTGAACCTTGTTTCGTCCTTTATCATTATTATTATTACTGGTATTATTATTAAAATTAACAATTAATTATGTTTGAATGGAGCGTTTTGTTAGCAACTGAACGAAAGAAATCTGCTTCGACAGAATGAACTCAGTTTAACATTGTTAAATTTATTTCGTACATTGTTGCCCAGGTTTCTCACGGTCCGCTGTGACAGCTCGGCAGCCAGCCGAACGCCGCCAGCTGCAAAACGTACGCCAAGGATTTTCCACACCCCTACGTATCACGTGAACACCGAATGCTTTCTCTGGAAACGAGCGTAGTCGCTCACGTGACACTGTTTATGTTTCGTCCCAGCTCTCGGTGAATAGACTATATGTTCCTCATCACAGCGACGGTGAACCCCCTCTAGAATGCGTCATCGTCAGATCATGTGCGCGATATACACTCCTGGAAATGGAAAAAAGAACACATTGACACCGGTGTGTCAGACCCACCATACTTGCTCCGGACACTGCGAGAGGGCTGTACAAGCAATGATCACACGCACGGCACAGCGGACACACCAGGAACCGCGGTGTTGGCCGTCGAATGGCGCTAGCTGCGCAGCATTTGTGCACCGCCGCCGTCAGTGTCAGCCAGTTTGCCGTGGCATACGGAGCTCCATCGCAGTCTTTAACACTGGTAGCATGCCGCGACAGCGTGGACGTGAACCGTATGTGCAGTTGACGGACTTTGAGCGAGGGCGTATAGTGGGCATGCGGGAGGCCGGGTGGACGTACCGCCGAATTGCTCAACACGTGGGGCGTGAGGTCTCCACAGTACATCGATGTTGTCGCCAGTGGTCGGCGGAAGGTGCACGTGCCCGTCGACCTGGAACCGGACCGCAGCGACGCACGGATGCACGCCAAGACCGTAGGATCCTACGCAGTGCCGTAGGGGACCGCACCGCCACTTCCCAGCAAATTAGGGACACTGTTGCTCCTGGGGTATCGGCGAGGACCATTCGCAGCCGTCTCCATGAAGCTGGGCTACGGTCCCGCACACCGTTAGGCCGTCTTCCGCTCACGCCCCAACATCGTGCAGCCCGCCTCCAGTGGTGTCGCGACAGGCGTGAATGGAGGGACGAATGGAGACGTGTCGTCTTCAGCGATGAGAGTCGCTTCTGCCTTGGTGCCAATGATGGTCGTATGCGTGTTTGGCGCCGTGCAGGTGAGCGCCACAATCAGGACTGCATACGACCGAGGCACACAGGGCCAACACCCGGCATCATGGTGTGGGGAGCGATCTCCTACACTGGCCGTACACCACTGGTGATCGTCGAGGGGACACTGAATAGTGCACGGTACATCCAAACCGTCATCGAACCCATCGTTCTACCATTCCTAGCCCGGCAAGGGAACTTGCTGTTCCAACAGGACAGTGCACGTCCGCATGTATCCCGTGCCACCCAACGTGCTCTAGAAGGTGTAAGTCAGCTACCCTGGCCAGCAAGATCTCCGGATCTGTCCCCCATTGAGCATGTTTGGGACTGGATGAAGCGTCGTCTCACGCGGTCTGCACGTCCAGCACGAACGCTGGTCCAACTGAGGCGCCAGGTGGAAATGGCATGGCAAGCCGTTCCACAGGACTACATCCAGCATCTCTACGATCGTCTCCATGGGTGAATAGCAGCCTGCATTGCTGCGAAAGGTGGATATACACTGTACTAGTGCCGACATTGTGCATGCTCTGTTGCCTGTGTCTATGTGCCTGTGGTTCTGTCAGTGTGATCATGTGATGTATCTGACCCCAGGAATGTGTCAATAAAGTTTCCCCTTCCTGGGACAATGAATTCACGGTGTTCTTATTTCAATTTCCAGGAGTGTATAAAAGAGCTGTCATTGAACGCATGACCATCATTTGATGTTTAGATGCAATGTCGTACACTCTGACTTTAAAAGAGCGAGGATCAGTATTACGCGCAAATTACTTTCCGCCGATTGATTTAAGTGCAGGGGACTGGAGTATAGCACTGATTGGTCTAGAGACGTATAACAGCATTCCAAATATTACACAGAGCAACAATAAACTACATCTTGAAATTGACGGCCGGAAGGAGATTCTACAAATACAACCTGGTGCCTACGATATTGATGATTTAAACAAACTCTTAAAACAGTCAGAAAAAGGTATTCAACTACGGGCAAACATTAATACCCTTAAATCTGAAATACGGACAGAGAGTGCTACGATCGACTTTACACAGAGACATTCAATTGGTCCACTGCTAGGTTTTGCGAAGGATCGTGTTTTGGTGAAGGGCGGAACTAAATTTTACGCATCAGATCATGCTGTGGATATACTCCCAGTGAGTACAATCCACGTTGAGTGTAATATTGCGCCGGCCGCGATGGTCTAGCGGTTCTAGGCGCTCAGTCCGGAACCGCGCGACTGCTACGGTCGCAGGTTCGAATCCTGCCTCGGGCATGGATATGTGTGATGTCCTTAGGTTGGTTAGGTTTAAGTAGTTCTAAGTCCTAGGGGACTGATGACCATAGATGTTAAGTCCCATAGTGCTCAGAGCCATTTGAGTGTAATATTGCCACAAACTCATACCTGAACGATAAATTGATTCATTCAATTTACGGATTCTTTCCTACAGTCGGCACAGGGTATAAAATAGTTCAAGCCCCCACAAACGCTATATATCTCCCGGTGACTGTTCAGACACTGGACTACCTTGAACTGCGTATTGTGGATCAGAATAATCAGCTTGTTAACTTTAGAGGAGAAGAGATCATTGTACGCCTGCATCTAAGGCGAGATGGGAATAAGGTATAAAGCTAGCACACCAGGCGCACAACCCGTTAGTGCAACGTGGAAGGGAAAGGTGATAACACGCCTTAATTTCGAATTCCTCATTTTAGCAGGTTTAAAGCCGCAGAATGACGTCGTTCAACGTAACTCAGTCAGTAGAGTATGACGACCGAATTATTCGTCATGAATACCACTCACACAAACCCTACGCTTCAAGCACATTTAACAAAAATGATGAAATTAAGATTGTTATCCAGCATCAGGACGCGGTAACACTGCCTAGCAAGAGCTTCCTCTATCTGGACTACACATTTAAGAAAGCTGACGGGGCTGCCTTAGCGCTCTCGAAGCTCACTCGAAATGCCGTAGCATTCCTGTTTCAAGAGATACGCTATGAACTCAACGGAATTGAAATAGACGGAACTAGAAATGTTGGCATTACATCAGCCCTTAAGACATACGTTTCAGCCTCACCCTCTGATTCAAACAGTTTGGAAAATGCTGGGTGGTTCGTAGATGCAGCGGATGAGGAGGGTGGCCAAAGCCGATTTTACCGCGTGCGTGCCACTAAAAATGCTTATGGGTTATTTTGAGGATATGCAGCGAATAATTATCAACGCTAAACAGGAACCTATTTTGGTGAGAAGTGCAAGTGACGCGAATTCATTCTCTCAAACAGCTGCAGAGAATGTTCAAATCAAGATTAATAGCATATCATGGAAAATGCCTTACATCACCGTTACCGACGAGGAGCACTTGAAGCTCTTAAAAGTTCTGAATGCTGGCACCTACCTACCACTAACTTTCCGATCATGGGAGCTTTTTGAATACCCAGTCCTACCTACAGCGTCCACACATACTTGGGCTATTAAAACATCAGTGGAGTTGGAAGCACCTCGATTCATCATACTAGCATTTCAAACTCAAAGGCGTGCTAATGTATCAAAGGACTCAACTGAATTTGAACACTGCAAGTTAACTAACGCCAGAGTCTACCTGAATTCAGAATACTACCCATATGAGAATCTACATCTACAGTGGGACAGCAATGTATACAGTCTGGCATTTGACATGTATGCGAGATTCCGATCATCTTACTACAAAGGTGTTGAAAATGAAGGATGCCTACTCAGCCCACAGAGTTTCAAGAAGCTAGCGCCAATAATCGTGATTGACTGTTCAAAACAGAATGAGATAACTAAATCAGGACCTAGAGATGTACGGATTGAATTTGAATCTTCAGCAAACTTCCCTGATCAGGCTTCGGCATATGCTCTCGTTTTGCATGATCGTCTCGTTAACTACTGTCCGCTCACTGGTGTAGTGCAACGAGTTGTATAAATTAATACGCACTCTGCTAGCTCTAGCGTAGATCACGATGTTACCTGAAAGTGTGAGGATCGTAGCTGACGTTCAAGGATTTTACTATGATGAGAGCAGGCGTTTCATAATTAAAGACTGTGCATTAATAGCATTCACGCAAAGTGATGGAGTAATAGGAACATTTGTATCAAGAGTTGAATCGCCGAAACCATTTAAAGACGTCAAGTGCAATAAGACAGTCAGAAGCGCGATCATGGGATTAAGTGGGACGCCCCTGGCATCTCTTATAAACATTTGCTGCAATTGCTGAGAGTATTTGATCCCAAGGAGACAGTAATCTACGTTAAAGGCGATGAGAAGAGTAGCTGGCTGCGTCGAATCTTCAAATATGCGGCTATCCAGAACCTGGAATACTACGATTGTCCACCTATCAATCAACTTAGACAGCGAACGTGTGAAGAAGAAAAAAATAGTTTGGTGTCAGCATCTGAAAATGTAAAATTACTTTTAAAATAGCTCACAAATAAATAAATAATTTTTTTCTCCGTAAGAATAGTTGTTGTTTTCTTTCTGTGGCACCTACTTCCATAGAAGTAAGTTTATTGGTGATACTGTTCGTGAAGCGCATTCCACTGGAGCTGTCTGAGACAGTTTACCTGCTTCCACCTCGCCGGCGCGGCGATGAATCAACCGTTGAAAGTGACAGGACCTGAAAGAGAGAGTGCTAGGGTCGGCTTCGCCAGATGCCCGCCGTTTAAAGTGACAGGACCACAAAGAGAGTGGCGGGGTCTGTTTGTGACCAGCGGACCAAGTCCAGCACGCGTCATTCAGATTTCATCTCTGTCTTTAAATCAGTAAAAATCTTATAGGTCTCTCTCTGTGCCAGTGCAACGTATATGGATCATGATTGAGGGTCAAATAATAACAAACTCGGGCATTTCTTTTTACAATAAAATAATTGAATTTATTATTGAATTCAGATTTTGTTTGCGACATATCAGTTTACAGTAAAATGATTCACTTTTTTTCACATTATATGAGTTTACAGATACATTATTTGTCTTCAAGTAAAAATATGGAAGTTCTGATCTTTGCAGATACGTGTTTTTACATTACTCATTAATATATAAGCACTGTACTATATATATATATATATATATAGCAGAGGTACTAGAACGTAATTATATTATCTTACAAGGTAATTAATATCTCTAGTGAAGTTCCACCGGAGGCAGTTTTTTAACTGAAGGCAAACGTATTTTTAGTTCAAGATAGTGGCTCTAAAACATTTTCCACTAGCAATTTAAATTATATTTCATTGAAGTAAGTGGCTCTAGACATTTTCCACTACAACAAGAAGGTGAACACATATTTCTCGATATAAAGATTTTTTTCTGGCACAGTCAAGTATATATAAAGAATTTAATTGGTGGAACTCACATTCTTAAAACACTAGTTCTGACTGGACGGCTAGCGGTAGGTGAAACTTACAACTACTACTAAGATCAAAGCAGATACGAACTGCGTGTATTTTCGTCTTCTTCTATTTGATTATAAGAGGTGTAAAATTTTTATCTGCTTTCAGTCATATAGCCATTGACTAGTAATAGCGGCGAAAAAAATATACAAATATATATAAAGACTTTTTTTATAAATGGGATTATTTTAGTTTTTTTCTGTTTATGATTTTTTTATAGAATAAATAATATTTACACACATGCACACTTAACACAGGCTCACACACATTCACACACATTCAGACAAACACGGAAGTACGCAAGCTGACACACACTACAAAACACTCTCATTCAATATTTGCACTATGATAAAAGGGTCATACTACTACTCTGCAGACACCCTCGCCGTCGCCGTCTCTCACTCTCTCTCTCTCTCTCTCAATCAGAGTCCCCCACCCCTTCTCTCGCTACAAGTGAGTAGTGTGAGTACGGGCGAGTTTCAATGCCGTCATCACAGATGACCCTTTTATCGTCATGAGGCGACAGACCGATTTTAAACTGCAGCACAGTGTACACCTCGTGCGCTATCGATCGAATACTAGTTTGCCGGCTGCAGCTCAGCACCGCGAACACCACCGCGTAGGCACTGCAAACAGTCTTCGATAGACAGAGCTCGTGATGCCATCCGTCGTACCCCCTTAGCCTGTCTCTGAGTGGGACCTTCCAATGTGCGATATGCATACATCTTGGACCGAAGACCTACAAACTCCACAATCGGCAATCCATTCGACTCGTCTTTCATGAGACCGATAACCTTCTTGTTTTGCGGAACATTACCGTAAGGATTATCGGCCGCATAAGAAGACGTGTCGAATTCATTGGCGTGGTACCTAATTGCTTCATATGGATCGCAGTTCTTCACCCAATAGATGAAACTATCTGTATCCATATAAAGTAATTTAGGATCTGCGAAATGATTTTTCGCAAACTCATAATGAAAGCGGTACATGTGGAGTTTGGATAGGTCTAGTATGCACATCCCCGCATAGATAGCTTTAGTAAACTCTACTGCAGTTTTAGCCATCTCCACAGCAACAAAATTCTTATTCAAAATAGTGACCCGTTTAAAATTTGGTCTGGCAATGCATTTTCGTACGGCATAACGCCCATCCCATTGCGTTCTAATAAAAATTTCACGTCGTTCCCTCAAATTCTCCATAGTTTTTCCGAAAATATTATTCATTAATTTATAAAAATCTCTCTCAAAGTCACACGACGCGGAAGTTCTTTGTCTCGTATTCAGATCAATATACTCCTTCAATTGCTTGAAGGAGATGGCCCGGGCGATTTTAACCAGCTCCATACCCAAACTGAGGCATTGCTGGAGGTTAAGATAGTGAATGATGTACCTCTGCTTGCCCCCCAGCGTTGTCATCAGTTTCGGTATGGAACCTCCTCGCGGAACTAGTTGCTCTGGACACAGCGGCAAATCGGCATGCGCGTCATGCGAACTAATGGGATACGTGAGTTCTGCCTCCACAACATACCCTACATCAGAATCGGTGGCCATACCCCCTCTGATTTTTCTACCTAGTCCCTTGCATTCATCTTCGGACAGCCAGCGAAACTCGTGAATGGGCAGACATTCCTTCATAGTATGTCCGTATAAGTTATTCACATCTAGATACAATATATAACTTGAATCAAAGGATGCGTTAAACCTGTCACCCATCCGTGGGTTATTTGCTTTCGCGTGTCTATGAATACATTGGCAGAGCCCCCCACGGATCCCTCGCGCAAAGAAATGAAGCATGTCAGGATCGGTCAATAATTCGATACTACACTTCGTTTTCTTGAGCATCGCGTCCCAAGACAACCCCGGTGCCGTATAATAAAAGGTAGGGTCCAGAGAATATGTGGTTATACAAAGACTCCAGAACTTCTCGAAAACGTCCGCAAGCAAGCGCGCGTCTGTGTCCATGTAAAGACGTGCGTACTCTCCTAAATTAGAAATGCTGAATTCCCGCCAGACATTCACGGCATGCTCATACTCTGCATTCGTTATCGTGTCGCCTGTGAGGTTGCTGGAGAATGCAGTTATGTCGGGTAGCCTGGTTTCGTCGAGTTTGGCCATACTATTCACATACTCGTATGGAAAAACCCCTTTCCTAGTCACAAGTTGCAACTTTTCCTCGTCGGGAAATGCAGCTCGAGTGATATTCATATCCGCCGGAGGTAGAGTTTCAACAAGTTTCTGTAGTGGTGCCTGCATAAAACGTAGTGTATCGAGGAAGCGCAGCGTAATTCTTGACGTTATTCGTTTGGAGAATGATATATACTTCTCGACGCTCTCAGGTACGACACTCACCTGATCTTTCTCCAAACCGAAATCGGCCAAGGGCTCAACTAGAAAATGAGCATCATACCCACTTAAATTATGAAAGAAAACTGGTATGTGCCTAGGTAATTGGTACTTCAAATTGCACGCATTGTGAGCAGCGCCACGGAATTTCCCTGTAAGATGACAATGGTCCCTACGAGGAGTTTCCGCTTTTCTGTCCAACGGCAGCCCACAAATATGATACTCGGTGGCTTTATTATACATATCTTCACTCTCCTTCGATTTGGTCATTGGAACGTTGCCGCTGTACAGCTTATCAACTTCCAGTGAAAATTTCTCAAGCTCAGAGAGCAACCAAATCGATGGATTATCGCCGACGTAAGATTTGTATCGGTTAAGGTTGGTGTCATATGACGATACAATTTGGTACGCTGCACCATAAGGTACGTGTTTTCCCGTAAAGGTGGTGTGTGAGGTCGTAGGATGGCCTTCACAGCGGGTCACAGGAGCGAGGAGGCACTCAAAGTCGGCGTGCACAACAAACGGACACCGCTCCTGGTGGTGAGCATTCCTAAACTTTATGAATTTGTTTTCCTCCGTGGGCATAATAACACGTACCGCATCCTTGGAAGTACAGTCTACTAGATGCGTAGCTAATAATCGTTCAGAGGAGAAATAATTGAGACACTTTAAACAAATATGTTTTTTACCGTTATTGTAACGTAACTGGGAATAAAGGAGGCGGGACACGTCCTTGATCCAGACATAGTGATAATTGTCACCTTCAGAAAAGAGCAGCATCTTTACATGCAGCTCACGCTCACCGGTAAATTTTGAGAAATGGAGGAGGCCGACTACGACATGCTTGTCTTGCTCGTCTGACTTGCTTTTCTTCTTCTCCAGGCCATAAACGTGTACCGATATTCCGGTATTTTGTGCCTCGAATTTAGGTATATCCTGGATCTTGACGGGGAACTCAATACCATCAAAGTTATAATATGTGTTAATATCACTGACTTTGTATGTACTGGGACGTTCAGGATGAGCTCTATAATTATACTTTCTTTCGCAAGCCAGGATTGACCATGCAAAACAAGCCTGATCTTTCGTATTTTGGACATTAATGCACGCTTGTTTATTAGCTATATCTTTAGGGAGCTTGATATAGCTAGACCCTCCATTTAATGAATCGTGGACATGTATATGGATGTCCAGGTGTAGAATTCTGCTGAGTGCCTTAGCTGAGCCGTTGACTTCCATCTCGGAAAAGCGGCCCAGTATGACACTCAAGGTGGATTTACGAAACCACTCGGCGACTGATGTGCTCCGCGTTATCACGCCATTATCCCCCCAAAGATAATGAATGCTAGTCTCTTCCTGACCAGACTGAACTTGGGGGGGGGGGGGGGTGCGATAACTCAATGCATAGCACTGCACTGCACTGCACTTAACGGCTGGATAACGCGGATTATCGACTACCCTGAGGAGCTCGGTTTCCAGGACAGGGAGGCATGCGTTTAAAAATCCAATAGGATCGCGGTACCCCCCTGCCGGGTTTTCGATGCGAGTGACCGAGATTCGCTCCTCGAAGGCGTCGGCAATCGCCGAGTACTGCAACTGAGGTATGGTGTCACCGACCTGACCTACTTCACTAAAAGGGCGGGTTAGACAACTGCCACTAGCCACAGGATGATCACTAATACTACACTCCTGGAAATGGAAAAAAGAACACATTGACACCGGTGTGTCAGACCCACCATACTTGCTCCGGACACTGCGAGAGGGCTGTACAAGCAATGATCACACGCACGGCACAGCGGACACACCAGGAACCGCGGTGTTGGCCGTCGAATGGCGCTAGCTGCGCAGCATTTGTGCACCGCCGCCGTCAGTGTCAGCCAGTTTGCCGTGGCATACGGAGCTCCATCGCAGTCTTTAACACTGGTAGCATGCCGCGACAGCGTGGACGTGAACCGTATGTGCAGTTGACGGACTTTGAGCGAGGGCGTATAGTGGGCATGCGGGAGGCCGGGTGGACGTACCGCCGAATTGCTCAACACGTGGGGCGTGAGGTCTCCACAGTACATCGATGTTGTCGCCAGTGGTCGGCGGAAGGTGCACGTGCCCGTCGACCTGGGACCGGACCGCAGCGACGCACGGATGCGCGCCAAGACCGTAGGATCCTACGCAGTGCCGTAGGGGACCGCACCGCCACTTCCCAGCAAATTAGGGACACTGTTGCTCCTGGGGTATCGGCGAGGACCATTCGCAACCGTCTCCATGAAGCTGGGCTACGGTCCCGCACACCGTTAGGCCGTCTTCCGCTCACGCCCCAACATCGTGCAGCCCGCCTCCAGTGGTGTCGCGACAGGCGTGAATGGAGGGACGAATGGAGACGTGTCGTCTTCAGCGATGAGAGTCGCTTCTGCCTTGGTGCCAATGATGGTCGTATGCGTGTTTGGCGCCGTGCAGGTGAGCGCCACAATCAGGACTGCATACGACCGAAGCACACAGGGCCAACACCCGGCATCATGGTGTGAGGAGCGATCTCCTACACTGGCCGTACACCACTGGTGATCGTCGAGGGGACACTGAATAGTGCACGGTACATCCAAACCGTCATCGAACCCATCGTTCTACCATTCCTAGACCGGCAAGGGAACTTGCTGTTCCAACAGGACAATGCACGTCCGCATGTATCCCGTGCCACCCAACGTGCTCTAGAAGGTGTAAGCCAACTACCCTGGCCAGCAAGATCTCCGGATATGTCCCCCATTGAGCATGTTTGGAACTGGATGAAGCGTCGTCTCACGCGGTCTGCACGTCCGGCACGAACGCTGGTCCAACTGAGGCGCCAGGTGGAAATGGCATGGCAAGCCGTTCCACAGGACTACATCCAGCATCTCTACGATCGTCTCCATGGGAGAATAGCAGCCTGCATTGCTGCGAAAGGTGGATATACACTGTACTAGTGCCGACATTGTGCATGCTCTGTTGCCTGTGTCTATGTGCCTGTGGTTCTGTCAGTGTGATCATGTGATGTATCTGACCCCAGGAATGTGTCAATAAAGTTTCCCCTTCCTGGGACAATGAATTCACGGTGTTCTTATTTCAATTTCCAGGAGTGTATTAATGCTAATGATACTGGGGGTCCAGCCGGTGGATGACGGTGTTGGCGATGGTGCGTCATCATCATTTAATGGTAGGGGTATGCGTCTTGGTACACGAACCTTGCGCTGGCGGTGTCGTGGACGGTCAGCTTGCGGAGGCGGAGAAGGCGGCGAGAGACCTCTGACAGTGCTGCTACCCGCTTGTTGGGACGCCCATGGATGCAAGATAGTGTGGGCCGCCGTCGCCGCGGCCTGTCGAGCTGCGGTGATCGGTGCGATGCAAGGTGGGGCGTGTCCTCGCCCACCCTCGAGCCCCGCGCCTGCAACCGCCGCTCGCGGAACACGGGCAATGCCGTGTGATATACCTGTAACATAAATATAAGTTTAATGATCTGGATTTAAAAGAGGGATAAATAATAATTATTATTATTATAACAGTAAATAATGGTAATTGTTTTGGACTAATGATGAAAACTATTCACCTTCTCCGATCTCATTCCACGGCTTCAGCAGTTCATTGCCGCATTCGACAAGCCCCTCAAGCCAGCCAGGCATGTCCAGTTCGTCCTCATCTAAAAAGTTATATTACTGTGTTCGGCTCCCTCGCTCTGCATGGAATTAGGATGATCTAGAAACAAAATACATGTTAAGGCTAGATCAATACACTAGGAAGAAGGGTATATATTAAGAGAACAAGAAGAAAAAATTATTTAATTTTTTTTAGCAAGTATGTAATGTATTGCGAATACATAGAAAGAAGGATCCTTTATTGTATGATTATATGATAGCGGAACAAACACTGGTAGCAGTTACTTCTGTAAAATATCTGGGAGTATGCGTGCGGAACGATTTGAAGTGGAATGATCATACAAAATTAATAGTTGGTAAGGCGGGTACCAGGTTGAGATTCATTGGGAGAGTGCTTAGAAAATGTAGTCCATCAACAAAGGAGGTGGCTTACAAAACACTCGTTCGACCTATACTTGAGTATTGCTCATCAGTGTGGGATCCGTACCAGATCGGGTTGACGGAGGAGATAGAGAAGATCCAAAGAAGAGCGGCGCGTTTCGTCACAGGGTTATTTGGTAACCGTAATAGCGTTACGGAGATGTTTAATACACTCAAGTGGCAGACTCTGCAAGAGAGGCGCTCTGCATCGCGGTGTAGCTTGCTCGCCAGGTTTCGAGAGGGTGCGTTTCTGGATGAGGTATCGAATATATTGCTTCCCCCTACTTGTACCTCCCGAGGAGATCACGAATGTAAAATTAGAGAGATTAGAGCGCGCACGGAGGCTTTCAGACAGTCGTTCTTCCCGCCAACCATACGCGACTGGAACAGGAAAGGGAGGTAATGACAGTGGCACGTAAAGTGCCCTCCGCCACACACCGTTGGGTGGCTTGCGGAGTATAAATGTAGATGTAGATGTAGATTTTTATTATTATTAGAGATGTATTTACATTCACGACGAGCTCTTTCCATTTCGAGTTGGCGATCAAGCTCTTCTAGCGCTGGGCCGATGTAATCTAGAAAGATGGAATATAATGGGTATAATATAAAGTAAAAAATGTTTGTAGAAGAAGTTTGGTGATATAGAAATGAGAGGACGAAGGTAGATATATATATAAAAAAATGAAATCTTTATAGAGAACGACTATAACACACACACCAAATGAAAAGCCGATCTTTATATAGAGCTATCCAAAACAGATGTAGCGCTCGTACACAGAGTTAATGGGTAGAGATATCAAAACATTGAAAAAATTTACTTACCAGGTAATGGAACTTGTTCAGGACAAGGCTGATTGACGCCACCTGCTCGCTCCTCAGACTCGATGATAAAGTCCGCGAGTTCAGGTATAGCAATGAGATATATAATTAATAAGGAGAATATATAAGACATAAAGGAAAAATGATAATTAAAAATAAAAATTATTTACTTACTAGAATCGTGGAGTCTAAGTCTCTTCGCAGTAGCAGACTCCTGGGTGTTGTTAATTCGCTTCATCTTAATAAAACAGATACAACACACACACACACACACACACACACACACACACACACGAGAACAAACGCACGATGCGGCTAACAACTGAAGAGTGAGAAAGATGACCACGGGGTGACTCCTTATATAAGTGTGATGACGTAGTATCACATGATCTTAGGATTAACGAATGGCTGTTGAGAATTCTGTGGGGGTGGTGAATGAGTTCACTAGCGCCCCTAATAGCTGAAAGCTGAACTAGTCAGATGGTTCCTGGACATGGTGGAGGGCTGAGCATTTTATAATTTATAAAACTATACACAAATAATTCATAGTATCAGTGAAGATCTTATTTAGATTAGAGAGAGGATGATAGTGAGATCCTTATGTGTGTGTTAGGATGAACGATTATTATTGTTATTATTATTATTATTATTATTATTATTATTATTATCTTCTTTCCTTTCTCAGACCTTAGGTCTGGTTAAAAATGGAAAGTGACGCGGACCTTGATCAAGCGTGACTTTCATTTAACTGTACGGTATATGTTACATTGCATTTAGGAACTTTCGTGTAATTGAACATGTATCAATAATTACAGATTTCTGTAGTTGTATATATACGTTTGGATGTAGCTGTATGGCGTTGATGTACTGGTGGATATTGTGCGGTATGACTCCTGTAGTTGATAGTATAATTGGTATAATGTCAACTTTATCCTGATGCCACATGTCCTTGACTTACTCAGCCAGTTGGATGTATTTTTCAATTTTTTCTCCTGTTTTCTTTTGTATATTTGTTGTATTGGGTATGGATATTTCGATTAGTTGTGTTAATTTCTTCTTTCTATTGGTGAGTATGATGTCAGGTTTGTTATGTGATGTTGTTTTATCTGTTATAATGGTTCTGTTTCAGTATAATTTGTATACATAATTCTCCAGTACATTTTGTGGTGCATACTTGTATGTGGGAACCTGTTGTTTTAATATTTTATGTTGTATGGCAAGTTGTTGATGTATTATTTTTGCTACATTGTCATGTCTTCTGGGGTATTCTGTGTTTGCTACTATTGTACATCCACTTGTGATGTGATCTACTGTTTCTGTTTGTTGTTTGCAAAGTCTGCATGTATCTGTTGTGGTATTGGGATCTTTAATAATATGCTTGCTGTAATGTCTGGTGTTTATTGTTTGATCCTGTATTGCAATCATGAATCCTTCCGTCTCACTGTATATATTGCCTTTTCTTAGCCATGTGTTGGATGCATCTTGATCGATGTGTGACTGTGTTTGATGATACGGGTGCTTGCCATGTAGTGTTTTCCTTTTCCAATTTACTTTCTTCGTATCTGTTGATGTTATGTGATCTAAAGGGTTGTAGAAGGGGTTATGAAATTGCAATGGTGTAGCCGATGTATTTATATTAGCGATTGCTTTGTGTATTTTGCTAGTTTCTGCTCGTTCTATAGAGAATTTTCTTAAATTGTTTACCTGTCCATAATGTAGGTTTTTTATGTCGATAAATCCTCTTCCTCCTTCCTTTCTGCTTAATGTGAATCTTTCTGCTGCTGAATGTATGTGATGTATTCTATATTTGTGGCATTGTGATCGTGTAAGTGTCTTGAGTGCTTCTAGGTCTGTGTTACTCCATTTCACTACTCCAAATGAGTAGGTCAATATTGGTATAGCATAAGTATTTATAGCTTTTGTCTTGTTTCTTGCTGTCAATTCTGTTTTCAGTACTTTTGTTACTCTTTATCTATATTTTTCTTTTAGTTCTTCTTTAATATTTGTATTATCTATTCCTATTTTTTGTCTGTATCCTAGATATTTATAGGCATCTGCTTTTTCCATCGCTTCTATGGAGCCGCTGTGGTTATCCAATATGTAATCTTTATGTTTAGTGTGTTTTCCCTTGACTATGCTATTTTTCTTACATTTGTCTGTTCCAAAAGCCATATTTATATCATTGCTGAATACTTCTGTTATCTTAAGTAATTGGTTGAGTTGTTGCTTTGTTGCTGCCAGTAGTTTTAGATCATCCATGTATAGCAAATGTGTGATTTTGTGTGGGTATTTATTTAGCATGTTGGATAGTGGGTTCAGAGCAACACAGAACCAGAAAGGACTTAATGAGTCTCCTTTGTATATTCCACGCTTAATCTGTATTGGCTGTGATGTGATATTATTTGAATTTGTTTGGATATTAAGTGTGGTTTTCCAATTTTTCATTACTATGTTTAGGAACTGTATCAATTTAGGATCTACTTTGTATATTTCCAATATGTGTAGCAACCATGAGTGGGGTACACTATCAAAAGCTTTTTGGTAATCAGTGTATGCGTAGTGCAGCAACCTTTGTTTAGTTTTAGCTTGATATGTCACCTTTGTATCTATTATCAGTTGCTCTTTACATCCTCATGCTCCTTTGCAGCAGCCTTTTTGTTCTTCATTTATAATTTTGTTCTGTGTTGTATGTGTCATTAATTTCTGTGTAATGACTGAAGTTAATATTTTGTATATTGTTGGTAGGCATGTTATGGGGCGATATTTAGCTGGGTTTGCTGTGTCTGCTTGATCTTTAGGTTTCAGATAAGTTATTCCATGCGTAAGTGTATCAGGAAATGTGTATGGTCTGCAATGTAATTGTTAAATAATTTAGTTAGATGTGAATGTGTTGAGGTGAACTTCGTTAGCCAGAAATTTGCTATTTTATCATTTCCAGAGGCTTTCCAATTGTGCGTAGAATTAATTGCTCGGGTGACTTCATGTTACAAAATTATCACTTCAGGCATTTGTGGTATCATCTTGAATGTTTCTGTTTCTGCTCGTATCCACCGTACATGTCTATTATGTTGTACCGGGTATGACCATATGTTGCTCCAAAAGTGTTCCATGTCTTATGTTTGGTGGACTGTCTATTTTAATGTGTGTGTTATCTATTGTCTGGTGAAATTTCTTTTGGTTTGTGTTGAATGTTTGGTTTTGTTTCCTTCTATTTTCACTTTTTTTGTATCTTCTAAATCGTTTGACCAATGCTTGTAATTTCTGCTTCTTTTCATCTAATTGCTCTATCGCTTCTTGCTGTGAGATTTTACCTAACCTTTTTCGTTTTTTGTCTGATATTTCATTTCTTATAAATTGTGTTAGCTGTCCGATGACTTTTCTCAGTTTTTCAATTCTGATCTGTAGCCTGTGTTGCCATGCTGGTTTTGTGGGTTTCTTCTGTGTGTTGGTTGGTTCTGATCTCTGCCTAGTGTGTATATTAAGTGTAGTGAGTGCTCCTATATAAACCAGTAGTTGTAACTCTTCCATAGTTGTATTTTCATTTATTTTGTTGTGTATGATTGTGTTGATAGTTGTTATTGTTGTTTCGACTTGTGGGTTATTTGGTGGTCTATGCAAGAATGGTCTAATGTCTGTATTTGTGTATTTGTATTCTATATATGTCAACAGAAATTTTTGTTCTATATCTAACATGTGTATCACTTCATGTTCTATTTGTGCTTGTTCTGGTGGCTGTGTTAAGAAATGCGTTTTCCTCTGATTGTTTAATTGATGCGTGTTGTTCTTTGTTTGTTTGCTCTGGGATGTTTGAGTCCATTACTGTATTTTCTTCTTCTTCTTCTTTTTCTTCTGATTGCACATTATTTTGTTCCAGTATTTGTTGTACTTGTTGTTTGATGTTTTCTAATTCTAACTGGGGTATCCTGTTATTATTATTATTATTATTATTATTATTATTATTTAAAAGTATGTTATATAGGCATAATTGGAGGTTGATGGTATTAAGAATGGCGCTGAAGGTAATGTTTTTGGAGATGAATATTGTTAGCTATTTTTTTATTGGCGAGGAGTTTATGGTAGGGAGCAAATATGTTTTGAATGAATAAAGGGGAGGTTAAGTATTTTGGGAACATATAGAATTTGAGTGAGTTGATAGGTATGTGAGTTGCGAAGTTTGCTAGGAGCGTGCGATGCCTCCCGCATGTGCGCGTGATATTGACTTCTTAATTTTTTTTATTTGAGTTGAGAGATTCGTATTAAATTGACTTGCGGAGGTACGTATCTTGACGGGAGCGAAGGTTCACGCGTATGTGTGTGTTTTCGTGAAGATCCTGGATTAGGTAATCGGGGTATGTGCGGTGAATAATGAGAATCGGGTGATCAGTCAACTTAGTGAGAGCATTCTTTGTCCTACAGAGCCACGTGGTCGATCGCCCGTTGTGACGTCAAGGAAGTTTCCAACTAAGAAGCAAACATTCCAGTTCGAGCGTGTCGGTTCCTGTCTATCAGTGAGAGAATTGCAGAGTTTATGGGGCGAGAGCGTAGTTTGTGCTCTATCATCACACGTGCTGGTGGCGCCGTGGAGTCGCGGGCATGTGGAGTGAGGGTGGTTTGGACAAAGCAAGCGTGTCTGTTCCTGTCCGTCGGTGCTGGGAATTTGCGAACTTTAGGACCGATATAGCTTTTAGTGTGTCATGTGACAGAACTTTCCAAACATCTCGGGCGGTTGTGTGAGGTAGGTATCGGCAGGTTGGAACCTGTTCAGAAAAAAAAAAAAAAAGAAATTTGAGTGGAATGTGTCCTTTGTATGGCACGCGGTCGACAGGAAACATCGTGTCCGGTGTTAAGTGCTCGCGGGCGTGGCCGACCGTTTGTGGCGGGACCCTCAGGCGCCGCTCGCCGCCGCCCTGCTCACGTGACACGCGGTGGCCAGGGAGTGGCGAGGATTTGAACTAATTCAGTTAGAGCGCGGACGTCGTGGTGACTGCACTGCGATGTCAAAGATGTGTGTGCTGACTGTATTGGAGAACAAATGATGACCGTACTGCTTGAAATAAAGTCTTCAGTCCCTTCCACCCTGCAAAATCAAAGGACGTGAATTACGTTACTATAAGTGCAGTTTATTATTTGACGCGATTATGATAGGCTACCAGTGATATGTGACGGAGAAAACTCGTACATGTGATCAATTATGGTGTTGGGGATTTGAATTTGTGATAGATTTTTGTTATGGATGTAAGAAGAATGGCTTTCTCACTGAGAAAATCGGACATCTTGAATAAATAATAAATGATAATAATACATAGAAGTACAGTTTTCGAGAGAATATCATGTTGGAATTTGCATTTGTCACAATTTTCTAGTGGAGGTAGGCCTATAATAATAAATGATAATGAATGATAATAAATGATAATAAATAACAATGAATGATAATGAATGTTAATAAATGATAATGAATAATAATAAACATAAATAAGGTTTGCAGCCATTATCGTGTAGGAATTTGAATTTGGAGGGAATTTTCTTGTGGAGGCAGGTCAATAGTAATAAATAATAATAAATGATAATAAATGATAACGAATGATAATAAATGATAATGAATGATAATCAATAATAATAATAAAGACAAGTACTGTCTTTGCACGCATTATCCTGTTGGAATTCAAACTTCTCGCCATTTTTTTTTTCTTCTGGAGGCTTAGATTAGTGGACGTAGCACAATTGGACTATTCTACCGCCAAAATTCAAACTTTCCGCCATTTTTTCTGAAGGTTAGGTTAGTGGAGGTAGCACAATTGGACTACTTTCCTGCCAAAAGCCGCCATATTGGATGACGTCATGCGATGTTGCCAAGTCTACATGCCGCCATCGTGGGTGACGTCATCGCCGCCATCTTGAATAAATTTGGCAACAATGCAGTGTGGGGTGGTGCCCCCTTTGTCCCCCTACTGACGCCAAACAAATTTTTTAACATATGCGATCGCTAATCCATATTAATGAATCACAGCACCCAAATATTTAATGTAAATTATATAGTCTCAATATTTATCGAGTGCCTATATAAAATTTGCAGTAGTTTTCTGCTAGATAAAAAAGGCATTAATTATGCTAATGTTGGCTGCCACTTTTGGGTGAGTCACGCACACAATTTGCCCAGAGAACTAACATTTTTTTGTAGGATTCATACACACACCGTAATGTCAAAGTACACTACTGGTCATTAAAATTGCTACACCAAGAAGAAATGCAGATGATAAACCGGGTATTCTTTGGACAAATATATTATACTAGAACTGACATGTGATTAGAAACTTCCTGGCAGAATGAGATTTTCACTCTGCAGCGGAGTGTGCGCTGATATGAAACTTCCTGGCAGATTAAAACTGTGTGCCCGACCGAGACTCGAACTCGGGACCTTTGCCTTTCGCGGGCAAGTGCTCTACCAACTGAGCTACCGAAGCACGACTCACGCCCGGTACTCACAGCTTTTACTTCTGCCAGTACCTCGTCTCCTACCTTCTAAACTTTACAGAAGCTCTCCTGCGAACCTTGCAGAACTAGCACTCCTGAAAGAAAGGATATTGCGGAGACATGGCTTAGCCACAGCCTGGGGGATGTTTCCAGAATGAGATTTTCACTCTGCAGCGGAGTGTGCGCTGATATGAAACTTCCTGGCAGATTAAAACTGTGTGCCCGACCGAGACTCGAACTCGGGACCTTTGCCTTTCGCGGGCAAGTGCTCTACCAACTGAGCTACCGAAGCACGACTCACGCCCGGTACTCACAGCTTTTACTTCTGCCAGTACCTCGTCTCCTACCTTCCAAACTTTACAGAAGCTCTCCTGCGAACCTTGCAGAACTAGCACTCCTGAAAGAAAGGATATTGCGGAGACATGGCTTAGCCACAGCCTGGGGGATGTTTCCAGAATGAGATTTTCACTCTGCAGCGGAGTGTGCGCTGATATGAAACTTCCTGGCAGATTAAAACTGTGTGCCCGACCGAGACTCGAACTCGGGACCTTTGCCTTTCGCGGGCAAGTGCTCTACCAACTGAGCTACCGAAGCACGACTCACGCCCGGTACTCACAGCTTTTACTTCTGCCAGTACCTCGTCTCCTACCTTCCAAACTTTACAGAAGCTCTCCTGCGAACCTTGCAGAACTAGCACTCCTGAAAGAAAGGATATTGCGGAGACATGGCTTAGCCACAGCCTGGGGGATGTTTCCAGAATGAGATTTTCACTCTGCAGCGGAGTGTGCGCTGATATGAAACTTCCTGGCAGATTAAAACTGTGTGCCCGACCGAGACTCGAACTCGGGACCTTTGCCTTTCGCGGGCAAGTGCTCTACCAACTGAGCTACCGAAGCACGACTCACGCCCGGTACTCACAGCTTTTACTTCTGCCAGTACCTCGTCTCCTACCTTCCAAACTTTACAGAAGCTCTCCTGCGAACCTTGCAGAACTAGCACTCCTGAAAGAAAGGATATTGCGGAGACATGGCTTAGCCACAGCCTGGGGGATGTTTCCAGAATGAGATTTTCACTCTGCAGCGGAGTGTGCGCTGATATGAAACTTCCTGGCAGATTAAAACTGTGTGCCCGACCGAGACTCGAACTCGGGACCTTTGCCTTTCGCGGGCAAGTGCTCTACCAACTGAGCTACCGAAGCACGACTCACGCCCGGTACTCACAGCTTTTACTTCTGCCAGTACCTCGTCTCCTACCTTCCAAACTTTACAGAAGCTCTCCTGCGAACCTTGCAGAACTAGCACTCCTGAAAGAAAGGATATTGCGATGACATGGCTTAGCCACAGCCTGGGGGATGTTTCCAGAATGAGATTTTCACTCTGCAGCGGAGTGTGCGCTGATATGAAACTTCCTGGCAGATTAAAACTGTGTGCCCGACCGAGACTCGAACTCGGGACCTTTGCCTTTCGCGGGCAAGTGCTCTACCAACTGAGCTACCGAAGCACGACTCACGCCCGGTACTCACAGCTTTTTACTTCTGCCAGTACCTCGTCTCCTACCTTCCAAACTTTACAGAAGCTCTCCTGCGAACCTTGCAGAACTAGCACTCCTGAAAGAAAGGATATTGCGGAGACATGGCTTAGCCACAGCCTGGGGGATGTTTCCAGAATGAGATTTTCACTCTGCAGCGGAGTGTGCGCTGATATGAAACTTCCTGGCAGATTAAAACTGTGTGCCCGACCGAGACTCGAACTCGGGACCTTTGCCTTTCGCGGGCAAGTGCTCTACCAACTGAGCTACCGAAGCACGACTCACGCCCGGTACTCACAGCTTTTACTTCTGCCAGTACCTCGTCTCCTACCTTCCAAACTTTACAGAAGCTCTCCTGCGAACCTTGCAGAACTAGCACTCCTGAAAGAAAGGATATTGCGGAGACATGGCTTAGCCACAGCCTGGGGGATGTTTCCAGAATGAGATTTTCACTCTGCAGCGGAGCATTCTGGAAACATCCCCCAGGCTGTGGCTAAGCCATGTCTCCGCAATATCCTTTCTTTCAGGAGTGCTAGTTCTGCAAGGTTCGCAGGAGAGCTTCTGTAAAGTTTGGAAGGTAGGAGACGAGGTACTGGCAGAAGTAAAAGCTGTGAGTACCGGGCGTGAGTCGTGCTTCGGTAGCTCAGTTGGTAGAGCACTTGCCCGCGAAAGGCAAAGGTCCCGAGTTCGAGTCTCGGTCGGGCACACAGTTTTAATCTGCCAGGAAGTTTCATATCAGCGCACACTCCGCTGCAGAGTGAAAATCTCATTCTGGAAACATCCCCCAGGCTGTGGCTAAGCCATGTCTCCGCAATATCCTTTCTTTCAGGAGTGCTAGTTCTGCAAGGTTCGCAGGAGAGCTTCTGTAAAGTTTGGAAGGTAGGAGACGGGGTACTGGCGGAAGTAAAGCTGTGAGTACCGGGCGTGAGTCGTGCTTCGGTAGCTCAGTTGGTAGAGCACTTGCCCGCGAAAGGCAAAGGTCCCGAGTTCGAGTCTCGGTCGGGCACACAGTTTTAATCTGCCAGGAAGTTTCATATCAGCGCACACTCCGCTGCAGAGTGAAAATCTCATTCTGGACATGTGATTACATTTTCACGCGATTTGGGTGCATAGATCCTGACAATTCAGTACCCAGAACAACCACCTCTGGTCATAATAACGGCCTTGATACGCCTGGGGATTGAGTCAAACAGAGCTTGGATGGCATGTACAGGTACAGCTGCCCATGCAGCTTCAACATGATATCACAGTTCATCAAGAGTAGTGACTGGAGTATTGTGACGAGCCAGTTGCTCGGCCACCATTGACCAGACGTTTTCATTTGGTGAGAGATTTGGAGAATGTGCTGACCAGGGCAGCAGTCGAACATTTTCTGTATCCAGAAAGGTCCGTACAGGACCTGCAACATGCGATCGTGCATTATCCTGCTGAAATGTTGGGTTTCGCAGGTATCGAATGAAGGGTAGAGCCACGGGTCGTAACACATCTGAAATGTAACGTCCACTGTTCAAAGTGCCGTCAATGCGAACAAGAGGTGACCGAGATGTGTAACCAGTGGCACCCCATACCATCACGCCGGGTGATGCGTCAGTATGGCGATGACGAATACACGCTTCCAATGCGCGTTCACCACGATGTCGCCAAACACTGATGCGACCATCATGATGCTGTAAACAGAACCTGGATTCATCCTAAAAAATGACATTTTGCCATTCGCGCACCCAGCTTCGTCGTTGAGCACACCATCACAGGCGCTCCTGTCTGTGATGCAGCGTCAAGGGTAACCGCAGCCATGGTCTCCGAGCTGATAGTCCGTGCTGACCCTACGACTTATCTTGGAAGCTGGATTAAGGAAAGGCAAACCTACGTTTCTAGCATTTGTAGATTTACAGAAAGCTTTTGACAATGTTAACTGGAATACTCTCTTTCAAATTCTGAAGGTGGCAGGGTAAAATACAGGGAGCGAAAGGCTATTTACAATTTGTACAGAAACCAGATGACAGTTATAAGAGTCGAGGGACATGAAAGGTCAGCAGTGGTTGGGAAGGGAGTGAGACAGGGTTGTAGCCTCTCCCCGATGTTATTCAATCTGTATATTGAGCAAGCAGTGATGGAAACAAAAGAAAAATTCGGAGTCGGTATTAAAATCCATGGAGAAGAAATAAAAACTATGAGGTTCGCCGATGACATTGTAATTCTGTCACAGACAGCAAAGGACTTGGAAGAGCAGTTGAACGGAATGGATAGTGTCTTGAAAGGAGGATATAAGATGAACATCAACAAAAGCAAAACGAGGGTAATGGAATGTAGTCGAATTACGTCGGGTGATGCTGAGGGAATTAGATTAGGAAATGAGACACTTAAGGTAGTAAATGAGTTTTGCTATTTGGGGAGCAAAATAACTGATGATGGTCGAAGTACAGAGAATATAAAATGTAGACTGGCAATGGCAAGGAAAGCGTTTCTGACGAGGAGAAATTTGTTAACATCGAGTATAGATTTAAGTGTCAGGAAGTCGTTTCTGAAAGTATTTGTATGGTTTGTAGCCAGGTATGGAAGTGAAACATGGACGATAACTAGTTTGGACAAGAAGAGAATAGAAGCTTTCGGAATGTGGTGCTACAGAAGAATGCTGAAGGTTAGGTGGGTAGATCATGTAACTAATGAGGATGTATTGAATAGGATTGCGGAGAAGTTTGTGGCACAACTTGACTAGAAGAAGGGATCGGTTGGTAGGACATTTTATGAGGCATCAAGGGATAACCAATTTAGTATTGGAGGGCAGCGTGGATGGTAAAAATCGTAGAGGGAGACCAAGAGATGAATACGCTAAACAGGTACAGAAAGATGTAGGTTGCAGTAGGTACTGGGAGATGAAGAAGCTTGCATAGGATAGAGTAGCATGGAGAGTTGCATCAAACCACTCTCAGGACTGAAGACCACAACAACAACAGTCCATGCTGCTACAAACGTCGTCGAACTGTTCCTGCAGATGGTTGCTGTCTTGCAGACGTCCCTATCTGTTGACTCAGGGATCGAGACGTGGCTGCACGATCTGTTACAGCCATGCGATTAAGATGCCTGTCATCTCGACTGCTAGTGATACGAGGCCGTTGGGATCCAGCACGGCGTTCCTTATTACCCTCCTGAACCCACCGATTTCATATTCTGCTAACAGTCATTGGATCTCGACCAACGCGAGTTGCAATGTCGCGATACGATAAACCGCAATCGCGATGGGCTACAATCCGACCTTTATCAAAGTCGTAAACTTCATGGTACGCATTTCTCCTCCATACACGAGACATCACAACAACGTTTCACCAGGCAACACCGGTCGACTGCTGTTTGTGTATGAGAAGTCGGTTAGAAACTTTGCTCATGTCAGCACGTTGT
Organism: Schistocerca nitens; assembly: GCF_023898315.1. NCBI lineage: Eukaryota > Metazoa > Arthropoda > Insecta > Orthoptera > Acrididae > Schistocerca > Schistocerca nitens. The sequence goes on from NC_064616.1 coordinate 270,520,393, forward strand.
AGATGTCGTCACCGGCGCCAACCTTGTGTGAATGCTCTGAAAAGCTAATCATTTGAATATCACAGCATCTTCTTCCTCTCGGTTAAGTTTCGCGTCTGTAGCACGTCATCTTCGAGTTGTAGCAATTTTAATGGCCAGTAGTGTATCTTACGTTAATGTTTATTACGATTTTGCGGAATGTGCTCTGTTGTGTCACACACACTGCAGTGTCAAAGTATCTCAGCTCGCCATTTTCTTTGTTAACTCTAAACGTATAGACTCTTTGGTGGTTAGTAAAACTTCGTCGTTCTATCTAGTGGAGGCAGTGTCCGTAATCGTGTCAGAGGGAGCCATGCAATTAATTAGAAGGTTCAAATGGCTCTGAGCACTACGGGACTTAACATCTTAGGTCATTAGTCCCCTAGAACTTAGAACTACTTAAACCTAATTAACCTAAGGACATCACACACGTCCATGCCCGAGGCAGGATTTGAACCTGTGACCGTAGATGTGTTATCTTAATGTCAGGCACTTGTCTATTCCTTCCCTTTTTAGGCTTGTTACCCTTGACAAAGGCAATATATAGACATGCTTAGCATTTAATGAAATAGTAGCAATAGTGACTAGCCATAGATTGCACTGAAAATGTGGGAATGGAGACCCTTTACTGTATTAAGGCATACACGAAAATAATCTATTAATACAGTTCCATTCACATCTGGATCTACTCAGATGTTGCATACCTAGCAGTATAGCAACCATTTTTTGCAGAGTTTAAAGCAGATGAAATAATGGCTTTTAATGGTAATTCGTTTGGAAAAGTTGTTAACTTAAAGTTCTACACGGAAATTCAGCAGGAATGTGGAATAGAATAACTAGCAGCGATCAACCAGGCAGATATGGAGTGTTGTTAACAGCAGCCTTATACAGAAGATGCTCTGCACTGACAGACATGCGCTGCAGGCCGTGTGGGCCTCAGGGCCCCACCACCGCATGCAATACTGCTTACCGCTGCGACAACACATCTGCGATCTGTCCATAGGGGGTGACGTGAGCATGTATCTGGTGCATACCACTGGTATGTCCGTATTTCATCGTCATAACACGTCCTGCAAAGAAGAAAAGTGTGTTTTCTCAATGGTATGGAAGCAGTCAGCATACATACGCATAATTTCGGGAACTCAAATCATGTCACAGCGTTCTTCTTTCATCAGCTTACACACAACATCATCTCAACATGTCTTGCAAAGAAAAAAATATGACTGCACGATGGTATAGACGCAGTCAGTGCGTATATACGTAATCTTGGAATTAAAATCACGCTAGAGTGTTTTTCTTTTTCGCTATTGGGAGTGCAGTGTATTCAGATTTGGCAGCAGCACTCATACGCATAATTTTGTGAGTATGATTCCGTCATGGAAGGCCCTGCGGCCAAATCGACCCTCAGCGTTCGCGCTTAACACATCGCGTCTGCCAGTGCAGAGGATCTCCTGCATAAGGGTGCTCGTAAAAGCATAACACATATGCCTGGCTGTACTGTCCTAGCGTATATATTCCACATTCTTGCGGAATTTACGGGTAGAACCTTAAACTTAATAATATTTGCAAACGAATTACCATTAAAAGCTGTTATTCAATGGGGTTTAAACTCTGCAAAAACAGTTGTTATGTTGCAATGTGTGCAAAATTTAGTCCATGAGCTCTATAAACCTTAATGCATTAAAGGTCTCGATTGTGACATTTTCGATCCAACTTATGACTGCTCACCATTGCTATTTTTATAGTAAATGCTAAGTAGGTCTACATATCGTCCTTGTCACTTGAAGCAGAGACGAACTTTTACTATTCGCCAATGAGTTGATGTGTTTAGAGTTTAAAAAAATGGCGAGGTGAGACTCTTTGACACTGCAGAACGTGTAACATTACAGCACAAGGGACTCTGTGGGCTGCAAACAGTTGCTGCTGTGGTGTGAGATAGTAAAACGGCAACACGTTCGATAGATTGGGCAGAGGTCCTGAAGCAATAAAAGCCGCTGAATACCTGTGTGTCGTTGTCTGTAATAAAAACAACAAAAATCTAAATATAAATGTTATTAATTTATCTCAGAGGATCAGCGTGTCTGTAAACTACACATGCATGGAAGCAGTATAACGTTTTCTGCCACATTAAAGTGCTGTGATGCATGCACACAAAATTGGTGTGTTTTGCTAATAATAACTGTATTGAAACTTCCTGGCAGATTGAAACTGTGTGCCCGAACGAGACTCGAACTCGGGACCTTTGCCTTTCGCGGGCAAGTGCTCTACCAACTGAGCTACCGAAGCACGACTCACGCCCCGTACTCACAGCTTTACTTCTGCCAGTACCTCGTCTCCTACCTTCCAAACTTTACAGAAGCTCTCCTGTATTGTTATAACAAAAAGAAATGACAAATACTTACTGGTAGGCGCCCTCTTCCCATCTCATAGCAGCTGCTGGTGATGGCGCTTCATAATGGACAGAGACATAGACTGCAACTGTCAGTGAGCATGCAATCGAACTTATTGTTGTTGTTGTGGTCTTCAGTCCAGAGACTGGTTTGATGCAGCTCTCCATGCTACTCTATCCTGTGCAAGCTCCTTCATCTCCCAGTACCTACTGCAACCTACATCCTTCTGAATCTGCTTAGTGTATTCATCTCTTGGTCTCCCTCTACGATTTTTACCCTCCACGCTGCCCTGCAATACTCATTTAACCATACAATAAAGCAGCATGCCCTCGGGAAAAATTACGGCTGTGGTTTCCCCTTGCTTTCAGCCGTTTGCAGTACCAGCACAGCAAGGCCGTTTTGGTCAATCGAACTTAAGAAATTAAAATTGCTCGAAAAATGGGGAGGCCAAACTTGCACACCATTGATGTCCTGTGAGCTTCTACAGAATTAGCAGACAGCACGATGACATCAACGCACATATACAGCTCTAGGGTGGAGCTGTATGGTGGAGAAGAGGGAACTGGGAGATGGGGAATGGAGGGACGGGGAATTCCTGAAATAATTTATTGTCCGAATGCCGGATGTCGGATGCTGGTGTCAGCGATTCCGAAAAACGTTGATTCAAATATCATCAATTCCAGGAGTGCTGATGCTGATGTCAGCGAATTCCTGTCTCAATCTCTTCTCGCCCCTCTACTAGAGATTACACAAAAAAATGAAGAAGAACTGGGGACATGATAAAATTAAGAGAGAATACTAAGAGAATTATGATGAAATAAGAAGGGATAGACGGGAAGGTGAGAGCCCTAACCAGGAAAGGTATTCCGGCACTAACTAGCCAAAATCGATCTATGTTTGGGGATTGATAAGAATAACAAATTAATCCCTGACGTGAAGCGATGTGCAAAATAGAGTTATGGTATTATGAACAGTCAAGTGGCATATTTAGAAGACACTTTTGCTCATAAAACTGAAGAAACATAAGAATAGTCATGGCATGTAGACGAGCGAGGAGAATCACAATAGAAATGCAATCCGAAAACAAAGGAAGTAGGTTACAGTACGCTTGTTCGCCCACTGCTTGAATACTGCTCAGCAGTGTGGGATCCGTACCAGATAAGGTTGATAGAAGAGATAGAGAAGATCCAACGGAGAGCAGCGCGCTTCGTTACAGGATCATTTAGTAATCTCGAAAGCGTTACGGAGATGATAGATAAACTCCAGTGGAAGACTCTGCAGGAGAGACGCTCAGTAGCTCGCTACGGGCTTTTGTTAAAGTTTCGAGAACATGCCTTCACCGAAGAGTCCAGCAGTATATTGCTCCCTCCTACGTATATCTCGCGAAGAGACCATGAGGATAAAATCAGAGAGATTAGAGCCCACACAGAAGCATACCGACAATCCTTCTTTCCACGAACAATACGAGACTGGAATAGAAGGGAGAACCGATAGAGATACTCAGGGTACCCTCCGCCACACACCGTCAGGTGGCTTGCGGAGTATGGATGTAGATGTAGATGTAGATGTAGAATGTGACATAAAACTTAACCAGACAGCAATCAAAAATACATGGGGGTATGCATGAGCAAGTGGATGGGACTGTTAGCCTGATAAAAGTAGATATAGGGTAGATGAGGACATGGGTAAAACTGCAGCTAGATTTCACACATTCAGTGGTACTCAGCAAATGAGAGGGAAGTGTCTTGGATAGACGCAAATTATAAAATTCACAGAAAGAAGATGAATGACATACAGTGAGCTGCAGAAGACAATTTGAAGGAATTCTCCTAGTGATGTAGGATAAACGTCGAAAGAATGGGTGTATGATGTTAGTTACGAAAGGTGGGTTGTTGTCCAATCTGTATTGTTGCTAAATTTACTCCTCTTCCATTATCAAGTAGCGTTGTCAGACTTCTAGGGACAAAATCAAAGACTGCGAAAGTGATCAACAAATGCCAAGCAAAGTAAAATTTCAAGTTGGGAGACCCACCTGACTTGTTCTACGTAAAAAACGACGGACACACCTGTCACACTAATATGGATTGGAGTGCTGGTAGGAACATTTTTCATAAAGATTTATATTTTCAGATTTCTTCGGTATTTCCGATATTCTGTAAACTTAAGCGATTTTTAAAAATATTTTGGACTGAATCATAATTTATGAAGTGTCACATTAGTTGTAGTTCACAGAAGTGGTCTCCTGGGATTTGGTTTGAGTTTAGCTTCCCACAAATTATACACTAATACCGTATTTTTCACAAATAACAAACATGGAAGGGAGCTTTATTTTTTCCCACAGGGGAAAGATTAAGTAGGAGGCTGTTTAGTTATTTGCAGTATACATGCAAATCACATCAACTCACTTATATACAGTCAGAGAACCAAAGAACTCAAGCCACACGTCGTCTCAGTCTCCCTCTGAAAGAGACACTTACGAACATAAAGGAAAACGTACTGTCACACAGACGGGCTAATGTGCACACACATGCAATGCACAAAAATGTAGCAAAATATATTTTGATGTGAAAGGAATTCAGAAGGTAGCTTCAAATACTAGGGCCTCCGTTCATTGTGGCTATTTGCAGTTTCTGGTGTGAGGAACTTAGGTTTATACTACATGGTATATGTTTCAACAGCAAGATCGAATCAATGGAAGTCCTAAGTGAGTTGTACATTTAACTGCATCCAGATGAATACGAGGTTTAGGAGTGGCAGAAAATTTTATTCACATGAGGTTTTTGTGCACTGTGAATGCAATTGTTGGCTGGGATAAAACATCTAAGTATGCAATGCCGACTTGTGATTTGTTGGAACTGTATTTCGAAGCGTTCAAAAAATGTTTCGCGTCTGAAAAAATACGCGAACTGCCATGCCATGCCATGCCATGCCCATATAGCGTCCCTAGTGAAATAATAAGAAAAGACTTAAAAACCGGTATTTATAAAGAAGAGACATTTAAAAATTGAATAATATACATTTTTCTCATGTATCCGTATTATAATAATTTCTCTGTGTAAGTTTGGAGGGCAAAGAAATATAAGAAAATGATCTAAAGAGACGACAAGTTACGCTCTTTTGTTAATTTTTTAGTCGTCTTCACTTCTCTCTTGTCTTGGTTGCGTGTAGACGGACATCTTGCGAGTGCTGGCAAATGTAAGCATATTTGTACTAATTAAGCAGATAATATATGGATTTAATATTATTGTGCACTTTTAATTTGTAAGAGGTGATCCCGATTTCATGTCCGCCTTCCTTTGAAGTAACCTGCATTCGAGTAATTTACAGTTCAACACTCGCAGCGGCCGATGCAGCCAACGACGCCATTACGTGGCGATATTATAAAAAATCAGCGGAAGCGAAAAACTCGCCCGCTATTAACATAATATACATTTTTCTCCACAGCCGATCGACGTTGCAGAAAATACGTAGCTTTCAGATTCTTATTTTCAGTACAACAGCCGAGAGCCAGAGCCAGGACTCCGACTACAATGCAACGGTTAACGGAGGTAAGAAGAAAAACTCTCGCGCGTGTGTGGGCCGCAATTGTAATTAATAACTAAAGATTTTTTGCTTTAAAGTGAGATGACTAGCCGAGGGAATTATATGAAAAGTTTATTCCATTGTTCAACTTATATGTTCATGCTTTAAGATTCAGTGAGTCTAACGTTCATTAGCGTAAAAAATAATTTCCACTCAAGTTTAATATTGTTAAGAAAAGGGAGAACTTCACAAAAGCATTTAATTGTAAATCAAAATAAAATGAAATATCATTTTTATTAAGGCCCACCACGTAAGTCGGCAAAAATAACCATTACCAATAAATAATATAGCCGGCCGCGGTGGTCTAGCGGTTCTGGCGCTGCAGTCCGGAACCGCGGGACTGCTACGGTCGCAGGTTCGAATCCTGCCTCGGGCATGGGTGTGTGTGATGTCCTTAGGTTAGTTAGGTTTAAGTAGTTCTAAGTTCCAGGGGACTTATGACCTAAGATGTTGAGTCCCATAGTGCTCAGAGCCAATAAATAATATATTAAATTACGACGGCCGACGGACGCGAGATTGGCGCCGAAACTTTGGGTTCAAATGGTTCAAATGGCTCTGAGCACTATGGGACTTAACATCTGTGGTCATCAGTCCCCTAGAACTTAGAACTACTTAAACCTAACTAACCTAAGGACATCACATACATCCATGCCCGAGGCAGGATTCGAAACTTTGGGGCCCGATCAATATGATACTTACTATTGTAATGAATGTAATCATGTATGTGCCTAATTGTTGTAAAATATTAATGCCTATATGAATTCTTTTACATGTACAACAACAAAACCACACCCTGAGGAGATCTGGAGAAGAAAAAGTTTAGAAAAGGAAAAGGATTATGGGAAAGAGAAATAACAAAGGTAAGGCCTATTGTGCAAGTATCCTGTGTAGGTCTGTGCGGAATATCGAACCCATGTGCACATGAGATACCTTCTGCGAAAAAATAGTAAGTAAAGCGCAAATTAAAAAGTGTGTATTTGTGTGTTCATGTGTTTATTTTTTGGAGGGGATAATTATTCGTGTATGTGTCAGTGTTAAAGATTTGTCAATGGCTTAAAGTGAATTTATTATGGGTGAGATAGAACAACCTAAAGCATCCGCACCAGAAGAACAAAATTCTGTTAACATGGAAAGTGAGGATCAATTGCGAAACGTAAACGAATCCCAAGCCACCGCCTCGGATAACATAATTTCCGGAGCGGGGGGCGAGGATCTGTGGACGGTGAATGACGCTCCACAGCAGAGTGGGAATAGAATAACAACTCCACTGCCTTGGCAGGGGGGCCAATCGAGTGCTATATTGCGCGGGGCACCAGTATGCTCACCGATTGCAGACCCATTTGCAGAATTTATGCGCAGGTTAGAAGAAAGAGATAGGGAGAGAGATCAGAAATTTGCTCAGATGCTCTATGCACAAGAGCAACAAAGAGAACAAAAAGAAAGGGAAAAAGAAAGAATGTCAGAACAGAGGGAAAAAGAAAGAGCCGAAAACTGGCTCAGATCCTACATGAGCAGGAGAGAAAATTAACGCAAAAGCTCATTGAGCAAGAGCAGCGCAGTAAAGCGAAACGAGACAGTATCCAAAGCGAACTTGCCGAGATGCGGGACGCTTGCAAAGAAATACCCGATCTTGTGCAATGCTTAGCCGGCGAGATGCAAAAATTACAGATGTCGCAGGCTAGGCTTGAAGACAATGTCCAGACTTTAACCACCCGTGTGGATAATGTGGAGATAGATGCACGGAAAAGTATTGATACATATTTGGAAGTGCAAGCTCAAAAATTTGAAAAAGAATTTAATAAATAGCTAGAAGTAAAGGATCGCGAGATATCTGTGGCGGACAGATAATTAATCCGACTCCGCGTACTGATTACTATAATAACGCAGATGGTATGCAGGGTGCGAGTGCGCAACCGCAACCTAATGTGAATTACGAGCACGAACAACATGCGATACCGTGCAGCGCACATCACGAAGTAATGAATGCCACAGAAGGTAGCAATCAGATGTGCAAAAAGGAGGACAATGTGATAAAACACAGGACATTCCAACCTTTCAATAGCGAAAAACGAAATGTCCGCCCTGTGGTGTTCATTAAGAGCTTCCGGAATGTGTTTCCCAGGACATGGACGGAAAGACAAAGAATACAGTTCGTGGTCTCCTTTTTTCAAGGTGACGCGGCACTGTTGGCGACCGACGTGTCCGAAAAATGTCTAACGATGCAACAGTTTGAAGGTGCATTCTTGCAAAAATTCTGGTCCGATAGCATCCAAGAAAGACTACTCAAGGAGTTGTACAGTCCAGAAATGTACAATCCTAAAGTGGGAACGTTACGCAAATATTTTGAAAAGTATATAAACAAAACCAGGTACTGGGACGAGCCCATGTCTGATCGTGACATAATCAGATTAATAAAAATGAAGTTGCCCAGTGAAATTAAAAGATATTTCATCAATGTGCCGGAATATGATATAGAACAATTCATAGAAATAGTGGATTCTGTTGACTTATTGATCGAAGACATGAAAACCGCAAACAAGTGGAACCATGCAAGCTGTAATCAACAAAAAGCCGATTACAATGGCAGCAGCAGTAACGGTAGTAACCTAGTACCAAATGGTAACGGGAATAGGCAAGAGCACCGGCAACAGAATCGAGGCACAAACAATGGCAATGGTTATAACGGCAACGGTTATAATCGTCAAAATCGGAAGAGACGTCATGATGGACGCGTGACTAGTGGATATTCTGGTAACGGCAATCCGCAATGGCGGAACAACCGAAACCAATGACGTGGTTGTAGTGAACCAACACCACTGTGGCAACAAAACACAGCGCCACAATGGAACGCCAATCCAGGTCGATCACAGAACATGTCAGGAAGTTACAACCGACCACCGCAAAACTAAAGCCATACACAGTATCAAAACACACCATCGGGGAGGCAGGGCGGCCAACCCAACAGTAGCAACAACAACCAGAACCACAATGTGAGATTAGTGGAAGTGACAGACAACTGTCAACCCACTAATGCTCATCCGTTAAACTAAAGACAGCCACAATACGCTCTCCGTTGTTGGCTGCAGGATGGTGTAGTGAGGGCACATTCACGGATGACAGCCATAAACTTTGTATGCTGAGATACAATGAGGAAATAAAAGTAGAAAAGGAACTTGTAGACATACCGCAGAAATGTAGCCGAACCGACAAAAGTGTTGTGCAGGCTATATTGCAAGCAGATATGTACGGAGCACCAGCACAGATAGTAGTCGATACCGGTGCGTCAACCAATGTTATGAGTGCAAATTTTTACAAGTACTTGAGTCAAAATAATAGAATACCAGTATTTTCAGTGAAGAATTGTCGTTTAACAGGTGAAATAGGTGCACAATCTCATATCGTAAAGCACCAGGTGCAAGTCGAGTTTACGGTAGGAAATGAATCAATGAAAAGCTCTTTCCTAGTAGTTAAGGGATTAGGTGTTGACTGCATCCTGGGGATGGAATTTTTACGCCAGAAGGACGCAAAAATCGACCTCTTGTGCGGGGAAGTAAGCCTAATGAATGAGGGTAGACGTGTAATTTTGCCATTGTTGAGGACACGGGAAGTGCACGGTAAATATTGCCGGAGCTTTCAGTTTAGATTCGAAGGAATACAGGTAATGAATTTATATTCTGATTTAAGTACAAGACATTATAAAGAGTTTATTACTGAAGACAGAAAGGAAAAAAGGAACTGATAGCCATGAAAGTCATGGAGTCAGAACATTTGACTGAAGCACAACAAAACGAATTGTCTCAGCTACTTACAGATTATGAGAATGTGTTTTCGGAAAAAAACCGGTGTTATCGAGGGCTACACCTATAACATGGAAGTGGTACCTCACGATACTTTCTGTCACGCAAACTACACCATCCCGTGGTCCAATAGGGAGGCAGTTACGAAGGAAATAAGAAAAAATACTTACAAAGTCTTACAGAAGTTTGCGCAATAGAGCAACTTTTACATATATGAGTAGAAGGTTAAGTTTATAGCGTATTTTTTCTGTGTGTAAATGTTCAAATTTTAGTGTAACAGGTAAAGACAATGCGGCACACAGGATTAGTACGATTCAATTTTGTAGATGTTAAGAAATAACAGTAATTTTAAAGTAATTACATTTAAAAAGAATGAACGTAGGTTTAATAATATTTTACAAATTTCATTTTAAAAAATGCTTTAAAAATATTTTAAAAAATTCAACAGCATGTAATGACGAAAGAATTTTTCATTAGTGTGTCATGAATATTTTTGAACTGTAGTAGTAATGAAACTTATGAAATTCAATATTATAGTGTATATGTTATTCCATGTATTTATGTCTATAGCGATTCTGAAATATGATCAATCATAATTTACCATACAACATGAGTGCAGGGTGTACATCATCCAAGGTACCTCATGTGTTGTGGACAAGGTACAAAGCAAATTAGTAAACGCGACTAACGCTAAGCACTGTTAAAATATATTGCCATCCGCTAAGGCAGAGATTTGCACGAATTTATCGAATAAACAGAAGTCACAAATCTAACACTAATCTAGGAACTTGCACGGTAGGCCTAGATTACAAAATGTGTAAAATAATGCGAGAGGCAAAGTTTTGTAAAGTCGAGCCTGGAGGGCAAGTATGCAATGAATAGGCAGACATGACATGGGGACTTATCTCAGATGAGACGGAAATGCAATTGCATAGTCAAAAGTCTGAAGGCAAGAACGACTCTGTAAGTGGAAAATGAAACGAGGTAATTGGTGCGAGAGACTGGTAAAATCCAGCACGAGCCAAAATCCAGTTCAGACTGTTTGAAATACATTAGTGGTTGTGAACTAATCGAAAGAGTTACTTTAAGCCGTGTGAAAAACTGTGAAGGTAAACTGTGATACGGACAGTGAAGTGCTAGTATTGAATGTTCAACAGCGGTGAAGACGCAAAACGCCAATATTACGCACGAAAAACTGTGAATTTGCTTATAAATGTGAACTGTTAACATGAAGTGAACCCACAGTCAATATTTTTGGGACAGACTGTAATTTCAGTGAGTACAATAATGCGAGATTTGAATGCGATGCGTGGACTATTGCAAAACAGCGACCGCAGAAACGGCGAATGTTTGTGCTAAGCTCGTATTGGGACACTCACCAGTGCCTGCGAGTGCTGCGAAAACATCGATAATTTTATCAAAAAAACTGACGTGTAATAGAAACAGTATCGCATCAAAACTGCATTCACGGGAGAAGATCCATGTCATGTATTCTGCAGGACAATGCTGGCTTGACACTCGGAAACTGGCGAAAACTTAACAACTGCCGCACTAATAAATGCTTCTTTCCCACCAGCGTAACCATCTGTAGCGGGAGGGAAATATTACGTTGGTTGCGTGTATGTTTCATGTACTACGTCGGAGATGCGTAGCAGAGCTGATTCCAGCCAACAAGCGCGGGGGGCGGGTATCATCCCACTCCGCCAAGCCCAGCCGAGACAGAAGCGCATCGCCAACGGTGCAGCGGATCAGCTGATTCTGACGTTCCGCGACGGCGAGAGACACGCTGGCGTCGAGCCGGCGTGGACCTCTCCGCAGCCGCCGCGAACGCCGAGCACCGAACACACCAACCGGCGCCGTCGCAAGCTAAACGTCGCGGCGTAGATCATCAACGACACCGCAATCAATAACGACGATATATTAATTGTTATAATGACCTCATTTCTTTGCATAGTGCAACGAAAACTTGTTCGTAACGTATGCACATCCTGTACTCCAATGACATCCCAGAAAGAATTACGTGAAAGTAACCAAAGCAGATAGTCTGTCGCTCCGCCGAGGTTTTCCTCAGGGTTTCCCTACGGCCGTGCCAAATGGGGAGCGAACAGTTGACACCCCTGGGACTTCAAGAATTACAGACTAACTCGTAATTGTACACCTTTGAACACTGCATAAGCTGCAACCACAAAAAGAAGCAGCCAAAATGAATGTACCAATATAACATGTCATAACATAACTGTCAAACCAATTGTATTCTATGTCATTTTCTTTTGTACATGACTATATTCGTAACCAATTGTATATTATATTGTTATGCAAATAACTTCATCTGTATTACTCTATGTGCAACAAACATTATTACGTACAATGACTAAAACATACGATGTGACATATGTAGACTGTGAAAGAAAAATCTGCGTGTGGACACTGTGGACATGAAATAGGAAATATTTATGTCAAAAAAAACTAACATTTTTAATGACATAAACATTTCGGGGGGCAATATAGCGTACCCAGTGATATAATAAGAAAAGACTTAAAAAACCGGTATTTATAAAGAAGAGACATTTAAAAATTGAATAATATACATTTTTTTCATGTATCCGTATCATAATAATTTCTGTGTATGTTTCGAGGGCAAGGAAATATAACAAAATGATCTAAAGAGACGACAAGATACGCTCTTTTGTTAATTTTTTAGTCGTCTTCACTTCTTCTCTTGTCTTGGTTGCGTGTAGACGGACATCTTGCAAGTGCTGGCAAATGTAAGCATATTTGTACTAATTAAGCAGATAATACACTCCTGGAAATGGAAAAAAGAACACATTGACACCGGTGTGTCAGACCCACCATACTTGCTCCGGACACTGCGAGAGGGCTGTACAAGCAATGATCACACGCACGGCACAGCGGACACACCAGGAACCGCGGTGTTGGCCGTCGAATGGCGCTAGCTGCGCAGCATTTGTGCACCGCCGCCGTCAGTGTCAGCCAGTTTGCCGTGGCATACGGAACTCCATCGCAGTCTTTAACACTGGTAGCATGCCGCGACAGCGTGGACGTGAACCGTATGTGCAGTTGACGGACTTTGAGCGAGGGCGTATAGTGGGCATGCGGGAGGCCGGGTGGACGTACCGCCGAATTGCTCAACACGTGGGGCGTGAGGTCTCCACAGTACATCGATGTTGTCGCCAGTGGTCGGCGGAAGGTGCACGTGCCCGTCGACCTGGGACCGGACCGCAGCGACGCACGGATGCACAACAGCAGCAACATAACTTATATTTCATTCAATTCTACCTTCATTACATGCAATTTGGTGACTTCTTTTGAGAGTGCAACTGACAGCTCTAAAACTTACAAACCCAACACCAGCTATCCTTTATCGCCACAGGAAAACCTTTCTGCATTCTATCTACCAAAAGAATCAGAAGCTTATCGGCTCCAACTATGAACATGAGATGTAGTTAGGAAAACCAATTGTATGGACTCACTCCTCACCAATATCATTACAGTTTTACATGTCTCTCCAACTGCAAATATACTTAAATTTTAAGGAAGCCGAAACACTCTTCCTTCAATCCAAAATTATATTTCTAATACGAGAGCAGTTCAATAAGTAATACAACACATTTTTTTTCACAGCGAATTTTGGTTGAAAAAACCGGAAATTTCTTGTGGAATATTTTCAAACATTCCCGCTTCGTCTCGTATAGTTTCATTGACTTCCGACAGGTGGCAGCGCTGTACGGAGCTGTTAAAATGGCGTCTGTAACGGATGTGCGTTGCAAACAACGGGCAGTGATAGAGTTTCTTTTGGCGGAAAACCAGGGCATCTCAGATATTCATAGGCGCTTGCACAATGTCTACGGTGATCTGGCAGTGGACAAAAGCACGGTGAGTCGTTGGGCAAAGCGTGTGTCATCATCGCCGCAAGGTCAAGCAAGACTGTCTGATCTCCCGCGTGCGGGACCGTAGGATCCTACGTAGTGCCGTAGGGGACCGCACCGCCACTTCCCAGCAAATTAGGGACACTGTTGCTCCTGGGGTATCGGCGAGGACCATTCGCAACCGTCTCCATGAAGCTGGGCTACGGTCCCGCACACCGTTAGGCCGTCTTCCGCTCACGCCCCAACATCGTGCAGCCCGCCTCCAGTGGTGTCGCGACAGGCGTGAATGGAGGGACGAATGGAGACGTGTCGTCTTCAGCGATGAGAGTCGCTTCTGCCTTGGTGCCAATGATGGTCGTATGCGTGTTTGGCGCCGTGCAGGTGAGCGCCACAATCAGGACTGCATACGACCGAGGCACACAGGGCCAACACCCGGCATCATGGTGTGGGGAGCGATCTCCTACACTGGCCGTACACCACTGGTGATCGTCGAGGGGACACTGAATAGTGCACGGTACATCCAAACCGTCATCGAACCCATCGTTCTACCATTCCTAGACCGGCAAGGGAACTTGCTGTTCCAACAGGACAATGCACGTCCGCATGTATCCCATGCCACCCAACGTGCTCTAGAAGGTGTAAGTCAACTACCCTGGCCAGCAATATCTCCGGATCTGTCCCCCATTGAGCATGTTTGGGACTGGATGAAGCGTCGTCTCACGCGGTCTGCACGTCCAGCACGAACGCTGGTCCAACTGAGGCGCCAGGTGGAAATGGCATGGCAAGCCGTTCCACAGGACTACATCCAGCATCTCTACGATCGTCTCCATGGGAGAATAGCAGCCTGCATTGCTGCGAAAGGTGGATATACACTGTACTAGTGCCGACATTGTGCATGCTCTGTTGCCTGTGTCTATGTGCCTGTGGTTCTGTCAGTGTGATCATGTGATGTATCTGACCCCAGGAATGTGTCAATAAAGTTTCCCCTTCCTGGGACAATGAATTCACGGTGTTCTTATTTCAGTTTCCAGGAGTGTATATGGATTTAATATTATTGTGCACTTTTAATTTGCAAGAGGTGATCCCGATTTCATGTCCGCCTTCCTCTGAAGTAACCTGCATTCGAGTAATTTACAGTTCAACAATCGCAGCGGCCGATGCAGCCAACGACGCCATTACGTGGCGATATTATAAAAAAATCAGCGGAAGCGAAAAACTCGCCCGCTATTAACGTAAATTTCTCCACAGCCGACCGACGTTGCAGAAAATACGTAGCTTTAAGATTCTTATTTTCAGTACAACAGCTGAGAGCCAGAGCCAGGACTCCGCACGTGTGTGGGCCGCAATTGTAATTAATAACTAAACATTTTTTTGCTTTAAAGTGAGCTGACTAGCCGAGGGAATTAATATGAAAAGCTTATTCCATTGTCCAATTTATATGATCATGCTTTAACCCTAGAAACACCAAGCACGGGCAAAAATTACAGTACATTTATATTTTTTAAAAATGTCATGGCAAATATCCTTCTATGTTTTTGGGTCTTTTTCTATTTGTCTGTTACCTTATAATACACTATGCTGTACTTTTCTATGGTTAAATTTTTATAACTGCCAGTACAAAAAAGGAATTTTACACCCAAGGGCACATTTTGCGTGGGGTTGGTACTCCACGCGACCATAATTCTTAATATCTTCCCTACAACCACCAAGCATGGGCGAAATTTGCCCATACGTTTTTCTTTCTTTTATTCAGTTGGCAACCTCGAACATGAGTTTTACAGTGGTTTTCTTGAGAGTCTAATTGTTGAGTTTCACTTTCATTGTTGATTTTAGACTTTCCATTATTACTATTAGCAGTTTGTCACAGTAGAGCGACGCCTTTATAGTAGAGTATATTTTGTAAGATGACTTATAGAGGCCTGAACGACGCAGAAGTTCTTCCAAAACTGTTAGTCGACGACGAATTATCAGATTTAAGTGATTTTGACTCAGATCATACAGAAGTGGGAAAGGATTCCAGTGAAGAAGAAACAAACCATGCAGTAACGCTCCAAATAAATATGTTACAAGTTCTGGCATAGTGTATCTTGCAGAAGCTCCGAGACGTAGTGAAAGGGATTTTGGTAACATAGTCCGTGAACGTCAAGGAATAACCAGTGCTGCGAAAGTAACAAGCATATGTGAATCATTTTTAAAAAATTTCACTCCTGAATTAGTACGGATAATACTTGACCATACAAATGAAGAAGCTGAAAGAGAAAATGTATCTCCTGTTAGCGATTCTGAAATATATGCATTGATGGGAATTTTAATTGTAATAGGAGTTTACCATGACACCAATATTTTTTTATGTGATTTATTGTCAAATTTATTAGGAAGAGCGATTTATAGAGGAGCTATGGGTAAGACAAGAGCATATCAGCTATTGAAAATTCTTCGCTTTGATGATAAAGGCACCAGGTCAGAAAGACGTGTACATGACAAATTTGCGCAGCTGCATGAAGTATTTGAAGTATTGAATGGAATATTCTCACGTTACTTCAGAAGTGGACCTGACAATACAATTGATGAAATGTTGTGTCTTTTCAGAGGTCGTTGTCCTTTCAAAGTTTTCCTCAAAGACAAACCTGGAAGATATGGAATATTAGTAAGAATGCTTTGCAGTGCAACTGAACGATACATAATAAAAATGGAAGTGTATGCTGGAAAAGACAGTAGACCTGCCAGTGAACAAGGTCCTCTTAGGATTGTGAAGAGACTGGTGAAGCCAATAAAAAATACAGGCTACAATGTCACAACTGACCGCTTCTACACTTCTGCGGAGTTGGCGGACATTCTCTATCAAGACAACAAACTTACATTGGTTGGGACACTCAAATCAAAAAGAAAACATCTACCGCAGGAACTTAAGACGACAGCAGGCAGAGAGCAGTATTCCTCCAAATTCGCATTCAGAGACCCATCTTCTAAGAAGCCGCCAGTAACAATTGTCTCTTACATCACAAAGGAAAAACCAAAGAAAAATCTGTTGATGTTGTCTACACAACATCGTAATGCAGGAGTAGAAGTTGACACACCAAAAAAGAAAACACACATAAACCTGTACTATAATTCCACTAAGGAAGGAGTGGATGCCGTACATCAAATGATTAGGGTATATTCTACAGAAAGGGGTACGAGAAGATGGCCACTGTCAATGTTCTACAACCTACTTGATATAGCTGCAGTTAACTCATACACTCTGTTCAAGATGAATGCGCATAAATGGAATGAAGAGAAACCAAACACCAGAAAACTATCTCCATGAATTAGGCCACGAACTTTTGAAACCATACATAGAAGAGCGAGCCATGAATTTGAAAGGACTCCAGTTACCTATTATTTGCGCGATGGGTGAGATCCTAGGAAAGAAACTAGAGGTAAAGAAAATTGCTGCAAATGAAGAACCAACTAGGAAAGCAAGGTGCTACTTACGCTTGAAGAATGCAAGTAACCAGGGAGCAAGAGACATCAGAAAAACCAAGTTAACATGTGGAAGCTGTGGGCGCCATCTGTGTAAGACTCTTTCAGAATCAACCATTTTGTCTGCAGCAGGTCAGTGTCATCTGTAAGTGAAAATATTCTCTCCAAGTGAAAAGTGTTTCCTGAGAGTTTTCTATGTACAATAACATGTATTTTAGCAAATGTTTTCATTTCCGTTTTTGAAAATTTCTCTCAATGACAAAGCTGTATTATACAGTTAATAGATCAAAGAGTGCATAGAAACTTTAGACAGCCTTTATATTCAATTACAAACCTTCTTAACTTGTTTATACAAACTTTCATTGACCAAGATTTGATCATTCTTGGTTGTTATATTCACCCTATGAGTGTTAAAAAATTAAGCTTTCAATTATGTTGTCACTATTTCCTGTTAAACTAATACCTCAATGGAAACAAAATTACATAAAGTAAATACATATTACAACAAATTACAAGATTTACAACTTATTGTAACACGGGCAAAATTTGCCCTTGGTTGGTGCTCCGTGTAACCTAAAATACCTTGGTGTTTCTAGGGTTCAGTGAGTCTAACGTTCATTAACGTAAAAAATAATTTCCACTCAAGATTAATATTGTTAAAAGAGGGAGAACTTCACAAAAGCATTTAATTGTAAATCAAAATGAAATGAAATATCATTTTTATTAAGGCCCACCACGTAAGTCGGCAACAATAAACATTAACAATAAATAATATATTAAATTAGGACGGCCGACGGACGCGAGACCCCACAGACAGTCCATAACATAACAGTGCCGACTGTTAAAAACGCATCAATAGGTCAAAAAACACAGAAGCCAGTCGGAAACAGATGGGATGAAATGGGAAGACATACCAAGTTTTAGGTGGTGTTGGTAGGTATGAGTTGAATCCCTATCACATTTGTTGCATCCATGGCTGCACGATATAAGTCATTGAACACAAGGCAAAATCTTATAAAAAATAACACCACGTACAGCTGTATGACGATATTTAATGGGACACGATCAGTTTCTTGCCCTATAGCCACATCCTTAGGTGTACATCTGAACAGAAAAAATTCGAATGATTATCCATATGGTCCAGTAAACCCACGTCATAACTTTACAGTCACAAAATGCTAATAATGAGAGTCCCTAAAAATATTCACAGCACTTTAAGTCATTACAGACATCGCTGTAGAAAAGAAGGAAGACTCAACGTTCACCAGTAAAACGGCATTGCCTACCAAGTGCACACACACAGTTACAAAACAGGCAACCCAATATCACCTCATAGCATAATACCAGGTGCTGGACTAGTATATCTAGCAACGTTTGTTCTACTTGAAGCCTTCACACATGGGTCCGTCCATCATACAGCTGCACACAGAACAGGCACTCACCTGAAAGATGGTGTGGTGCCACTCCTCTGTCCAGTGTTGACGTTGGCATGCCTCTTTTGTGCTGCTGCAGTAAAGGAAGTCATAACATTGGTCGCCGTCCTGACACTCAGTGGTGCTCTAGATGTTGTCGCCCTGCCATGTGGACACATGTTGCTGCAAACAACCAAGTTTCCTGAATAAAGGTACATGACTTTGCTCTTCAATCCTGTACATTTGAGCAAACAATATGCCTGTCCTCTCAGGTGCTAGTCGAGTGTGGCCATTACGATTCTGCATGGGATTGAGTATCGCCCTCCTGAATACCTCAGTTTCATGTTTGCTCAAAGATACTTGTCTTGCTGCAAAAAAACCTTCTTTCATAACAAAAAGGTATGTGGCATAGCTGCATGTACAATCCTACTTGTCTGAGCAAAAATATGCCTGTCCTCTCACGCGCTAGCCGAGTGGAGCCGTTGCTATCCTTCATACGGTTGAGTATGGTCATCCTGAATATATCAGTTTCACGTCTGCATGTGAGTTGTGGGATTCTGAACAACACAAGCAGCAATTTTGTCGAACTATAAATCACACTCTCAATAGGCCACGATCCAGCTACTGTCGAACTGGTAGCCGCTTCTCCTTTTACTCAAGGTATAAAATAATCTCACAAATAAAAAACATGCAAATGCGATTTATGAATGAGAAACAAACTCCATGATCTTTCCTTACAGGCAGAATTTAAATCACGTTACTCCTACCCACTTCGTGTGGCTCTGCTGAAATGCTAATCATCTGCACAGCCACATATGTAGAACAGTTGACATTTGTTGCATTCCGAAATTCCTTCGTTAGGCTTTAATATTATTTAGCTCATCATCAGTCACTGAGAACATTGTTTTACTGTTCTGTTTAGTTGAAGGTGCTTTTGGGATCACTCTCTTTGCAGGCAAAAGTGTTTGTACAAGGATGGCATAGTGGCAGTGACTGCTATGTAGGATTACTATAGGACATGAGGGAGGTATATTAACTGACGATATTCGAGGGTATTCCCGACTGGAGATGGCAGTGTTTGGGGAATATGGGTTTGTTCAAGGTTTATTCTTTTTACGAGGGCAGTTCAATAGGTAATGCAACACACTTTTTTTCTGAAACAGGGGTTGTTTTATTCAGGATTGAAATACGCCAGGTTATTCCCCAATCTTTTAGCTACACAACACTATTTTTCAACGTAATCTCCATTCAATGCTACGGCCTTACGCCACCTTGAAATGAGGGCCTGTATGCCTGCACGGTACCATTCCACTGGTCGATGTCGGAGCCAACGTCGTACTGCATCAATAACTTCATCATCCGCGTAGTGCGTCCCACGGATTGCGTCCTTCATTGGGCCAAACATATGGAAATCCGACGGTGCGAGATCGGGGCTGTAGGGTGCATGAGGAAGAACAGTCCACTGAAGTTTTGTGAGCTCCTCTCGGGTGCGAAGACTTGTGTGAGGTCTTGCGTTGTCATGAAGAAGGAGAAGTTCGTTCTGATTTTTGTGCCTACGAACACGCTGAAGTCGTTTCTTCAATTTCTGAAGAGTAGCACAATACACTTCAGAGTTGATCGTTTGACCATGGGGAAGGACATCGAACAGTATAACCCCTTCAGCGTCCCAGAAGACTGTAACCATGACTTTACCGGCTGAGGGTATGGCTTTAAACTTTTTCTTGGTAGGGGAGTGGGTGTGGCGCCACTCCATTGATTACCGTTTTGTTTCAGGTTCGAAGTGATGAACCCATGTTTCATCGCCTGTAACAATCT
This sequence comes from Schistocerca nitens, assembly GCF_023898315.1. Taxonomy (NCBI): domain Eukaryota; kingdom Metazoa; phylum Arthropoda; class Insecta; order Orthoptera; family Acrididae; genus Schistocerca; species Schistocerca nitens. The sequence goes on from NC_064616.1 coordinate 270,540,756, forward strand.
TTGACAAGAAATTGTCACCCTCAGCCACATGACGAGCAAGCAATTCCGCACAGATGGTTCTCCTTTGCTCTTTATGGTGTTCGGTTAGACAACGAGGGACCCAGCGGGAACAAACCTTTGAATATCCCAACTGGTGAACAATTGTGACAGCACTACCAACAGAGATGTCAAGTTGAGCACTGAGTTGTTTGATGGTGATCCGTCGATCATCTCGAACGAGTGTGTTCGCACGCTCCGCCATTGCAGGAGTCACAGCTGTGCACGGCCGGCCCGCACGCGGGAGATCAGACAGTCTTGCTTGACCTTGCGGCGATGATGACACACGCGTTGCCCAACGACTCACCGTGCTTTTGTCCACTGCCAGATCACCGTAGAGATTGTGCAAGCGCCTATGAATATCTGAGATGCCCTGGTTTTCCGCCAAAAGAAACTCTATCACTGCCCGTTGTTTGCAACGCACATCCGTTACAGACGCCATTTTAACAGCTCCGTACAGCGCTGCCACCAGTCGGAAGTCAATGAAACTATACGAGACGAAGCGGGAATGTTTGAAAATATTCCACAAGAAATTTCCGGTTTTTTCAACCAAAATTCGCTGTGAAAAAAAATGTGTTGCATTACTTATTGAACTGCTCTCGTATTAGGAATATAATTTTGGATTGAAGGAAGAGTGTTTCGGCTTCCTTAAAATTTAAGTATATTTGCAGTTGGAGAGACATGTAAAACTGTAATGATATTGGTGAGGAGTGAGTCCATACAATTGGTTTTCCTAACTACATCTCATGTTCATAGTTGGAGCCGATAAGCTTCTGATTCTTTTGGTAGATAGAATGCAGAAAGGTTTTCCTGTGGCGATAAAGGATAGCTGGTGTTGGGTTTGTAAGTTTTAGAGCTGTAAGTTGCACTCTCAAAAGAAGTCACCAAATTGCATGTAATGAAGGTAGAATTGAATGAAATATAAGTTATGTTGCTGCTGTTGTTGATGATAATGAAAGTTCTCCTGTTACAGATACTACTGTAACTGGTAAAGTCGAAAGCTGTGACTCTCATGTGAAAGCTGATAGTGAGTATGTGGTTTGGTATTCTAAGAGTCATTTGACATTTAATATTATTTACCTCACTTCGTACAATATGCAGCCAGGTTATAGGAAAAGGCAGTACTATTTCTGATAAAACTGTTTTAGTCACATCCACAGTAATAAATTATAATGTAAATCCTATAGTACAGACTCTTTTAAATCATTGTGCTTAACAGCTGCCATATAATATCATTGCACTTAATGTCATCATGAAAAATAGCAGGTAAGCAGGAAGGCTAATAACTGAAAACAAAATAGAGTAAACTAAGAAGTATTTATGAATCAGATTCTATAGGAGTGCAAAATTGATCTAGTCGGCGTGAAATACATAAAGTCTTCTATGTATATATACATAGACAATGTTGAACAATTTGCTTTAAAATATGTACTTCTATCAGTAGATTAAATACTCATAAGATATAGATTACACGTTCCGTCAAAAAATCATGGAAAATTAAGAGGGGACTATGCATAATATCAAGTAACACTGATGATTACTGAATTACTCACACTGGACGTTCCGTTCTAGAATTTTTTTTTAAATCTCTAGGCTACTGAAATTTAGATACTTCAAAAAAAAAAAAATAAGCCCCTATAGCAACAAAATAAGAACTATTTGGAACATAATCCGAAATGAAATAGGAAAATGAGAAATTTCTTTAATTTCAAGATATTTCTTTAATTTCAAATAAAGAACTTATTACAGACAGCAAACAAAAATTTCGTAGAAGAGCATTCTGATGTTGATGTAATTAAGGTGTAGCCTACATCAAGTCTCTGCAAGATAAAGTTTTCCAGCTGTTACATGGCAATCAAAAGTAAGATACAGGAAGTTAACAATATAACGAACTACTTCATACCTCTAGTTTTATAGACAGACCTAAATCTAATATTGTGAAGGCACTTTAAAAGGATGAAGAAAGAATACTAGTAATTTATTATCTAATCTAACCACCAGCAGCGTTTCCCAAATTTATTTCAGAATACAATTGTTTCATGAGTGGCTTAGAAAATAGCAGCTATGAATAACATAATTCCACAAATGTATTTAGAAAAAACACATGATAACAGAAATTATAAGCAATCTGACAAGAAAAATGTTTTAGTAACAAACAGTTTGAACTTCAAAAAGCACCGTAAAGTAAACAAATAAAGTTCACTTACCCCTATGTTATGTTATATTCATTAAACGGAAATTTCTACTATTGGAAATATTTTGCTACTTAGATAGGCTTAAAATTGTGAGAATAATGAAACCTTTGTGCAAAAGTTAAAATATTATAAAATAGTCAGTAGAACATTTTTATGGTTTTTACCTAAGATATATGATAAAGAGCTCCAAGCCCACAATGTAGCAATAAGCACTTTGAATTTGATCGATTCAAATATGTTGATTCGCTAAGATTCTGCCTTGGATTATTTCTTGTTTCTAATTCATATTAATGATCTTCCACTTTCACTGTCACAGGATGAAAACTGTAGTATTTGTATACGATAGTAGCATAGGAAAGAAACGTGGCATTTAAACAACTGTATCACTACAAACACCATCAGTAATATCCCTAGCCATAACTAATGTTTCTTTTTTCTCATAAACTTAAACAAGGGATGATTGTAATACTATGACCAAAACCAGTCTCTACCAAGACTTCAGGGTTTTAATATCAGTATGGAAATGAGTTAGATGCATATGTACACATATATTCAACAACCTGTCTTCCAGACAGTATAGTGGAGTTTAAGAGTTAATAAGGGATTGAAATTAATGCCAAAACTTTTGTGAACCGAGGAATTGGTCCAAAAACTCAATTTATATCTACTTCTTATGGACAATGTCTGTTATCTGGTTTACTTTTCGACGCATTGAGGTTCATTCTGTAGCTCGTTATTGAAGTATTAGTGCTTGGATGATTTTTTTTAAGAATTTCCATCTACAGGATCCATTGGTGTCTGTTTCTACAAATAGGATCCCCATCACACATGATTATCTTTTAATCTCCAAGTCCAGAAGTGTAAGTATGTCTCCAGTTTCCGTCCAAGGGTTTGTTACACTGCCAGCAAGAGTCAAAGATTTCACTTGAGTGTCAGGCTATATGATTTTACAATCTTCCTCTAAAGGCTGGCTGATCACAGATATCCGCTGCACATTTACTTCTAGAACTAAGTTTTTGTAGTCTTCGTGTAGATTAGAGTTTAATGTCTTCGGGTCATCGATGTCAGTAGAGACTTAAAATTAGAATATACTGCACACACGTGGGCGACGGGTGATATATAACACTGTAGATGAATGGAATTACCCACATATTCGTATGAAGTATTGTAGAGAGACCATGTAAAGCCTAAATCAGAGTAGTTTTATTGGGAGTTGAGCTACATTCTTTTGGAATAACAGTCCTGTGTTTTATCTGGCCTGCACCATTCTCGTTCATGTTACTTGATTAATTAACTCTGCGTGTGCTTTATACACTCCTGGAAATTGAAATAAGAACACCGTGAATTCATTGTCCCAGGAAGGGGAAACTTTATTGACACATTCCTGGGGTCAGATACATCACATGATCACACTGACAGAACCACAGGCACATAGACACAGGCAACAGAGCATGCACAATGTCGGCACTAGTACAGTGTATATCCACCTTTCGCAGCAATGCAGGCTGCTATTCTCCCATGGAGACGATCGTAGAGATGCTGGATGTAGTCCTGTGGAACGGCTTGCCATGCCATTTCCACCTGGCGCCTCAGTTGGACCAGCGTTCGTGCTGGACGTGCAGACCGCGTGAGACGACGCTTCATCCAGTCCCAAACATGCTCAATGGGGGACAGATCCGGAGATATTGCTGGCCAGGGTAGTTGACTTACACCTTCTAGAGCACGTTGGGTGGCATGGGATACATGCGGACGTGCATTGTCCTGTTGGAACAGCAAGTTCCCTTGCCGGTCTAGGAATGGTAGAACGATGGGTTCGATGACGGTTTGGATGTACCGTGCACTATTCAGTGTCCCCTCGACGATCACCAGTGGTGTACGGCCAGTGTAGGAGATCGCTCCCCACACCATGATGCCGGGTGTTGGCCCTGTGTGCCTCGGTCGTATGCAGTCCTGATTGTGGCGCTCACCTGCACGGCGCCAAACACGCATACGACCATCATTGGCACCAAGGCAGAAGCGACTCTCATCGCTGAAGACGACACGTCTCCATTCGTCCCTCCATTCACGCCTGTCGCGACACCACTGGAGGCGGGCTGCACGATGTTGGGGCGTGAGCGGAAGACGGCCTAACGGTGTGCGGGACCGTAGCCCAGCTTCATGGAGACGGTTGCGAATGGTCCTCGCCGATACCCCAGGAGCAACAGTGTCCCTAATTTGCTGGGAAGTGGCGGTGCGGTCCCCTACGGCACTGCGTAGGATCCTACGGTCTTGGCGTGCATCCGTGCGTCGCTGCGGTCCGGTCCCAGGTCGACGGGCACGTGCACCTTCCGCCGACCACTGGCGACAACATCGATGTACTGTGGAGACCTCACGCCCCACGTGTTGAGCAATTCGGCGGTACGTCCACCCGGCCTCCCGCATGCCCACTATACGCCCTCGCTCAAAGTCCGTCAACTGCACATACGGTTCACGTCCACGCTGTCGCGGCATGCTACCAGTGTTAAAGACTGCGATGGAGCTCCGTAGGCCACGGCAAACTGGCTGACACTGACGGCGGCGGTGCACAAATGCTGCGCAGCTAGCGCCATTCGACGGCCAACACTGCGGTTCCTGTTGTGTCCGCTGTGCCGTGCGTGTGATCATTGCTTGTACAGCCCTCTCGCAGTGTCCGGAGCAAGTATGGTGGGTCTGACACACCGGTGTCAATGTGTTCTTTTTTCCATTTCCAGTAGTGTATTTTCCTTGAGTTCAAACAAAATTTCGTTACGCTCCCCCACCCCTACAATTTTTATCTGTAAATTTAAAATGTGCTTATCATACGACAGATGTTATTTTCTCACCAAAGGTTATCTCAGCTACATGCTTTTGTGATGAAAAAATCAAATAAACCTTAAACGTTTTGCAATTTTTTTGTATTTTGTTTCAAAGAAGCAAGTACAGGATGGGATCGAAAGAACTTTACTAATTCAAAAATTCATACAACCGAAACGGTACAACTTATTAACTTCAAAACTTATCTTATTAATAGAGTACCTCTGGAACTCTCTTTTACACGTTATAAGGACTCGACATGTGCTTCTTGCAATTCACGGTAAATGTCGAGACGGATTTCATATCGTTCCCAAACCTTGTGCAACGTGTCGGTGGTAGATGGTCTTTACCACAGCCGTGATTCGCTGCTGAAGTACTGAAAGATTGTGACAGGAGTTGAAAAAACATTTTGTCTTTCATTTAACCTCACTAAACATCATAAGGGCTCATGTCTTGCCGGCCGTTGTGGCCGAGCGGTTGTAGGCGCTTCAGTCCGGAACGGCGCTGCTGTTACGGTCGCAGGTTCGAATCCTGCCTCGGGCATGAATGTGTGTGATGTCCTTATGTTAGTTAGGTTTAAGTAGTTCTAAGTCTATGGGACTGATGGCCTCAGATATTAAGTCCCATAGTGCTCAGAGACATTTGAAGCTTATGTCTTGTGATCGTGATGGCCATCTGCAACACACGTAATCATCAGCACATGCACGGGCGAGCCTTCGTCTAGACAAATGTGTGTTCAGGTATTCTCGTACAGCCAAGTGGAAGTGAGGAGATGCACCATCTTGTAATATCAAGTTGTTGGGAAAGAAAGCATGTCGAGGTAGCAGATGCCTGCAACAGTTTTCCCCATGAGAAAGAAGGGGCTCGACATTGTGCAGAACACGTTGATCTTCGGGGGACCTTGTTCATGTCCGATCGAAAAATGAGAGTTTTCTGTTCTCCAAAAACGAACATTGTGCCAATTAACCTTACCATTACTGTGAAAAGTTGCTTCGTCGCTAAAAATTAACCACTTTGATGTGTCATTGTCACTATCCATCCTTGCCAACATCTCGGTGCAGATGGATCGTGCACCATAGTCTCCTGGAGTGAGTTCTTGGAGCAACTGCATTCCGTACGGTTTCGTGCGCAAGTGTTTAAGTGAGATTTTGGAAACAATTGTTTGTGTGAACTGAAGCTCACGACTTGCTCGAAATGTTGATTTTTGTAGGCTTTACTGGTATGCTGCTCAAAACCGATCAACGTTTTGCTCCGATACATGTGGTCGAAATAGACTTTTGCCTTTGTAAATGCAGCGATTCTCTTAAAACTGTTTGTACCAGGCATAGACGGACATTCTGCTGGGTCGCTGCTGGTGAAAGTGTGTGCGAAATGCTCGTTGAACGGCAGTTGCCGACGCTCACTTTGCAAAGTGAAGGACACACTAGCTCTTCGGTTGTGTTGTAATTGCCATTTTTTACAATAAAATTTTCTAATGGCAGCAGCTTGGAACGGACGAACTGAGTCAATACACAGAAGAACTTACAGATACACTCTGTCAACAGGTTAGGGGTTGAAGCCCATGAGTTGTACCGTTTCTCTTGTACGAATTATTGAAAGTGTGAAGGCCTTTTCAATTAGCTGTCAATTGTTGTTGTTGTTGTGGTCTTCAGTCCTGAGACTGGTTTGATGCAGCTCTCCATGCTAATCTATCCTGTGCAAGCTCCTTCATCTCCCAGTACCTACTGCAACCTACATCCTTCTGAATCTGCTTAGTGTATTCATCTCTTGGTCTCCCTCTACGATTTTTACCCTCCACGCTGCCCTCCAATGCTAAATTTGTGATCCCTTGATGCCTCTAGTCAAGTTGTGCCACAAACTTCTCTTCTCCCCAATCCTATTCAATACCTTCTCATTAGTTACGTGATCTACCAACCTAATCTTCAACATTCTTCTGTAGCACCACATTTCGAAAGCTTCTATTCTCTTCTTGTCCAAACTATTTATTGTCCATGTTTCACTTCCATACATGGCTACACTCCATACAAATACTTTCAGAAACGACTTCCTGACACTTAAATCTATACTCGATGTTAACAAGTTTCTCTTCTTCAGAAACTCTTTCCTTGCCATTGCCAGTCTACATTTTATATCCTCTCTACTTCAACCATCATCAGTCATTTTGCTCCCCAAATAGCAAAACTCCTTTACTACTTTAAGTGTCTCATTTCCTAATCTAATTCCCTCAGCATCAACCGACTTAATTCGACTACATTCCATTATCCTCGTTTTGCTTTTGTTGATGTTAATCTTATACCCTCCTTTCAAGACACTGTCCATTCCGTTCAACTGCTCTTCCAAGTCCCTTGCTGTCTCTGACAGAATTACAATGTCATCAGCGAATCTTAAAGTTTTTATTTCTTCTCCCTGGATTTTAATACCTACTCCAAATTTTTCTTTTGTTTCCTTTACTGCTTGCTCAATATACAGATTGAATAATATCGGGGAGAGGCTACACCCCTGTCTCACTCCCTTTCCAACCACTGCTTCCCTTTCGTGCCCCTCGACTCTTATAACTGCCATCTGGTTTCTGTACAAATTGTAAATAGCCTTTCGCTCCCTGTATTTTACCCCTGCCACCTTTAGAATTTGAAATAGAGTATTCCAGTCAACATTGTCAAAAGCTTTCTGTAAGTCTACAAATGCTAGAAACGTAGGTTTGCCTTAATCTTTCTTCTAAGATACGTCGTAAGGTCAGTATTGCCTCACGTGTTCCAACATTTCTACGGAAGCCAAACTGATCTTCCCCGAGGTCGGCTTCTACCAGTTTTTCCATTCGTCTGTAAAGAATTCGCGTTAGTATTTTGCAGCTGTGACTTACTAAACTTGTAGTTCGGTAATTTTCACATCTGTCAGCACCTGCTGTCTTTGGGATTGGAATTATTATATTCTTCTTGAAGTCTGAGGGTATTTCGCCTGTCTCGTACATCTTGCTCACCAGATGGTAGTGTTTTGTCAGGACTGGCTCTCGCAAGGCCGTCAGTAGTTCTAATGGAATGTTGTCTACTCCCGGGGCCTTGTTTCGACCCAGGTCTTTCAGTGCTCTGTCAAACTCTTCACGCAGTATCGTATCTCCCATTTCATCTTCATCTACATCCTCTTCCATTTCCATAATATTGTCCTCAAGTACATCGCCCTTGTATAGACCCTCTATATTCTCCTTGCACCTTTCTGCTGTCCCCTCTTTGCCTAGAACTGGGTTTCCATCTGAGCTCTTGATATTGATACAAGTGGCTCTCTTTTCTCCAAAGGTCTCTTTAATTTTCCTGTAGGCAGTATATATCTTACCCCCAGTGAGATAAGCCTCTACATTCTTACATTTGTCCCCTAGACATGCCTGCTTAGCCATTTTGCACTTCCTGCCGATCTCATTTTTCAGACGTTTGTATTCCTTTTTGCCTGCTTCATTTACTGCATTTTTTAATTTTCTCCTTTCATCAATTAAATTCAATATTTCTTCTGTTACCCAAGGATTTCTACTAGCCCTCGTCTTTTTACCTACTTGATCCCATGCTGCCTTCACTACTTCATCCCTCAGAACTACCCATTCGTCTTCTACTGTATTTCTTTCCCCCATTCCTGTCAATCGTTCCCTTATGCTGTCCCTGAAACTCTGTACAACCTCTGGTTTAGTCAGTTTATCCAGGTCCCATGTCCTTAAATTCCCACCTTTTAGCAGTTTCTTCAGTTTTAATCTACAGTTCATAACCAATAGATTGTGGTCAGAATCCACATCTGCCCCCGGAAATGTCTTACAATTTAAAACCTGGTTCCTAAATCTCTGTCTTACCATTATACAATCTATCTGATACCTTTTAGTATCTCCAGGATTCTTCCATGTATACAACCTTCTTTTATGATTCCTGAACCAAGTGTTAGCTATGATTAAGTTATGCTCTGTGCAAAATTCTACCAGACGGCTTCCTCTTTCATTTCTTCCCCCCAATCCATATTCACCTACTATGTTTCCTTCTCTCCCTTTTCCTACTGTCGAATTCCAGTCACCCATGACTATTAAATTTTCGTCTCCCTTCACTACCAGAATAATTTCTTTTATCTCATCATACATTTCTTCAATTTCTTCGTCATCTGCAGAGCTAGTTGGCATATAAACTTGTACTACTGTAGTAGGCATGGGCTTCGTGTCTATCTTGGACACTATAATACGTTCACTATGCTGTTTGTAGTAGCTTACCCGCACTCCTATTTTTTTTATTCATTATTAAACCTACTCCTGCATTATCCCTATTTGATTTTGTATTTATAACCCTGTATTCACCTGACCAGAAGTCTTGTTCCTCCTGACACCGAACTTCACTAATTCCCACTATATCTAACTTTAACCTATCCATTTCCCTTTTTAAATTTTCTAACCTACCTGCCCGATTAAGGGATCTGACATTCCACGCTCCGATCCGTAGAATGCCAGTTTTCTTTCTCCTGATAACGACGTCCTCTTGAGTAGTCCCCGCCCGGAGATCCGAATGGGGGACTATTTTACCTCCGGAATATTTTACCCCAGAGGACGCCATCATCATTTAACCATACAGTAAAGCTGCATGCCCTCGGGAAAAATTACGGCTGTAGTTTCCCCTTGCTTTCAGCCGTTTGCAGTACCACAACAGCAAGGCCGTTTTGGTTAGTGTTACAAGGCCAGATCAGTCAATCGTCCAGACGGTTGCCCCTGCAACTACTGAAAAGGCTGCTGCCCCTCTTCAGGAACCACACGTTTGTCTAGCCTCTCAACAGATACCCCTCCGTTGTGATTGCACCTAAGGTACGGCTATCTGTATCGTTGAGGCACGCAAGCCTCCCCACCAACGGCAAGGTCCATGGTTCATGGGGGGAGGAGCTGTCAATTAGCAGCCTCAAAGTCAGACAGCTAATTTAAAAATGCAGAAAATTCAGTACCCCTTTAGTTCTTTGTTTAGTGGTCTATAGCAAGGCTTTCGACTGTGTGCGACAGAAAGAACTCTAGAGTGTGCTAGCAGAAATGGGCGTTCCTGATCATCTTGTTACCCTTCTCAGAAATATCTACTCTGATAGTAAGGCAATAATCAGAATAGATAGGGTGCATTCTGTCACCGACTCTATTTAACATCTATGGAGAAAATGTTTTGAGAAAAAGTCTTCATGGCTGGACTGGTGGGATCCGAATTGGAGGACGAAGAGTCAGTAATTTAATATTTGCTGATGGCACCACGTCGTGCTCAGAATCACAAGTGGAAATGAAAGATGTACTGGATAGAGTTAAGAGAGAAAGTGAGAAACTTGGATTGTCATTTAATAAGGGAAAGACTAACAAGAAGAGGCCGCCAATTGTGAAATTCAGATTCGATTCATACTGCGCATAATAAAAGCTCATGGCCAGAGGTGTAATGTGGCAAAGCACCAAGATGCACTTCTCAGCCGTTGTCGAGAAAATCGACAGTTAAAAGGAACCGTTGCGGTGAAATTCTCTCTACGATTAATAGTTTTCTACAGCGTCGTGGCGCAGCGGTAAGTGCTTGGGTTTGTAATTCGACGGTCGCCGAAATGAATCTCGCGCCATGCAACTTTTTTTTATTACTAGTTTTTCGTAATTGAAATGTACACAGACACACACACACACACACACACACACACACACACACACACACACACACAACAACACATTGACACCGGTGTGTCAGACCCACCATACTTGCTCCGGACACTGCGAGAGGGCTGTACAAGCAATGATCACACGCACGGCACAGCGGACACACCAGGAACCGCGGTGTTGGCCGTCGAATGGCGCTAGCTGCGCAGCATTTGTGCACCGCCGCCGTCAGTGTCAGCCAGTTTGCCGTGGCATACGGAGCTCCATCGCAGTCTTTAACACTGGTAGCATGCCGCGACAGCGTGGACGTGAACCGTATGTGCAGTTGACGGACTTTGAGCGAGGGCGTATAGTGGGCATGCGGGAGGCCGGGTGGACGTACCGCCGAATTGCTCAACACGTGGGGCGTGAGGTCTCCACAGTACATCGATGTTGTCGCCAGTGGTCGGCGGAAGGTGCACGTGCCCGTCGACCTGGGACCGGACCGCAGCGACGCACTGATGCACGCCAAGACCGTAGGATCCTACGCAGTGCCGTAGGGGACCGCACCGCCACTTCCCAGCAAATTAGGGACACTGTTGCTCCTGGGGTATCGGCGAGGACCATTCGCAACCGTCTCCATGAAGCTGGGCTACGGTCCCGCACACCGTTAGGCCGTCTTCCGCTCACGCCCCAACATCGTGCAGCCCGCCTCCAGTGGTGTCGCGACAGGCGTGAATGGAGGGACGAATGGAGACGTGTCGTCTTCAGCGATGAGAGTCGCTTCTGCCTTGGTGCCAATGATGGTCGTATGCGTGTTTGGCGCCGTGCAGGTGAGCGCCACAATCAGGACTGCATACGACCGAGGCACACAGGGCCAACACCCGGCATCATGGTGTGGGGAGCGATCTCCTACACTGGCCGTACACCACTGGTGATCGTCGAGGGGACACTGAATAGTGCACGGTACATCCAAACCGTCATCGAACCCATCGTTCTACCATTCCTAGACCGGCAAGGGAACTTGCTGTTCCAACAGGACAATGCACGTCCGCATGTATCCCGTGCCACCCAACGTGCTCTAGAAGGTGTAAGTCAACTACCCTGGCCAGCAAGATCTCCGGATCTGTCCCCCATTGAGCATGTTTGGGACTGGATGAAGCGTCGTCTCACGCGGTCTGCACGTCCAGCACGAACGCTGGTCCAACTGAAGCACCAGGTGGAAATGGCATGGCAAGCCGTTCCACAGGACTACATCCAGCATCTCTACGATCGTCTCCATGGGAGAATAGCAGCCTGCATTGCTGCGAAAGGTGGATATACACTGTACTAGTGCCGACATTGTGCATGCTCTGTTGCCTGTGTCTATGTGCCTGTGGTTCTGTCAGTGTGATCATGTGATGTATCTGACCCCAGGAATGTGTCAATAAAGTTTCCCCTTCCTGGGACAATGAATTCACGGTGTTCTTATTTCAATTTCCGGGAGTGTACACTCCTGGAAATTGAAATAAGAACACCGTGAATGGGGGACAGATCCGGAGATCTTGCTGGCCAGGGTAGTTGACTTACACCTTCTAGAGCACGTTGGGTGGCACGGGATACATGCGGACGTGCATTGTCCTGTTGGAACAGCAAGTTCCCTTGCCGGTCTAGGAATGGTAGAACGATGGGTTCGATGACGGTTTGGATGTACCGTGCACTATTCAGTGTCCCCTCGACGATCATCAGTGGTGTACGGCCAGTGTAGGAGATCGCTCCCCACACCATGATGCCGGGTGTTGGCCCTGTGTGCCTCGGTCGTATGCAGTCCTGATTGTGGCGCTCACCTGCACGGCGCCAAACACGCATACGACCATCATTGGCACCAAGGCAGAAGCGACTCTCATCGCTGAAGACGACACGTCTCCATTCGTCCCTCCATTCACGCCTGTCGCGACACCACTGGAGGCGGGCTGCACGATGTTGGGGCGTGAGCGGAAGACGGCCTAACGGTGTGCGGGATCGTAGCCCAGCTTTATGGAGACGGTTTCGAATGGTCCTCGCCGATACCCCAGGAGCAACAGTGTCCCTAATTTGCTGGGAAGTGGCGGTGCGGTCCCCTACGGCACTGCGTAGGATCCTACGGTCTTGGCGTGCATCAGTGCGTCGCTGCGGTCCGGTCCCAGGTCGACGGGCACGTGCACCTTCCGCCGACCACTGGCGACAACATCGATGTACTGTGGAGACCTCAGGCCCCACGTGTTGAGCAATTCGGCGGTACATCCACCCGGCCTCCCGCATGCCCACTATACGCCCTCGCTCAAAGTCCGTCAACTGCACATACGGTTCAAGTCCACGTTGTCGCGGCATGCTACCAGTGTTAAAGACTGCGATGGAGCTCCGTATGCCACAGCAAACTGGCTGACACTGACGGCGGCGGTGCACAAATGCTGCGCAGCTTGCGCCATTCGACGGCCAACACCGCGGTTCCTGGTGTGTCCGCTGTGCCGTGCGTGTGATCATTGCTTGTACAGCCCTCTCGCAGAGTCCGGAGCAAGTATGGTGGGTCTGACACACCGGTGTCAATGTGTTCTTTTTTCCATTTCCAGGAGTATATATATATATATATATATATATATATATATATATATATATATGTGTGTGTGTGTGTGTGTGTGTCTGTGTACATTTCAATTACGAAAAACTAATAAGAAAAAAAAGTTGCATGGCGCGATATTCATTCCGGCGACCGTCGAATTACAAACCCAAGCACTTACCGCTGCGCCACGACGCTGTAGAAAACTATTAATCGTAGAGAGAATTTCACCGCAACGGTTCCTTTTCACTGTCGATTTTCTCGACAACGGCTGAGAAGTGCATCTTGGTGCTTTGCCACATTACACCTCTGGCCACGAGCTTTTATTATGCGCAGTATGAATCGAATCTGAATTTCACAATTGGCGGCCTCTTCTTGTTAGTCTTTCCCCTATTAAATGACAATCCAAGTTTCTCACTTTCTCTCTTAACTCTATCCAGTACATCTTTCATTTCCACTTGTGATTCTGAGGACGACGTGGTGCCATCAGCAAATATTAAATTACTGACTCTTCGTCCTCCAATTCGGATGCCACCAGTCCAGCCATGAAGACTTTTTCTCAAAACATTTTCTCCATAGATGTTAAATAGAGTCGGTAATAAGTTGTTGAAAGTCGTTTGTCGTGGAAAAATAATACTTGTAATAAAACACAATATCACAAATAATATTCAAGTGGATACAATTATTGAAAAGTTTGGTATACACTCGCACATAATTAACAATTAGTGACCAGAAGTAGCTGGAGTATCGCACGAACCAGAGTGATAGTTATCATAGGAACATGGAAAGCAGAATACAGCACGACATCGAGCACATCTGTTAAACGAAGCGTTTTTACAAGAACAATTGTCTTTTTAAATTATTTGTTGGGAAACACACCTGATTGACATATTGGCAAAAATCGGAGTAGACAATTGGTGGTGGACGATGGATTTGATTTTTATACAATCGTCTCTGGAGTTGATGTCACGGTTTCGCTCGATTAAAAAAGCACAATTTTGAAGGCGCTTGCTCAAATTTCTTACCTGCCGGTAAAAATACACGGCACACGGTTGGACGAGAGGAGTGCACTTTGGAGAAATGACTTTTATAGTGCACGTTGGTAACTTCTTATCGTCCTGGAACATCTCATCTCATCGTATAACGCCGGGTTCGTTTGCCCACCCCAAGAGTCGATCAGAAGGAGAAATTCTTTCTTTTGTACGTATGGTTGCAAAGCATTACGCAATAAGTCCATGAACAAACCCATTGTTAGTTTACCGGATTTGGAGGATGTAAAACTACGTTGGAAACGTTGGTATACTTCTTGGCGTACTCGTCGATTGTCTTCTGTACTCTGGGTCCAAACGTCCCTGTGGACTCTTGGAGGCATACGAAAACAAGAGGCAAGACTCGTCCAGACATCGTGATTGAATATTGTGCCGTATACGAATGCGTCACCTTGTTTATGTCGTGTCGGGTTACCATGACAGCCTTTGACCCTTTTTCGGCGAGAGTTCTGTTGAACGTGGACTGGTACTGGCACCCTGACAAACAAAATATAAAAATATCGTTTATATAAGAAACATACGAAATCTGTTTTGTCTATCATATATCAGATTATCATATTCTATCATCATGTCATATGAAATTTGTGAACAGCTCTTTACGTATCTGTTTGATCAGTATTAATTATGAAATCTCTGTCGAAGTTAGTTATCAACGTTCGCGTCTGGATCCGAAATGTGTCCGCTGCGGCCAAAATTTCGTCTTAGGTAGCCGTCTCTTTCCGGGAAACAAATTTTGTGATTTTCCGTTGCCGAATCCCATACTTCTTTTTAAATTCGGTGACCCACGTTTCTGAAGCTTTGAAGTTGAAATCTGGGAACTGACTTGCAGCGCCCAAGGCCCACTGCTGCAGGTTTCTGGTAGTAACTTGTTGGAAGTTTTGTCGAGCTTCTAGAAAGCGATCATGCACCCATGAATCGATGGTACAATTTGCTACCGCTACGTTTGATTTGCTCTTCCCACCTGGATAAATAGCCCATATTTGTCAAACGAGAGCACCCCTTTTTTGTAGAGTTTTGAGACTCCAGCCTGGATGTTCTTTGGCCAGATTGACAGCTCTAATTTTGTAATCCAGAGAAATATAGTCGTACCGTCTTTTTTTTTTCTTCTCGTCCGACTCGTATTCGTCTGATGATTCGTTGGCAATGGGACTCGTTTCAACGTCTTCGTAGGCATTATTATCGTCGATTTCATTAATGTCTATCAGTTCCTCATCATGAACGAGGGTTTTTTCGGCGAGCATTTGCAGCGTATTCTGGAACATTTCTTCCCCAATTACCATGGCTTCTTCGTTGATTGATGATGACGGTTCTGCTACGATGCGATTACTGTTACGAAGGAGGCTTTCAAAATACACCAACGCATCTTTCAAGTGTTGTTTCGCCACTTCACTGTGTATAGAATCTTCTTCGATCACATCACTTTCATACGAAGGGTCCGGATCGCTCTCCAATTGCACCGCCTCCATTTTTCCGTTTGTTTAACAGGGTGTACCGAAGCTCTCACGTAAGCACTGATTTTCGACGACGTTATAAGTTGCGCTAGGGACCGCACCTACCTTCTTTCGAAGTTAGCAGGCAACTACGCTGTTATGCGGCGGCTCGTTTCGGCCCATTCAACATCTGTCCTTCAAGTGTAATGAGCGAGTAACGGAGTTTATATTTCATACCTGCCACAGCAAATTTGTGTTCGTGGGGTCTATATTCTAATTCGAACGTTTGACTTACACTATACGTATTCGTTTCGGAGTATCGTTTCTACGTCTTCATTAACTATATGTGGGAAACATTATGAAGACAATAACATTTTTGAAATACAACTTTGTTTGCGGAAGACATAATGATGTTCGAAGCCGCCAGTATTTCCACGACAAACGACTTTCAACAACTTATTATATGCATAATTGTTGCAACTGATTTCCGGGAATTTTATATATATACAGGGCAATTACAAATGATTGAAGCGATTTCATAAATTCACTGTAGCTCCATTCATTGACATATAGTCACGACACACTACAAATACATAGAAAAACTCGAAGTTTTGTTCGGCTGAAGCCGCACTTCAGGTTTCTGTCGCCAGAGGGCTCGAGAGCGCAGTGAGACAAAATGGCGACAGGAGCCAAGAAAGCGTATGTCGTGCTTGAAATGCACTCACATCAGTCAGTCATAACAGTGCAACGACACTTCAGGACGAAGTTCAACAAAGATCCACCAACTGCTAACGCCATTCGGCGATGGTATGCGCAGTTTAAAGCTTCTGGATGCCTCTGTAAGGGGAAATCAACGGGTCGGCCTGCAGTGAGCGAAGAAACGGTTGAACGCGTGCGGGCAAGTTTCACGCGTAGCCCGCGGAAGTCGACGAATAAAGCAAGCACGGAGCTAAACGTACCACAGCCGACGGTTTGGAAAATCTTACGGAAAAGGCTAAAGCAGAAGCCTTACCGTGTGCAATTGCTACAAGCCCTGACACCCGATGACAAAGTCAAACGCTTTGAATTTTCGGCGCGGTTGCAAAAGCTCATGGAAGAGGATGCGTTCAGTGCGAAACTTGTTTTCAGTGATGAAGCAACATTTTTTCTTAATGGTGAAGTGAACAGACACAATGTGCGAATCTGGGCGGTACAGAATCCTCACGAATTCGTGCAGCAAATTCGCAATTCACCAAAAGTTAACGTGTTTTGTGCAATCTCACGGTTTAAAGTTTACGGCCCCTTTTTCTTCTGCGAAAAAAACGATACAGGACACGTGCATCTGGACATGCTGGAAAATTGGCTCATGCCACAACTGGAGACCGACAGCGCCGACTTCATCTTTCAACAGGATGGTGCTCCACCGCACTTCCATCATGATGTTCGGCATTTCTTAAACAGGAGGTTGGAAAAGCGATGGATCGGTCGTGGTGGAGATCATGATCAGCAATTCATGTCATGGCCTCCACGCTCTCCCGACTTAACCCCATGCGATTTCTTTCTGTGGGGTTATGTGAAAGATTCAGTGTTTAAACCTCCTCTACCAAGAAACGTGCCAGAACTGCGAGCTCGCATCAACGATGCTTTCGAACTCATTGATGGGGACAAGCTGCGCCGAGTGTGGGAGGAACTTTATTATCGGCTTGATGTCTGCCGAATCACTAAAGGGGCACATATCGAACATTTGTGAATGCCTAAAAAAACTTTTTGAGTTTTTGTATGTGTGTGCAAAGCATTGTGATAATATCTCAGATCATAAAGTTATTGTAGAGCTGTGAAATCGCTTCAATCATTTGTAATAACCCTATATATATATATATATATATATATATATATATATATATATATATATATTAGAATTACAAAAAACAAATACTAAAAAAAAGGCTGCATGGCGCGAGATTCGATCCAGCGACCTTCGGATTACGAACCCCAGTGCTTACCACTTCGCCACGACGCTGTAGAAAATTAATGATCGTAGAGAGTATTTCACCGCGACGGTTTCTTTTAACTGTCGATTTTCTCGACAACGGCTGAGAAGTGCATCTTGGTACTTTGCCACATTACAACTCTGGCCATGAGCTTTTATTATGCGCAGTATGAATCGAATCTGAATTTCACAATTGGCGGCCTCCCCTTGTAAGATCATGATAAGTGAAAGAAGTGAGTGGCTACCAGCTACGGATCTACTGTCAGGATGTGGAGAAGTTGATAACTTTGTCTACCTGGACTCAGTGGTTCAGGAAGAGAGTGGCTCTACATAGGAAATACAATGTAGAATTGTTCTGGGAAGGGAGCTGCATCGAAACTGACACTAATTTGGAAAGACCGAGCCCTAACCAGACGTACCAAATTAAGAGCGCTGAAATCTCTGGTATTTCTAGCTTTCCTTTATGGCGCTGTAACATGGACAATAACTGAACAGCAAAAGAATTGATGCTTTTGAGATGTGGACATATAGGAGGTTTCCAGAATGAGTTTTTCACTCTGCAGCGGAGTGTGCGCTGGTATGAAACTTCCTGACAGATTAAAACTGTGTGCCGGACAGAGACTCGAACTCGGGACCTTTGCCTTTCGCGGGCAAGTGCTCTACCAACTTTTTTTTTAAAATCTCATTTTGTTCGTTTTCGTTCGTTGCATCTGCTGATGGCGGACGTCGCAAGACACCCGTTTCAGTTCGTTGTTGATCCACGAACTCAGTTTTTTTTTATTAGAGAGGGGAGCTAACCCTCTGACCAAACACGCTGAGTTACCGTGCCGGCAAAAAACCAACTGAGCTACCCAAGCACGACTCACGACCCGTCTTCACAGCTTCAGTTCTGCCAGTACCTCGTCTCCTACCTTCCAAACTTCACAGAAGCTCTTCTGCGAACCTTGCAGAACTAGCACTCCTGGAAGAAAGGATATTGCGGAGACATGGCTTAGCCACAGCCTAGAGGATGTTTCATATCAGCGCACACTCCACTGCAGAGTGAAAATCTCATTTTGGAAACATACCCTAGGCTGTAGCTAAGCCATGTCTCCGCAATATCCTTTCTTCCAGCATTGTTAGTTCTGCAAGGTTCGCAGAAGAGCTTCTGTGAAGTTTGGAAGGCAGGAGACGAGGTACTGGCAGAATGGAAGCTGTGAGGACGGGTTGTGAGTCGTGCTTGGGTAGCTCAGTTGGTAGAGCACTTGCCTGCGAAAGGCAAAGGTCCCGAGTTCGAGTCTCGGTCCGGCACACATATTTAATCTGTCAGGAAATTTTATATAGGAGGTTGCTGAGAATGTCATGGATGGACAAATAGACCAAATAACTCTATGCTTCAAGAACTCAGGGTGGAGAAGGGGTTGTGTGGTATTGGTTTCCATCGAATCCTGCAGTTCTTTGGCCACATAGTTCGAGAGAGGAGGATAACTTGGAAAAGATGATAGTCCAAAGCAAAATCGAACGGAAGAGATTGCAGGGAAGACCACCGAGACGATGGATGGAGCAGATAAAGGAGAAGACACATGAAACATTGGGGCCTGCTACTTTGAGATGCAGAAGACCGGAAAAAATGGAAGGAGACAGTTAAGAGGATTGTGTGATGGGTCACCAACTTTCAGGTAGAAAAGACCAAGTGTTTATGATGAAAGTTATTTTGTTCTCACTCTGCACGTAGTGACATTACAGTTACATTAAAAGGTCCACGCAAAACACAGACTGAGGACTGATTGCACTCTTTATTTAAAACCATTTATAGAGTAGAATGTAATAAACATATGGGTGGAATTCTGATGGAGAAATGGAAATAAATGTTATTTTAGTTGGCCTTTGTAATAAACAAATGGGGTAGTCCATCTGTAAGTTAAGAGAAAACTGGCTGTGTTTTTCTAAAAAAAGAAACCGCACCATACATCAGTTAACTATAGCATTCAAAACTCGATGACGAAATGTGTATAATGTAAACAGAAAGTGGAGGGGGCAGAGGAACTATTGAGGTTAACAGGATCGGGACTTTATGTAGAATGAGCAGCGACGAGTGACAGTGTGTGCTGGATCGGGATTCGACCTCAGGATTTCCTGCTTACTACACAATTGCGTTAACGACTGCGCCACCCAGACACAGTGTTGATCGTAACTGTGCGGACTATAATGGAACGCCTTTCGGCCGACTCTCTCCGTAGTCCCTGCCCATATTCTCCATGCTCCTAATTTGAGATCCCCCCATTCATATAAAATGGGTATAAAATTTTGACCTGTCAGTAACTACTCGATTTTATCTAAAATGCATGTAAGATACTATGTCACATAAGAATATAATTACATCTGGACCTGAGAAAGGGAGAAATGTTAAATAGACAGATGATGTTTGTTTCAGGAAGATAACGTGTACTGTATTTTTTTACTGCCATGTGCCGTATTGCTCTTGTTCTCTGATAGGCGTAACTGTTGCTTACTAATGATCGGTTATAGAACTTGACTGTCGCAAATTGATAGACAGCGTCTGAGTGCATAAGATAATGCTACGTGTCTAGGGATCGTTTGAAGCCGGTTCGCCGGCCGCGGTGGTCTCGCGGTTCTAGGCGCGCAGTCCGGAACCGTGCGACTGCTACGGTCGCAGGTTCGAATCCTGCCTCGGGCATGGATGTGTGTGATGTCCTTAGGTTAGTTAGGTTTAAGTAGTAGGGGACTGATGACCTCAGCAGTTAAGTCCTATAGTGCTCAGAGCCATTTGAACCATTTTTGAACTAAATTTAAGATAGCACAGTGAGTTACCACGGCCCACTGTAAAAAAAATAACGTCGACGTAGAGGAATGAAAATGTTAATGCACAAAAACCGAAGATAAAGATTTTCTAGGAAAGGGATTATCAAGTAGGTAGTTTCAAGTAGTAGCTAAACAGGCAACTACACTACACATTCTATCAAATTCAAATCATTTTCAGTTTATACTACGTCTTTGACGGCAGTGAAATGTTTCTCAAGGTACAGTATAAGTTTTATTTTGCAAGTGAATTTCCATTTCAATGTTAGTGTAGAAATTTATTACCAAATATTGCAAAAATTTCTTGTTTTTGCAAGACACTGTTTACTACATTTAAGAAGCACTGAGATAGTACCTTTCTCTATTTTGTAGCATAAATTTCACGTGTATGTCATATACGACACAGTGGATTTGTATTTCGTAAAAACGTTTGTTCATTTGTGCATATTCAGCAGTAATTTGCTGTCAGTTTTGGCAAATTCCGGTGTTATTGTACGATAATAAGTGAAGTAACTATAATAATAACAACTAAAAAAACGTTAATAACGGTGATAAGGAAAGTTGGCTGAAAGTAAAGTAAACAAACATTATTCCGTAGTGTCAGAATAAGAGATGCTTAATGAGCTGGAGAAGCCACTCGACTTCCTTCCACGAAGCTCCAGATTTAACTTCACGAGAGCAGCTCTTTGCACTGTGTGCAGCGGGGAAAGTATTGACTTTGTCTTTGTGAGCAGATTACAGACACGCGCAACAGTGTTTCAGGGCTTGCGGGTTGGCTAACGAAGCGGTTCGAATTTTTGCATCGATCACGCATGCGGTGCGTGGCGGATGGTGAGAAGCCATTACTGCGGCAAAGATGTAGCTGCCGATACCCACTGGGGGTGCATTAGGTACCGGCATTTGCTTTTAACGTATCACGCTGTTCGGACCCCAGTGGCTGATCTTTGGTTTAAAAAGCCGCGGGTAAGTGCAAAGACCTCGCACATCGTGGCCACAACTGTTGCTGTGTTGAGAAAGGCCACACCTCTTCTATTATCAGCGGGATAAACCGAAAGGGCCACCGAGATATTCGTAGCTGAGTCGCTCGTGAATTTGAAGAACAGTCTGCTAGCAACCGAGGGGTAAGTTCTGATCCACAGGTAAATATTTATTTTCTGTAGATTATTGCGGATATTGAGAAAGAGATATATGTTCATTTGGAATAAGTGAATTATTCTGTTGGAGTAACATAGAATTACGTATTTCTTGAAAATTTTGAAAAGCATATTTATTGCTTTTAATGAATTCTTCTGCCAGATTCCATTTTTTCAATTTTTAAGTTGAAGATAAACTAAACATTTAATTTATTTAATACACACAGTCGTGGTCGCTATAGCTTGTTACTTTTTATTTATGGATGACCGGTTTCGATCTACTACAGAAATCATCATCAGATCTACTTTCCTTGGTAATAGCAGACCAGTCAGTACCCCCCCCCCCCCCCCCCCCCCCACTGGTAGTAAACTTTACTGAAAATGTATTGATATTGTCAAGCGTGTGCTAGAGGATACTTTCAGGTTATCGAACCTACTTACACATCAGTATGCCTTTAAAAAGTATTTTGTTGATATAAGTCAACAGCGAATAAATACTTTTATATTTTTAGATTGGGCGACGCGCGTTCTGGAAAATGTGTTTGTATTGCCAGGGTTAAAGCTGAGGGACCTGCTATATAAGTAATTAATATGTAGCACTATAATTTATGGGAAATTCACAATATTAACAAGTGTGTTATCATTTTAGCATCTAGTTAGCCAGAAACGTTGCAGTCAGTTTGAAACGTTGTAGTTAGATTTATATCTGTATTATAAGGGATATAAGGCTGTAGTGCACATACGGTATCCACGGCTCTTTCGTTGCATGCTGCCGTTGGCAATACGTTATCGTTATCGTTGTTAGTAATGTCAGGTGATAGTATGTGCTAGCCAATGAGAGTCGCTCACTATTATAATCCGGGTTGTCACTTATATTTGTCTGTTTTTGGCGTATATGTCACGATTACGAAGGTTGTGGTTGGGTTGGGACCTGAGAGGTCCTCCAATAATAAAAAAAAGAAGTTCTCATCAATGAACTTTGAAACATGTCATGGAACACACACGCAGAGAACTACTGACGAATAAACGACGAAAAAAGAGAATGAAAAAGTTGTTAGCGGCACTGCTTCTAGATCGTGGCGTCCCAGGTTCGATTCCCAGCCAGGTCGGAGATTTTCTTTGTTCGGAGAGTGTGTGTCGTATCGTCGTAAGCATTTCATCTTATCTTCATCGACGAGCATGTCGCCAAAGTTCTTTCTATTGAAATAATGCACCAGGTGGCCGAACAAACTCAGAAGAGCTCTCCCTGTCAATCATGCCACACAATCACTGCACCTTAACTGTTATAGCTGACTATTCACTTTTATTACTGACCGAGTTACCCAGATCTGTGGATGTTAGGTTCACACTGAATCAAAACACTTCGCTTCCCGCGTGCTGTAAACATAACTACATCTGCGTCGTGAGTCTCGGTCTGCATGCAGAACCTACGTAACGCCAACAGTTTCCTCACCTTCCGCTAGGTGTCACTACCTACCGTAGAACGTTTCAGCGCCCTGCGGCGTCGGTTATTGCAGTCAGTCGTTGTTTCCCTAACGACTGCAGTCGAGGAACAGCAAAAACTCAAAAAGGTGTCGACACAACACTGTGCAAGGGGCTGTTTTTATTTGTTTATGCGCGTCCTTGTCTACCTTGAGTCGATCCTATTTCAATGTTAACAGAATGTCCTTCGAAGCACTGAAATAGTACAGGGTAGGGCAAATAAAAGTGGCCTGGTCGAGTGGATACGATTGGATGTGAATGTACGCATATAAACACACCCGTGAAGCGCACATCACGTGTACACCCGCCACGTAATCCATACCGGTTCAAAGCGTAAGGCTGGCTGTGTCAGTTTGAGTGCAATAGTGCTAAGGGGACGATGGTACTCACAGTGGAACAGCGGGTGTTGATTTGTTTTGAACAAGTCCAAAAACATTCTGAAACATGGCGGCAGTTCACCAGAAAATGCTTCAGAGTTCTACCAACTCAACCCAACACATGTCGCAAGAAACCGGCATATCACATCGATGATGCGGGCGAATACCTGCACACGTACTCCTACCGAGTGTCTGTTGTTCATGCATTAAATCCAGCAGACGCTCTCAGCGCATCCAGTTTTGTGAATGGCGTTTCACTGAGGCAGCAATGAATGACTTGGACTTGCATCTGTTCCTTATGTCTGATGAAGCTTGGTTTCACCTGAATGATTATGAATCACAGATTCTGGCCAACAGAGAATCAGCTTAACTTCCACGAAACGCCATTGCATGATCAGAAGTTTGGTATTTGGTGTGCAGTGTCTGCAAGCCGCATTATCGGTCCCATCTTCCTTCATCAGACGTTGACTTCGGCGCGCTAGATTGCCAACATTTTGAAACCATTTGTGGCAGCATTAATGGAGGAGAAAAAGACCTACAGTTACTTCCATCAGGATGGGGCAACTGCCCATACAGCGGGCGGAATCTTGGAGCACGCTTACACAAATTTCATGCCTGGCAGAGTTGTTGGCAGAGGTCACTCTGTTCACGGCCCTAGGTCACCTGATCTGTCAGTGTGCCATTACTTTGTGTGGGGAGACTTCAAGTCTAAGGTACACCGCAACAACCCTCACAGCCTTCAATAACTGCAGCAGAACATTTCGAGTGAGACTGCAGCATTTCAAGCAATCCAGATTCCAACCAGGGCCCAAAAGCGCCAAGAGACGAGTGGTGTTCACTTTCACCATTTGCTATAGTCAGGTTAGTGATGTATTTCCTTTCCTCTGTTTTTCTTTTTCTGTGTACCCAGCAACTCTGTTCTCCAGGTCACTTTTATTTGCCCCACCATGAACTTTCCACTATTTTGTAGCACTAGTTTCACATGTGTGTCGTATATGAGACAACGGATTTGTTCATTTGCACGTTTTCAGCAATAATTTGCTATCAGTTTTGGCAGATCCTGGTGTTACTCGGTGATAATAAGTGAATAACTATAAGAACAACAATAAATAATGATAATAATATTAATAATAATGGAATAATGATTTGATTGAATGTAAAATAAAATAACTTTTTTCTTCGTGTCAGAAGATGAGATGCTTCATAAGCTGGAAACGCCATACAACTTTGATGGGAACCAAACAGAACATGATGAAATGTGAAGCTTTGATGAGGATGATGAGACCTTTGTTGCACGTACAGACACAGCATATGTGGTATTGCCGTCTGATGACGACTCGAACGTGACAGATTCAATATCACTTCTGCCCAACGACGAAGTTGTTCTCCTTAGCGTCACACAGATGTGTCTGAGCCCCTGCCATTTGCTCATTTTTCAAGAAGCAGTCTGGGAATGCAAAGTCTATCAACCATACCAGTACTTCATAAAATACATCACAGCAAGGATTTTTGAATTGATCTCCATATACACAAACCACCTTACATTCATACATACTGGAAAAATCACTGAACACAACAGCTGAACACAAAATCTGAAGAAATAAAGATACTTTTCGGAATATCTATTAAGATGTCATATCTTGTACTATTCTAGAGTGCAAAAGTACTTGTTTTGGGTATCAGAGCCCATGATATGTGTACAAAAAGTCACTGCTCGCCTAATAGATCTATGTTTAGCTGAAAAGTTGTAGAAGATACGGCCAGGACCAGTTCGAGAACACTTTTTCACACAAGTGACATTGTAGTTTGGCGCCTCCCTTCCCCCCACCCCCGCCAGCCCCTACGCCCTTTACCTCGTTGTGATGTGTGCTGTATACAAGTCTTGCTCTTGGTTGACACTGGCATCCCTCCCATTTTGGGTCCCCAAGCGACAGCTTGTGTCGCTTGGGCCTTAAGCTGGCCCTGGAGACGCCCCATACGGAAACTGTAAAATCTGGCTGCTTTTAGAATCCAAGGGAATTGAAAGTATCCATAGGTGAGAAGATTGTTCCATCCTGGGAACAAACTACAATGAGACAGTATATCCGTGACAAACGAAATCCATGTAATTTGAAAAATTCCATTTGTATGTCACGAAATGGACTTCTTTTGGATTTCTTTATGTGCGGTGGAAATATTGATGCAGCACTAGAATGTTTTGATTTTTAATTATTGGAGGCAAAGTTGTGATGAAATTGGCAAATACATTACCTGCAGGTTCTATTATTTATATGGAGAGATACTTGCATCCACTGAGCTGTTAGACACTCCACTCAGAGCTAGGTTGTAAGGCAGCTGGAACCATACAACTAAGCTGAACTTCAAGGCGGTGAAAGCTACAGCCTCACAATGAAATGAGAAAGGCAGGCCTTGGTGCAATTGACCAGTTCATACGGGGAGACTGACTAATTTCTGTTGTCAAATGGTATGACAGCAAACAAGTATTCCTTACTTCGTCTGCAGAATGCAAAATTCCTATGGGACAAGGCAGGCAGTGGTCAAAGAAAGAGAGAAAGTAAATCATCATCAAGGCACCACAAATCGATGAAAGTTACAACAAAAATATGGGAGCAGTCGATTTATTTGAGCGCGTCATTACAGCATGCAGGCAAACTGCAAAAACTACGAGGGTCACTCCAAAAGAAACGCACACTATTTTTGTAAAAATAGTTTTCATTCTGCATTTGTGAAAGTTTTACAGTGTGTAGATACATCCTTCCTGCTTGTTTTCAGACTTAGTTCAACCTGCTCCCGTGAGTGGCGCCATCACAGCATGTCTTCAAGATGGCTGTTACACTTGACGTTCGTCAGAAACAACGTGCTGTCATAGAATTCCTTTGCTGTGAAAACGAGACAGTGGGGAACATCCACAAGAGGTTGAAAAAGCTATATGGAGATGCTGCTGTCGACCGCAGTACAATTAGTCGGTGGGCAAGCGGGTTACGTGATGAAAGCGGGCACCGCAATATTGAGGATTGTCCTCGCAGCGGTAGGCCTCGTACAGCACACACTCCAGACAATGTGCAGAGAGTTACCGAATTGGTGACTGCTGACAGACGCATCACAGTCAACGAATTGTCACGCTACGTTGGGATAGCGGAAGGAAGTCTTTGCAGAATACTGAAATTGTTGGCCTCAAAAAAGTTTTGTGCCAGGTGGGTTCCCAGGATGTTGACAGATGCTCACAAAGAAACAAGAAAAACGGTAATCAGCGTACTTTTGGAACTGTACGAGAATGGTGGAGTTGGATTTCTTGGAAGAATTGTGACAGGTGGTGAAACATGGCTCCATCATTTTTCACCAGAGACGAAGAGGCAGTCAATGGAGTGGCATCATGCAAATTCACCCAATAAAATAAAAAAAAAAATTCAAAGCCACACCTTCTGCTGGAAAAGTTATGGCTACAGAGTTTTTCGATTACGAAGGACTCTTGCTTGTGGCATCATTCCAAGTGGAACCACCATAAATTCTGACGCATATGTGACGACACTGGAGAAACTTCAAGCTCGACTGAGTCGTGTTCGACCACATCACCAAAAGCAGGATGTTTTGCTGTTGCACGACAATGCACGGCCACATGTCAGTCAAAAAACCATGGAAGCGATCACAAAACTCGGATGGACAACACTGCTACACCCGCCTTACAGTCCTGACCTGGCTCCATGTGACTATCATCTCTTTGGGAAACTGAAAGATTCTCTTCGTGGAACAAGATTTGAAGATGATGACTCCCTTGTGCACGCTGCCAAACAGTGGCTCCAACAGGTTGGTCCAGAATTTTACAGTGCGGGTATACAGGCGCTGGTTCCAAGATGGCGTAAGGCAGTTGAGAGGGATGGAAATTATGTGGAGAAATGAAAATATTGTTCCTAAAGGATATATCTACACACTGTAAAACTTTCAAACATGTAGAATAAAAGATGGATTTTTTTAAAAAAATAGTGTGCATTTCTTTTGGAGCGACCCTCGTAGCAATCGGAGAGTCCGCTTAATATTACATTTTTTTTTTTTTTTCGTTTTGCCTGTGCTGCTGGATGGATTCAGTACAGGCGGAGCTGCACTGCTCTGAAAACAAACAAAGAAACAGTTCACGATTCAGGTCTCAGAGTGGCTGCTCCACGCTAAAAAAGGAGCACATGACAACACAAGAGAGTATAATAAAAAACATGTAATTACCATATCGAGCCCTCCAACAAAAAGGAAGCTCCTTGTGCCGCATCAAACTCAACAAAAAAGGAATACAGGAGCAGCACACATGCCAGAGATTGTTAGTTATGACAAGACTCATCGCTGCACAATTTCTGGGTGTGAAAGTTTAAGAGAAAGAGTCTTCTGCACAGAATGTCATGTTCAATTGTCTCTCTTGAGAAGAAAATTAAAAAAAGAATTTGCTTCAAAGCTTATCATATGATTTTACCCATAAGAATTGTGTGTCACAGATCATTCTCTGTATGCAAGTATAAATTAGTTTTTCCTGTACCATGATCCAACTGAATAATTTACTTTTGTTGGTTTCTTCTTCATAACAATTTTGTTAAATATAAAATCAGTACATTATACAACTTTATTCGTATAATTTCCTTAGTGCCAGTGTGAAGAACAAGTCAATAATTTTTAGAAACAATTACATTTTCTTAATCTTGTTGGTCAAAAAAAGTATGATAAAAATTAGATGGATTAAAATACTTTTCTACTAGTGGATCTGAATAGGACAAAGTTTTTTTTAAAAGTGATGCTTTTTGCTACTCCGCATCTTTACTTGCGACTCTTATCTTGAAGGTTCCAAGACCCCCCTCCCCCGCCACCACCCAGAGCAGTCAGGGTTGCGTTAGTAACCATGTAATCATTGTCGTAGTATTAATTACAGACATGCTTGCTCATGTCTAGACAACAAGGGCACAGAAAACTTAGCAGCTTTGACATTTGCGAGAAAAAACCTCAATTTAACTCAGCAAGAATTTTGCACTCTCGCGGACCTAATAGCGTATCTTAAAATCCTGCGCGTGAAACGAAGAGCCACGAAATTTATAGTCTTTTTCGCACTGCTATTTTTTCGAATATGTCACGATTTCGGAGGTCACCGTTACGTTATGATGTAATGGGTAAAGAGCAAAGCTCCCCTTTCTGGCCCAGACGAGCCAATCAGAACTGTGGGAGCGCAACTTCATCGTCTGCTTGGGGCGTCATTTGGATGTTGTCCGGGGGCGAGGGGGGGGGGGGGGGGGCAGGGGACTCAGCACACCGCTCTCCCGACCGTTGTTGACTTTCTTGATCTTGTAGCCGCTACTTTTCACTCAAACAGTTCCTTATTTTGCATCACGAGACTGAGTGCGCTCCATTCCAATCCTCTCATCAAGGAAAAATCTTTGGTGGGATCGGGAATCGAAGATCGCCGGCCGGAGTGGCCGTGCGGTTCTAGGCGCTGCAGTCTGGAGCCGAGTGACCACTACGAATCCTGCCTCGGGCATGGATGTGTGTGATGTCCTTAGGTTAGTTAGGTTTAATTAGTTCTAAGTTCTAGGGGACTGATGACCTCAGAAGTTAACTCGCATAGTGCTCAGAGCCATTTGAACCATTTTTGAACTCAGGTCCTGTCGGTACATATTAACCAGATACACTGCCCACCGAGCTACAGAGGTGGGCTTGGGAGTTAACAGCCCAATAAAAATTGCTAGGATTAAAGCAAAATACCATCTAATATCATTTACGAATCAGGAAATTACGCACCAGGAATGTGGTTGGCAACCTATATCAACTCGTGATTCATCGTGTTCATCATTATTCTTCACGCCAACCATCACCAGGAGCACGCAACACTAAGTGCACTTTTACCTAGGTTTCTTTCAGTGTGTGCGGTAGTGGAATTTGGAGTCATGAAGGACGAGCAGGTGATCGCTACTAATACCCACAATCCAATTAATTACCAGTGTCTTTATTCTTATCACGGCACATACATACAGGCGAGCTATTCCGGCCCTGGCTGTCTACCGACTTAAATCCGGTGCAGACGTCGCTGGCGGCGACAAGAGTACAACAGACAGCCTTGATCTGACAGGGAGAGCTTTTATCCGCTGTCAGCGGCCTTCCGTTGTCAGCTGACGCAGGAGTGTGCGTACTGGGTGCTCCAAGGCTTTTAGACTACTTTCATTAATAAAAATGAGCTAGCAGAATGGGTCGTTTAAAAACAACAACTTTACTGTACTAATTCCGATATTGTGTCAAAAGTGTGGTTCGCTTGAACACCTGACTTGTTACGCTTCATTTGCAACAGGCGACAAATAAACCGCAATGGGATATGCAGTATGATTGTTCTTGCGTTTGCACATCAGTAATCTCAACAAAACCTGTATTTATTCATTCCCACTGATGAGTTCTTTGGAGCAATGACAACAGCTGCTCCCCACAGACTATCACTCTCCTCAGCAATGCCACCATCTGACTGCTGATTGATAAATACTTACATTATAAGTTGTAGGTGCCTGGGTATTCTGTACGGCTTTTAGTAGACTGTGGGTTATTGCCCGTCCGCATTTTGTGCTGCATCGCGGATGTCGCTGGTAATGGTCCACTAGGTCTTAACAAATCCATATAACATATTAACAAAGCCTCCATAGTTGACAAATCCCTTCCTTTTACGTGCTCTACTTGCTCGCGTAATAGAGATGCATTGATGGTTTGCTCGTGGAAAAGGTCTCTACTTGATCTCGTCTAGGACGTCTAAATTGGCAGTCAATAGATCTTTTGTCAGATCTACTTCGTCAGAGCCAAAATTATCCACACTCACCAGAAGCCTGTTATCTCCATCTATTATTTCCTGCACGCTTGCACGCTTCTACTCACATAAAAATGTAAAGTATGCATTTCGTCATTGTTCAAATGGCTCTGAGCTTATGGGACTTAACATCTGAGGTCATCAGTCCCATAGAACTTAGAACTACTCAAACCTAACTAATCTAAGGACATCACACACATCCGTGCCCGAGGCAGGATTCGAACCTGCGACCGTAGCGGTAGCGCGGTTCCAGACTGAAGCGCCTAGAACCGCTCGGCCACAACGGCCGGCTTCCAACGCCTGTATAATATACAACACATCGTTCGGTAGGTCAGTACCCACAATCATCCAAAGAAATTTTTCTGTAAATCTCGGTACTTTATGACGCGAATTGAGCGTAATGTGCCCTCAGTTCATTCAGTTCCATCTTCATGATCGGCGTTCCTTGCGACACTGCACCAGTTGCAGCCGTTGCTCCCAGCTGGAACGACGTCCCAATACGTTTCATACAATGCTGCAAAAGATCGGTTTCTGCATGATACTTACTCAGAAAATGCAGTCCTAGGATTGTGCAGTTAACCTCAGTGGTAAGTGGCAATACTTCCATACATTTCTGAAAACTGCTTGCTCCAATACAGAAATTGAGCAATACTGACTCCAATGATGCCATATTATAGTCCCCTACCCCACATAACCTATATTGAGGGAACAGTCCCTTCCTACCCAGTGGGTCCAGACTAGTTACGTTACTGACATACGAGTCCCTGTGCCCACTAAAAACTTGCTTTCCGTTCCGTTTATCATGCCCAAAAGCGGCACCCCGCCTCAACCGCCTTCGCAACATTCTGTTCCACAGGGAACGCCATCCAGCGGCTGAGGATTTCCCATTGGCATTTAACGAAACATTATTATGATGCCGCTCGATTTGCTTTCTGCTTCGACAATCCCATACCCACACCCCACCATCTCACACTCATAACACCGCAGCTGGTGTCATTGTTTCAGAATGTACCCTGTGCGTCTACAGCTACGGCATTTTGCTTCTGAGGAAAATATATTCTGCTTATCCTGTACTCGCGTTTCTATATCCACCCCCTCCAGTTGTGTGTCAGCCTTAATGGTAGCAGCCAAATCCTTCGGATTTTCCATCCACACTCGCCTTGGCTTATCGGGTGTGAGCCCTCTCAAAAATAAATCAGACGCCCTGTGCTCCATCTCCAGCAGAAAAAATTCATCCACTTACTCCTTCTGCGGCAACTCATAGGTTTGCGCATTGATTTTCCTTATCCTATCTAAGATTGCTGCCAACAACTCATTTAATTTCTGTGACATCTCAGTAAGTTATTCTCTGAAGAATCCAGCACTGTTCTGCTTGCAGTAACGTTGATAGAGTCCCGTCTTAAATTGTCCAAATGTACCTACCTTTATCAAATTCTAATGATATGTAATGTGTATGTTCGTGTCTCCCACTAATCGTAACTCAGCCATGTACATACGTGCGCCGTATTGTGAATTACCAAGACACGCAGTAACTTCCAGATTCTCAGTAAACGCTGACACATCCTCGTTGCTGGTTTACTTGACAAAGGAACTAGTGGGCTAGCTGTAACATGATCTACAGAAGCAACAGTATATTGCAGCTTTTGTTTCCACCGTTACGACTTGTCTACTCTCAATATCCCCTGTTAATACGTCTACCTGCCTTTGTAACGCCGTATTCTTCCCCTCTAGTTTGGCCATCTGTTTCGTCCAAATTTTGACTGCTTCTTGTATCGTCATTGCTCGTTTTTCAGACATTTGTTCAAAATGGTTCAAATGGCTCTGAGCGCTATGGGCCTTAACATCTGAGGTCATCAGTCCCCTACAACTTAGAACTACTTAAACCTAAGGACATCACACACATCCATGCCCGAGGCATGCCGTAGCGGTCGCGCGGTTCCAGATTGAAGCGCCTAGAACCGCTCGGTCACACTGGCCTGCAGGCATTTGTGTAACCTCTATCTAGCAATACAATATACTTAAAGTACACCATAAAGGAAGGTCATCTACTACAAATACTCGTTTAGAGGTATAAAAGAACTGACAGTAATCCTTATAATGGGTCGTAGCCTGTCAAGACTCGGAGCAATGATGTACACTTCGTGCCCATAACGTCGCCATGTGTCACGCCTAGCTGGCCCTGCCTGCGTACATGGTCATTCATGATCCACTAAATTACAATATTGGCATCTTACTGGCCGCAAGCACACTGACGGAAAAAAAATCACAGCACCAACAAGGGGTTGTGCTACATAAACGACTGTTGGTAAGCTTTTTTCTACATCCGAAAGATGATGTCTATTCAAACTTCGTGCCAGTCGCATAAGAGTGGCGTTGGTGACGCCACTATGAGTACGCAAATCACGTTTGCTTTAAATACACGCTGTAGCTGTCCTGGGCGTTAGTTATTTTTGAGACTGGACTGGTGAGTTGATGTTAGTGAAGAATGTCTTTAAGACGACAAAGTCGCCATTATCAGCACGTCACTGAGTATGAATGAGGTAATGTAATAGGCTATGAGGAGCTAGATGTTCCTTTTGTGGTATTGCAGAAAGAATTGGCAGGAATGTAGCCACTGTAAATTATAGCTGGCGGCGGTGGTCACGAGAACGTACGATTACAAGAAGACCGGGGTCAAGACGGCCACGTAGCACTACCGTGAGGGAAAAATGTCATGTTGGGCGTATGGCTCTGGTGTATCGTACTGCATCTGGAGCAGCGATTTGGGCAGCAGTTGGCACCACAGTGACACAACGAACTGTTGCAGGTCAGTTACTTCAAGGACAGCTCCGAGCCAGACGCCCTGTACGTGCATTTCACTGACCCAAAACCACCGCCGTTTGTGACACCAGTGGTCACTGGAGGGCAGGGTGGAGGTCTATTGTGTTTTCTGATGAAAGCTAGCCCTGCTTTGGTGCCATTTAGGAGGAGGTCAGGTGACCGCCTGCAACGAACCTGTGTGCCGCCTAGACACACTGGACCTAGACCTGAAGTTATGGTCTGGGGTGTGATTACGTATGACAGCAGGACACCCTCGTGGTTATCCCATGCATCCTGCTTGCTAATTTGTAAGTCAGTCTGGTTACTCGACCTGTTGTGCTGCCATTCATGAACAATGTTGCAGGGGGTATTTTCCAAAAGGATAACGCTCGCCCACATACCGCTGTTGTAGCCCCACATGCTCCACATAGTGTCGACATGCTGCCGTGGCCTGCTTGATCACCAGATCTGTCACTAATCGAGGACATATAGGACATCATCAGTCATGTAATAGGGCTATTAGGAGCTGGTTTTTCCTTCTGTGATACTGGAGAAAGACTCGGCAAGAATCTAGAGACTTTGACGTGGCAGTAGTGGTCAGGAGATTGTACGGTCGCAAGAAGACCAGGCTTCGGACAGTCACGTTGCATTACCGAGAGAGAAGACCATCATGTTTGGCGAATGGTTCTGGCGCATGGCAGTGCATCTGCATCTGCAATTTGAGCAGCAGTTGGCACCACAGTGTGACTGCGAACTGTTACAAATCGGTTACTTTAAGGACAACTCCGACCCAGGTGCCCTCAAGCGTGCATTCCACTGACACTCAAACCACAGCCATTTGCGACTTCAGTGGTGTCAGGCGGGAGCCCATTCGAGGGCAGGGTGAATGTCTATTGTGTTTTCTGGTGACAGCTGCCCTGTCTCGGTGCAAGTGATGGCTGTTGGTGAGAGGAGGAGGAGGAGGAGGGGGAGATTAGTGTTTAACGTCCCGTCGACAACGAGGTCATTAGATACGGAGCGCAAGCTCGGGTGAGGGAAGGATGGGGAAGGAAATCGGCCGTGCCCTTTCAAAGGAACCATCCCGGCATTTGCCTGAAGCAATTTAGGGAAATCACGGAAAACCTAAATCAGGATGGCCGGAGACGGGATTGAACCGTCGTCCTCCCGAATGCGAGTCCAGTGTGCTAACCACTGCGCCACCTCGCTCGGTGGTTGTTGGTTAGAAGGAGGTCAATTGAGGGCCTCCACCTAACTTTGTGCGTACTAGACAGCAGTAAACCTGGATTTAGGTTCTGGATTGCGATTTCATATGACAGCAGGACTATTCTCGCGGTTATCCCACGCGCTCTGACTGTGAATTTGTAGGTCAATCTGGTGATTCAAACTGTTGTGCTGCCATTTATGAACAGCATTCCAGTCCCGTTTTCCAACTGGGTAAGACTCATCCACATACAGCTGCTGTAACCCAACACACTCTACAGAGTGTCGACATGTTGCCGTGGCCTGCTTGATCACCAGATCTGTCTCTGATCGAGCACATATGGGACATCATTGGATGGCAACTGCAGCGTCATCCACAAACAGCATTAACCGTCCCTGTATTGACAGACCAGATGCAACAGGTATGGAACTCCATCCCACAAGCTGACATCTGACATCTGTGCATGTTTGCATGCTTCAATTTAACATTCTGGTGGTTACACTGGCTACTAATGTACCAGCACTTCGCACTTGCAATACCTTATTTCGCACATACACACATCGAAAAAAGTTTTGCATCACCTCGGTTCCGAGAGTTCCGGAACCTGTCCAGAAAATTGGAATAGAGATCAATATAAACATCATTTCTGCCCTTTTTATTGCTCATGAAAACCACACATTGCATAATGTACCACCACACAGCGAGACCTTCAGAGGAGGTGGTCCAGATTGTTGTACACATCGGTACCACTAATACCCAGTAGCACGTCCTCTTACATTGATGCATGCCTGTATTCGTCGTGGCATACTATCCACAAGTTCATCAAGGCACTGTTGGTCCAGGTTGTCCCACTCCTCAACGGCGATTCGGCATAGATCCCTCAGAGTGGTTGGTGGGTCACGTCTTCCGTAAACAGCCCTTTTCAATCTATCCCTGGCATGTTCTATAGGGTTCATGTCTGGAGAACATGCTGGCCACTCTAGTCGAGCGGTCCGCAGCTCGTGGTCGCGTTCTCGCTTGCCGAGCACGGGGCCCCCGGTTCGATTCCCGGCGGGGTCAGGGATTTTCACCTGCCTCGAGATGACTGGGTGTTTGTGTTGTCCTCATCATTTCATCATCATTCATGAGAGTGGCGAGTTTGGACTGAGCAAAGGCTGAGAATTTGTATGGGTGCTGATAACCTCGCAGTTGAGCGCCCCACCAAACATCATCATCATCACCTAATCGAGCGATGTCGTTATCCTGAAGGAAATCATTCACAAGATGTGCACGATGGGGGCGCGAATTGTCGTCCATGAAGACGAATGTCTAGCCAATATGTTGCCGATGTGGTTGCACTATGGGTCGGAGGATGGCATTCACGTATCGTACAGCCGTTACGGCGGCTTCCATCACCACCAGTGGCGTACGTCGGCCCCACATAATGCCATCCCAAAACAGCAAGGAACCTCCACCTTGCTGCACTCGCTGGAGATTGGAGTCAACCCAGTCAGGCTGAACGCCTTAGACACAAACACGTCTCCGACGATTGTCTCGTTGAAGGCATATGCGACACGCATTGGTGAAGAGAACGTGATGCCAACCCTGAGCGGTCCATTCAGCATGTTGTTGGGCCCATCTGTACCGCGCTGCACGGTGTCGTGGTTGCAAAGATGGACCTCGCCATGGACGTCGGGAGTGAAGTTGCGCATCATGCAGCCTGTTGGGCACAGTTTGAGTCGTAGCACGACGTCCTGTGGCTGCACAAAAAGCATTATTCAACATGGTGGCGTTGCTGTCAGGGTTCCTCCGAGCCATAATCCGTAGGTAGCGGTCATCCACTGCAGTAGTAGCCATTGGGCAGCCTGAGCGAGGCATGTCATCGACAGTTCCTGTTTCTCTGAATCTCCTCCATGTCCGAACAACATCGCTTTGGTTCACTCTGAGACGCCTGGAGACTTCCCATGTTGAGAGCCCTTCCCGGCACAAAGTGACAATGCGGACGGTATTGACTGTCAAGGCATGGTTGAACTACAGAAAACACGAGCCGTGTACCTCCTTCCTGGTGGAATGGCTGGAAGTGATCGACTGTCGGACCCCCTCCGTCTAATAGGTTGTTTACATCTTTGGGCGGATTTAGTGACATCTCTGAAAAGTCAAAGGGACTGTTTCTGTGATACAATACCCACAGTCAACGTCAATCTTCAAGAGCTCTGGGAACCAGGGTGATGCAAAACTTTTTTTGATGTGTGTCCATTAACGTGTGATCTCGAGATGTTAATCACTTACACGTATTACCTTGACAAATGTATTCCATAAATTTCATTACACTACATTAATTATTTTCTGGTGCTCCGATTTTTTTTCACATGAATGTACTATTTTCTATGACCGACCTCTTAACTTTTCACCGGACTTCAGATCCATCTGATTTCTGAACTCATACGCACGAATTCTTATGCACCTCAATCCCATCCACCTCGATTGTGCACAAAAACAATACAACAAAGGCCACAAAAATATAAAGGCCACTCAACAAATTGGTACCATTGGAATCGCAGTCCACAGCCGCTGCTGACATCACAGATGGAGTGTCCTGACGTTGCAGTACATACTTCTGACACCAGATGTAGAGACTGAGGGTGTGGCCTCTACTGTGGTGGAGAAAATGGCTATGCAAATGGAAGGAAGTAGTACTGCCTACTTCACCAGGATGTGGGTTGAGAGTGGTGGCGGTGACTGGTAGCGAGTGGCAGACCGCTAGTAAAATATCCCTAGTTGAATTAGACTTTTATTAGTGTTAGGTACACTGTTGTGATCGCTGCTGGAGTTAAGGCTGCCAACCTGGAATGACGTAGGGAGTTGCAGGCCTCAGCCAGCCATCGTCAGTAGGTACACACTGGCAGCAATGTGAG
This sequence comes from Schistocerca nitens, assembly GCF_023898315.1. NCBI lineage: Eukaryota > Metazoa > Arthropoda > Insecta > Orthoptera > Acrididae > Schistocerca > Schistocerca nitens. Next base: position 270,577,916 of record NC_064616.1, read on the forward strand.
TAAGGAGCGTCACGTGCTGTAGTCTACAGGAGAGCTATGCCTGGGGACGAACTGATACCGTATAAACTTTGAAAACTATAATGGTGGTAAGTTTTATAAGTAATTACAGATATAATTTGTAATGGAGGGTAAGTAATACATCACTGCTCAACATTTTCCCAGATGATGGCAAGTACCAGGGGACATTTGAACAGAAGAATAAAAATTCAGATGTGGATGCATTTTAATCTTTATGGATCATGCAAATGGATGGATATTCTTCCACAAATAAATGGGCAGTATAACTGGACCATACAGCAAACAATACAAATAAAGCCAACTGATGTTAGTGATAATGTGATTCTAATGTGATATTTAATGTAGATGGCTTGTTACATATTTTAAAATGGAAGACAGCATCATACCTGTTGAACTGGTCAACTAGCTGGTTGCTTTTACACAGAAGAATTACAAAGATGCAGTGAATCTAATGTGTTTCTTATAGAGCATGTCATAAGTGACAGGGGAATAAGATCTTTGTTAAATGGCTAGGCTTCCCTTCTTTGCACAATCAGTAGGTCAATGTTAAAGACTTGGTATAAAATAAGGTGCGCAAACGCTTATTGCCCACTTAAGAAGAAGAAGAAGAAGAAGAAGAAGAAGAAGAAGAAAATGCAAAGATATTTAAAAAGTTGCTTCCAGTCATCAGCATCAGCTGTTAAAAGTATCCTGAATCAGATAGGAGTAAGAAGAAGAGGATTGGTTAAAGCACATCGAGTTGTACCGTTACCTAAGGCATTGGGTGGAATTGTCCGATTCCTAGTTCCTACACTGGTAGTACTTTAAGTTACTGAATCATTAGCCATCGCCCACACAGTGACGTATGTACAAAGCGCTCAAGAACAGCTTGACGAGGCGGAAAACCGCGATAGGGTGATGGAATTTGTCGCCATCAGAAAATGACTATGTTTAACACCACACAGGAAAGGCTTCAACTCTTCACAAAAGTAGCTCATAGCTTTACTACTTGACAGACCACTTACAAATACTGATCTGTTTAAATTCATCAAAAGTTTCTGCATTCCAAAATTTCATGGAATCTTTATGCAGAATGTGATGCCTAGCGCTATGTAGAAATCTAAAGAAAGCGGAGTTGTAAATTTAGTTGTTGCAGAGGGACCTAGAACTTACCGGGATACACATGTTAAAAAATAATGGAATAATGTCTACTACTTTGATTCATTTGGAGACTTACACCCACCTGAAGTATTTACCAACAGTCGTCTTTTCTACAATTTTCGACGCTACCA